>NC_091061.1:175599892-176231223 GCF_000393655.2 Nicotiana sylvestris
GAAGTGGTGATGAACAAGCTTCTTTTCCACCACCACCAACGCAACCTCCTCCGAACCTTGAAGGATTTATGAGATTTGTTAGAGATAATACATAGACTAATATGTAACTTGTATTTTGGCACATCTTCCTTAGTTTTTTTTTCCTTTTAATGGTGGTATAAGTACTTTGTTGTGCTCATTCCATTGGGGGAAGGATGACTAAGAAAGATATGCCATTTTTGGTAATAAAATTTATTGCTTCTACCCTTGAATATCATTTCGCAATATTTCTTTGTCTTTACTTAGAATTATTTATAAGCTACAAAATATACATAAGATACAATATATATACTACAAGAAAATATATATAAGAGAATATATATACATAAGATACAATATATATGCTACAAGAAAATATATAAGAGAATATATATACATAAGATACAATATACATACTACAAGACAATATATTATGCGAATATATATACATAAGATACAATATATATACTACAAGACAATATATTATGCGAAAATATATACATAAGATACAATATATATACTACAAGAAAATATATAAGAGAATATATATACATAAGATACAATATATATACTACAAGACAATATATTATGCGAATATATATACATAAGATACAATATATATACTACAAGACAATATATTATGCGAATATATATACATAAGATACAATATATATACTACAAGAAAATATATTATGCGAATATATATACATAAGATACAATATATATACTACAAGAAAATATATAAGAGAATATATATACATAAGATACAATATATATACTACAAGACAATATATTATGCGAATATATATACATAAGATACAATATATATACTACAAGAAAATATATTATGCGAATATATATACATAAGATACAATATATATACTACAAGAAAATATATAAGAGAATATATATACATAAGATACAATATATATACTACAAGACAATATATTATGCGAATATATATACATAAGATACAATATATATACTACAAGAAAATATATAAGAGAATATATATACATAAGATACAATATATATACTACAAGAAAATATATAAGAGAATATATATACATAAGATACAATATATATACTACAAGACAATATATTATGCATGACAATTTAGTGTTTTACTATTGTTTTGTTATTTTCTTTTTCGTCAAGCACTTTAATAATTAGATCTACATATATACTACATATATATTTTTAATATAGCCATGATACTACAAGAAATTGCCTTAAAAAAAAAACCGCTAGGCCCGCGAAGCCCACGAGCCCGACCCGTTAAGCACAAAACCATGTGGGCTTAAGCCCGTCACGGGCCGGTTCCACCCATTGAGCCCACGAAGCCCGGGACCGCCAGAGCCCAGGCCCACGAAACCCGGCCCGTTAGGCCCACTAAGGCCCGGGCCCGGGCCAGAATACAGCACTATATCAAAGTAGAGAGAGAAAGAAAATAGTGTAACTGATTAGCGTATTTAGTGGCTTAGGGCTAGGAGGTAACCAAAATTAAATATTTTGCTATAAACCTTAAAAGGTATCTATAGAATATAATTTTTTAAAATGGTATTTATTTAAAATAAATAAGGTGTTAATATTTGCTACAGGAGGTAATTTTTTTTTTTTTTGAAGAATTAACCCAAATAGCACCCCAGTCTATCACTTAAACTAAAATAGTCGGTGAATGTATAATATATGCATAATTTATGTATTACATATGTATAATTATATATAATCAATGTATAATATATGCATATGATTAAAAAAATAAACAATTAATATGACCGGCTATTTGTGTAAAGATGTCATTTTTTTGTGGGAAGAGAACTTTTGGGAATTAATAAGAGAAATTTTCATAAAGCACTATCTTTTAGTGGTAATTAGCTATCTATGGATACCATTTGCTATATTACGGATTGTAGATACATTTTCTGTTGTTATAAGATGTATTAGATGTATTTAAGCTACTGTATTCATGAATACAGTAATAAAAATAGGCGTGAATCAGGGAAGTCCAGCTAATCAGCTGTTGTATTCGAGTGTATTCGACTGTATTCATGGCGTGAACACATGGGATTACAGCTGGACAGATTATTGTATTCGACTGTATTCACGGCGTGAGACGGGAGATTACACTATTTTTAAACGGAAAGTGAATCAATTAACATAATAGACTCCTAATATAACTCAACAAACTCAATTATAACACACAAAATTTGTATTTCCAGTTATAAAAAAGATTCTCAACCGAAAAATACCCTAAAAATATAGCAATCTTCAGAGAAATTATATAACACATCTGAATACATAAATTATATTAATTAAAAAATATATATGAATACATTCATGGCATATAGCGAGACAGTGAATACAATGAAATACATAAAATAAAGCGGGATACATTGAAATACAATGAAAAAAATAGTGAATACAATGAAATACATGAAATACAACGAGATACATTGAATTACAATGAAAAAAAAGACAATGAATACAATGAAGTACATAAAAATACAGTGTAATACGTTGAAAAAATATTGAAATATAATAGCAGAAAATCAAGGATAGTCCAGCTGCATGAAGTAGCTACTAAAGATCATGCCAGAATTCATACTGTTTCTGAATCGTAACTAATAGTTCTTGTATCTTTCTCTTGAAATCTCTATAGAAAATTACATCTTTGTCGGACACAGTCAACTAAGCATATGCCTAGGAGGACTTTGAACAGAGATGCGCGCAAGAATGGAATGACTTCAAGTTTCCCATAAAAAATTCCTCAAATTGTAGCAAAGGTTTCAGGAAAATTGCATCTTTACCATTGCAGAACGAATGTTAACACATTAGTAAAATAACTAAAATCCAATACAAATTGACCAAACTCCGTCGTCTTTGTTCAACAAAAAATCCTAATTTCCGGCGAATCCGTCGTCGAGAAAAAAACCTGAATCTTACTGTGGATTCAATTTCAGTTGCAGAAATTACTAACACTGTTAGGGGACCCGTGACTGTCTTGTCAGAGGAGACATCCATAGCCGCACGACCATTTTTCTTATTCTTGTTTCTGTTCTTCGCCATAGCTATGCGAACACGGAGGCGTAAGGATTTCTTCTACAGTTGTAATTGCAACGGAAGGGTTTAGTATTCAACACATCGAAATAGTCTAGCTTGTCTTGTCGGATTGCCTGATGGGCCAGGAGGCTGCTCACTAGCTGGAAGTCTTCGTGGTATACCAGGCAAAATAATTGTTTGTGACTAATGGTAGGTGATGTGGGTGAGAGGAATTTTGAGATTGAGCATCGTGTGGGAGAAGAGAATGACATGTATCAAAGTAGAGAGAGAAAGAAAATAGTGTAACTGAATAGCGTATTTAGTGGCTTAGGGGTAGGAGGTAACCAAAATTATATATTTTGCTATAAACATTAAAAGGTATCTATAAAATATAATTTTCTTAAATGGTATTTATTTAAAATAAATAAGGTGTTAACCTTTGATATAGGAGGTAAAAATTCCAATTAATAAAGTAAAATAAGTTAGACAGTGTAAAAGAGTTTAACCATATGTACAGGTTAATTTTTACCCTATTTTCTTGGTTACTAATCAAACTTATCACAATTTAAATGAACTTTGAACAAATAATTACTCCACACATCTATTAGTTTAGTTCATTTTAATCCGCTCAAATTTAGACAAACTTTATTCATCTGATCCCATTTGATCGAAGTAGCAAATAGATTTCACAATGTGTCAATTGAGTTATATGATGTTAGCTCTAAGTGTGAGATCTTATCGAAGCACTTTATTTCATTTGATTAATCATGCTTATTCCATAGGCGAATCTACCATTAGGTAGGGGAGCCACTAGCCCCTATATATATATATCTTAAATAACATCATTTGTTTTGATTCATCCTAAACTTGATGCTTAGTCAGTTGCATTACTCAATTTGGGGGTACATCTTGACTTTTAATATTCATTCTTGGTTCAATTTTCTGTTTCAACATATGCTCAAATTTTTATTCGATAGCGATGTTCCTTCTACTTTCAAATCCTGAGTCTGCCTTTATTTATTTCAAGACATTATTATTTTTAGGATTCGAATCAATTATTCAATTAATAAAAATTATTGTTGGATATAAAAAGCCATTACGGGGCATGTACCGATTATCAAAATTACAGAAAGTAAAAGTAATAAAAGTTAACAAAAATAACCCCAAAAAAAAGAAATAGAAAAAGAAAAAGAAAAAGAAAAAGAAAAGGTATTGATTTTATTTTATAAAGTTCCAATTTATAACTTTGCCGCTCTAAACTCCTAAGAAAGAGAAATACGTTCGCTCCCTAAGCTCTGAGAGGGCAAAAAAAAAAAAAAAAGCTGTTTGTGAAGTAGAGAGGCATATATCGAAGAAGATAAAAATTCCATTAACGCCCATCACTTGTAAGCACTCCTTAGTCCTTTCAATTTTTCTTTTACGTTGCAGTTTGAATGTTCTTTGTTGTTGACACTATGCACACCTGCTATTTGATAAAGTGCTTACAAGAAGTATCAGCCTCTTATGTCAACCGATACATAAAAATCAAAATTCCCAATTGTTGGTGTCCTCAGTTGCTCTGAAAAATAGCGAAAAAATTTGAGATATGAAGAAAAGATGTAATCTTTGCTAATTGTAGGTTTATTATTATTGTGTCACTTGTGTAATATCTTTTTTTATATCCTATCGGGGTTGTTACCATAACTGATTGAATTTCTATTCTTAAGGGACATTAGCATGTTCTCAAATGCTGAAAATGTGAGCACATTTCATATACTTACAATGTACAAACATTATTTAGCTTGTGTAAATTCATAGGTAGAGCCAACATTTGAAGCTTATGGGTTCAGGATTCTAAATTATAATTTGCACATGTTCCATAGATCCCTTGATAATAACAGAGTTTGAACCAAAGCTAATGGGTTCCACCGAACACGTAACCAAAGAGCTAGCTCCGCAGCTGTGTGCAATAGGTTTTGCGGGGCACATGAACTTGGTTGAGGTTCATGAATTATGCTTTATGATGGTGCTGTGACTATTTTGTGGTGCTCATTATTTGTTATGTTGTATGTTTGGTTTTGTTTTCTTTATAGTTCTGCAGTTGCCCGATATTTTATTTTGGTCATTTATTTGTTCTTGGAAGTGACAAGTCTAGAAAGAATAACCTCTATGTTCTATTAAGATTATAGTAAGATAAGTTCATGTGATGCCACAAATTTTTCAGTTGCTAGCTGTAACATGTGACTTGAGATTTGTTTACTTTGGTTGAGCTTTGTTCTCAATTTTGCTTCCTTCTTTTTATGAAGAGTTGATCTATAAGAAGCTTCATGGCTTCAAGTAGGCCACGTGGCAGCAGTTTCTCTCGAAACATATCTAGTGCAGCTACATCTCAGATTCCTGGAGTAAAGCTTGGTCCAAATGGCACATCATTTCTTTCATCAGGCATACCAGATCTTGACCGTAATTCCCACTACACCTCCTTTAATGTCTCTTTCCTTTTCTTTGTTCTCAGCATTATTATTTTTCTTTCTTTTGTTACTAGCTAGCGTTATATATATGAACTTTTTTTTTCCCATTTGCTTGTTATATTCTCTTTCCAGAGATTTTGGGAGGTGGCTTTACTTTGGGAAGCCTAGTCATGGTAATGGAAGACCCTGAGGCACCTCATCATATGCTTTTACTGAGAAATTTCATGTCTCAGGGCCTGGTTCACAAGCAACCCCTGCTTTATGCCAGCCCGGAAAGAGATCCACGAGGCTTTCTTGGAACTTTGCCTAGCCCAATGGCTTCTAAGGATGAGAAGCCTCATGAACGGCCTGCTGAACAGGTTTATACCTTTCTTTCCGACATCTTAACAAAATATTATAAATGAAACTATGGATACATGATGTTATGTTAATGTAGACCTTGTCAGTTCTAAAAAGCTGAACTTTTAATCCATTTTACATTACAGGATTCGAATTTAAGAATCGCTTGGCAATATAAGAAGTATTTGGGGGAACAGAATTCAGAGGTCCAAAGAGGTAAAACCGCTTGAAGCTGATTTGTTTCAATTCATTCACTTTTGAACTCGTACAGCTAATAATGACTATTTTTCCTCTGAAGAAGTTGGCTTCAGTTTGATACGGTAATTTTTTCCTGCGGTGTCTAAGTCAAGTTTGTTTTGAATTGGGCTGTCTTGCGAAGAGGTGACTAAAAATGTCCATGTATCATTTACTGGTTAAAGCATAAAGAAAGAGGAAATGGATCTTGTCACAAGTATGCTAAGGGCATTCTGCAATGAGATTGACTCAACAATGCCCTAGGAAATCTAGTAGATTAAATTTTATACCTCTGGTTAAGTTTTCAACCAAATGATGCCTTTTTGAAGTGCGTATTTACTATTTTGAAATTTCCTTAAAGCCACAAATAAAATGTTTCTACGCTTAAACAACTTGTAAGATTGAGTTGCAATTTCCATAGCTGTCCAGATTTTAGGTGGACATGCGACTCCAGTTATCTTCATGAAATTTACTTCTAGAAGAAAATCTTTAGGGCCATACGTTGATCATTACATTTGGTAGTGTCTGTTGATTTTTGGCTCCCTGTTTCTGTCCTACTTGACTCTTCGAAATAATATCATCCGTCATAAAGATAAAACGGCTAACAGTTTGAAGGCTTTGGTAATGCTACGAAATAATCGTTTAAAATGTGTGACAAGTCACATTTCTGTAATCAAGTACTTTGGGCAGTGTTCTTTTTGTAGTTGCCCAAAGACTTTCTATTCATTTGTTTGTAACTATGCTGTTAATTGAAAGCGAGACCTATGCTGAATCTGACGATTAGCTTGTGCATCATCATGCAGGTGGAAAAGCTGAATATTGCAATGACTTCGACGTGCGAAAGCCCCTGGAAAGGCACTTCTATAGTGGGCAGCGGGTTGATTGCATTAGTCTTCGAGATTCTCCCAATCTAGTGCCTCTACTGGAACGTTGTGCAGCCTTTTCATCTCAAATCTCAAAGTATTGTCACTCCTTCTTTCATACATTCAGTTACAGTTTTCATGTTCACTGTGTTTTATGAACCAAAAATGCAATTTATTAAGTTTCCAAATAAAGGATAAGGATATCTTTGATACATGTCTTTCAATAGGATACGAAAATGGGATATGGGTCTGCATTTGGAAGATGTAAAAAGTTGTTGGATACCATTGTGAGCCGAGGCCTGCCATAGTTATCTTAAAAGTGGTGGTATGACATAGGGATAACCTAGAGACTCTTCTGTGTGGAAACATGCATCAAGGAATTGGTAATAGGTAAAAAGGCTGGGAAAAAGGATAGAAAAATAGACAAAGTTGATTGCCTTTCCACGATAAGAATGTAATCTGACATAAGTTGGCTGGATAATCTTTCATATCATTTGATTCAAAATATCTAAAATATGGATATAGAATCACAATCCACTTTAAGCGTTTCTTAAACGCTTCTTCTTTACATTTGTGCAATTCTGATGTCTACTATAGGTATTCTGGCAATTAAAAGATCTAGCAGATACGAGTTCGAGCCTTGGGTATGGAAAAATACTTGGTAAGGAGCGCTACCCCCGAATGGGGCCCTACCCGGCGCGAATACGGCTATAGTCGGGCTCCAATGCGGGTACTGGACACCGGGTGGGAAACCAAAAAAAAAAAAAAGATCTAGCAGATACACAATGTCCTTCTAACCTGTAGTTTCATTATAGTGTATCACTACATGGAAGCCTATTGATTATGCTTTCTTTTTCCCTTTTCAAGTAACTTTAGAGACTGAATAATATTTTTCTTATCAGTGAATAATGAAAGAACAAATAATATTGTTAATCATTCTTCTTTCAAAACATCATTACTCCATCTCAACAAAGCAAATAAACATGCATGATAAGTCATAATTAAGCTAGTGGCTTAATTGAAAAGAATTGATGATTTGCTGATAGTTTAATAAAGCATCAGACTGCTATTTTATGTCCAGTTTGGCCCCCTCCTCAATATTGCTGTTATCAGGATTATCTCTCAAATTGTTGTTTTTGTCAATTAAGGTCTGTTACCTTTTGAACGATACTTGTATGAGGATTCTTTTTGAGATTAAGTTTTTGATTACGTGGATCCTTTAGTTCTGATTAGATAGGATTGAACTGTTGAATATGTGTAAAAGTTTCTTCTAATACTCTGTCAGATCTGATGGCAACATCACATGTGCCGGTCGTATTGCCATTCAGTCACTATGTTCTCCTCAGTGCGACTTCTCTGACAAGGTTATTTTCTGGACTTTGGTTACTTGTAATCTAGTTATTCTTTAAGAAAAAATATTCTCCATTAATAACTCACCGCAGGACTAATGGCCATCAAAATCATTAGTTTTTTGTTGTTTCTAGAGAGGTGGTATTTTTTGGGGGGGTGTTAGGAAGGGCGGCATAACGGAATATACGCATGAGAAATTGTTTTTGGGCTCTTTTTGGGTTCATGTTGCCCTGTGGGACTGTTCAGTGAAAAATTTGATTCTGTACTTGCATCTCGTTGCAGGATTGGGATATGCTTTCTTTTATAAGAACCTTGAAAGGTATGATTCGATCTTCGGGTGCAGTTGCGGTCATATCTTTTCCGCCCTCACTTGTCTCACCAACCTTTTTAAAGAGATGGCAGCATCTGGCTGATACCTTGATATCTGTCAAAGCAATTCCTGGTATGCCTCCATTTAATCCATTATAGAAAGCTTCATCTCGTTCTGCTATCAAATGTGACTAAAGCTTGCTGCAGATGAGCACAAGGAGTTGGCCAAGCTCCTCACTGGTTACCAAGATATGCTGGGCCTTCTGAGTGTACACAAAGTGGCTCGCATAAATACACAGGTGAATGACCTTTTCTGCATTGACTATTAACTACAGCAGTTGATCGCGTCCTAATATTTTCTGGAATGCTTATTTTCTTTGAATGGGTAAATAAGCTAAACATTCAAATGATGTTTGGATTTTAACTTAAAAGAAACATAAACACTTTCTAAAAGCATTAATGAGTCGATAAAATGCATGTTGTTCTTTGCTCTCTTCTTTCCTTATCTAACCCTCAAAAGCATAATTAATTTACATGAACCTTATCAGAAATGATAGAGAGAAATACCGGTAAAGTGGAGTTTGATGATAATTAACAGACTTGTTTTGGAACATCAAAAGTGCAACCAATCATCCTTGGGGGAAGCGATACTATTTCTAAATTCTGTGTTATTTGCTGTTATTTTCTGTCTATCGAATTTATTGCGTAAGTTGATGCGAAACTTTTAACAGGTCCCTGCAATTCTGGAAGCCACAACATTCTCAATAAAGCTGCGAAAGCGAAGGGCATTGATTTTAGAATGCCTTAATCAAGCCCCTGTTGATGGTTCAAGTGGAAGTTCATATGGTACTTCTAGTAGTTGTTCTGGAAGTTCTAAGACAGGGAACCTTGACTTCTAGATGATATTAAGCGCGTTTGCTTCAATTTGTCACAACCTAAGTCATGCTCCTGTAATTGCTGGATTTGCTGGTTCAAACTTTGTCACTGTCAGTTGCAAGCTGCAATCAGGGGTCGGATGGAAGCTGGATTTAGCATACATTCTTACAATTCCGAATTTTGTTGATGAAAGCCGGTCAAGAGGAGGAATGCCAGGACGGATAGTTCTACTCACTGTATCATAATGTTCTACAGTTGCATCAATTTACAATTATGAGCTGGACTTGTTAGGCTGTGCTAATTGAGTACATTATGTTTATCCTTACGATCAAATATTTAGGAAATTGTATTGAAGGATATGCATTACAGTTAAACTTATCTTGAGTCAGCTTTCTTAATTCCTGAATTTCAATAATGACTAGAATCAGCATAATTTAATTTAGCTATTTCACTGGGATTGCCATCAGTGTGATGAGTTTGGATTCAATGATAGCAACTCAAAGGCTGAACTCATAAAATTTAAATTTTGGCTATGTCTTTGACGACCCCTTGATCAAGTTTATTGCACAGTTTTTTTGTAACATATGATTAATCTCATTGATACTAAACCTCCATCCTATAGAGAGGTAACACAAGCGAATGGTTTGACTGCATTGAAGATAAACGATCCTCAATATAATTTCCAATATTTGAGAAGCTACTCTTAATTCATCATATAATTTTCACAAGAAGAAATCAAACTCATCAGTTTTGCGCCCAAAACATCATAAAATACTAGAATTAGACGAAGCAAAACTCCTAATCATTCTGTTTTAAGAGTCTTGGCAACGTCAATGACAAAACGGTACTTAACATCACCTTTAGCGAGACGCTCCAATGCAGTATTTACATAATCCATTGGAATGACTTCAACTTCTGCTGTTATATTGTGTTTTGCAGCAAAATCAAGCATTTCTTGTGTCTCTGTCATCCCTCCTATCCCACTTCCAGCTACAAGCTTCCTCCCTGTCATTATATGTAGTAACTCTCAACTTATACATTTGTAGGAGCTAAAAAAGAGTTTAAATATGAGACAGTAATTACTCTAAAATCTTGATAAAATATAATCCACTTACCCATAAGTAATGGAAAGACAGGTAGCTCGACGGGTTTTTCAGGTGCACCAAGAAATATAAGCTTCCCATGAGACTTCAATAGCCCAATCAATGGATGTATGGGATGATCTGCGGAGACTGTGTCAAGAATGCCATCCATTGTGCCCATAGCAGCCTATGGATATAGGAAACAATGTCAAGAACCAAAATGTTATTCAATGACAACAGATGCTTGAAGTAAAGATTTCAAGATTACAAGTAATTACCTGCAGCTGATCCTCATCCGTGCTGACCAAAAACGAATCAGCACTGAGGCGCTCAAGAGCTTCCTTCTGTTTATTTCGAGATGTACTAATTACTGTCACCTTTAGCCCCATGGCTTTGGCAAACTTGACACCAACATGACCAAGTCCACCTAGACCTACTACACCAATGTGAAGGCCTGGTTTGTCTAGTCCAAAGTATCTCAACGGACTGTACATTGTAATTCCAGCACAAAGAAGAGGGGCTGCAGTAGCTAGGGGCAAGTTTTCTGGGACATGAAAGACGAAATGTTCATCGACAACAATCATGTTCGAGTAGCCTCCATACGTTGGTGTTCCGTCATGGTAGATTGCATTGTAGGTGGCTATTCCCTTGGAACAATAATTTTCAAGATCGTTGGTGCAGTTTTCACAAGATCGACATGATCCACAATACCCTCCCACAGCAACTTTATCCCCGGCTTTGAACTTCTCTACCTTGATACCAACCTCAGTTACTTCGCCCACGATCTCATGTCTGAATCCATCAAATAACTATAAGGGGTCGTTTGGTATGATGGATAAGTAAAAGTACTAATCCTTAGATAAGTTATTCTAGGATTAAAAATAGCACCAGAATAACTTATACCTGCCAAAGGGTGGAATAATAATCCCAGGATAAGTTATCCCATGATAAAACAATAAAAATAACAATCCCAGGAATGATTCAATATAGTACCAGCTAGTCAATAAGAAATAATACCAGGATAACTAATCCCATCATAACTAATCTCATTGTAACTAATCCCAACATTAAAGTTTAGACAAATGACTAATCTTTTTCATGTAAGTGTAAATGACACCTTACTAATAATCAAGAATCTAAAATTGAGACCATACCCAGGGACCAGAGGATATAGAGAAGATCCCCATTCATTCTTCAACTGATGAATATCAGAGTGACAGATACCACAGTAAAGAAGCTTCAATTTAACATCCTTGTCACCAGTTGCCCTGCAAACATCATTTGAAAACAAAAGATTACAAACATTAATCAAGATGATCAAAACAAAATCTTGTCTTTGTTACAAAATAACTTCATAGATAAACTCAAGTGTATCACTTATTTTCCGAAGAGGGTTCTCTCCGCATGAAGGAGAGCCTTGGTGTAACTGTTAAAGTTGCTGCCATGTGACTAGGAGGTCACGGGTTCGAATCGTGGAAACAGACTCTTGCAAAAATGCAAGGTAAGGCTGCGTATAATAAACCCTTGTGATTCGGCCATTCCCCGCACCTTAACAGAGTCGGACCCAGGATTTTAACGTGAGAGGGGCACCATTATTTTGCTCGACCAATGCCCCCTAAAGACTTAGTGTTCATGAGGGTGCCAAGTTATTTATATAATCATTTTCAAGATATACACATAAACATATACAAGATTTTTGCCGAAGTTTGCGGGGTCCGGTGACCCCTCAACACTATACATAGGTCCGCCTCTTACCTCACGCATAGCAGGAGCTTAGTGCACCAGACTGCCTTTTTAGGGTTCTCTCGCATGAGATTGTTTAAATGGATGTCGTGGTTTGACCAAGTGAACTACAAGCTAAGGCAACAATTTTCCATGATTTTGAGAGGAATGCTCAAACTTGCGAAGTGAAGTTTTTTCTCCGTTTACTCCCAGTCGCATGAGCTATAGTGAAGCTATACTCACACTCCGAGTAAATTTCATGGGTGGCCATTTAACTTTGTGTTCATTATCCAAAATTTACTCTTTTTTTTGTTACTTAAATGATTCAACTATGCGTTTATTACCCAAAGTCACTTTTCTTTTTTTTGTTACACAAAAATTATTTTACTTTGCTCTATTTATCATAAAATAGAGCAATGGAAGGTTCTTTAAATGTAAGTGATAATGCATATAGAGAAGACGATTATGTGAACGCACGACGATATTATTGAACAACACATCCAAAAGGTTAGAGAATAACTCAATCTTGACTATGTATTGGATGATTTGACCTTGATATGATTATCCTGAATCCGATGACAAGTTGAAGACATTCTAAATCAGTTCAACACAAGTTAAGATACAGAGTAACAGAGATTTGAGAGTATATCAATATTCCCTCATATAGTATTTTAAAAAATAATAATAAATATATTATATAAATAAAAGTACCTTCTGGAGAATTTGAAGGAGGAGAGGAAACCAGAAGTGTCTCTAGCAGCCCAACCAAATGCCATAACTGGGTGCAATTCCTCTGGTGATTTCTCCATATCCCAATTCTTGAATTTTTTACTAACTCAAAGATAATTCAATTTCACTGCACAATTCTGCTACAAATATAACTATAAGGTATTATTATTTGGTGGTGTAACTATAGCAATGAGAAGGAAAAGTGTAAATTTAATTGTTATAAGCATTTGGCAATAGTTAGAGAACAAAATTCTTTGAAATTTTGATTTGCTTCCTGCCATAGTTGCCAATACGGACTGGAGTTAAAAAAGTGTTTTTATTTTTGAATGGACCTTAGACACAACATATTGGCCTTCATAATTGACGTTCCGTTTATTTTAAGAATTATTTGAGACACCAAAAAATGGTTGACAAATTTCTGTTTTTAAAATCACTAACTCAATATACTCACTATATTCTACTCTTTCTCTTATAATAATAATAATAATAATAATAATAGAAGCAACAGTTGAGGTTCTTCAACTGTCTGTGTCATCAACATGCTTGATCAGCATATAAGAAGGGTCATTTTAGTAAATTTAGCTAAGCTGGTTATTTTGATTGGCCCGGACATATTTATAGTTACTGTAGCTGCTTCAATGTTTTATGTTTGTCTAGACAGTTTTGCCCGTGGATGATGCATTTTACACTAACAGTGCGACGCATTTTCACTTTTCTTTTGCAATCCTGCAAGTGGCGATGAGTTGTAAGCCTTCAAAGCATTTCTTCATGGCTAAAGAGATTGATTGCAAAGCGCATGGCAAAGAAGCAGCCAGCGGCAGGTACCCACAACCGCCGTAACGAAGGAATGAATCTATTAAGTGGGAAAGAGCCCTCGTAAGGCCTCTCTCATCCCTTGCTTATGCTGAATCGAGATTTTATTGGTCTTCTTTGACCCGCGGGTGCGAATCGGTAGCTGTGAAACTAGCTCTGGCTTGATGACTGCTTTACTTTTAGCTTTTTCCTGGGGCATAGAAGGAGTTGATCCTGGTCGAGGTAAATGGATTTAGGAATTCATACCCGGTTCAAGGGAAAAGGCAAGGAACCTTCAACCGGCATGCAAATGAACATTCACAATATATTAAGTTAAAAATGGATATAGTAAAGAAAGAACTTCACTCAAATTTCCCTTTCTCTTGAGAGTATCATAGCCCAATCCCAAATATTCACACACAGCTCTTTAACTGCATTTTACAAATGCATTATAATTATGTTTTTCCTTCAATTTTATTGTGGCTATTGGCTTCAATAGCTTCTACCAAGTTATTGACTTTGGAATCAAAGACTCTTGCAATTTTGTTACTATTAATTATTTTTCTTACTTGATTGATTATTTAATATATATTATCCATGAATAACAAATTCACGAGATCCCATATTTATTATTCGTCAATAACAAATTCAAAAGGCCACAATAATCCGACGATGTCAAAACACAATATCATTATCTTCTTCTAAATAATTTTCATCTAATACTTGAACTGAAATTGTTTTCTATCTATAAGTATTTTAATTTCAGCATGAAAAAAATGTTTAGCCAACTTAGGAGGAGAAGAACAGATGCCCCAGTTACGATGTGTGAGAGGTTAACCTTGGGGGTAAGAGGAAAGGTAGAGATAGGCCAAAGAAGTCTTGGGAAAAGGTGATCAGGTGGGACATGACACAGTTTGAGCTAATCGAGGACATGGTAGAAGGTTAGTAGGCAGTCGTATGTTTACCTTTATCTTCAATAGTTCATTAGTGTTAGTGTTAGTATGGTACCCTTTTATCCTGAGTTTTCTATTTTTGCATATCTTATTCTGTTACTACCTGTCACCAATACTTCCTTAGTTTGCTATCAGTGCTCCTTTTATATTCTCTATTGCTATCAGACCCCACTTGTGAAATTTCACTGAGTTGTTGTTGTAAAACAAAAGATGTACCAAATAGTCTTAGCCAACATAGATCTTAGTTAAAATTGTGAAAGATAGGCTGTTTTAATTGTACTTCGAATATTTTTAAAAAGGGAAATTGAATTTGTGAGTTTATGATAAGGTTTTGATTATATTATTGAGAGCTTTCATTCGCAAAATTGTGTATAGAGAATGATAATCACTTAATAGGAATTACATATATGCAATATTTTAAAATATGAATAAATATTATTTGAAGTTTGAGTCAATTAAATTTTTTAAAAAGTTTAGCTTCTGTCGGGAAAAAGAGAAAGAAGCAAATTCTTTCAAGCTTTGCTTGAATGTAATGAGCATTTAAGACATTTAAAAGAATTAATTTAAATAGTTACCCACCCAATTATATATTTAGTTAATAGATGTATAATATATGTATAATTCATTTATACATAGAGGAGAAAAATAAAATTCCACCCCTTTGGCTAGGGCATTTTTATATATACCCACTTTTGGGGTCACCATTGAAGTTATACCCTCATAGCATAAAATTTTATAAAGTGTATCCGCTTAGATCTGAAGTAGTTTAATCTCTTTAATGTAATTTCAGAAATTAAATCCGAAGTTCTTCTATCTTTCAAGTGCAACTTCAGAAATTCGAATCTGATGTAGTTTAATCTCTTCAATGCAAATTCAGAAATCGAATATGAAGTTTTTCTATCTTTCAAATACAACTTCAGAAATTCGAATCTTAAGTAGTTCAACATATTGAATGAAACTTCAGATTTTGAATCTTATGTTCTGAAACATAAACTTGTTCTTCGATTTTCAACAATCAAATATATGATTCAATGCTCAAATCCACTCAAAATGAGCTTTAATTTGAAACATAACTTTTAAATATCATAAAAAATAAATTTCAGTCATCAAATTGTCGAAACAACATCAAATTTAACAAACCTTTTTTGCAACTAAGAAGAAGGACAAGGAACTCTAAGCACAAGAAGAAGAAAATAGCATTAAAGAAGAAAAGAAAGCTATATGTATCAAAAGTTGTTTAAAAATTTAGTATCAGCTTTTTTTAAAAGTAGGTATAAATTCAACAAATGATGCAAAATTGGACGCTACTTGAAAATTTAACCTTTGACTATGATTGTTGGGCCCACACAGCCCGAGCTAATCATAGCTAGTTTAATTATAGGTAGCACTAATTATTTTTTTTAGTGCTTAAAGAAAATACATCTTTTATGTTACCTTTACTACATGCTTTTATATTCACAAAAATGACATGACAATGTTAAGACCATTACTTTTAAAAATCTTTTTATTTTCTTGAACTTAATATGTAACTATATGAAAAACAGACTACAGAGGCAATATAGGAGAAGACAAAGTTCCAATAGCGCCATCACTTGTAAGCAGGGGTGTTCATGGTTCGGTTTGGATTGGTTTTTCCCTAAAAAGAAACCAAACCAAGTAAGTCGGTTTTTTAAATATTAGAAACAAACCAAACCAATTAAGTCGGTTTTTTCTTGATTAGGTTTATGTCGATTTTTCGGTTTTTTCGGTTATTTTTCGATTTTTTTCTTAAATATAAGACATACACTACCAAACACATATTTTGGCGACCACATTTTTAATGTAACACTATCAAATCAATTGCCCTTAGAGAAATCTATTATTTACCAAGATATATTGATGATAATTGAATCAAATAGTGATGAATAATTTAAGGACTCAATTACAAATATATTATTTTTAACATGAAATAGATTCTTACATTTAACAAAAGAAAACTACCAATCAAACTAGAATATAAAGGTAAAGAACTGTACTAAAAGTGCAAATGATTAACATTTACTATAAATTTTTTGAAACTTTGTATAACAGTATACATATATATAAGTGTAATTCTAAATTTAAAATAACTACTCCTATATTCGGTTTGGTTCGATTTTTTTTTTTGATTAAAACCAAAACCAAACCAAATTTGATCGGTTTTTAAATTTCAAAACCAAAACCAAACCAAAAAGTATCGATTTTTTTGGTCGGTTTTTCGGATTTTTATGAGCACCCCTAATTGTAAGCTCTACTTCCTTTTTTGATTTAGTTAATGTCTGTAACAACAAGTCCAAATAATAGCTACAGCTCCAGTTAAGATTGAAACAATTGGAACTGAAACTAAAGTTAATTAGCAGAGAAATTCGGTAATTTTGTTTTTACAGTAATGCATACTAGCCGTTTGATAAAATGCTTAACAGAAGTACCTGCCTTTCTTGTCAATCAATTTTTAAATTTGAATATTGAGATATGAAGAAAAGAAAAAGAAGTAATCTTTGCTACCAATAGACAGTGATTAATTCTTGATAGTGAGTAACTGAAAATATGCTGAGCATGAGATCATGAGTATAGATGGTAGTCCATAGATAGAGTAACGTGAGTGTAGAAGCTTTAGTAAGGTGCTGAAGTTCGTAAACATAGTTATGCAGAAGCCTGTGAGAAAAAATAGTATAGTGGATTTATAGCAGAAACTGAGCAGCACAGAGGCAGAAGCAAAAAAGATGGAAAGCTTTGTTCTTTAAGGAACAATATTAACATGTTGAATATGTTATTCTTTAGGTGAACAATATTAATATGTTTCAGATGCTTAAATTGGATGCACATTCAAGATGTTTACAAGGATTATCTAGCTTGTGGAACTCTGGTTTCCATAGGCTTATGAACTGGTTAGATGTTCAGGAATTCTACTTTATACTGGCATGATTTTATTCTTTGTGTCTCCTATGGTTCAGATTATGTAGGACTGAATAGGGCTGTTCATTCGGATCGGATATCTGAAATCCGAACCGATCCATTCAATTTCGGATTTTGGATTTTGGATTGTATTTATTAAAATTTCGGATTTCGGATCGGATTCGGATTGGTATATTTTAATCCGATCCGATCCGAAATCCGAAATTATTAGGCAATGTATAAATACTACAATTTAATTTCGGATAGTTTACTTCCTTTACATCTTACTCCAAGTTATTACCTTTACAATTGCTAGATTTAACTATATTGGCACCATAGTACTCTCATAATTGCATAAACATGAATTTTTCTTAATGTATTACCTCTTTTACAGAGAAAATATACATATTAGTTTGCAATTTTGAGTATAATACGATCCGAAATCCGATCCGATCCAAACTTTAAAATCCGATCCAATCCGATATAATTCGGATCGGATTCGGATTGCATTTTCTAAAATCCGAAATCCGAAATTCGAATCCGAAATGTGCTAAATCCGATCCAATCCGATCCGTGCACAGCCTAGGACTGATATCTTGAATTGAATGGGTTGTAAAAGTTTCTTCTTATGTATTGCCATTCAGTCGGTATGTGCTCCGTTTGACTTCTCTAACAAGGTTAGTTTCTGGATTTTTTGGTTACCTGTAATGTAACTTGTTTATGGGAAACTATTCTCCAGGAAGAAATCGACTAACTTTTTTCGTTGCTGGTGGAATTTTCTTGTTTAGTAAATCATATAAATTTATTTCCATCTTCTAGAGAGCAACACATATATTTGGCTTCACTGAAGATAGGGCAGCCCGTGCACTAAGATCCTACTACGACGTGAGGTCCAGGGAAGGGCCGGACCACAAGGGTTTATTCTACGCAGCCTTACCCATTTCTACTAGAGACTGTTTCCACAGCTTGAACCTCCGGGTTCATATTGAAGATAAAAGACATAAAATAATTTCCAATATTTGGAAAAACTACTCAACTTTCATTATTTATTTTCTTAACAATGTTTCACTTAGTAATCAAAATCATTGTTTTATGCCCAAAACATCATAAAATACTGGAATTACATGAAGCAGAACTCTTAATCATTCTGTTTTAAGGGTCTTAGCAACATCAATGACAAAACGGTATTTAACATCAGCTTTGGCAAGACGCTCCATTGCAGTGTTTACATAATCCATCGGAATAACTTCAACATCTGCTGTTATATTGTGTTTTGCAGCAAAATCAAGCATTTCTTGCGTCTCTTTCATCCCTCCTATACC
Source organism: Nicotiana sylvestris (assembly GCF_000393655.2). Taxonomy (NCBI): domain Eukaryota; kingdom Viridiplantae; phylum Streptophyta; class Magnoliopsida; order Solanales; family Solanaceae; genus Nicotiana; species Nicotiana sylvestris. The sequence goes on from NC_091061.1 coordinate 175,618,884, forward strand.
ACTTCCAGCTACAAGCTTCCTCCCTGTCATTATATGCAATTCTCAACTTACTTACACTACTATAGCAACTAAAAGATTTTAAATATGAGATGATAACACATTCCTTGCACCGTCATACCAAAATCTAGACAGTGAGAGTAGTCAACTCACCCATAAGCAATGAAAAGACTGGTAGCTCGACAGGTTTTGCAGGTGCACCAAGAAATATAAGCTTCCCATGAGACTTCAATAGCCCAATCAATGGATGTATGGGATGGTCCGCGGAGACTGTGTCAAGAATTCCATCCATTGTGCCCATAGCAGCCTATGGATATAGGAACCACAGTTGAGTACTACTATGTTAATCTATGACAATTAGATATTTGTTTTTATTTAAGTGATTCAAAATTTAATGTACTCCCCTATTGTTGTAAAGATACAATATTTTCTAAAAAGATGTATCAAATCTTTGTAGAACACATCTATTCATTAACGGAATAGATGTATACATTCTTCGTAGAAGGACATATCTATTCACTAAAATGTGCCTTGGTTATATTTCACGCACTATATGAATACCTACCCCACCATCCCAAGGAATTGACCAGTTAATCTTCCATATGACCTTGCCTTCCTCTAACTTTGTTCTTTAGTTCTTTCTCATTTCACTCTCGTCAAAAAGTGTCTTATCTAAATAATTACAAAAGCAGTTGAAGATTTAAGAGTTATTTGGAGCTTCTATTTGAGTGCACATTAGAAGACTCTTGAGTGGTTAGTTGTATTTTAGGAGTAGGACGTCATTTTGCTAATGCAGTTATCTACTACGGATACAGAGTCCTCAATAGCGTGCCTCAAACCGGTTTTCTTGCATCCTCAATTTTATCCCTTCATTTATTGTTAGCTATTGCATCTTGTGTGTCATAAAGTGTTCTTCTAGTTAGGACATTCATCTTTAGTATTTTATCCAGCAATAAATGGTAGAGAGAAAGAGATAAAGATTGATTAAAAGTAGTTACCTGCAGCTGATCCGGATCAGTACTAATCAAAAACGAATCAGCACCAAGATGTTCAATGGCTTCCTTCTGTTTGCTTTGAGATGTACTAATTACCGTCACCTTTAGCCCTAAAGCCTTGGCAAACTTGACACCAACATGACCGAGTCCACCAAGACCTACTACACCAATATGAAGACCTGGTTTATCTAGTCCAAAGTATCTCAATGGGCTGTAGGTTGTAATTCCAGCACAAAGGAGAGGAGCTGCAGCAGCTAGGGGCATGTTTTCTGGGACATGAATGACAAAATGTTCATCAACAACAATCATGTCTGAGTAGCCTCCATACGTTGGTGTTCCATCGTGGTAGATTGCATTGTAGGTGGCTATTCCCTTGGAACAATAATTTTCAAGATCGTTGGTGCAGTTTTCACAAGATCGACATGATCCAACTAGACACCCCACACCAGCTTTCTCCCCAACTTTGAATTTCTCCACCTTGCTACCAACCTCGGTTACTTCACCCACAATCTCATGTCTGCATCCATCATAAGAGTTAGAATTCAAATTTAAAGTATGAAAGCAAATAGAGCTATTGAATTTGAAGGTTGCAAGGAATGATCCTTAACTGAGCCAAAAACACTTGGACCTTAGCCAAGAACTACTAATGTTTGAGTTATATTTCGATACACTTACTGTCTAAAAGAGGTTGTGAGTTCGAGTCTCCCCAAGAGCAAGGTGGGAAGTTCTTGGAGGGAAGGATGCCGAGGGTCTATTTGGAAACAACCTCTCTACCCCAGGGTAGGGGTAAGGCCTGCGTACACACTACCCTCCCTAGACCCCACTAAGTGGGATTATACTGGGTTGTTGTTGTTGTTACTGTCTAAAAGAATTTTTAGACTATCAAGTCACATAACCGATAACTACCAGTAACGGTCCATACAAAGTGGGATTAGTAACATAGAGATAAGTCATGTTACTAGCTAGAAGAGGTTAAAATATGCAGATGGTGTAAAATATCTTTATACCGTCGGTGCTTATAAGTTAAATCCTAATGTTTTGACAAAGGACAAATTTTTCGGATGCAAGCATAAATGACCTTACTAATAATCCACTAAGCTCCCATTAACATGTTTCTATAACTCAAAAATTAGTTCAAGGGAATCATAGTTTAATTTATTTTTCTCTGAACTTCATACAGTTTCAGCAACAAATTCTCCTGTTTTAAATGAGGGGAACTCATGCCCACCTCCCAGCTATGACTTGTTAAGAGGTTATTTCCAATTCCTGGCTAAATTAAAATATTTGGTGGTACCATATGTCAAGAGCAATGTTATAAATGTGCAATATGTTGTAAATATCATAAGGTAGTAAGAGTTCTGCATATGCATGAAATATAATACTTTCAAGAATCTGAAATTGACACCATACCCAGGGACCATAGGATATTGAGAAAATCCCCATTCATTTTTCACTTGATGAAGATCAGTATGACAGATACCACAATAAAGAATCTTCAATTTCACATCCTTATCCCCAGTTTCCCTACAAACATTAAGTTGATAAAATCAAAATCTTGTCCTTATTACAAAAAATGATATCTTGTATAAAATCAATTACCTTCTGGAGAATTTAAAGGGGGAAAGTAACCCAGAAGTATCTTTAGCTGCCCAACCAAAAGCCTTAACAGGGTGCACTTCCTCTAGTGATTTCTCCATATTCCAATTCTTGAATTTCCTCTTTTCTTTTAGATGAAAAATTTAAAGGAAAAATGGGTGGTTCAGACAATGTTATTATTGGTAGTGGAACTATGGAAAATGGTGAAGTAAAGTGTAAGCGATGGGCTGTTTGTTAATGATGTATATAAGTAGAGTTTTTGGTCCCTCAAATATAACCTCGAGCATATTTAGTCCCTTAAGTATGCTAAGATAGAGCACCTTTAGTCTCACTAACACAATGTGTTCAAAAACTAATGGTGTTACCCAACTCTAATTCATGAAGCAAATCTTTTGCTCTGAAGCAAAACGTTTCCTATCCTTTTATTAGATAATGCAAATTATCACTATAATTCCTCATTTTTAGATAATGTCTTCTAAAATTTTGACCTTGAAAATATCCCCTTCTGTGCCAGTTTTCAATGAAAAAAGACATTGTATTGCCATTGTAAAAATAATAGCCAAAAAATATATAAAATTTGTATATATATATATATATATATATATATATATATATTATTTTGTATATATATACATTTTGTATGTTAATATACAAAAATTATACAAATTTTATATACTTTTTCGGCTACCAGATGTAAATAGTTTCTAGCACTGGCTAAAAGTGATAATACAACCTGGTTATCCGTTTGCTGCAATAATATGCCTAGAAGTGATCCTGGCAACTCTATTTTTTTTTTCAAATTTTAACTTTTCTTTTTGGAAAAAACAACCAAAATTTTTAAATGTTAATATATATATAAAAATATACACTTTTAGTAAAAATTTTCGGCTAATTATTTTTACATCGGTTACACATTATCATTTTCTCATTAAAAATCGGCGCAGGAGAGGATATTTTCAATGTCAAAATTTTAGAAGTCATTATCTAAAAATAAGGAATTAAAGTAATAGTTTACGGTATCTAATAAAACGAGAGGAAATATTTTGTTTCAGAGCAGAAGATTTGCTTCACGAATCAGAGTTGAGTAACACCGTTAGTTTTTTAACACACTGTGTTAGTGAGACTAAAAGTGCTTCACTTTAGCATACTTAAAGGACTAAATATGTTCAGTGTTATATTTGAGGGATCAAAATAAATATACCCTAAAAGATAAGGGATAATATTGGTCAAAAACCCTATATAAGTATGGCAAAATGACGTCATTGGTGATGTATTATAGAACTAAATTCTTGAAAAGTTGCTGTTGCTTCCTACCCATAGTTACCAATGTGGACTGGCAATTATGGACAAGAGAAAAAGTGTTCATTTGAATAGTTCTTAGACACAACATATTGGCCATCTTTAAACATAATTTGGACACGTTTGACGTCTTTGTTATTACCGTCATTATCTTTATCATTTTCTCCAAAGAAAAAGAAGTTAATAGAATAAACTTTAGTAGCTTACTAAAAAAAATGGTGGACAGATCAATGTTTGAAAATGACTAACATAGTGGCACTATCAATAACTCAATGTTTCGTTCAAGTTCAAAAGAAAAAATAGTATCAAATGAGATTGTTCGTGTTCCTTTGGGTAAATAACTAAGACCTAGTATCAAAAAAGAATAAATTATTTGATCCGATCCGTATTTGAGACGGTTAAAAATGGGTTATCCGGCGGATATTATCCATAATATGAATATTCATATTATCGATGACTTCTTGAATATGATCACTTTTGGGAGAATTCCTAATCTCCCAAACTTGAGGAACCCCCAGTTAGGGGTGTACATGGACTGAGTTGATTGGTTTTGATAAAAACCAAACCAAACCAACCATATCGGTGTGAATTGATTCGGTTTTATTGGGTTTTTTCGGATTTTTCGAGTTTTGTCACTTAAATACTATTTCAATCTTACTTTGTTAAATTTTTTTATAAGTAAATATATGTTTAGTAGAAATATAAAAATTGGCAAGCATATTATCTATTAAAATATTCTTACGAGTGAAGTTTCTTAGTAACATATAATAGTTATATTTTTAGTCGTTTGACAATAATTTTTCGTTGATGTACACTTTCAAGGTTAACCGAATTAGTAATTAAACATAAAAATCAATATGATACCTAACTAATAATAATCACTTCACATTCGAAATATATATAAGAATTTAATAGATCTTAACTTATGATACGAATATGGAAGAACAAAGAGATTACGCATTTCAGCAATACTTGATGAGAAATCGATCATATAACTCATTATTTAAGGTTATAAATATGGATTACTTCATATTCTATTAAATATTATATCCTGCAAGAGAATCCCAAATATTTCTAGATTTTTTTTAGAAAAAAGTCTATATAAAATCTTAAAAATATATATAAAAATTATATATTTATATGTCGGTTTGGTTCGATTTTTTTTTACTCAATACCAAATCAAATCAAACCAAACCTAGTCGAGTTTTTTAATCGGTTTGGGTAGACTTTTCGGTTTTTTGTGATTTTTCGGTTCGATTTGTACACCCCTACCCCCAGTTTGAGGCTTTACAAATATAAAAGTTAAACACATTAGTCATTCATTGGTTATCCATTTGGTTATTCATTTTTCAAGTGGATAATATGATTTTTATCCATATTCGATCCGTTTATAAAAAGTTCATTGTCTAGCCCATTTTTTAATGAATAATATGGATAGATAACTCTTCCTTCGAGATTTTTACACGGCTGATCTCTTCTTAAAAATTATTGTCATAAATAATAACATTTTCTGTTTATTCCAAAAATAACAGATTTTTTTTTACCTTTTTAGCAGTTTTGATAAATTATGTGGTTGTTTAAATTTAACTAACCCGCAATTTAAGGGATAGTTTTGATCATTATTAAATTTAACTAATTTAAAACTTTAACTAAACGTGGTATCTAATTAATTACTACCTTACGGCTGCCACCCCAGGGGCGGATCTAAAGGTGTGAGTATGGTTCCCGGGAACCCAGTAGCTTTTGGCTAGATCCCGTATTTGTATTAAGGAAATCTTTTAATGTATAAGAATATTTAGTTGGGAACCCAGTTCTTTAGTCTGGTTATTATAATATATTAATTTAAAATCGATGTAGGAACCCATAAACTAAAAATTCTAGATCCGACTCTGTGCCACCCTATTTTCTGATGCATTGTGTCCTTATCCTCACACCTTTTATATCCTTATTCATATATTTTTCTATGATCTGTAAGAAGTCCAGTGATCAGAAGCATTTTTCATATTTCTACTCAACCAAAATTAAATGGTATTTGAGACTTATTCTTCTTCAATGTCTCTTGTTCTTCGGGAAAAAAACATCATTTCACTTTTTCCGCACAATTTTTCTTTTCTATTTTGCTATTAAAGGAATAACATACGGATATACATGTATAGTCCGAAATTATACATTATATATATATACATGGACGAAGCTAAGTTGGCCCAATGGTGGTCAACTGAACATCCTTCGCCGAAAATTATACTAGGTATAAGGCAAAATATTACTTCTAATTAATTAAATATAGACTTTTAGTACCCTTGCATAGCCCATGGCAAAAGGTGTTCATATATATATTAATTATATTTTATATAATATAATTGGTAGTGGTTTGGTAATCCTTGTATATTATTCATATAAATTTGGTATAATATGTGTATAGAATTGAAAAAATATCACATAAACTGCTTATACACATATTATACTAAATACATGTATATATACATGGGCTTTTCCTTATAAATACATGGTTTCAAATGTATATATACCGAGCTGTTTATATGCATATTATACTAAATATATGTATATACATATGGTTTTTTTTTTAAGTAACTTTATTACCAAGGGCAAAATATGTACAATCATGATATTACTACTAAACATTTATCTACTATCCCCTTCTCGCTTATGGTATTATCTATTCAATACTAAGGAAATGTTCAGACTCATTACTACTAAAATGTCAATATTATCCTACTCTTCTTCTAACTCTTTTCCTCCGGGACAATTTTCAGGGGTAGAAATTCATGGATTCCAGTTGCTTTGTAATCTTCAAGTTGTGGCTCCCTCGACAGTGTATATCTTGCACTATTAGCATGCCCAGATTGTCAACAGTTCTTCTTCTTCTTTGAAATATTCTTTGATTTCTCTCTTTCCAAATATAGTAAACACTACATGCCAGCACCATTCTATACATTTCTGCTTTTGCGTTTTTCTCATTTGCAAATTTAATCGCCCACTCCTGCTCTTGCACCCATCCCATAATTTGTTTATGCACTCCTTGCCATATGAGTAATTTATTCCATAGAGCTGCAGAGAAGCTACACTTAAAAAATAAGTGATCAAGTGATTCATTATCATGTTCACACAATGGACAAACCAAATTATTAGCAATGCCCCACTTGGCTAATCGATCTCTTGTGTACAATCTTCCATGTGCTACCAACGTCAAATTGAATACCCATTTAGGACACCCTGCATTATTACAGACAAGTCTCTTCCAAGTAACCTTTGGGAAAGTAACTCTCAATCTCTGATAAAGTTTTTTGATAGAAAAGGAATTCAGGGCTAGAATATCAGAATGAGTGTATCTTGCTTCTTCAAAATTCTTTTTGGCCTTCATTATTTTCCTAACCATCGAGGAAGCTTGGTTTGGATATGTATCCCAAACTTGCCTCCCTTTAATATAGTAGCAATTAATCCATTGAATCCACAACTTGTCCTTCTTTTTGCTCAAGTTCCAGTAATGTTTGCTTACTGCTGCCTTATTCCATATATGGACCATAACATTAAAGCCACCAGCTGAGTGAGGATAGCAGAACTTCTCCCAAGCCAGGAGAGATTTATGTGACGTTTCATTTCCCCCAGTCCAAAGGAACTTTCTACACACAGCTTCCATCTACACACAGCTCCATTCATCCCGGTGCTTAAGTTCTTCCAAATTCGTATGTTTAGGGTTGGGTACATTTTGACCTAATAGTTTGATGGATCATTTCAAATTTAACTTGTTAGGTCAAGTCAACAAATAGGTCATGACCTATTTAGTCCATCGCATCCCCGTGCTTTCATGTCATCAATATCCTTTAATGCTAGGAATACTTCTGCACTAGTTACTGACCTTATTAGATCCCTCTGTTGTTTATTGAGAAGTACCAGACCATCCCTTATAATTGCTGGATAAATTGCAGGCAATGCCACAACTGCTGTACCCAAAAGCTTCTTGAAAAAACCTATTACTTCTGTTTTTATCCCAGCGGCAGCTTGAATTTGCACACCTTGTTCATCTGACAGACTGCTAATATTATTTTGGGAATATCTGCTCGTCATGTTTGCAAAAAAGTAGGCTGAGTTTGAATCCCCTACTTTCAACCATTGGACTCTTGACTTTTGTTTATAGATACTCTCCTCAATCATCCCCCATGTCTCCAATTGCCTTCTCAGTTTTTTTTCCTCTTCAATCAAAATACTATCCTGCTTATGTTGTCCCATTCTTTCCTGTATTTCTCGTAATTGATTCCTGATATGCTTCAGTTTGCCTTCTACTCCCTTAAATTGCTCTATGTTCAGTGTTTTCAACCTCTGCTTAATGCACTTCAATTTATTCCATATTCTTCTCATATATGTTTCAGGAGTAGGTAGCTTCCAACAATTATCAATTAAAAGTAAGAAGTCTTGATGTTCAGCTATACAATTAAAAAATCTGAACGGCTTATTTTTTCCCCCTATGTATTGATCAAATTTAATCTTCATGGGAGAGTGATCAGAGAACTGTGGCTCCATAATATGGGTGTTTTCTTATAAATACATGGTTTCAATGTATATATACTACATACATGCATTAAATTTTTAAGCAAAATATATGCATATTCTTTTTCTAGATATGCAAAGAAATGATAGTTAAATAAATATATAAATGGTATAATATGTTCTACATAAAATAGACAAAATATTTGATTTTGTACATAGAAACTAGTATAATTTTGCTAGGGTTATATTTATATAAAAGAGTCCATGTACGGAAAGGAAAAAATTTGCTATGGAATGATTTGGTTTCCAACGAAAAAATAGGAAAAGATATTTCCATTAAGTTTTTTATAAGAAATTGATTTACATTCAAAAAAAGGAAAGGATATTAAATATGATACGGCCGTTTTTACTGTTGTAGCTTGATTTTGGTAAGACATTACCATATTTGAATCGAAAAGAATCTGCTATATGTATAAATATCTTACTGCCTTACTTGTTAATCATTATCTGATGCCAATCTTCCGTGATATCTCTTTAAAAGTGTGCTAGTAATGAAAATCTCTCTTTCTTATTCAACCAAGTGCATCATTCGGCTTTATTAGAGCATGTGTACCAACAGATAAATACATACATAAAATACCTAATTTGGTGGAGAGACTATGGATTCACATATCCATAAATTACCCTATAAATACGCCCAAGTTTAAAGGAACGAGACCAGAAGTTGTGATAAAATAGCACAGCCAAATAAAAAAAATACAGAGTAGTTATTCTCTACTAAGACAAACCAGAAAGTCTCGAGCCTTTTTAAAAGATTGGACAACTATAGAGCTAAGCAAAGACAATGCTATTATTAAGACTTGTTTAACACACGAGCTGAGAAAATCAACAGTGATTTTCAAGAACCAAAAAATGATTTAAGCTTAAGTAGAGTTTGACTGGTTGCCAATATCGAGCACGAATCGATACTTCACATCAGACTTCAGTAGGCGATCGACAGCAGTGTTCACATAGTCCATTGGCACGACTTCAACATCTGGTGTTATATTATGCTTTGACGCAAAATCTAACATTTCCTGAGTTTCTTTTATTCCTCCTATAGCACTCCCAGCCACTAGCTTCCTTCCTGTTTTCCACGTTATGTACATCAGTATGAAGTTTAATAGTAGTTTAAATTATATACACCGTTATTGTAAGAAAGGAAAAAAAGGAAAAGAAAAAGCGATGTGCTTACCCAAAAGCAAGGGAAAAACTGGCAGTTGAAGTGGTTTTGCATATGCACCAACCATAACAAGCTTCCCATTAGGCTTTAACATACCAAGCAATGGCAAAAGTGGATGATCTGCTGAAACTGTATCGATAATGCCATCCATTGTGTTCAATGCACCCTGTTATAATAGCCAACATAAAACAAAGATTTAAATTACATGTGGTAAAATCAACCCATTTTTTAGTAATCCGCCCAATTTTAAACCGTTTAGGTCATGACCTATTTGTTGACTTGACCTAACAGGTTAAATTTGAAATGATCCATCAAACTATTAGGTCAAAATGTAACCCGAACCTAAACAAACAAATTTGGAAGAATTTAAGCAAATGATTTGTAAAAAAAATATATTCGCTTTTACAACTTCTTTCAATAAGGAGGTAAGATTGTCTCGTGTTGGACGGATTGAGTATGACAATGACCCGTTATTCACCCATCTTAAGAAAAAGGGTAGCCTGATTCACTAAGCTCCCGCTATGCGTGGGGTCCGAGAAAGAGCGGTACCCAAGAGTTTATTGTATGCAACTAGGGCTGTCAAATTTGGCCCAAGCCCAAATGACCCGCCGAACCCGCCCAAGGTTGGGTTGGTTATTGACCCGCCCATTTATTGAACTTAGCTCATCTTTACCCAACTCATCTCAACCCAATTAAAGTTGGGCTAAATTTTAGCCCAAATTGATCCATGAACAAGTTTGTCAAAATATCTTAAGAATAATTTTATTTTTTGTTTAATATTTTAAATATGACCATAACAAAAGCAAAAAAGCCTTATTTAGTAATTATACAATTTATAAGAAAATAACACATATTAATTAAAGTTTAATAAGAGTTGGGCGGGTTGGGTTATAACCCGAATTTTAACCCATTTTGACCCAACCCATCTTAGCCCAAGTAACTTTGACCCGCCCAATTATTGACAACCCATTTTAACCCGCCCAAAATTGACCCAACCCGCCCATTTGACACCCCTATATGCAACCTTACCCTGCATTTCTGCAAGAGGCTGTTTCCACGGGTTGAACCCGTGATCTCTTGGTTGGGTCATTACACAATGTACTAATTAACCAGTTTAGACCTGCCCAAGTTTGACTCGTCCATTTGCCATCTCCAATTTAAAGCAACATACCATATACAATCTCCATTCAACAAATAAAAAACCACTGAATTATACACACCTGAATCTCCTTAGGCTGGCTGCTAAGTACAAACAAATCAGCACCAAGATGTTGAAGAGCTTCATCTTTTTTACCAATAGAGGTACTAATAACTGTGACTTTAGCTCCAAAAGCCTTAGCAAATTTCACAGCCATATGACCAAGACCACCAAGACCAACAACACCAATATGCATTCCAGGCTTATCTAGTCCAAAATATTTCATTGGACTATAAGTTGTGATCCCAGCACACAGTAAAGGAGCTGCTTCCATTGGCAAATTCTCAGGCCAATGAACTACAAAATGTTCATCAGAAACCATGATATCGGAGTAACCTCCATACGTTACTGTTCCATCGGAGTTAGTACCATTAGCAGTCGGTATCTGACCAGGACAGTAATTCTCCATATCATTGTCACAGCTTGCACATTTACGACATGATCCTACCATGTATCCAACTCCTACTTTGTCTCCAACTTTAAAATTCTCAACTTTTGTACCGACTTCAGTCACCACACCCACAATCTCATGCCTATTTCAAATAATTCAAGTAAAGACTTTAGTTCTATACACGGAAAGTATAAAAAAGTATTTTATACAATCAGATTATCTTGGTACATATGAATTGATTAGCGGATAAACATGTAACTAGCTTTAGTATCACAATTACTACATAGTGAAAAAATATTATGTGCATATAAGTTAAATCCTTTACGGAAATAAACAAACGTCAAATATGTTAATGTTTTGTAGTTTCGAACTACTCCCTCTGTTTTCAATTTAGATGACATATTGACAACAGCTTGGCCTCGTTATTGCTCATGACTTGATATAGAGCCGTGTAGTCGTCGGTTTACCACCAAAATGCCTATGAGATTGTGGTCGGCCTTTCGAAAGCTTTCTTCTTAACTTTTCTGAGAAGCCTTTTACAACTATACTGTAAAGGACAGGGGATGTTCACCTTTGGAAACTTAGCTACTTAAGTCCTTCTCAAAAAGTCCTTATCGAAAGTCAATTGGACTAAACTTTGAAGCTAAATTAGATTAGTTTAATTCAATATTTTAAAAATGAAATTTAGCTATTCAAAAACTATATGAAAAGTACTATAAGTTGTAATTTTTCTCATATAAATATGATTAAAAATATATATTTTAAAATGATGGTCAAACTTCATACATTTTGATCTAAATTGGAACGAAACGTGTCATCTAAATTGGATCGGAGTCACCATTACTTTGACAAGTTGTAGGGGCATGGAGTAGAGTTATTGGCTCTTGTCAGTCCCACCTACATTTGGGGCAGGCACTGAAGGCAAACTTTATTAACCCATTAAAGATTTAAAGGCTGTCTTCACTCCATCACTTCTGAGAATATTAATAAGATTTAGATCTAGTGAAAATTAAACGTACAACCCGAGATCTAAAAATAATACACAAGAAATTTTTATAGAATCATTTTTTTCTATTAAAACTATAGAATTATGCTGAATAATTTCCTTGTATCATTTTTTGGGTTTGAAATATTGTACAAAGATTAATTCTTTCTTATTTTGTATAAGTACCTATAGTAGAAACATAAAATGGACGAGTTTACCCCCTGTGTTAATTTTATTCTTTTTTTTAACCTTACATTATTTTGATTTTCTTTCATTGGATGCATCACATACTTTAATCCTTTTACGACAACTTTTTAAAGTTATATCTTTCAATAACAATGATGAAGAAAATATATTTGTCTCGAAATGCGCAAAAAGGAACAAAATTAAAGGCAAAAGAAAATGAAGAAACACATTACCCAGGTACAACAGGATATCTAGTGACTCCCCATTCATTCTTGATAAAGTGAAGATCTGTATGGCAAATTCCACAATACAAGACTTTGAATTGCACATCTTTCTCCCCAGTAGCCCTGCACCATTCAAAAGATTTTTCACATACATGGAAGTGACTCAGGGGCGGATTTAGGGGGGCGCAAGGGGTTCATCCGAACCCCCTTCGCCGAAAACATACACTGTATATATAAGGCAAAATCTGTTTTTTACCTCTATATATTAAGTTTTGAACCCCTTAACACAATCCAAAAGTGTAGTTTAGTGGTCAAGGGGGTTCAGAATCTACATAAGGTTATGAGTTCAATTCCCACTAGATACAATTTTTTTTTTTAACCCCCTTCGTGGAGATCCTGCCTCCGCCACTACATGGAACCATTTTTCTAAAAAGAAAAAAAAAAGAGAAAAAGTTTAAAAATTTTATGTACTAACAACTTAAAAAAATATTTACACAATCAAATCACTTACAATGTAATAATAGGCAAATATCTATGTCCCATTTAGTGATATATAACTAGTAGCAGAGCCAGAAATTTTGCATGTTCAAAAATTTATTATATATTTATAAAAAGTAATTTTTGACCTATATACATAGTATAATTTTCTATATAATCACCATAATTTTCCTATTTGAACACGCTTCATTCTGTGTGGCTACGCAATTGTATATAACATGACAAGAATAGTAACTATTAACATACTAGAATAGGTTAAACTACACCGATCGCGTAAAATATAATTACGTTAATACCTTCTTGAAAAGTTGAAAGGAGAAAGAACCCCAGAAGTGTCTCTAGCTGCAAATCCAAAAGCCTTCACTGAATGCTCTTCTTCTGGGTTTTTTGCCATTTCACCTAATTAAAAAATATAACCAAAAAATATAGCTAGCTATAACTAAGAATGCCTAGAAAATGAGACTGAGAAAACGCATGGACAAAGACAATATATTTATAGTATTAGTTGGGAAGGTTTTTGCTTTATTACTATTTTAACTTGTTTCAAGAAATATACAATGGATTTAAAGGAAACTTTCTACTGTATGTGGAGATGGGGCTAAATGAATTTATTTTTGAGTGTACAAGTAGTTGAATTAGAGAAATGAAGTAAATGCTTGCAATAATGGTTCAACTACTAGGTTTGATGAAAGTTAATACAACGACAATGGTTTGCCATCAATTTTGGTCCGGAATCTCGTGAGACTCGTGCTTTCTAGGGAAAAACCTTAGTCACACCTGGTTCTTGTTTTACTCAAAGATGAAGAGGTAAATCCTAATTAAAGATAATTAACTCTAGATCCGAGATGAATAATATGAATAGAAAAATATATCCGAGTATAAATGTTGGCCGTGATTATGGCCAAATTTAATAGCATAAAGAAAGATGCATTAAATAATAAAATGTAAATAAGGGAAAAGATTCACCAAATCTTGAGTGGAGCGGATCCTCTTTCATTTGATAAAGACGAATGATAACAGATACAAGAACCTCAGGACCCTTTTTGGATCTGATGAAGGTCCGGGATCATAGATCCTCTAATCTCTTTAAAGAGGTATGTTTACATATTTTCTAGAAAGAGGGAGAGGGAGAGAGAGCCAGCCCCCTTTTTTGGAAGTCCTCTCTTCCTATTTATAAGGGGTATCCATAGAAAATCCTAAAAAAGTACAATTAGAGGGAATATTCTACTGAATATTCTACTGAATATTCCCTTTGAGGATTCCAAAGCAAACTAGCTATTTCATCACTGTCCGACCTTGGCCTTATTGATGACTGCCCGACCTCGGCCTTATTGATGACTGCCTGACTTTGGCTATTGGTGACTGTCCGACCTCGACTATTGATGACTGTCCGACCTTGGCCTTATTGATGACTGTTCGATCCCGGCCTGTCCGACCTCGACCTTATATCTTTGCGTGCCGAATTTCTCTGATCTAATTTTGACCCATACAGTTCTAACCTTTGAAATCAGCTTATTTTGAAAAATATTTATATAAAAGTACTTTCTAAAAAAATACTTTTGCTGATTAATTAATTTATATTTGACTGAATAATTTAAAAAACACATTGAAGCAACAATTAGTGTTTGACCAAGCTTTTAGAAAATGCTTCGAAATGTATTTTTCTTATAAGTGCTTTTGAAAAAAAATACTACTCTTTCTATTTCTCAAAAACGGCTTCAACTCAAAAAAGAAATTCCCTTTCTAAAAGCTTGGCCAAATAGTTTAACTTTGAAAAAAAAATACTTTGAACCAAAATGAAGCTTGACCAAACAAGCTATATAACATGCATCTTTTAACTCTTATTACTTAATCATGGTTATTCAATATAGGAAAACTATCAGCTATGTCCATATAAAAGTAGCTCATTATAAAAATTGGCCAATTCATAAAATATTACTAATTTTAGCCAAATATTACTAATATTAGCCAATTAGCTATTTGTAGCAAAAAAATGTCAAAATTTTGCTTTCTTTTGAGTGGGTGTTATTAGGATAGATTGAGTACATTTTAAAGAGTTTGAATCTCAGATTTGGGATGATTTGGTGGAATTTAATAATGTTTGAATTGAAAATTCAAAGTAGAAGGAAAACATGAAAAAAATATATGTCTATCATACTGTGCATCATTTGTGTATCACATATGTATCATATTTTGTATTAATTATGTATCACATGTATATTCATGTATATCTGTGTATGAGATACATGCGTGATACATGTTTGATAGTGTCGCAGAAGAATTTTTTGAACTCGATTTTAACTACGAATTTTGATACCAAATCACCTTCAATCTTTCTCAAATTTTGAATATTGACTCATCTACATGTTTTCAATGAATGAATTTTAATCATACTCACTAAAAAAGGTCATTTTTTGCTTAGATTTTTAGAATTTTGTATATATTTATTTTTTGTATTTCATCAATTTATTTTCTATCTCATTCATAAAATTTTCTTTCCGTCTTGCATCTAATGTTGCTGATCACGCTTAAAAATATGAAAGGAGATCTTTGCGTGTGATTATTGGAGAGAAGAACCTTATTTATTTGGATTTTTAATTTTTATATGTGCTTGGATAGTTTTAGTAAATCTATGATTAATGACTAGAGATTGATAAGTTAAGACTTATTTGGGACATTTGTGTAAGATTCCCTTCTATATATACTTTTTGTTGTATTTTTCTAATCATAGTAAATAATATAACCATCAGGTAGGGGTAAATCATGGGTGCATGTGTTTGATAGAAAAACCAGGGATAAGTCTTTACCATTAATATAGTTCTAGGTAAAACCACAAAATAGAGACAAGTCAAATTTCAGCCAACAACAGTAAGGAAAATGACCGATAATTCAAGGCTTAAGAGGAAAAGACAGATATGCAATACTGCCTAATCGCAAAAATTTACTAAATAAACCATAAATAAACTCTTCAAGTTTCTCGCAAAATATAAAATACTTTATTTTTTAATAGTGTTCAGACCAGCTTGCTCGCACGCTAATTACTCTTAATCAGCTGTCAATGTTTTCCCAACATCAAGCACAAACCGATACTTGACATCCGATTTCAGAAGTCGTTCCAACGCAGTATTCACATAATCCATTGCAACAATCTCAACATCTGGTATTATATTATGCTTTGCTGCAAAATCAAGCATCTCTTGTGTCTCTTTCATTCCTCCAATAATACTTCCTCCAACTATTTTCCTCCCTGTAATTTTTAAAAAAATTATTAGTACTTCGATTTTAAGGAAGGGCAGTCCGCTGCATTAAGCTCCCGCTATGTACGGGGTTCGGAAAAGGGCCGGACCACAAGAGTCTATTATAAGCACTACGCAGCCTTGCCCTTCATTTCTGCAAGAGGCTGTTTCCACGGCTTGAACCCGTGACCTCCTGGTCACGTGGCAACAACATTACCAGTTACGCCAAGGCTCCCTTCTTAATTTTAAGAAAATAAAAAGAAAAGAAAAATTGATATTAAGATACTTTACCCATAATAATGGGAAAAACTGGCAACTCAAGTGGCTTTGGTGGTGCACCAACCACTACAAGTTTTCCATGAGGTTTTAGTATATTGAGCAATGGAAGAATAGGATGGTCTGCTGAAACTGTGTCTATTATGCCATCCAATGTGCTTGCTGCAGCCTATACAAATACAAAGCATAAATGATAACCATAAATTTGCCTGTCAAACTTAACATATGTATAGGGACGTATGGACAAATTTTTGTAAACGGTGTCAAAATTTATAAAAGAACAAAAATAATAACTTTAATTATCATGCTTCTAAACAAGAAATAGACTTAGTCTATCGGTTTTGTTGAGTCTTAAGTTAGAAAAGGTTCCGAGTTTAATTTCACTTCATCACAATTTTTAACCACAAAGGCTCTCTAAAATATTTGCAAAAAAGTTGTGCTAGTTAAGGTTCAAATTTTTGACCTCTTAGAATAAAATCAAAAGCATAACCAACACACCAAGAGACATTGTATATCAAATGGTGTCATTTTTTCCTACTTAATTATCCGTTTCTCACACTATTAATACATATATTTAAGTAGCATTTTCCGACAAAACTGTGTCGCGCGACATTGCTTTGTTAAAGGTGCATCCACCCCTGCCTATGTATAATATATATTGCTACCCCCCCCCCCCCAATCGTTTAAATTAAAAATAGCCGGCAGATGTATAATATAAGTATAATCGTTGTTTAAAATATGTTTAATCAGGGTATAAAATGTATACCAGTTAGGAAAAGTAAATAGTAAATCCGGAAGGCTATTTGTGTAAAGATCCCAAACAATTTTGAGTTGGGCTATTGTGTCGTGTTCATTATTTATATGACATATTTTCCTTAATAGTCCATTCCAGAATTGAATGACGCATTTCTATACTTATAAATAATTTAACTTTAAACTTTCTCTTTTATGCATTTACCCTCAATGAGAGAATTTTATAGCTACACAAATGCCGTGAACCTGCAAAGCTTTTACCCCTTAAGATTTTAGAAGCTGAAATTTCGAAAGTCTTTTTTCTATTAAACTCGATGCTAGGTATAACTGCCTCATATAAATTGAAACTGAGGGAGTAGAATTTCAAGTATAGAATAAAATATTTACCTGCAGTTGTTCAGGATCACGACTGAGCAAGAAAGAATCAGCACCAAGACGTTCAATAGCTTCATCCTTCTTATTAACCGAAGTACTGATCACAGTAACCTTACAACCAAAAGCCTTAGCAAATTTCACAGCCATATGACCAAGTCCACCAAGTCCCACAACACCAATGTTCAATCCAGGCTTATCAAGTCCAAAATATTTCAAAGGACTATATGTTGTAATTCCAGCACATAACAATGGAGCAGCTTCCGCTGACAAATTCTCCGGCCAACGAACCACGAAATGCTGATCAGTAACCATGAGATTTGAGTAGCCTCCATATGTTGTGGTTCCATCATAATAAGTTGTACTATATGTGGCGATGTGGCTAGAACAATATTGTTCGAGGTCATTGGTACAATTCTCACATTTTTGACACGATCCTACGAGTACTCCAACACCTACTTTGTCACCAATTTTAACTTTCTCGACATTGCTGCCTGCCTCAGTTACCACGCCCACAATCTCGTGCCTGTGCAACAAAAGTAAGATGCAATATAGTCAATATCTTCAGTTTTAAATTTCATGTTAAGTCTACACTTCCTTCTAAAGGTGGATAGACAATCTTAGGGCCGTAAAATTTGGCCCAAGCCCAAATGACCCGTCCACCGTCCAAAGTTGGGCTGGTTATTGACCCGCACATTTAAAATTGGGCTGATTTTTAGCTCAAATTAATTCATGAGTAACTTTGCTAGAATATCTTAGAAATAATCTTTTTTGTTTCATATGTAAAGCTTGATAGGAGTTGGCGGGTTGGACTATGACTTAAATTTTAGCTCATCTTAGCCCAATTAGCTTTGACTCAACTTGTTTTGACATGTCCAAAATCGGCCCAAAACGCCCATTTGACACCCCTATACAATCTTATAAGTAATGATTGGGTAAAGTGCCAGTGTATCTACCGGGATTACACCCAATAATATTGAAAATTGATGGTCTTGATTTTTTGACAGTCGCTTGCCCCACAGGCAAACCTATAGAGTCAAAAATCGAATACGTTACCATGGGATAAGACAGGGGCAACACTTGCTAAATTTGAAGCTAGGCAAGTGAGGCTAAAGATCAATAGTAGCACCAAAGTGTTCTATTTGTGCAGATCACCCTGACAGGCTAATACGAACCAAACCAGGGTGAGTGTTGTCGTTTCCGCTTCGCCGTTTTACCGGGCGAACCCGGTCCAAACATGGGCCTTCCTGACCCAACTAACAGGTTTACTAGTAAGGTGTTTGTATTAGAAAATAGGAAATTTATCAATATCTCGAAAAAATGTTGGGATAGGATAAGAATAGTGACACCACTTAGATTTGTAGCAGAGCACGCTTTTATTGTAGGGCTCACAGCCTCACAAATGTGAGTTGATGTTATAGTGATGAACTTTTGTGCCCATACTTGCACTGTCTCCTTAAAATGGTACCATTATAATTTCTTGAAGGAGTTACAAGAACTAGACACTTATGGACTTATGGTCAATGGTAGAACTAGAAATTTTAATAACACGATTTAAAGTAATTTTTTTTTAACTACATTCTCTTGTATCACGAGAAAAAATTATTTATTGAAAATATAACAGATATTTTAATATTCTTTATATCAAGGATAACTTTTGAAAAAAAGAAAAGAAATTAATTCATTCTTGATATCTGAAAAAAATTAAATATTGTGGACCATAAAAAAAGGCCACAAATTCAATTAAACTGTATCAGACGGACTCTGACAGCTTAGGGAAGAATGATGGGTCGCTAACGAGGCCCCTAAATGACCGCTCAGAAGGCCTACCTATTTTTTTTTCCAATCTGTCACTTGCTCGTACTTCTCTCATGAAAATGGTCTCTCCTCTCTCGGCGGCTTAGACTTATGTCTATAGTCAGTTGCTAAGATGATTCCCATTCAAGCATTCTCATTCAATGTCGAGTAAATAGGAGAAAAATATTAACCAGGTATTAGAAAGGAATTAAAATATGGTCCGAATCAAATATTTGGTTTCAAACCAAAAGGAAAGACAAACTACTGAAACTAGCAGGCCAGAGGGAAGAAAGTACGTGATCTCATGCGATATTATTTTCTTTCCTTTTTTGCTCACAAACGAAACAATAAAAATAAATCCTATCAAAAAGTTTCCTTTCTCACCCAAAGTCTTCATAGCTTAAAATTTGGACAAATTACAATACTGATCGGTAGCCACAACTAATTGTATTCACTAGCTAAAAAGTATATTATATATATATATATATATATATATATATATATATATATATATTTTAAGAGCCGCAAAAATATACATTTCTCTTAAATTTTTATATGAGAGGAAAATGAGGACAAAATTGAATTTACCCGGGCACAATAGGATACTTGGAATTGCCCCACTCATTCTTGAGCATATGAAGATCTGAGTGACAAATTCCACAATACAACACTTTGAACTGCACATCATTCTTCCCTGTAGCCCTGCACCCAGAAATGAACAAACAAGAATAAAAAAAAAATATTATGAGCATTTAAAAACACTATGATCAACAAAACTAGAGTTTAGCCACCATATATAGTTATAATTCCACCAAGATTTGCAAATCCATAAAGACAAAGAAAACACTAGGTGATCTTTTCTCATCTGTCGAAACAAACCGAGTGGTAACTAATATTGTGCCGGTGGCAAGTAGCATCACACATGCAGGTCATTGTTGTTATTTGTGTATATTTGTGCTGGTGGTAAGTAGCATCACACAAGCAAGTCATTGTCATTACTTGTGCGGATGAAATGCAACAAATACCCATTGAATTAGACGAGGTGCGCAAATCAACCTCGACACCAACGTAGTCATAACTCTACCTAAGTTGTAAATGTAACCTTAACCCTATTCAAAAATGCACCCAAGCAAACCAAAAAAATAAAGGGAATATATACTCTTTGTATATAGTAAAAAGCAAAAGGCCTAGATTATACTTTTCCATATTTTTCTCTCTTTTTTGAATCAAAGCAACATACCTTCTTGAGAAGTTGAAAGGAGAAAGAACACCAGATGTGTCACGGGCAGCCCATCCAAAGGCTTTGATTGGGTGCTCAGTTTCTGGGGATTTCGCCATTTTTTCACCAAAAATGTAGTTAGAGAGTCACCTAAAAAATCAGAGTACAAAATGTGCACAAGTTAAAACCATGAGGCCGTTTAGTATCCATATTTATAATGTTGCACATTGGGGATGTCACTTGCCTGGCCCCATCATCATTTTTGAATTCTAAAGGATAAAAAAAGAAAAAAAGGAAAATAAAGAAAATAATTGAAAACATAATTTTTAAAGATTTTGTCCCTTTATTAGAGATAATATTTAAAGAGAAATATGATTGTGAAAAAGTTAAGGAAATAATGAGATTGAAGGTTACATGCCTATTAAGCCTAAATTAAAGGAGAAGCTCTGTCAATATTTTCTTTTTTGTTATGATCTTTTCCAAAAGAGAGCAATGTGAATTAAATATGAGATATGATCCTTTGTAAAATTTTGTACCAATTCAAGAAAGTGAATCTCTGATTGATTACAGTTCAATTGCCTTAGATTTCTTTTATTCCATAATAATCTTTGTCATTCATCTTACAAAAGGAAATACAATTTTTTCTGCATCAGATATTCAATAAACAATATGCGAAATATTCATAAGTTTTTGATAAAATGAATCACAGATGGTGTTTATGCCAAACTAATAAAGATAAGAAATATATCTTTTATATATTTATTT
Source organism: Nicotiana sylvestris (assembly GCF_000393655.2). Classification (NCBI taxonomy): domain Eukaryota; kingdom Viridiplantae; phylum Streptophyta; class Magnoliopsida; order Solanales; family Solanaceae; genus Nicotiana; species Nicotiana sylvestris. Next base: position 175,640,399 of record NC_091061.1, read on the forward strand.
AACAACAACAACAACAACCCAGTAAAATCCCATCACTGGGGTCTGGGGAGGGTAGAGTGTACGCATATGTTACTCCTACCTCGGAGGGGGTAGAGAGACTGTTTCCGGGAGACCCTGGGCTCATAGACACTAGATCTGTAACAACAAAAATCTGAAAAATAATATCAGCAATGCAAGAGACATCAAATAAATGAAAAAGCAGTAAAATAAATATTATGCAAAAGTGTAAAACATAACATAAATTTGGGTCATCACTTGTGTTGCAATGAAATTCTTCGTTCTGAGGCCTTAAAAACCTCCCTTAGCACCACCTTGATTTGCGTGCGCAGTCCGGGCGCGTAGCCAGAAAGCTTAAATCTGAAAATCTATGAAAAATGATAAGTTTTGACTATAAAATGAATAAATTTGACTTCGGTCAACGTTTTGGGTAAACAGACACGGGCCCGTGATTTGACGGTGCCGGAGGGTCCGTAGGAAAATATGGGACTTGGGCGTATGCCCGGAATCGAATTCCGAGGTCTCAAGCCCGAGAGGAAATTGTTTAAAGAAAATTGAAATGAAATTTGCTTAGAACATGATGGTATCGGGCCCGTATTTTTGGTTCCGGCGCCCAATACAGGTCTTATATATGATTTAAGACGTTTCTGTGGAATTTGGTGAAAAACGGATGTCACTTGACGTGATTCGAACTTAAATTGCAAAATTGATATTTAAAGAAGTTTTGAGAAATTTCATTGATCTCGAGGTTTAATTTGATGTTCATGATGTTATTTTGGTAATTTGATTACACGAATAAGTCCGTAGGATGTTCTTGAGGTTTTGTGTGCACTTGGTTTGCAGTTCCGATGGCTCGGGTGAATTATGGGTAGGTTCGGGATGTTTTAGACTTAAAACCAGAAGTTGCAAGTCTCTGAACCCGTCAGTGCGGTCCGCACAAAAGCGTGTGCGACCGCGGAAGGGGGGCAGTGCGGTCCGCGGTCGGTTTCGTGCGGTACGCGGTGGGGGTCTGTGCGGTCGCGGTCCATTTCGTGTGGTCCGCACAGGGCACTGGACCGCAGTACCCTCAGGAAGGCCTGTGTGGCCGCAGTCCATTTTGTGCGGTCCGCACATGGGGTCTGAGAGGGGTATAAATAGACGAGATTTTCAGTTATTTTTCATTTTTCAAAAACCCCAAAAAACATAAGAGGCGAATTTTCAAACAACTTTTCTTCTCCAAATCAATTGTAAGTCATTTTTTTAACTAGTTTTCTTCAATCATTAACATCTTTTAACATGATATCAACTTCAAATCAATGATTTTCATGGGAGAAATTGGGTGTTTTGGGTAGAACCTAGGTTTTTCAAAAATTGGGGATTTGGACCTCGATTTGAGGTCCGATTTCAAAATAAATTACATATTTGAGCTCGTGGGGGAATGGGTAATCGGGTTTTGGTTCGAACCTCGGGTTTTGACCACGTGGGTCCGGGGGCGATTTTGACTTTTTGGGTAAAACTTTGGAAAACTCATTTTCATGCATTCAAATAATTTATTTAGTGTTTATTGATGTAATTAAGTAACTTGTGGCTAGATACGAGCGAATTGGCGGAGGAATCAAGGGGTAAAGCTATAATTGAAACTTGAGTTGTATTTGAGCCATTGAGGTAAGTGTTTGTCTAACCTTAGCTTGAGGGATTAAGAGTTGTGTCTTATTTGCTACATGTTAATTGTGGAGTACGACGTATAGGTATGGTGACGAGTATCTATACGTTGGTGTCAAGCATGCCCGTGAGTCTTGTATTATAATTGTTATGACTCCGTTGTGGTTTATTGCGCTTCATATGTTATTATCACCATTGTTCCCTTGCCGGGATGTTTGTTTGATATTAATGATCCCTTGCCGGGATGTTTGTTTTGATAGTATTGTTCCCTTGCCGGGATGTTTGTTTGATATTATTGTTCCTTTGCAGGGATATTGTTGAAATATCATTGTTCCCTTGCCGGGAAGTTGTTATATTGCTCTTGTACCCTTGTCGGGATTCCTTGTGATTATTGTTGGCTTGTAAATGGGAGCGGGTGGTACGCCTACCACCAGATATAATGAAATGGGAGCGGGTGGTACGCCTATCACAAGATATAATGAAATGGGAGCGGGTGGTACACCTGCCACAAGATATAATGAAATGGGAGCGGGTGGTACGCCTACCACGAGATAAATGAAATGGGAGCGGGTGGCACACCTGCCACGAGATACAGGACATGGGATCGGGTTGCACGCCTGCAACAAGACGTGAAAAGAAAGTGAAATCTGCCTTTGTTTCCCTTATTCTTGTTAGTGGTTGGATTTTGATTCCTTTATACTTCTCTTGATATTTTGTTTTACCTGCTATTCCCCGAAGTATGTTTCCCCCTCCCATCTTTACTTGTTTATTCCTGCTTTACTTTCCGCTGTATATCATATAACTGCACAGGTTTATCTGGAGTCTGGTCCTAGCCTCGTCACTACCTCGCCGGGTTTAGGCCAGGTACTTACTGGCACATGGGGTCGGTTGTACTGATGCTATACTCTGCACTTATGTGCAGATACCAGAGCAGCATTGGGTCAGCAACAGTAGCTTGAGAGTTAGCCTTCAGGCCACCGAGATTCCGAGGTAGTCCTGCACGCGTTCGCAGTCCTGGCGTCTCTTCTATCAGTTATTTTGTTCTGTTATCATTTTATCCGAGACAGACAATGTTCCTTCTTTCAAACGTATGTATGTAGTAATAATAGATAGTCCGTGAATGTTGTGATACTAGTTTTTGGATATAGGCATATGTTGATTTCCGTATTATTTTGGTTTATTTCGTTTAAGTCTTCCGCTTAATCTCATATTCCGCTATTATTTAAATGTTTATCACCTGTTAAAACAAGTTGTTAAAAGGATTAAAACAAAGAAGTAAAGAATTTTCTAAATTCCGTGGCTTGCCTAGCTTCTATGAGTAGCCGCCATCACGACTCCCGAGGGTGAAAAATCCGGGTCATGACAAGTTGGTATCAGAGCTCTATATTACATAGGTCTCACAATTTACGGACAAGCTCAGTAGAGTCTGAGGGATCGGTACGAAGCATCTGTATTTATCCCGAAAGGCTACAGGGTTAGGAAAAACTTCACATTCGTTCTTTCTTATCGTGCGGTTTGTTTCTCAATGCTAATTTAATTTCTACTCTGTTCTTTCGCAGATGGCAAGAATACGTGCTTCCTCATCCACCACTCAGCAGCCCGATCCCCCAACAACAGCTTCCACGAGGGGCAGAGGGCGAGGCCGAAGAAGTGCTAGAGGCCGAAGTAGGGACAGAGCTTAGCCCCGAGCAGCAGCACCAGTGACGGAGCCTTAGGCTGAGTTTGATGAGGAGATTCCAACCCCAGCAGTTCCGGTGGGCCCAGCTCAGGTCCCAGAGGGGTTTATTGCTACCCTAGTTCTTCAGGATACTCTGGTCAGATTAATGGGCCTCATGAAGAGTGTCACCCAAGCAGGCTTGCTTCCTATAGCACCAGCCATCTCTCAGGCTGGAGGAGGGGCCCAGACTCCTACTACTCGTACTCCGGAGCAGGTAGCTCCCCAGATTCAAACTCCAGCGGTTCATCCAGTTGGAGCAGTTCAGCCGGGTGTGGTAGCTCAGACCGGCGATGGAGCGGCTATGTCTGTCGATGCTTTGTGGAGGCTGGATAAGTTCACGAAGCTCTTCACTTCTACTTTCAGCGGTGCATCTGCTGAGGATCCCTAGGATTACCTAGACAGCTGCCACGAGGTTCTCAGGAACATGGGTATCGTTGAGACCAATGGAGTCAATTTTGCTATGTTTTGCTTGTCTGGATCCGCCAAGACTTGGTAGAGGGATTATTGCTTAGCTAGACCAGCTGGATCGCCAGCCTTGACTTGGGAGTAGTTCACACAGCTATTTTTGAAGAAGTTTCTCCCCATTACTTAGAGAGAGGCCTATCGGAGGCAGTTTGAGCGCCTCCAGTAGGGTTCGATAATGGTTATCCAGTATGAGACCAGATTCATCGACTTGGCTCGCCATGCCCTTGTCATACTTCCTACCGGGAGAGATAGGGTGAGGAGGTTTATTGATGGTCTTATTCAGCAGATTCGTCTTCAGATGGCTAGGGAGGCTGGGAGTGAGATTACTTTTCAGGAGGCGGCCAATATGTCCAGGAGAGTGGAGATGGTTTTGTCACAGGGAGGTGGTCATGGGTCAGATAAGAGGCCCCGTCATTTGGGCAGATTCAGTGCTACCTCTTTTGGAGGTAGAGATTCATATGGTAGAGGCCATCCCCCTAGGCCTTTCTAGTCAGCACTTCAGGTTTCTCACGGTGCTTCAGGTAGCTGTGGTCCTCAGATGCAGTATTCTGATTAGCAGTCCTACAGTGCACCACCAGCACCTATCAATGCACCACCACTTCAGAGTTTCCAGGGTCGTCAACCCTAGCAACCGAGGGCTTGTTTTACTTGTGGCGACACGAGGCAAATTGCTAGGTATTGCCCTCAAGCTTTGAGAAGTTCTCTGCATTAGGGTTCCCGTGCTATGGTTCAGGCACCAGGTGTCCCACAGGCCGCCCAGCCAGCTAGAGGTGGGGGTAGAGGTGCTAGAGGTAGAGGTAGAGGTGCTAGAGGTGGAGCTCAGGCCGCTAGAGGTGGAGGCCAGCCAGCTGCAGGACATCCCAGAGATGTAGTTCAGGGTGGTGGGGCCCAACCCCGATATTATGCTCTCCCGGCCAGGCCCGAGGCTGAGGCTTCAGATGCAGTTATTACAGGTACAGTTCTAGTTTGTGATAGAGATGCTTCAGTGTTGTTTGATCCAGGGTCTACATACTCGTATGTGTTATCTTATTTTGTACCGTATCTGATCATGCCTAGTGATTCATTGAGTGTTCCTATTTATGTGTCTACACTAGTGGGTGATTCTATTGTAGTTGATCGAGTCCATCATTCTTGTATTGTGGTGATTGGGGGTCTTGATACTCATATAGATTTGTTGCTTTTAGACATGGTCGATGTCGATGTTATATTGGGGATGGACTGGTTATCACCTTACCATGCTATCTTGGACTGTCATGCCAAGACTGTGACCTTATCCTTATCGGGTTTGCCTTGTTTAGAGTGGAGAGGGGCTCCTGGTCATTCTACCCGTAATGTTATCTCTTATGTGAAGGCTCGGCATATGGTCGAGAAGGGGTGTTTGGCCTATTTGGCATATGTTCGTGATTCTAGTGATGAGGTTCCCTCTATTGATTCTGTGCCCGTTGTTCGTAATTTTCCGAAGGTATTCCCTTCAGACTTGCCGGGTATGCCACCCAACAGGGATATTGATTTTTGCATTGATTTGGCTCCGGGCACTCAGCCCATTTCTATCTTGCCGTATCGTATGGCTCCGCCTGAGTTGAAAGAGTTGAAGGAACAGTTGCAAGGCTTGCTTGAGAAGGGTTTCATTAGACCCAGTGTTTCGCCTTGGGGTGCGGTGGTGTTATTTGTTAAGAAGAAAGATGGGTCGATGAGAATGTGTATTAATTATCGGCAGTTGAACAAGGTTACAATCAAGAATAAGTATCCATTGCCGAGGATTGATGATCTGTTTGATCAGCTTCAGGGTGCCAAGGTATTTTCAAAGATTGACTTCAGATCTAGCTATCATCAGTTGAGGATTAGGGCATCCGATGTCCCTAAGACAGCTTTCCGTATTCGGTACGGGCATTATGAGTTCTTGGTGATGTCATTCAGGTTGACAAATGCCCCAGCAGCTTTTATGGATTGATGAACCGAGTGTTCAGGCCTTACTTGGATTCGTTCGTGATAGTCTTCATTGATGATATTTTAATATATTCCCGTAGCCAGAGGAGCACGAGTAGCATCTTAGAGTGGTTCTTCAAACCTTGAGGGATAGTCAGTTATATGCTAAGTTCTCGAAGTGTGAGTTCTGGTTGAGTTCAGTTGCATTCCTGGGTCATGTTGTGTCCGCAGAGAGTATTCAGGTTGATCTAAAGAAGATTGAGGCAGTCAAGAACTGGCCTAGACCAGCATCAGCTACAGAGATTCAGAGTTTCTTAGGATTAGCAGGCTACTATCGTCGGTTCGTGGAGGGGTTCTCATCTATCGCAGCCCCGATGACCAGGTTGACCCAGAAGGGTGCCCAGTTCAGATGGTCGGACGAGTATGAGGCGAGCTTTCAGAAGCTCAAGACAGCTCTGACTACGGCACCAGTGTTGGTTTTGCCCACAGCTTCAAGGCCTTATACAATCTATTGTGATGCATCTCGTATTGGACTCAGTGCAGTGTTGATGCAGGATGGCAAGGTCATTGCCTATGCTTCGCGGTAGCTGAAGATTCATGAGAAGAACTATTCGGTTCATGATTTGGAGTTGGCAGCCATTGTTCACGCGTTGAAGATTTGGAGGCATTATCTATATGGCGTGGCATGTGAGGTGTTCACGGATCACAAGAGTCTTCAGTATTTGTTTAAGCAAAAGGAGTTGAATTTGAGGCAGAGGAGGTGGTTGGAGTTGTTGAAAGATTATGATATCACTATTTTATATCATCCGGGAAAGGCCAATGTGGTGGCCGATGCTTTAAGTAGAAAGTCAGCTAGTATGGGCAGTCTTGCTTATATTCCAGTCGGTGAGAGACCGCTCGCATTGGATGTTCAGGCTTTGGCCAATCAGTTCATGAGGTTGGATGTTTCTGAGCCCAGTCAGGTATTAGCTTACACAGTTGCTCGTTCTTCTTTATTGGAGCGTATCCGTGATCGGCAGTATGATGATCCCCATTTGTACACGGTGCAGCATGGAGGTACCAAGTAGGTTACCTTAGATGATGATGGAGTTTTGAGATTGCAGGGTCGAGTGTGTGTGCCAAATGTGGATGGGCTTCGAGAGTTGATTTTAAAGGAGGCCCATAGCTCCCGGTACTCTATTCATCCGGGCGTCGCGAAGATGTATCAAGATTTGCGGCAAAATTATTGGTGGCGTAGAATGAAGAAGGATGTTGTTGCATATGTGCCTCGATGTTTGAATTGTCAGCAAGTTAAGTACGAACATTAGAGGCCTGATGGTTTATTTCAGAGGTTTGAGCTTCTTGAGTGGAAGTGGGAGCGGATCACTATGGATTTCGTTGTTAGACTCCCGCAGACTCGGAGGAATTTCGACGCAATATGTGTCATTGTTGATAGGTTGACCAAGTCAGCGCATTTCATTCCTGTGGCAATCTCCTATTCATCTGAGAGGTTAGCTGAGATCTATATTCGGGAGATAGTTCGTCTTCATGGTATGCCTGTGTCTATCATTTCAGACCGAGGTACGCAGTTTACCTCGCATTTCTGGAGAGCAGTTCAGTGAGAGTTGGGCACTCAGGTTGAGTTGAGTACAGCATTTCATCCTCAGATGGACGGGCAGTCCGAGCGGACTATTCAGATTTTGGAGGCTATGCTCCGAGCTTATGTCACTGACTTTGGGGGTTCGTGGGATCAGTTCTTGCCTTTAACAGAGTTTGCCTACAACAATAGCTACCAGTCGAGTATCCAGATGGCTCCTTATGAGGCTTTATATGGTAGGCAATGTCGATCTCCGGTTGGATGATTTGAGTCGGGAGAGGCTCGGTTGTTGGGTACGGATCTGGTTCAGGAGGCCTTGGACAAGGTCAAGATTATTCAGGATAGGTTTCATACAGCTCAGTCCAGGCAAAAAAGTTATGCAGACCGCAAGATTTGAGATGTGAATTTTATGGTCGGTGAGCGGGTATTGCTCCGAGTGTCGCCTTTGAAGGGCGTGATAAGGTTTTGGAAGAAGGGCAAGCTTAGTCCTAGGTTAATTGGCCCATTTGGGATTCTTGATCGAGTGGGAGAGGTGGCTTATAGACTTGCTTTGCCGTCGAGCTTATCAGCCGTGTATCCAGTGTTTCATGTGTCCATGCTTCGGAATTATCATGTCAACCCATCCCACGTGTTGGATTTCAACACTGTCCAGTTGGACAAAGATTTATCTTATGAGGAGGAGTCGGTGGCTATTCTAGACCAGCAGGTTCGTCAATTGAGGTCGAAGAGTTTTCCTTCTGTTCGTGTTCAGTGGAGATGTCAGCCTCCTGAGGCATCGACCTGGGAGTTCGAGTCCGATATGCGGAGAAGTTATCCCCATCTTTTCCCCAACTCATGTACTTCCTTCTTCTGTCCGTTCGAGGATGAATGATTGTTTTAGAAGTGGAGAATGTGATGACCCAAAAGGTTATCACTTGTGTTGCAATGAAATTCTACGTTTTGAGGCCTTAAAAACCTCTCTTAGCACCACCTCGATTTACGTACGCAGTCCGGGCGCGTAACCGGAAAGCTTAAATGTGAAAATCTGTGAAAAATGATAAGTTTTGACTGTAAAATGAATAAATTTAACTTTGGTCAATATTTTGGGTAAATGGACCTGGACCCGTGATTTGATAGTCCCGGAGGGTCCGTAGGAAAATATGGGACTTGGGCGTATGCCCGGAATCCAATTACGAGGTCCCAAGCCCGAGAAATGCACAAAATGGACTGCTGCCACACAGGCCTTCCTGAGGGAACTGCGGTTCAGTGCCCTATGCGGATCGCACGAAATGGACCGCGGCCGCACAAGCCCCCACTGCGCACCGCACGAAACCGACCGCGGACCACACAGGCCCTTTCCGCGGTCGCACACGTTTTTGTGCGGACCGCACTGGCGGGTTCAGAGACCTGCAACTTCTGGTTTTAAGTCTAAAACATCCCGAAACTCACCCGAGCCCTCAGAACTCTAAACCAAGTACACACAAAACCTCAAGAACATCCTACAGACTTATTCGTGTAATCAAATCACCAAAATAACATCATAAACATCAAATTAAACCTCGAGATCAATGAATTTATCAAAACTTCTTTAAACATCAATTTTGCAATTTAAGTCCGAATCACGTCAAATGACATCCGTTTTTCACCAAATTCCACAGAAACGTCTTAAATCATATATAAGACATGTACCGGGCGCCGGAACCAAATATACGAGCCCGATACCATCATGTTCTAAGCAAATTTCATTTCAAATTTCTTTAAACAATTTCGTTTATCCGCACAGGGGGTCTCAGAGGGGTATAAATAGATGAGATTTTCAGTTATTTTGCATTTTTAAAAAACCCCAAAAAACATAAGAGGCGATTTTTCATACAATCTTTCTTCTCTAAATTTCATATTTGAGCTCGTGAGGGAATGGGTAATCGGATTTTGGTTTGAACCTCGGGTTTTGACCACGTGGGCCCGGGGGCAATTTTGAATTTTTGGGTAAAACTTTGGAAAACTCATTTTCATGCATTCAAATTGATTCATTTAGCGTTTATTGATGTAATTAAGTAACTTGTGGCTAGATACGAGCGAATTGGCGGAGGAATCAAGGGGTAAAGCTATAATTGAAACTTGAGTTGTGTTCGAGGCATCGAGGTAAGGTGTTTGGTCTAACCTTAGCTTGAGGGATTAGGAGTTGTGTCTTATTTGCTACATGTTAATTGTGGAGTACGACGTATAGGCATGGTGACGAGTATCTATACGTTGGTGTCAAGCATGCCCGTGAGTCTTGTATTATATGTTATGACTCTGTTGTGGTTTATTGCGCTTCATATGTTATTATCACCATTGTTCCCTTGCCAGGATGTTTGTTTGATATTAATGATCCCTTGCTGGGATTTTTGTTTTGATAGTATTGTTCCCTTCCCGGGATGTTTGTTTGATATTATTGTTCCCTTGCCGGGATGTTGTTGAAATATCATTGTTCCATTGCCGGGAAGTTGTTATATTGCTCTTGCACCCTTGTGAGGATTCCTTGTGATTATTGTTGGCTTGTAAATGGGAGCGGGTGGTACGCCTACCACAAGATATAATGAAATGGGAGCGGGTGGTATGCCTACCACAAGATATAATGAAATGGGAGCGGGTGGTATGCCTACCACGAGATAAATGAAATGGGAGCAGGTGGCACGCCTGCCACGAGATACAGGATATGGGATCGGGTTGCACGCCTGCAACAAGACTTGAAAAGAAAGTGAAATCTGCCTTAGTTTCCCTTATTCTTGTTAGTGGTTGGATTTTGATTGCCTTATACTTCTCTTGATATTTTGTTTTACCTGCTATTCCCCGAAGCATGTTTCCCTCTCCCATCCTTACTTGTTTATTCCTGCTTTACTCTCCGCTGTATATCATATAACTGCACAGGTTTATTTGGAGTCTGGTCCTAGCCTTGTCACTACCTCGCTGGGGTTAGGCCAGACACTTACCAGCACATGGGGTCGGTTGTGCTGATGCTACACTCTGCACTTATGTGTAGATACCGGAGCAGCATTGGGTCAGCAGAGTAGCTTGGGAGCCAGCCTTCAGTCCACCGAGATTTCGAGGTAGTCCTGCAGGCGTTCGTAAGCCCGACGTCTCTTCTACCGGTTATTTTGTTCTGTTATCATTTTATCCGAGACAGACAGTGTTCCTTCTTTCAAGCGTATGTATGTAGTAATCATAGATAGTCCGTGAATGTTGTGACACCAGTTTCTGGGTAGAGGCATATGTTGATTTCCGTATTATTTTGGTTTATTTCGTTTAAGTCTTCCGCTTAATCTCATATTCCGCTATTATTTAAATATTTATCACCTGTTAAAGTAAGTTGTTAAAAGGATTAAAACAAAGAAGTAAGGAATTTTCTAAATTTCGTGGCTTGCCTAGCTTCTACGAGTAGGCGCCATCACGACTCCCGAGGGTGGAAATTCGGGTCGTGACAAAATCACTAGCAGTTCCAGATAAAACACTATCATACTCGTCAGAACAAAGAGGGAAACATGGACAAAGAGAAAAATTGCTCGACGACCCCTTAACCTACTATCGCGACCCGGATTTTTCACCCTCGGTAGTCGTGATGGCGCCTACTCATAGAAGATAGGCAATCCACGAAATTCAGAGATCTTTAACTCCTTTGTTTTAATCTTTTGAACAACTTGCATTTAACAGGTGATAAACATTAAATAACAGCGGAATGTGAGATTAGCGGAAGACTTAGGCAAATATAAAACTAAAATAATAAGAAATCCAACATATATCTCTACCCAGAAACCGGTGTCACAAAATTCACGGACTAACTATGATTTCTACATACAAATGTTTGAAAGAAAGAAATAACGTCTGTCTTGGATACAAGTGATACAAAACATAATAAAAGATAGAGGAGACGCCGGGGCCTGCTAACACCTGCAAGACTACCTCGGAGTCTCGGTGGACTGAAGGCTGGCTCCCCTACTGCTGCTGACCAAGCACTGCTCCGGTATCTTCATAGAGTGCAGAGTGTAGTATCAGCACAACCGACCCCATGTGCTGGTAAGTGCCTGGCCTAACCCCAGCGAGGTAGTGACGAGGCTAGGACCAGACTCCAGATAAACCTGTGCAGTTATATAATATACAACGAAAAATGAACAGGAAATAAGCAGTTTAAAAGGGAGGGGGAAACATGCTTCAGGGATCGTATCGAATTTAGCAAAAACTAAATAGAAATCTGAAAGGACAGTACAATATTTACAACAATTTTATAACACCACTGTTGTGGCGCGCAACCCGATCCCTTAACATTTAACATTGTTGCGGCATGCAACCCGATCCACATATATAACGGTTGCGGCGTGCAACCCGATCCACATATATAACTATTGCGGCGTGCAACCCGATCTACGTATATAATTGTTGCAACGTGCAACCCGATCCACATATATAACTGTTGCGGCGTGCAACCGATCCAATATAATATAATAATAATGTCGCAGCGCGCAACCCGTTCCAAATATACAGTCAATAATAATCATAATAACCGTTCCGGCAAGGGATCAACAATAAACTACACTATCCCGGCAAGGGAACTCAACAGTACAAGTGTATACGTCCCGACAAGGGAGAATCAACTATAACCAATCTTAACTCAACTCCTACTCATCTCAGTTATCACCATTACTCAATCATAAGTAAATTCCACAAGAATAACTAAGTCTTTGCTCAATGTCAAGAATTCATCCACTAAAACATCCGTAATATCATTTAAGAATACAACAAGTATCAATTTAAGACTCACGGTCATGCTCGACACCAATGTAGATACTTGTCACCATGCCTATACGTCGTACTCAACAAGAAGCAATTAGCAAATAGGACTCAACTCCTAATCCCTCAAGCTAAAGTTAGACCGGACACTTACCTTGAACTTCCACGGCCAACTCAAGCCTCAAACACCACTTTTCATGTCAAATTTGGCTCCAACCCAATCGAATCTATACATAATCGACTTAATAACATCAATAAATGCTAAACAATCCAATTCCAATGCTTAATTATAGCTTTCTAATCATTCTTCCCAAAAATTGACCCCGGGCCCGCTTGGTCAAAACACGAGGTTCGGACCAAAACCCGATCACCCATTCACCCATGAGCCCGAATATGTAATTTGTTTTCAAATCCGACCCCAAAACGAGGTCTAAATGATAAATAATCAAAACCCCTAATTCTACCCAATTCCCTAATTTTCTACCCTTAATCACATGATTTAGGCCTAGAAATCTAGTGGGTGTTGATAAAAATGGAAGAAAACAAGTTAAAGATTACTTACCCAAGAGATTATGGTGAAGAAATGCTTCGAAAATCGCTTAAGAGCTTTGGAGAAGACGAGGTTTGTGAAATTTTGCAAAAATCCAGTAAGTGTTCTGTTTTTGAGACTTTTAAATAACTGGGCAAAATTACCCTTCGCGTTCGCGAGAGACCCATCGCGTGCGCGAGAGACCCATCGCGTTCGCGATGAATTAGGCCTGAAGACCTTCACGTTCGCGACATAGGGCTCGCGTTCGCGGAGCTTTTGTCCCTCGAGCCCTTGCGTTCACGTCCAACGGTTCGCGTTCGCGTAAGACAACTACCCCATCCCCTGCCCAGGCCCACTTGGCCTTCGCGTTCACGTGGCCAGGACCGCGTTCGCGAAGGGATAACACCCCAATGCCTCACGTTCGCGACCTGTGCTACGCGTTCCCGTAGAAGGAAGTTCCTTCAGCAAATATTAATGCATCGCGTTCACGTGGGTTCTTCCGCGAACGCGAAGAAGAACACATCAGTACACCAGATCGGTTGTTTCTGCAATTTTTCTTAAGTCCAAAACTTTCCGAAACACATCTGAAACACACCCGAGCCCTCGGGGCTCCTAAACCAAACACACGTACTAACTCAAAAACATCATAAGAACTTATCCGTGTGATCAAATCGCCAAAATAACCTCAATAACAACGAATTAAACCTCAATATCAAAGATTTTCCTCAAACTTCTTAAAACATCAACTTTAGCAATTTAGGTCCGAATCACGTCAAATGACATCTGTTTTTCACCAAATTTTACAGAAATGTCTTAAATAATATATAAGACCTGTATCGGGTGCCAGAACCAAAATACGGGCCCGATACCATTATGTTCTAATCAAATTTTATTTCAAATTTTCTTAAATAATTTCCTTTAAAAATTTATTTCTCGGGCTTGGGACCTCGGAATTCGATTCCAGGCATACGCCTAAGTCCCATATTTTCCTACGGACTCTCCGGGACCATCAAATCACGAGTCCGGGTTCGTTTACCCAAAACATTGATCGAAGTCAAATTAACTCATTTTATAGCCAAATTTTATCATTTTTCATAGATTGTCATATTTAAGCTTTCCGGCTACGCGCCCGGATTGTGCATGCAAATCGAGGTGATGATAAATGAGGCTTTCAAGGCCTCGAATGCATAGAATTTCATTTTAAAACAAGTGATGACCTTTTGAGTCATCACACCTACAACCCTAATGCTCGACCTCCCCACCTTCCTATCAAGAGCCACGTCCTCAGATATTTGGAGATGCGTCATGTCCTGTATAATCACCTCGCCCCAATACTTCTTAGGCCGTCCTTTGCCTCTTCTCGTACCTTCCAAAGACAACCTGTCACACCTCCTAACCGGGGAATTTAGGCTTCTCCTCTGCACGTGCCCGAACCATCTAAGTCGCGCTTCCTGCATCTTATCGTCCACCGGAGCCACGCCCACCTTCTCCCGAATATCTTTATTCCTAATCTTATCCAGCCTAGTGTGCCCACACATCCATCTTAACATCCTCATTTCTGCTACTTTCATCTTCTGGATATGTGAATTCTTGACTGGTCAACACTCAACCCATACAACATGGTCGATCTAACCACTGCTCTATAGAACTTACCTTTGAGTTTTGGTGGCATAGTCTTGTCGCACAGGACTCCAGACGCTAACCTCCATTTCATCCACCCCACCCTAATATGGTACGTAACATCCCCGTCGATCTCCCCATCTCCCTTGATAATTAACCCTAAGTACTTAAAACTTTCTCTCTTGAGGATCACTTGTGAGTCAAGCCTGACTTCCACGTCCATTTCCTCCGTCACATCACTGAACTTAAATTCCATATATTCCGTCTTAGTCCTACTCAACTTGAAGCCTTTAGACTCCAGGGTCTGCCTCCATACCTCCAGTCTCCTATTAATGCCACCTCACGTCTCATCAATCAGAACTATATCATCAGCGAACAACATACACCATGGCACCTCTCCTTGGATAAAGTGTGTCAATGTGTCCATCGCAAGGGCAAATAAGAATGGGCTGAGCGCCGATCCTTGGTGTAACCCCATAACCACCGGAAAAAACTTTGAGTCACCTCCCACAGTCCTAACCCGAGTCATAGCTCCATCATACATATTCTTTTTCGCCCTAATGTAAGCCACCGATACACCTTTCGCCTCCATACATCTCCGAAGGGCGTCCCTAGGGACCTTGTCATACGCCTTCTCTAGGTCAATAAATACCATATGCAAATCCCTCTTCCTATCCCTGTATTGTTCCACAACCCTCCTGATAAGGTGGATAGCTTCCGTAGTAGAACGACCTGTCATGAACCCGAACTGGTTTTCTGATATAGACATCGCCCTCCTTATCCTCCCTTCCACCACCCTCTTCCAAACTTTCATGGTATGACTTAGTAACTTGATACCCCTATAGTTATTACAATTCTGGATATCCCCTTTGCTCTTGTACACCGGAACTATTGTACTCCACCGCCACTCATCAAGCATATATATTATTTATCACCTAACTATAATTAAGTAATATATAGTCTCACTTAGCTTTAAATATTAAATTGATCGATTTAGTGTAAATATTCGATGTTCTCCATTCTAGTTTATGTGAACCTATTCTTTTTGTTCTGTTCCAAAAATAATGCATCCTTTCTAAATTTGAAAATAATTTAGCTTAAAATGTCAATTCTACCCTTACTGAAAAGTTTTTATAACTATACAAATACTCTGGATCCCTTTTTGATTTGTTTAGGATTACAAATTTTAAAAGTTTTTATTTTTTCTTAAACTCCGTGTCGAGTCAAACGTATTTACATAAATTAAATCAGAGGGAGTAATATCTATTGTTTCGTTTTTTGGGGTTGAACATTTAGTCCTATCCTTTAGGTTATGCTCCAATACCCTACCCCCAAACCAAAACCATTCTTTTGAAGGTGTTTGGATTACTTTATGGTTTTGTACTTTTCAACTCTGCATTGAAAGTACGTTGTTGAATTTAATGTCAACACCTCGTATACACCAAACGTTTGTTGAACATTTAACGTATGTGGGCATTGTTGCTTCTTTTGTAATCTTTAGGATTGTGCTTAGGTCATCTCCTATCCTCCGCCCATTTTCTCATCCAAATTGAAATTAATTTTAAAATGAAGTAAATTATTTTATTTTTTACTTCAAAAACGAAGATTCTATTTTATATTCTTCTTTCTTCAATATAATATTATTATCTTTTATTTAAATTTTATTTCCTTATTTCTATTAAAGAGTTCTAGCTTTTTTTCTTTTTTAAATATTCATCACATATAATTGATATTCCTTTCTTATATAATTATTTAATATAAAATTATTTTATACCATAAATTTTTAATTAATATAATTTATGAGCAAATATTATAGATTATATATATATATATTAACGGACAATTCAAATAAAAGTAAAATCATTGAGAAACAATATAATTAAATACATATTATATTATGGTAAAATTCAGATCAAATACTGCATAAATATTCAACTTCCACTTCCAGTATACTCACATAAATGATGGCAAATTTCTCCAAAAATACAGCAGCGTTGGAGCCAAATTTCTCCAAAAACCAACTGCATTATGGCAAAATGCAACAAAGTTTGAGATGACCTTAATCAAATGTTTAATCGTATATACCATGTTAACTCAAATGTTTAATCAAAATTTTTCTCATAAAAAATAATTAATTTACGTTCCCAGGGGAAATAAAAGAAGGTTTATATATGATCTATTCAGATACAAAAAGTGAGAATCGCTATCATACACAAAAAAGAAAGAAAAAAAGCAACTTGACATAATAGTGTTTAGCTATATATATATACCTCAAAATTCACTAAGGCAAAAACATATTAGGTTTTGAGCTTCCTAAAGGGAATGACTTAGAGCCCGTTTGAATTGACTTATTTTAAGTGTTTTTAAATCAAATTTGTAGCGTTTGGATATAATAAAAAAGTGCTTCTAAACACTTGTTTTAAGCTAAAATAACCCCAAAAAAATAATAAATCAAAAGCTAAAAGCTAGAATTCCTAACTTATGACTGTCACACCTCCTTTTTACCCGAGGGGGATATACGAGAGTTTTTCCAATTAAAGTGAATTCCTAACTTATGACTGTCACACCTCCTTTTTACCCGAGGGGGGATATACGGGAGTTTTCTAATTAAAGTGACATTTAATCGAAATGAGATTATTTATTTATTCAGAGTCGCCACTTGGAATAATTTATGGTGTCCCAAGCTACTGATTTATTTTAAATCCCTAATCGAGGAAAATTTGACTTCGTTTAAAGTCTACGAAACCAGAAAGACTAGGTAAGAAATTCTGTTAACTCGGTAGAAGGTGCTAGGCATTCCTGGATTCCGTGATTTTAACATGGTCGCTTAACAATTTATACTTGGCTATTTCGTCTAATTACCCATTTTAAGACCTATGCTTATTTTACCTTTTACCGCTATTAATCACTTGATGATCCATATTTAAAGAATTAATCTTAAGATGAGTTACGCGTACGCATACTCAATTCCTAACACTTAGTTTATTTAAGAAAAAGGTTTGGCCAAAGTTGCGCGAACACATACTTTCAATTTATTTGAGAAAAACGTAATCATAATAACAATTTAAAACTCGCGCCTAAAGTATTTCTACGAATGTTTGATTAAGGCATTTTAATAAATAAAAAAACGTTTAACCATGGTTACGCGAACATATACCTTGGCATCACAACTATGTCACGCATGCGTATACATAATTGCAATAGTTAGTCTAATTTTAAAGTGAACCTAAAATTGCGATTATGTCTCTTAGTATTCTACATCATTTAGCTAGGTGTAAAAGTTCAAAACTATGTGAGATATTTATTTAATTAATTAGATAGTTCACATATTAGCGGCCCATTTGGTAAATTAATTCATTTTGCCCAATTATCCCCTAATGTTGAAACACCATTTAAAACTCAAAATTCCCAAAATAATGTCAAACCCCAAATCTGGTTCCTTGTATCCTACTATTCACTAATTATAAAAGTCTAAAACTTAATTCTTAATCCCAAAACCCATTTAAATAAGGTCAACCAAACAAACTTCATGATCATTATCTAACAATAAAAGCTAACAGAATGTAATACTAATAAACATAAATTCAACCACAATTAACAAATTAACATTAATCGTGAATTAATATTAAGGCTAACAACATCTAGCAACCAAAAAAAATGACCAACAAAAATATGATATGACATATTAAATCAAATCATCTATAAATCTGCTAAATTAGTCACAAACATTAAAGCAGTAGAAATTAACAAAGTGATCGAAATGGACCTTCTAATAGCTGAAATATAATCTTCAACATATAAGGAGCAAAGATCTGCTAAAACTTTCGTACAAACAAACCACTGACCCGAGACCCACGTCGGAAACCTTGAACCCAACTCAAAAAAAAAAACGCGACTGAACGTGAGTGATCTTATACAGTTGAACCGAAGCTCTGTTTGTCGGCAAATATGGTGCGATGCCGACACTTTTTTGGGGAGTTTAGTGCTGCATTTTAGCTGAGTAAAACGTGGTTTTGGGGTGATTCAAAACCGATGTTTTGGATAGTTTAGAGAGTGTTTTTGGGTGATTTTCGGGCTGTTTAAAGAGGCTGATTTGGAGGTCATTTTTGAGGTATTTTTGGAGGATATTTTTAGCTCGTTTTGGAGCTATTTTGGAGGTGATTTGGAGAAGATTTTGTGGCTTTTTAGCTTCTGTTCTGAAGTGATTTTTGTAGGGGTTTTAATGTGGAAACAGGGCTGGTTTTTGGACTATTTTTGCAGCTGCTTCAACTACGTTTTCTGAGCTGTTCGGAGATGCTTTGGGGGTGTATTGGAGCTAATATTTGGTGGATTTCGTGGTTGATTTTCATAGCTTTTTGGAGTTGAAGTTTGGGTTATAATGGAATGTTTTTGGCGGAAGAAGAAGGCAGCAGCTATTGTGTTTTGTTCTTAGAGAAAGAAGCTGATGCACATCTTTTTTTTAAAAAAAATCTCTAGGGTCCTTTCTTTCATCTGTTTAGGTCTAGTCTAAATATGTGTGTCCTTCAATTTATAATCTAGCTTAGGGAATTTATTGGTTGAAGAGATAAGAATTGTGAGTGTGATTGTCTAGGGTAGGTGATATGTGTAGGAAATTGCTAGGAAAGTACGTGTGAATTAGTTATCAAATGATAAGAGAGAATCTTTTGCCATGTGACAATTTTCCATTGGCTCCTTTTTTTCCTTGATAATTACTAAAACAAATCTACTCCTAATAAATAAGTAAATAAAAGCAAGGTAAAATTACTACACTCAATATTTATTTCTCAAAACCTCTCACTTAAAATTAAACTAAGCTAAATAAAATTACATCTCTTTTTTTTTCTTTGTTGAAACTTTTCTTTCTTTGTAAAATGAAAATAAAACTAATACTCTAGAAATATGTAACTCCTTTTGTAATTTTCAATTTATCTAAAATATACCTATAAAAAGGTGAAATAAACTAAAATATTAAAATTAAACTTGAAATCTATTTAAATACTAAAAAGTTAGTGGAAAACCAAAAATGGTCAAAAATTAGGTGCTCACAACAGCCCCTCTTTGCTTGGAAATATGAAGAGTTTTTAGGCGAAGACAAAGTGAGTCGTGTGACTAATTTTTGACCAATTTTTTATTCAAAAGGGAAAATAAACAAAGAAAATGGTGCAACCGAGTCATGGTTTTGGACAACCTACATATCCGGGCTATAAGGGAATCAGGTCGTGTGTAGTTCAAGAAAAATGATGGAATGATAAGTTCGAGGGTCGAGCGAGGTTTCGTCAAGGCTCCGGTCCGTGGTGCTGTTATTACATCAAAATCAAAATGAAAAAGACTAACTAAGCCTATCAGCTACGAGTTACAAGATTCCTATATATGAGTCTTCTGGAGCTTGTTCTTGCGTCATGGCTGGTTCTTTATGCAGACTCTGATCTGAATCTTGATGTTTGTTAGATGCAGGTACTGGTTCATTTTTTCAGCTTTCTTGGATCAAGGCGGGACATGCAAAGCTTATGACCTCAATCATGTGTTGAGCAACCCACATCTTTTCTCCGCTTCTGCACTTTGAGTTCACTTCTTCTTCTTTTCTTCTTTTTCTTTTATTCCGGATTGATTTGATTGTCTCGAACCCTGTGTCTCGAGGTATAACCTGCTCAGGCACCAAAACAAGCGAAACGAATGAAATTTTTCTGCGCTAGTTTTCACTAGGAAACTTTCGTGAGTTATTTATAACCAAAACTCTATACTACTTCATTATTGAAAGCAATAAAATCAGGATTGTGTATCCTTAGGAAAAAGAGATTAAGAAGTAGAGACCCAATATCTATAATGAAATCAACTAGGGTTTGGAGACCCTATTGTTGAAAAATTATCAACTAGGAAGTGGTGATCCTATGTTGGCATCAGGTTATGCTTGTATTAACTAGGGAACGAAGACCCTATGTTGGAAAATCATCAGGTTATGCTGGCATCCACTAGGGAGTGGAGACCATATGTTGGAAAGTCATCAAGTTATGCTGGCATCCACTAGGGAGTGGGGAGCCTATATTGAAAAGTCATCAGGTTATGCTGGCATCAACTAGGGAGTGAGACCCTATATTGAAAAGTCATCAGGTTATGCTGGCATCAACTAGGAAGTGTGACCCTATGTTGGAAAGTCATCAGGTTATGCTGGCATCAACTAGGGAGTGAGACCATATGTTGGAAAGGTCATCAGGTTATGCTAGCATCAACTAGGGAGTTGGACCCTTTGTTGAAAAAATCATCAGGTTATGCTGGCATCAACTAGGGAATGAGACCTTATGTTGGAAAAGTCATCAGGTTATGCTGGCATCAACTAGGGAGTGTGACCCTATGTTAGAAAAGTCATCAGATTATGCTTGCATCAACTAGGGAGTGGGACCCTATGTTGGAAAAGTCATCAGGTTATGCTGGCATCAATTGGGGAATGGGACCCTATATTGGAGAGGTCATCATGTTATGTTGGCATCAACTAGGGAATGGGACCCTATGTTGGAAAGGTCATCATGTTATGCTGACATCAACTAGGGAATGAGACCCTATGTTGGAAAAGTCCTCAGGTTATGTTGGCATCAACTAGGGAGTAGGACCCTATGTTGGAAAAGTCATCAGGTTATGCTGACATCAATTGAGGAATGAGACCCTATGTTGGAGAGGTCATCATGTTATGCTGGTATCAACTAGGGAATAGGACCCTATGTTGGAAAAGTCATCAGGTTATGCTGGCATCAACTAGGGAGTGGAGACTCTATGTTGGAACTAGGGAGTGGTGACCCTATGTTGGCATCAGGTTATGCTGGCATCAACTAGGGAATGAAGACTCTATGTTGGCATCAACTAGGGAGTGGTGACCCTATGTTGGCATCAGGTTATGCTCGTATCAACTAAGGAGTGGAGACCCTATGTTGGCATCAACTAGGGAGTGGTGACCCTATGTTGGCATCAGGTTATGCTGACATCAACTAAGGAGTGGAGACCCTATGTTGGCAAAACGACTAGGCAGTGGAGACCTTGTGTCTAAAATAAAATCAACTTGGGATTGGAGACTTTATGTTGGAAAATGTTGTTAGGGATTGGAGACCCTATACTGCCATAATTTTGAATTTTTCTTCTTTTCTTTCTCTTCATTTCATTTTTTTCATCATTTTTTTATTTAATGAGTAAAAATGCAGGAAAGAATTTGGAGGAGACTTCCCTTATGGATTGATTATTGCTACAGAGCTATTTTAGCCTCTGCACGATTTCCTTTTGTTGCACCTGCTTCTTGCAAGCTTGCTTTTGGATTGCACTCGTTCCTATTTTCAAACAAAGAACAATTGTTAGTTTGTAATGGTGGTTGGTTTTGGCCTTGATTATTTCAGTCACTTGATCTTGGTCGGCTTCTTTGATGATACTTTCAATTGCAACTGGCTGTTTCTTGAAGACCGATTTCATTTTTGGCCCTGGAGAAACTTTGGCTTTCCAAACTTTAATGTGACAGCTAGCCACGTGGGATTTAACCTTTTTAACTTTATTTTGCCTTTGTGGGCCTTTTCCTTCTGACATGTTGCTTTTTTTTTAAAACTTCGGAGCATTGGGGAACTTTTGGCTACCTCAAACTTTGGCGCAACAGCTAGTCTCGTGGGACTTAACCTTTTCCAACATTGCTTCGCATTCGTAGGCCTTTCATTTCTGGATTCTTTCTTCCGACTTCAAGTTCAGAGCATTTGGGGTACCTTGGTTTTTCAAACCTTTTCCAAAACGGTTAGCCACGTAGGACTTGACCTTTTTAACTTCATTTGTCTTTATAGGTACTTCGATTTGATTTTCTCATTCTAAGAGTTTTGATTTTGAAGCATCGGCCACCATGGCTGATCGAGGTCGACTTGATGCCCTTGACGAGGCTGGATGCCTTTTTGCATATTAGCTTGTATCAAATGAGAATACTGTAAATCAGTCTTACCATCCTTTCTTTGTTTTAGTTTCGGAACAGAGTTAGACCGAAAGGGATTCAAAGAAAACAAGCAATGGAATGGAGAATGAGTTTAAAATAAGAAGTGTCCCTTTCAGGGAAAGGAAAGAAGGACTTATCTGGAGTACATGCAGGCTTCAATGAACATGACATGCCTTTTGGACTGGATGCCTGATATGTGTAAACCACCTGACTCTTAGAAATTCATCACAACTTTTACCTCAAAACTGAGAAACCTTGCCCAGGACTGTGTCAATGTCAGTGACTGAAGATCCTCTTTTTCGATCAGTGGTGCCCTTTGCGGGTTTTCACGAGCTGACCTCTCTCATTTCTCTTCTCATAATCGCTTTGTAGTGCTCTTTGTGAGTTTTCACTACAAAATTCTCTCATTTTAGTTTCTTTACTTACCATCGCCATATGGTGCCCGTGTGGGTTTTCACCAATAAGACTCTCTCATTTTATTTCTCTCATTTGATTATATTAGATCCAAGTAACCATATCCTCCAATTTTGAAAATCCTTACCGATTGATCGGAAGGACTTGAATGGGATTTAGGGTAAAAAAAAATTGGATTGAATTACAACTTTGGAACCTTTCAGACAAAACTATTGTCGGATAATTGTAACTTCTGCCCCAGTTTCAATTTTGGGGAAATGTGGATTATTGTTTTGGTGTGACTGAACTCCAGAGAGAGGCTTCATACGTATCCTTTCGGTATCAAGTCGAATGTAGTTCAGGGAACTTTGTTTTTGATTTTCTTTTCTTTTGCTTTTCTTCTGTTTTGTTTTGTTTTCTTATTCTTTTTCCTTTCCTTTTTCCTTTCCCTTTTTTTCATTTTTCATTTCATTTTCTTTTTGCCGTTTCTTCCTTTTTTGTATTTTTCGTTTTCTTCTCTTTTCAACCCCTGCATTAAGTCCCCAAAGTCAAATGCACATGATGCAAACAAACGTTTCTACTAGAGATCCGGCATGAGGTTATGTTTTTCTAGGTTTAAACTTGGGGTTGTGTTCTAAACGTGGCTTACCCAAGCGTACAACTTAAGCCGAGGTGGGAGCGACGTACCGAGAGCACGAAAGTATACCCGGCCTAGTGACTGATCCATCCTCGTTCTATTTAGTATGACCTTTAACAGAAAAGCGGGCCACGCGAACGTGTGCACCATGTTTTAGAAGACTCAAAAGGGAGGCGTAAGAAGACGGTTTAATATAGTTTAAATAATATCAAAGCGGTAAATAAGAAACAATTAACACATTAGGTCCACGAAATACAGTAATATCAACAATTAATAAAGCCAAGTAAAAATTACATTAACAAGCTTGAATTCTTGAACCCTGAACCAGAGATTCTGGATTCGATCTCCAGCAGAGTCGCCAGAGCTGTAACACCTCCTGTTTACCCGAGGGGGATATAAGGGAGTTTTTCCAATTAAAGTGACATTAATCGAAATGGAATTATTTATTTATTCAGAGTCGCCGCTTGGAATATATATTATACCTCAAAATTCACTAAGGCAAAAACATATTAGGTTTTAGGGCTTCCTAAAGGGAATGATTTAGAGCCTGTTTGAATTGACTTATTTTAAATGCTTTTAAGTCAAATTTGTATCGTTTGGATATAATAAAAAACGCTTTTAAACACTTATTTTTAAGTTAAAATTACCCCAAAAAAGAAGACGCCAAAAACCAAAAGCTAGAATTCCAAACGTATGACTGTCATGCCTCCTTTTTATCCGAGAGGAATATAAGGGAGTTTTTCCAATTAAAGTAACATTAATCGAAATGAGATTATTTATTTATTTATTTATTCAGAGTCGTCACTTGGAATAATTTATGGTGTCCCAAGTCACCGGTTTATTTTAAATCCCAAATAGAGGAAAATTTGACTTCGTTTAAAGTTTGCAAAACATGAAAGACTAGGTAAGAAATTCTGTTAACACGGGAGAAGGTGCTAGGTAATCCCGGATTCCGTGATTTTAGCACGGTCGCTTAGCAATTTATACTTGGCTTATTTCGTCTAATTACTCATTTTAAGACCTATGCTTATTTTACCTTTTACTGCTATTAATCACTTGATGATCCATATTTAAAAATTAATCTTAAGATAAGTTACGCGTACGTACACTCAATTCCTAATACTTAGTTTATTTAAGAAAAAAGTTTGGTCAAAGTTGCGCGAACACATACTTTGAATTTATTTGAGAAAAACGTAATCATAATAATAATTTAAAACTCACGCCTAAAGCATTTCTATGATTTTTTTATTAAGGCATTTTAATAAATAAAAAACGTTTTAACATGGTTACGCGAATGTAGACCTTGGCATCACAACTATGTCACACATGCGTATACATAATTGCAATAGTTAGTTAATTTTAAAGTGAACCTAAAGTTGCGATTATGTCTCTAAGTATTCTATAGCATTTAGCTAGGTGTAAAGGTTCAAAACTATGTGAGATATTTATTTAATTAATTAGGTAGTTCACATATTAGCTGCCCATTTGGTAAATTAATTCACTTTGCCCAATTATCCCCTAATGTTGAAACCACCGTTTAAAACTCAAAATTCCCAAAATATTGTCAAACCCTAAATTTGGTTCCTTGTATCCTACTATCTACTAATTATGAAAGTCTAAAACTTAATTTTTAATTCCAAAACCCATTTAAATAAGCTCAATCAAACAAACTTCATGTTTATTATCTAACAATAAAAGCTAACAGAATGTAATGCTAATAAACAGTAATTCAATCTCAATTAATAAATAAAGATTAATCGTGAATTGATATTAAGGCAAACAACATCTAGCAACCAAAAAAAAGACCAACAAAAATGTGATAGGGCTTATTAAATCAAATCATGTTTAAATATGCTGAATTAGTCACAAACATTTGTGATGACATCACTTGTTATAAAATAAAATTCTACGTTTCGAGGTTTTAAAAATCTCTTTTAGCATTACCTCTATTTGTGTGCACAGTCCGGCCAAGTAGCCGGAAAGCTTATATGTGAAAATGTGTGAAAAATAATAAGTTTTGACTATAAAATGAATTAATTTGACTTCGGTCAACGTTTTGGGTAAACGGACCCGAACCCGGGGTTTGTCGGTCCCGGAGGGTCTGTAGGAAAATATGGGACTTGGGCGTATGCCTTGAATCGAATTCCGAGGTCCAAGACCGAGAAATGAATTTTTGAAGAAAATTATTTTCTAAAATTGTTTATAAGGTTTGGAAATGAATTTTTGATTAGAACATATTGGTATCGGGCCCGTATTTTGGTTCCAGTGCCTGGTATAGATCTTATATGTGATTTACGATAATTTTGTGAAGTTTGGTAAGAAACGGAATCCATTTGACGTGATTTGGACCTTAAATGCAAATTTGATGTTTAAAGAAGTTTTGAGAAATTTCATTGATTTTGAGGTTTAATTCGATGTTCATGATGTTATTTTGGTAATTTTATTACACGAATAAGTCCGTAGTATGTTTTTGAGGTTGTGTGTATGTTTGGTTTGGAGCCCCGAGGGCTCAGATGAGTTTTGGATAGGCCACGGGGTGCATTTTGAACTTAGAAAATTACAAATTTCAGTTGTGCTGTGTGAAGCCTGGCTCGCAAATGCGATATCGCAAAGGCGAGTGGCTGATCGCAAATGCGAAGGAAGCCAGGCCAGCTCCAGTCTCACAAATGCGAGATTTCCTTTCGCAAATGCGAAACTCCCCTGTTCAGCCTTGGGTCGCAAATGCGACCCTGTCTTCGCAATTCCCATCTCACAATTGTGAGACCCCCTTCGCATTTCCCAACCTAACAGAGGTTGGGGTTCGCAATTGCGAACCCCTGTTCACAATTGCGAACCCATGTTCGAAATCCCCACATCTGAGACCTGCAACTTTTATACTTAGACGATTTTCAACCCATTTTCACATCTTTTCAAAGCACAAACTCCCTAGGGTGATTTCCCAGAACAACTCTTCTTCCAAATCGATTGTAAGTTAATTTAATTCATTTCCTTCAATCATTAACATCTTTTAACATGATTTCAACTCAAAATCAATGATTTTCATGGGGAAATTGGGTGTTTTGGGTAGAACCTAAGCTTTTCAAAAATTGGGGATTTGGACCTCGATTTGAGGTCCGATTTCAAAATAAATTATATATTTAGGTTCGTGGGGGAATGGGTAATCGGGTTTTGACCATGTGGGTCCGGGGGCGATTTTTGACTTTTTGGGCAAAACTTTGGGAAATTCATTTTCATGCATTCATATTGATTCATTTAGTGTTTATTGATGTAATTAAGTAATGTGTGACTAGATACGAGCGAATTGGCGGTGGAATCAAGGGGTAAAGCTATAATTGAAATTTGACTTGTGTTCGTGGCATCGAGGTAAGTATTCGGTCTAACCTTAGCTTGAGGGATTAAGAGTTGTGTCCTATTTGCTATTTGCTTCTTGTTGAGCATGACGTATAGGCATGGTGACGAGTATCTATACGTTGGCGTCGAGCATGACCGTGAGTCTTAAATTGCAATTTATTTTATGTTCTTAAATAGTACTACGGATGCTTCAATTGATGATTCTCGATATTGAGCAAAGATTAAGTTTGTTTTTGTGAAAATTACTTATGATTGAGTATTGATGTTAGCTGAGATGAGAGAAGTTGGGTTAAAATTTGTTATAGTTGTTTCTCCCTTGCCGGGACGTATTTATTTTTATTGTCGAATCCTTTACCGGGATAGTGTAGCTTATTGTTGATCCCTTGCCGGTACTCTTGGTATGGTTGTTACTAAAGGTATATAAATATTATGTTGGATCGGGTTGCATGCCGCAACAATACTATATATGGAACGAGTTGCACGCCACAACAATGGTATGTTGGATCAGGTTGCACGCCGCAACAATGTTATATTGGATCGGGTTGCACGCCGCAACAATGTTATGTTGGATCGAGTTGCACGCCGCAACAATGTTATGTTGGATCGGGTTGCACGCCGCAATAATGTTATATTGGATCAGGTTGCACGCCGCAACAGTGATATAAATGGATCGGGTTGCACGCCGCAACAGTGATATAAATGGATCGGGTTGCACGCCGCAACATTGTTAAATGATAGGGATCGGGTTGTGCGCCGCAACAATGTTATTATGGTTTTATTGTAAATCTTGAATTGTTCTCTCATATTTCTCTTAAGTTTCTGCTAGATTCGATATTTCCCACGTAGCATGTACCCCTCCCATGTTAATTGTTTATTCCTGTTTATTTTCCGTTGTATATTATATAACTGCACAGGTTTATCTAGAGTCTGGTCCTAGCCTCGTCACTATCTCGTCGGGGTTAGGCCAGACACTTACCAGCACATAGGGTCGGTTGTGTCGATGCTACACTCTGCACTATGTGCAGATTCCGGAACAGCTTTTGGACAGTAGCACTTGGGGAGCATGCCTTCAGTCCAGCCAGAGATCCCGAGGTTGTCCTGCAGGCGTCTGAGGCCCGGTGTTCTCTTCTACTTTATTATGTACTCTGTTTTCATTAGATTTCGAGACAGATTATATTTCTTTCAGACATTTGTTGTAGTAATCTTAGTCCATCCGTGATCTTGTGACACCGGATTCCGGGTAGAGATGTGTGTTGTCATTATTGTACTGGTCTTAGTTATTATATTAGATTAAGTCTTCCGCTTGATTTCATTTATCGTTAATTTCTAAATGTTGGATACCTGTTAATTCAGATTGTTAAAAAGGGTTAAAAATGAAAGAGTTAGAAATTTTCTATGTTTAGTGGCTTGCCTAGTTTCTACGAGTAGGCGTCATCACGACTCCCGAGGGTGGAAAATCCGGGTCGTGACAACATTAAAGTAGTAGAAGTGAACATAGTGATCGAAATGGACCTTCTAATAGCTGAAATATAATCTTCAACACATAAGGAGCATTGATCTGCTAAAACTTTCGTACAAACAAACCACTGACCCGAGACCCATGTCGGAAACCTTGAACCCAAATCAAAAACAAAAAAAACGCGACTGAACGTTGGTGATCTTACATAGTTGAAGTGAAGCTCTGTTTGTCGGCAAATATGGTGCGACTGCGACCCCTTTTTTGGGGGTTTAGTGCTGCATTTCAGCTGTGTAAAAGGTGGTTTTGGGGTGATTCAAAGCTAATGTTTTGGACAGTTTAGAGAGTGTTTTTGGGTGATTTTCGGGCTGTTCAAAGAGGGTGATTTGGAGGTCATTTTTGAGGTGTTTTTGGAGGAGATTTTCAGCTCGTTTTGGAATTATTTTGGAGGTGATTTTGAGCAGATTTTATAGCTTTTTAGCTTCTGTTCTGAACTGATTTTCGCAGGGGTTTTGATGTGGAAACAGGGCTGGTTTTTGGACTATTTTTGCAGCTGCTTCAGCTGCGTTTTCTGAGCTGTTCGGAGATGATTGGGGGGGGGGGTGAATTGGAGCTGATTTTTGGTGGATTTCGTGGCTGATTTTCATGACTTTTTGGAGTTGAAGTTTGGATTATAATGGAATGTGTTTGGCGAAAGAAGAAAGGCAGCAACTGCTACGTTTTGTTCTTAGAGAAAGAAGTTGATGCGCAACTTTTTTAAAAAAAAAAGCTCTAGGGTCCTTTCTTTCTTCTGATTAGGTCTAGTCTAAATGTGTGTCCTTCAATTTATAATCTAGCTTAAGAAATTTATTGGTGGAAGAGATAATAATTCGGAGTGTGATTGTCTAGGGTAGGTGATATGTGTAGGAAATTGCTAGGAAAGTGCATGTGAATTAGTTATCAAATGATAAGAGAGAATCTTTTGTCATGTGACAATTTTCCATTGGCTCCTTTTTTTCTTTTCTTGATTATTACTAAAAAAAAATCTACTCCTACTAAATAAGTAAATAAAAGCAAGGTAAAATTACTACACTCAATATTTATTTTTCAAAACCTCACTTAAAATTAAACTAAGCTAAATAAAATTACATCTCTGTTTTTTTTCTTTGTTGAAACTTTTCTTTCTTTGTAAAATGAAAATAAAACTAATACTCTAAAAATATGTAACTCTTTTTGTAATTTTCAATTTATCTAAAATAAACCTATAAAAAGGTGAAATAAACTAAAATATTAAAATTAAACTTGAAATCTATTTAAATACTAAAAAGTGAGTGGAAAAATAAAAAATGGTCAAAAATTAGATGCTCACAATGACTTATGCTTAAAAATCACTTAAAATAAGCCCATCCAAAAGGGCTTTTAATCTGAACAGACACAAACTCTTCCTTGCAGCAAATCTCCTTTCTAAATTTTCAATTTGTTATTTCAATTTCTTAAGTCCTTTTAACTGTAAAATGTTACAGAATATTTTGGAATTTTGAATCAAATTACTTAAATTTTGATATTAGTAAATAAATTCTTTTGCAACAACATCCAAGATGGTGTATTGCAAAAGCATGGCTCACTGCTAACCTAAATAACTCTTTTTACTAATATAAATCAATTGTATGTATAACTTAGTAATTCACTCTAGTGATGGAATAAAGCTGGACTTAACGACTTAATATAGTTGAAATACTTTCAGTTTATGCATATATTTGGCTTAAAATTATGCAACTTTGTTGCAGCTTTTCATCTGTTAATATGTTCCATCAGACATAGTTGCATTCAGACAAGTAAGATCAACAAGTGAAACAAAATTACTTCTCAACTCAGGTAGGATGGTGTAACTTATTTTGTTGAAACTTGTATTAGTAGAGGTTGTACTAAAGCATTGCTCAAGTTAGTATTTTGTTTAAATCCTCTGGAAACTTGAAAACTTCTCTGATACTAACGTTCTGTGTGTCTTATGAAATGGTATAGCTATTTGTTGTCAAACATATGAGAGCTTAAAGAAACACACTAGAGTGTCGGTTGGTTGTGTGGTGAAACAAGAGGATGCCAACACTTTATGCACTCTCCCACATATGCACATAAGCATTCCTCTAACGAATGTAAAGAAAATTGATATTAAATATTTTTTCAATGTTCTGATTTAGAAAGTGAACAATAAGGTGATATTATAACTAGATTGAAGGAATTCTGCAACACTTTAGATTTTAGAGAAAAGCTCTTTTGCTAGATTTACCAAGCTTTTTGCGAATATGTAGTCTGTGTTAGTAAGCACCATGATATTATTGATAAATCATTGCAGTGATGATAAAAGTATACTTTAAAGAGTTATATTGTTGATGATACTTTATGCTTGTTGGTTAGGGATGACAATGGGGCGGTGCGAGTGCGGGGCGGGATGGGTTTATATATATGCGGGTGCGGGACGGGGCGAGTTAAACTAAAAGAAAAACAATTTTTTGCGGGTGCGGGTGCAAGTTCAAATACTCATTTTTCACATAACTAAAGAGGAATAAAAAATGTTTAATTTCAACAAATCCAATCTCGTACACTATAAATTAATGTTCTCCCATTATGAGAAAAACAATCATGCCACTTGACGAATAAGTATAATACAAATCTCTACAATAACTATATGAAAACAGAGATTAAATTAAAAACTTTAACAATAACATAAAATGAGAAAATTACTTTCTACTTCTGATTGAAATAAATTAAGATAGTTAATATTTATTCTGACTATGTGTGTGTATATAAGTTAAATAAAAAGTTGTAGTAAATAAACAACTCATAGGCAAGTTGAGCTAGAGTATCGTTTCGAAGTTCTGTAGAATTCAGTAGCTTTAGACCAAACTTTATATATATAATAAGAAATTTATTAAAAATATGTGAATTATTAATTAAGAACTTAATAACTTATAAAGATTATACTTTTGAATTCTTAAACATTAAATTCTACTTTCGTCACGGTACAACTTAGAGGTTGTAAGAGAGACAGTAGTAAAAAGGTAATGAAGACACACTACACACACGTGACGGTCAGTCACTTCAACGTTAATCCCGCGTTAATTGATCGCAAAACTAAAATAAGACAAATTGAAAAGAAAAAAAAAAGTTGCGGAGCGGGGCGGGGCGGGACGGATGAACGCGGGTGTGGTGCGGAGCGGGTGAATGCGGGTTGAAAAAGCTATGCGGGGCGGCACGGGGGTTGAAATTTTGGGAGTTATGAGAGAACCCGCCCCGCATTGCACCGCTTGCATCCCTATTGTTGGTATCTTTTGAAATCCTTGATTGATATATGTGATCCTTATCCACCCAACTGTTTGAGGAAGGTGACACAAATTTAAGATGCAAGTAAGCTATTGCGTATTTTCATACGATATTGGATGGTCTTATGTTATATAATTTTCTGCCAACATGATTGTCTTTGAATCTTGGCAATAACACCTCATTCTTTTAAGAAATGCCTTGTCCACTTCAAAAAAGGTGTGACACCATATGTTTCCTCAAGATATAATGTTCTAATCTTTTTTTTCAGCAGATAATATAACAACAACAAAGGTGTTTATGGGACAAGGGTGCATCTTCTTTTGTCTTTATCATTCTCATTAAAGCAAGCTAAAGAAAGTATTGTGTTAAAAATTACATATTTCAGATCTCGTACAATTTTGTTCCTCAAATGATGTGCATATATAGTAAAATGTTATTACGTTAGTGTTTACCCTTAGAATCAGATAACAATTAAACTTATATGTAGTTTTAACGACACGTGATTTCACTTTGTACAAACTAATCAATACGAGAATTAATGCTAGAAATTAACAAAAAAGTAAA
The DNA here is from genome assembly GCF_000393655.2 of Nicotiana sylvestris. Lineage (NCBI taxonomy): Eukaryota > Viridiplantae > Streptophyta > Magnoliopsida > Solanales > Solanaceae > Nicotiana > Nicotiana sylvestris. The sequence continues at coordinate 175,672,262 of NC_091061.1, forward strand.
GCAAACCAGTATTGAAATGCAATTCAGCCCTCGAGCAAGGTCGCCCTCGAACCGACTGAGAATAAGTTATGGGGTATGAAATAAACTGATGAATAAGAGAGCATAAGAGAAAAGAATATTGTATTACTTTCATATGCCAGCATAAGATGGTAACAAGTGATTAGAACCCCCTTTATATAGTAGAGGAATTTCACTTATGGTACAAGTCTAATTATAGAAGAAAATTCCATGATTAGCGAAACACCCGTACTTGACTTGATCCTTTCCGAGATTTCCGCCATGATTCTCGACCAATCGCAGATATCTCGCTTTTCCGTTATTATGCTATCTTCGGCCTTGTTCGATGTCTATCTCATTTGGTCTCGATCATTGTCACACCTCCTTTTACCTACACCCCATGAAGGGTGTATAAAGGGAGTTTTTCCAATTAAAGGACAATCGAAACGAGATTTATTTATTTGAAGATTTAGAGTCGCCACTTGGGATGATTTGTAGTGTCCCAAGTCACCGGTTCAAATCCCGAGTCGAGGAAAGATTGACTCTGTATTACAGTCCGCGAACCAGAAATCTAGGTAAGGAATTCTGTTAACCCGGGAGAAAGTGTTAGGCATTCCCGAGTTCCGTGGTCCTAGCACGGTCGCTCAACCGTTATATTCGGCTTAGTTATCGATTTTAAACAATTATGAACCTATGTGCAGATTATAGTTTTTAACCGCTCTTATTCAATTTTAAAGAAGATTGAACGTCGTTTAAAACACGTCTTTGGATCGCGTCACATAAAATGCATCCGCAATCCTAAACATATTTTATTCAACGTTTTAAGATTTGATTTGGGTCACATGAAATGCATACCCGAGTTTAAGAAGGTAATATTATTAGAATAAGTGCCTAAAGAAACTAATGCATTTGCAACTTTGCGAGGGCCATGGAAAATTCGTTAAATGGCACGCCTCGGATTCTAAGGATGAACGAGATTAATTAAGTGAGGGCCATGCAATTTGAGGTTTTGTTCAGCATGGCACATCTCGAGTTTCTATTTTAAAAGGAAATTCAAACTAAATCTCGGAGGGACATAAGCTATTTGCGTCATCTAATATGGCTCACCTCCCAACTTTACTAGTTAAAAAAACCAATTGATTGATATAATTAATTGCAGAGATTGAAAATCATGCTAAACTAAAGCTCAAAATCGATCCGCCAAACTAGCAATTTCGATATCCAAGCACTCATCTGAGACTTATGTCTAATGAGCAGCCCAATGGCCCAATACGGCTGCAAGACAATGGAATTATAGGCTTCATGTTAAATTCTACTCGGGCCCAAAAGGAGGGCCAAGCATTGATGAAACGCACACCAAATGGAAGCCAAAGGTGTGCATTTCGAACCCTAACAAGAACAAAAATGGCACTTAAATTTTTTTTAAAAGAAGACACTGACAATGGCCAGATTTTGCACATGACAAATTACTAATTACGCATGGAGAATCGTCATTCAAAATAACCGCAAATAGCTTCAATCAACAGGAATTGTATTGATCTATCTAAACCTCCTTCAATCTCGGCATATGTACATCAAACATTTTATTAATGATCGAATGGATTCTCAAGAACACATACTTCAACTTTTACTAAGTGGATTCAGAAGTCCAACTTGGCATGATTACTATTCTTAATTCTAACTTCAGATCTCAATTGACCTTTTAACATCAAATCCAATCATACTACACTCAAATGACAATGAAAAAATCACAACACACTCAATTGTCATGGTCAAAGAAAGACTATGACTTTTCTTTTAACTACAACTAACTATTCATGATGCTGATAATCAGACGAAGGAATCAACCCATTTAAAATTCCCAATCTATATCATAACTCGTTGTTCATGATGAGCATTCTATCAAAAGCATTTCTAAAGCTAGTTATTACAAACCATGCAAGAAATTGAAAGAGGGAAAGGGATGAGACATAAAACAGATAACAGTAATTATTTTCATATTTCCAGATCCAAGCCTCAAATTACATTTAAGGGAAGTTCATGATGTTGGCAGAATACCTGGAGATGGAGGGAAACAAGATGTGAAGAATCAGCAGTAACAATAGTAGAAATCAACAGCAGGAAATAACCAGTGACACCAATTCCAAACCAAGAAATGAGGTGCAACAATCTGAAAGATAGATAGTTTCAATAGAACAGTAACCCAAGCAAACTTCAAACCAAGCCCTTTTTTTAAAAAAAAAAAAACAAGAAAACACCAAACTCAATCCATTTCAACCTCAAGTGATTTAGAAATTGTTTCAGAGATTGAAGACCTTCAAAATCATAGAAAAATTCAATAGAACAGTGTTTGTATTGCAATTTCAGCCGTTTTTTAATTTTTCAGATTTTTATCTCTTCAAAAAAAAATCCCCTTGAAATGTAAGATAGGTGTGCCTTTATAGGTAAGGAAATAGGGCAGCAATAGAGAAATCAGATTTGCACTTCAGCCCTTTGTGAATGTTTATTTTAGCTTAAAAATCCCTAGTGTAAATCTCAGAATTTCAAAACAGTCCCCAACCCTACTTCCTAGAAGCTTCCTCTTCAGTTACTGAGAGATTCCACTACCTCTATTCTCCAATTTACCCTTAACAGTCCTGACATTTACCCTTTAAACCCAATGGGTATGGGTCAATGCTGACCCAAAGTTCAAACCCCCAAATGACCGGCCAGAATTTGAACTTATTGGCCGGATGTCATTTAGAATCCTGTTTAGCTAAATCAATGAGAAGCAGAAAGGAGAAATAAATGAACCACTTCAAAAGCCCAAAATCTAAACTAACAATTGATCTTCTTTTTAAGCTAAAATACCAAATCTGAACTAAATTAACAAAGGTCTAACTTAAGCTAATTATCAAAAGGACAGTGTTATAATTAACCGAAAGAAAACAGATAACATCGTTCAAAAATTTGAAAGGGGGAAACTGAGAATTCACATGAACAAATACGACCACTGCTTTAACCAAAAGGGAAAACTAGACTTGAGACTTTTATCACTTTTTAATCAGAGAATCAGGCATTAGAAGAAACGAAAATAGAAGAAAGAAGTATGAAGGTGAAACAACACGAAACTGAAAAGATAAGAAAAAATGAAGAAGGCTTACCAACTAAAACTACGAACCCGAACTGATTTAACGAAACTAATGTTATTCATTTGTTCTTTGTCAAGAACAAATGAACCACCTCAATTTGTGATGAACCAGAGCTCCAAACTTGGGATGAACGAAGTCCCATGGTCATGCATGCCAATGGAGTCAAAGATAAAGTGGTGTGATATTCTAGGGTTCCGAACTCATAATTGGGATTCGAAGAGATTGAGAGGGATTCAGGAGGAACTGGGTTGAGATTTGGAGGGAGGAGGATGAAAGGGTTCAGGGGTATGATTTTGGTGGCGAACGGAGGTGGTGCCGCTAGGCTAGGGCAGTGGGAATTAGGGCGGCGAATTAGGGTTTCGGGGTGTCTCTGAAGAGACGAGGGTGAGTAAGAGACGATGAGGGGGTTAGGGGGGGGGTTCCGACATTTATATATCAAGATAGAGTCAGTTCCGGACAGTTTAATCAGCTGAGATCGGCGGTCCAGATAAAAAAGGGCGAAACGACGTCGTTTAGTTTTAAGGTGGGGCGGACCGGGTATTGGGGTAATTTGGGACAGATTCAAAATGGGCATTTGGCAAATTGTTTAGGCCTGGATGGATTGAATTAGAATTAGCCCAAACTGATTTCCCTCTTCTTTCTTTTCTTTTTCATTTCTTTTTCTAATTTCTTTTAAATTGAAATTAAAAATAAAACCTAAATTAATTCCTAATCAAATTATCCTATCAAATTAAATTAACTAACTCTAAATAATAATTACCACAACTAATTAAATACCAAATTATAGAAAAACCTACAAAATTCGAGACTAAAAATTAAAAATGCAAAAATAAGTTATTTTTTGTGATTTTTTCATTTTTATAAAACAACTAATTTGTCAATTAATCCTACAATGTAAAATTAAATCCTAAATACGAATGCAACATATTTTTGTATTTTTCATTAATTAAATAAAATAAACATGCACAGACAAATGCAAACAATAACAAACAATAACAAACGAAAATCTAAGAAATTGTAAAAAAATGAAAAAAAAATTATTTTGTTTTGAATTTATGGGAGTAATTCATATAGGAAAAAAATGATGTGCTCACAGCTGCCCCTCTTTGCCCGAAAACACGAAGAGTTTTCGTGCAAAGATAAAATGAGCGGATACGAGCGATTTTTGCCTGTTTGAATACTCCGTGGGAAGCATTTTGAAAGATTTGACTGCACCCTACTTCCGAGGTTGCCTACTCATCCTTGGCTATAAAGGAATCAGGTCAGTGTAGTTCGGAAAGTTTTGGTAGCTGGGACTACCATGAAGCTGTGATTTCACTGTTGTTGTTGCTGCTGCTACTGCTTACTGAACCCCTTATTACACCATGATAAAAATAAAAAGAAGCTAGACTAGACTATGATCTATGCATTACAAAATCCTATCTATATCTTCAAACTTGCTCTTGTGGTTCTTGTTTCCCTGTTGACTTTCATTCTCCCGGTGGAATCCCCTTGTTGCCACTTTGAATTGTAATCTGAGATGTTTTCCCTTTCTCCAAGTGGACGCCTGATTACTGAAACTTGAATGTATTCCCTTGTTCTTCAGGTGGGCGCCTGATTACCGAAACTTGAAAATGTATTCCCTTGTTCTTCAGGTGGACGCCTGATTACCGAAACTTGAAAATGCATTCCCTTGTTATCCAGGTGGACGCCTGATTACCAAAGCTTGAAATGTATTCCCTAGTTATCCAAGTGGGCTCCTGATTACCAAAGGTGGGCGCCTGATTACTGAACTTGAAATGTATTTTCTTGTTCTCCAGGTGGGCGCCTGATTGCTGAAACTTGAAAATGTATTCCCTTGTTCTCCAGGTGGGCGCCTGATTATCGAAACTTGAAAATGTATTCCCTTGTTCTCCAGGTGGGCGCCTGATTACTGAACTTGAAAAATGTATTCCCTTATTTTGCAGGTGGGCGCCTGATTACCAAAACTTGAAATGTATTCCTTTGTTCTTCTGGTGGGCGCCTGATTACTGAACTTAAAATGTATTCCCCTATTCTCCATGTGGGCGCCTGATTGCCGAAACTTGAAAATATATTCCCTTGTTCTCCAGGTGGGTGCCTGATTACTGAACTTGAAAAATGTATTCCCTTGTTATCCAGCTGGGCGCCTGATTACCAAAACTTGAAATATATTCCCTTGTTCTTCAGGTGGGCGCCTGATTGCTGGATTTGGAAATGTATTCCCTTGTTCTCCAGTTGGGCGCCTGATTACCAAAACTTGAAAATGTATTCCCTTGTTCTCCAGGTGGGCGCCTGATTTCAACAAAAATAGACAAAACAAGAAAATTTTCTGCCCCAGTTTGATGCCGGGCGCATTGAATCATGTTACCAAATATCTCTACGAATTTGAAAACTAAATTCCATTATCCAGGAGGGTCCTGAAAACTCCTAGTTAAATGATGGCTTTAAAATCTAAATTATATCATCTAAAAGTGTGACTCCTGCTACATCTTGTTATCTAAGAAAGTCTTAAACTACATCCCATTATCCAGGAAGGTCCTAAAAATCAAAAACCAAGTCTTATCTCAATAGTGACTGTTCTTTTTCGGCCGAATTATGCTGCCCCACAATAGAACTTATGTTGTTATCTAATTGAAATCTTAAAACTAAGTCCCATTATTCAGGACGGTCCTGAGAATTTCAAATTGAATCTTATCCTAAGCATGAAAACTTCAAAGCCAAACTTATATTTCCTCAAGGTAGAGCCTAGCTAGATCTTGTTACTCATGAACATTTGAATTTTAACTAAGTCCTATTGTCCAGGTGGGACCTGAGAATTTTAAGATTAAATCTCATTATCCAGGAGGGCCCTGAAATTTTGAAATTAAATCCCATTATCAAGGAGGGTCCTGAAAATTTAAAACTAAATCCCATTATCCAGGAGGGTCCTGAAAACTTAAAACTAAATCCCATTATCCAGGAGGGTCCTGAAAACTTAAAACTAAATCCCATTATCCAGGAGGGTCCTGAGGTTTTAAAATTAAATCCCATTATCCAGGAGGGCCTTGAAATTTTGAAATTAAATCCCATTATTCAGGAGGATCCTGAAAATTTAAAAACTAAATCCCATTATCCAAGAGGGTCCTGAAAACTTAAAATTAAATCTCATTATCCAGGAGGGTCCTGAGGTTTTAAAATTAAATCCCATTATCCAGGAGGATCCTGAGGTTTTAAAATTAAATCCCATTATCCAGGAGGGTCCTAAAAACTCCTACCTGAATTCTATCTCAAACATGGAAACTTGAAACCATTTTGCATTCCTTGGGGTACATTTATGCTAGATTTTACTACTCATGATTGTTTTGATTTTTAAGCTAGGTCCTATTTTTCAGGAGGGTCCTGAAAATTTCAAATTAAATTCCATTATCCATGCGGGTCCTGAAAATTTCAAATATCGAACCTGTCTGGTGCTTGCCTTTCCCCTGCGGCGAATTTCCCTGGGACAACTGAAATTTTCTGCCCCTGTTTCAATCAAAGAAAATCTTGTCAGTTTAAAATGTGATGGTTAATTGACGACATTCTTTGCTCAAGACCTCTCCACTTCCATGCTTTGTTTTGATTGGCTTCCTTTGCACTGGCTAAGAACCACTTGACTTTTCGACTGAATTTGGAACCCCCATGACTTTGGATGACCCGAGTGTTCTATACCCGAACCGTTGTTTCACACCTCTGACCCCTTTAACGAACCTCTGCATCTCCTATGAAATTACTAAATCATTCTGCCGATGGAAATTTTGCTGGCACTTTATCCCACTTTAAACCATGCCATCTTCGGTATACTCTGGCCGCACTATGCTTTGCAATTTTTTGAAGCTGGTAGTGAGCTTTGAAATTCCTTCTTATTTGATTAAACAGAACTGACATTGGAAACATCTTAGAGAAATAAACCCAAACGAAATGAAATGCAATGACTTTCAAAGTTAAGGATAAGAAAATCCAAAACTGGAAGACTATTTGAAGAGGAAAAAGAAAAGAGACTTATCTGAGAGGAGAATCTGGCACTAATGATCATGACATGCGTTTAGATTAATCGGCCCAATCTGTCCGACCAATCAACTTTCAGTTGCCATACTTTGCTGCCCTGGAGTTTCCATAACCTGATTTTCCCCCAAAACCTTGACTTGTTCGGCCTGCGGTGCCCTGAAGGGTTATCTCCAACAAGCCTTTCTCATTTGTTCATCTCTCAGCTCACTTTTGCCTCACGGTGCCCGTGAGGGTTTTCACCAATAAGACTCTCTCATTTTTAATTTCTCTCAGCTCTCGTCACCTTATGGTGTCCGCGAGGGTTTTCACCAATAAGACTCTCTCGTTTTCAATATTTTCTACTTGGCCCAGAGTGTTGCCCTTGATATGAATCACCTCCACTTTCTTGACTTGGCATCTCTCGAAGACTGATCGGAAGGTCTTTCTTTGGACCGTAACGTAGGCTTTTGGATAGGGTTAGAAAGAAAGGATATCAAAGGCTCAAAACAATTCGAATGGGTTCAAAATTACAACTTTCGGAATCAGATTTCTGACAACAACCAGAACTTCTGCCCCAGTTTCTTGTTTGGGGACTTTTGGATTTTTATTTTGATGAGACTGAACCGTGAGGCTGCCTACGTATCCTTAAAAGGAATCAGGTCGAACGTAGTTCATGTCATAGAAATTACTTTGTTGTTGTGATTTTCTCTTTTCTCTCTTTTTTATTATTCTTTTTTTGTTGTTTTTCTTCTTTTCTTTTCTTTTTCCCTTTTCATTATTTTCTTTCTCTTATCATTCTTTCCTTTCTCTTTTCTTTTTTCTTTCTCTTTTTCTCTTCTTCCTTTACTTATCTTTCACGCTTGTGTTTCTGATGTTTTCTACTGATTCCGAAAGAGAGATATGAAAGAAAATAAATAAGGCTCAAAGGGGGTAACAAATGATAAAGTGTTTAGATAGCAGAACAAAATGCCTTCATCATTCCAAATCTTCAAAAATATGCCAAGTACAAACAAATATAAATTAACCAAAGAAAATCATACATAGTATCTCTTGACCGCATCGGAATTGATGTTCATCTCTACACACTTGTCTTCTATATCTGTTAAATACAAAGCACCATTTGACAACACTCTAGTTACGATGAATGGCCCCTGCCAATTTGGGGCGAACTTGCCTTTTGCTTCGGCCTGATGAGGAAGGATACGTTTCAATACTAACTGACCCACTTCAAACTTCCATGGACGCACCTTCTTGTTATATGCTCTTGCCATTCTCTGTTGATACAACTGGCCATGACAAACTGCTGCCAATCTTTTCTCGTCGATTAAAATCAATTGTTCCAAACGGGTTTTGACCCACTCATCATCATCGATTTCTGCCTCTGCGACAATTCGAAGGGATGGGATTTCCACTTCTGCGGGTATCACTGCTTCGGTGCCATACACCAACAAATAAGGAGTTGCCCCTACTGAAGTACGTGCAGTAGTGCGATAACCCAGCAATGCAAAAGGTAATTTCTCATGCCATTGCCTGGAACCTTCCACCATTTTCTGAAGTATCTTCTTTATGTTTTTGTTGGCCACCTCAACTGCTCTGTTTGCCTTAGGGCAGTACGGGGTAGAATTGCGATGTGTAATCTTGAATTGCTGACATACCTCTTTCATCAGATGACTATTGATATTTCCCCATTGTCTGTAATGATCACCTTTGGTATCCCAAACCGGCAAATGATATTTGAGTGCACAAAATCAACCACCGCCTTCTTGGTTACAGACTTGAATGTTTTAGCCTCTACCCACTTTGTGAAGTAGTCTATGGCCACCAGAACGAACTTGTGCCCGTTTGATGCTGATGGCTCGATTGGCCCAATGACATCCATGCCCCAAGCAAAAAAAGGCCATGGTGCGGACATTAGGTGTAATTCAGATGGAGAAGAATGAATCAAATCTTCATGCACTTGGCACTGATGACATTTACACATAAAACTGATACAATCCCACTCCATAGTGATCCAATAATAACCTGCTCGGAGACTCTTCTTTGCCAACACATACCTACTCATGTGCGGTCCACATACTCCAGAATGTACTTTGGTCATAATAGTTGTAGCCTGCCTAGCATCTATGTATATCAGCAGCCCAAGATCTGGGGTCATTTTGTACAGAACCCCTCCGCTGAAGAAAAAACTGCTTGCCAACTACCTAATTGTTCTTTTTTGATCACCTGTGGCTTGTACTGGATACACCCCCATCCTGATGTATTCCTTGATATCGTGAAACCAAGGCTCCCCATTGAGCTCTTCTTCCACCACATTATAGTAAGCATGCTGGTCATGGATCTGAATATGCAATGGGTCAACATAAGCCTTATCCGGATGATGTAACATTGACGCCAGAGTAGCCAAATCATCAGCAACCTCATTATGAATCCTCAGAATATGCCTGAACTCTATTGATTGGAACTGCTGACAAAGATCATGGAAACATTGTCGATACGGTATAAGTTTTAAATCTCGTGTTTCCCATTCTCCCTCAATCTGGTGCACTAGAAGGTCCGAGTCACCAAAGATCAAGACTTCTTGGACACCCATATCCACAGCCATCCTCAAACCCAAAATGCATGTCTTGTACTCAGCCATATTGTTAGTATAGTAGAACCAAAGCTGAGCCGTAACAGGGTAGTGATGCTCTGTTTCAGAAACAAGTACCGCTCTTATCCCAACGCCTTTCATGTTAGCAGCCCCATCAAAGAAAAGTTTCCATCCTGGCTTTTCAATCTGTTCCAACTCATCAATGTGCATTACCTCTTCATCAGGGAAATAAATCTTCAAAGGTTCGTATTCTTCATCCACAGGATTCTCAGCCAAATGGTCGGCCAACGCTTGTGCTTTCATCTCAGTCCGAGTCACGTAGACGATGCCAAATTCTGTGAGTAAGATCTGCCACTTTGCGAGCCTTCCCGTGGGCATAGGCTTCTGGAAGATATACTTCAACGGATCCAAGCGAGAGATGAGGTAAGTAGTATAAGATGACAAATAATGTTTCAGCTTCTGGGCTACCCAAGTTAAGGCACAATACATCCTCTCAAGATGAGTGTACTTAACCTCGTAAGATGTGAACTTCTTACTGAGATAATAGATGGCTTTCTCCTTCCTGTCGGTAATGTCATGCTGACCCAATACACAACCGAACGAATTGTCCAAAATTGTCAAATACAGAATCAAAGGTCTCCCTGGTTCTGGCGGGACCAACACAGGTGGGTTTGACAAGTACCCCTTTATTTTATCAAATGCTTCCTGGCATTCATCTGTCCACTTGACCGCAACATCTTTCTTTAACAGTTTGTAGATAGGCTCACAAGTTGTCGTGAGCTGTGCAATAAACTTGCTGATGTAATTCAATCTTCCCAACAGACTCATCACCTCAGTCTTGTTCTTTGAGGGTGACAACTCCTAGATAGCTTTGATCTTTTACGGGTCTAATTCAATATCTCGGCAGCTGACTATGAATCCCAATAACTTTCCAGACGGAACACCGAACGCGCATTTTGCAGGATTAAGCTTGAGATTGTACCTGCGAAACCTTTGGAAGAACTTTCTCAGATCTCTGACATGGTCAAACTGCTTTCTAGACTTGACAATCACATCATCCACATAAACCTCGATCTCCCTATGTATCATGTCGTGGAATATGGTCGACATTGACCTCATGTAGGTTGCCCCAGCATTTTTCAAACCAAATGGCATGACTCGATAGTAGTACGTTCATCATGGCGTGATGAATGCCGTCTTTTCTGCATCCTCCTCATCCATTAAGATCAGGTGGTAGCCTGCATAACAATCCACAAAAGAACCAATCTCATGTTTGGCACAATTATCGATTAATATATGGATGTTCGGCAATGGGAAGTTATCCTTGGGACTTGCCTTGTTGAGATCTCGATAATAACCACACACCCTGGTCTTGCCATCCTTCTTCGGCACAAGCACAACATTGGCTAACTAGGTGGCATACCGGGTGACCCGGATGACTTTGGCCTCAAACTATTTGGTGACCTCTTCCTTAATCTTCACACTCGTATCAATTTTAAATTTCCTCAGCTTCTACTTGATAGAGGGGAATGCCAGGTCAGTGGGCAATTTGTGAACCACCAAGTCAGTGCTTAGACCTGGCATGTCGTCATAGGACCATGCAAAAACATCTTTATACTCGAATAGTTCTTTAATTATCTCCTCATGCATGTCATATCATTGAAGCCAGCATAAAAAGAACTGTACAGGGAAGAAAAGAAAAAGAAAATAAGACTATCAGGAAGGGAAAAAAGGAAATTGCATTTCATTGAAATTAAAGATAATAAGGTTTATACATCCAAACGGACGACACATAGAATCTGAATTATAACCCTGGAATAATCCAGATAAACTGAAAGAAAATCAAAGCAAACTACCAAAACTCCCTCTGAATAGGAAGAGGAGTAGCTTCCCAATTGTTAATCTTTACACTAGGCCTCACAAACTGCACATCCGCTTTACTCGAACTCTCTCCAGCTTCCAACACGTTCACATCAGTGAATAGCCTCTTGAACATTTCCATCAGATCTCCATCCATATCAACCACTGAATTGGGAACCGTCGTTACTGGGCGCTTTCTGGTACCAGGCCTGACAAATGATCTAGAAAGACGTGGGACCGGTTTTGGTAGGGCCCACGCCCTATGTTTCATTTTTCTGGCTCTTCTTACGTCTGCGTCTGTGGGCTTGAATCCCAAACCAAATGTATCCAAGTTTTTAGGAAGAGAAACCGGTTGTACGATGCCTTGTAGAGATGCACCCAAACCCTTGCCCGGTACAAAACCATTTTTCAACATTTCAACGGCTACCATGACTGATACAGTAGCTACCCTTAGAGTTGGCACGCACTTCCCTTCTGGAATTTTCTCTACCGATATCGTGTCAAAAACCTGATAAACTTATGGCCCCTTGTCGTCTTCAAACTCTATGAACGGAACAATGGCATCACTGGAACACACAAATTATCTTTGTCGTGCACAACAATTTCCTGTCTATACCATTCAAACTTGACCATTTGATGCAGAGTGGACGGGACCGCTTTGGCAGCATGAATCCAGGGTCGACCTAACAACAAATTGTAAGAAACGGCCACATCGAGCACCTGGAATTTCATAGTAAATTCAACTGGCCCTATTGTAAGCTCAAGCACTATGTCCCCGACTGAATCTTTCCCTCCACCGTCGAATCCCCGAACGTAGATACTGTTCTTGTGAATTCTTTCATCATCCACCTTCAACTTGTTCAGAGTGGAGAGGGGGAAAATGTTCGCGCTGGAACCATTGTCAACCAGTACCTGAGTAACCACGGAATCTTCACATTTCACCATCAGATAGAGGGCTCTATTGTGCTCAGTACCCTCCACGGGCAACTCATCATCAGAAAAAGTGACTCTGTTTACCTCAAATATCTTGTTAGCTATCTTCTCCAAGTGGTTCACTGAGATTTTGTCAGGAACGTGGGCCTCATTCAAGATCTTCATCAAAGCCCAACAGTGCTCATCTGAATGGATCAATAATGACAATAATGAAATCTGAGCCGGTATTTTCCTCAACTGCTCCACAATGGAATAGTCCTGCACTTTCATCTTTCTCAAGAACTCCTCTGCTTCTTCCTCGGTCACAGCTTTCTTCGCCAATATTGGGTTATCGTTGGAGCTTTTAGCTTTTCTCAACTCTTCTGGGGTAAAGCATCTCCCCGATCGAGTCAAGCCATGGATCTCACAAACTTCTTCTTTAACCTCTTTCCCCTTGTAAGTCACTGTCACTCGTTCATAATTCTACGGGACCGTCTTGTTGTTGTCTATTGGTAATTGAGTTACCAGTTTGATAATGACAGGATCTATACGGGCACCCTCCACAACTACCACAGGCTTGTCTCCAGTCCTAGCACAACCACTTTTGCTATTTCATGTTTCCCTGCAACGTCACTTGAAGACCCTTTCTTGACCACCACCGATGGTTCACTATTTGTCCCACTCAACTTAATCACAGACGTCTCACTTGTTGACTTTTCAACCGGCCTGGCTTCAGGGGACCGAATCATCATGACAGTTTGCGAAGGTTTCTTAGGCTCCCTTCCCTTATGCACTATCTCAATCATATTCGTCTCATGATGGGCTGACAATGGGTTCTGGTTGATATTAGGTGCCTCCGGAGCCTAGACCTCAATCCGATTAGTATCAATGAGCTCTTGAATAGCTATTTTCAATTGCCAACACTTCTCTGTGTCATACCCCGGAGCACCAGAACAATATTCGCAGCTCACGGAGTGATCAAGATTCCTCGGGGGAGGATTTGGCAATTTTGGCTCGATCAGACTCAGCATACCCAATTGTCTCAACCTGTGGAATAAACTGGTATAGGATTATCCCAATGGAGTGAAAGTCTTCTTCTTCTATAATCTCTCTTTTTGGTGGCCTAATTGGGCCTGAAACCTGTTCTAGGGGGATTTCAGTAGGCTCTCGGGGGTGGATAAGTATTTTGCGGGGCTGGGTATGGATTGGGTGGAGTTGGCACACGCCATTGCACGTGGGCAGGAGGTTGAGGATATGTTTGTGCATGATTGACAGAAAAATGGGGATCTGGTGGTGGGTAATAGTGTTGTGGTGTGCTATATGGAGTATGGGGGTAAGTTTGGTGATAGGGTCGAGGTTGGTTGTGGTAATGTGAAGGGCCCCCGGATCCGACCCAAGCTCCTGACTCAACCATCGCAACATCCTCTTTCTTCTTTTTCCCAAGTACACCTCCAGTACCGTTTTGAATGGCCTGGGCGGTTGCTTTGATTGCTGAATAATTCATGATCTTGTTGGACTTGAGTCCTTCCTCAACCACGCCTCCCATTTTTACAACCTCATTAAAGGACTTGCCCACTACTGACACCAAATGACCAAAGTAAGTGGGCTCCAAAGCCTACAAGAAATAATCAACCATCTCACTTTCTTTCATCGGAGGGTCAACCCTCGATGTCTGCTCTCTCCAACGGAATCCGTATTCCCTGAAACTCTCACCGGGCTTCTTTTCCATCTTCGTCAATGAGAGACGGTCTGGGATAATTTCAAGATTGTACTGAAAATGGCAAGCAAAGGCTTGGGCCAAGTCATCTCATGTGTACCACCTACTGTGATCTTGTTTGGTATACCATTCCAATGCCGGTCCACTCAGACTCTAGCTGAAATATGTCATCAATAATTCATCTCTTCCGCCTGCCCCTCTCATCTTGCTACATAATCCTCTTAAGTGTGCTATTGGGTCACCATGCCCATCGTAAAGATCAAACTTGGGCATCTTGAACCCTGCTGGTAACTGAACATCTGGGAACAGACATAAATCCTTATAGGCCACACTTACTTAACCTCCCAACCCCCTCATATCTCTGAATGATTGTTCCAAACTTTTGACCTTTCTGATCATCTCCTCATGTTCGGGATTTTTGGATAGCTTCTCGGTCTCTGCCGGGAGATCAAGATGATGTGTGTAAGAATATGATTTCGGTACTTTGAAGGTGGGTTCAAGGGGATAATACTGGTTGTCGTGAGTCTGGAACAGAGGTTCACTAGAAGATCAGTGTAATGCAGCAGGTGGAGGTGCCACAAAAATGGGAATGACTGGTGGAGAAAGGTATGGAACTTGTTTGGGTGGTGAAGCTTGAGAAGTATGAGAAGTGGTGTCATAGCATTGTTAGTAGAGGGGAAAGGCTGGAGATGAGTTCACAGTGGGAGGCTCCTGAGGTTGGGCCGATGATGGGATATAAGCAGCATTGGCGGGATAAACCGGTGGTTGATGACCCTTTGCCCAGGCCTGGTACATTTAAGCCATTTGCTGCTTTAACTTATATATTTCTTCCTTCATTGTATTAACATCCAATTCTTCCACCTCTTTTGACGGATCAACAATACTTGTCTCCGGTTCTTGGTTGGCCATGTTCAGCTTGTCTTTTAATCGGGTATTGTAGGAGTGAGTTGCCAGAATGCCAATCAACTAACCACCTGCCTGAACTCAGTATATCCACAACAACCTTGTTAGTGATTATGGCTTTAACAAATTGGTAATCGCACATTTGGGGAGTGAATGCACCTAAGTAGTTAACCGTTTCTATTATGCATTTGATCGGTTGCTTGCGTCATCCCGGCTTTTCCTTATTTCCATCTGCAACTTCTCTTTTCCCTCTCTTTTTTTCTTCTCTCTTTTTTTTCATTCTGGCCTTTGCTTTTTCTTTGTTTTTATCCTCTCATTTCCCTCTTGTTTTGCCATTGTTTCTTTCTCTTGGTTCTCTTATTTTTCTCTCTTTTCTTTTCTTTTTTTCTCTCTTGTTTTTTCTCTCTCTTTTCCTTTTCTTATCTCTTTTTCTTTTGGTTATGGTCGAATCCTATAGAGATTGCCTACGTATCATGACCCTGCATGAATTAGACCGAGCGTAGTTCTGGGAGATAAGTGTGAAAGTAAATAGTAAAACATTTTGGGATTTTCAATTTTCATAAAAAGCCAATGCTTTGATTACAAAGACTCAAAACTAACAGACTTCAAAAGTAACTAACAGACTCTGATGAAAAGACGAAATACAGACTCCAAAAATAAGCTACCATATTCCAACAGAAGAAAATACAGACTCGAAAACAACTGACAAACCTCAGCAAAAAGAAAATACATACTCAAAACAACTGACAGACTCTAACAGAAAAGTAAATACAGACTCAAATTTAAAATCATGAATACATTAATGCTCCTGGCACCCGCGGGACATCATTCGGTCTCGCCGCGGGCCTATATGCAAGCTCCCTTTGAAGTCGATCCAAGTCACTCATTATCTGTTTAACAAATGTCATCACTGCCGCGAAGAAGGTGGTGCGAGTCATATCCTCACAGGCTTGGCACTTCACAACAATGTAATCGGCGATGTTTCTAATTCTCTCTCTTATGACACCTTTTTCTTGTAACAAACGCCCGATCTGCTGGGCCCTGGCTTCCAAAGTTTGCTTGACCACATGATTCTGCTCCTGAAGTTGTTGCAAATCTATTTCTAATTGTGCCAATGCTGTATAACAATGTTCCCTTTCAACCTTGAAGTCTTTTGCCTGTTTGATCATTTTGTTTTCCGCGGCGATGACCCTTTTCTTTAATCCCGTGACCTCATTGTCGTACTTTTCTTTCAACTGCTTAACCAGGCGTGCTCGTTCATCTGCATTTTTAGCCAATTGCTTTCGAGACCTGGCTAGTTCACTTTCTGCTTTGTTCAAATCAAAACTATAATCGTTCACTTTCTGCCTCAGGTTATCTATGAGTTTTTCATCTTTGGCACTTCGAGCGGGGTTTTCTACCGCTATTTTTATTTTCTGAATTTGGGCTCGAAGGGTCTCATTTTCTTTGGCTAGCTTTTTCTTTTCTCCTTCATCTGTCGCGGCTTGCAAGCTATTCTCGAATTGAAGTTCTCTAACTTGTTTTTCCAATTTACTTATGATAACCCTGTACTCGTTTTCTTTGGTCAACTAGTCCCATTGCACTTGTGCTCCGTCGGTGAACTATTGGACATGGGGTCTCTTTGCGGGCCTTTCGGGCTCATGATGAACTCAGGATCTTTTACCATACCAAGCAGTGTAACTAGGCTTCACCTCACCTCTAGATAGATCTCGTACTTTAGTATTAGGCCCTAAGAATCTGCACTGATGCCAAATCCGACGCACTTTTTCTTCTGGGAGGGCAGATCTTGGTTCTAACTCAATGACCTGCCGACTCAAATATTCATCGTGTGGGATGGTCTGGTATTGGCCTAACTGACGTAGGACTCTGTGCAGAGCATAAGGCTGGATACTCCAAAGACCCATCAACAGCAAAAAAAACACCTCAACCGACATATAGATTGCTTGACTAACCGAGAGCCACCCGATCATCCATTCGATCTTGTTTGCAGTCAAAGATCTCAAATGAGCATGACATGCTTCCGCACCATCCGGTAACTCATAACCCTCTACCTGCTTTTCATGTTTTTCGATGCATTCAAGGCCAGTCATACCACAATTCAAGTATCCGGGACGGTGGCAACGGTGTTCCTCCATCCACAGTTCTAACAGCATATTGCACCCTTCAAAGAACTTCCCTCCTTCTTGACAAAGGGTCAGAGCTCGGTAAATTTCCGCCAAGATCAGCGGCACTATAGTCCCATTTGCCTTTTTCATCATAAAGTCAGTTATCCCTACAAGCCCCAACTTTATGTTCCCGTCTTTTCTGGAACAAACCAAAATACCCACGAACGCCACTATGAAAGCTAATCCTCTCCGAGTTTTCCACTTGTCTTGGTTTCCCGCGTGAGTAAGACCGGTATCTGGCGTATCGAAGCCACGGGGATTCCTGTAATATCGATACAAAAAGTAGAAAGTACAGAATCCTTTGGCCAAATTTCCGTCTCGGATGTCCCGACTGATGTTTAACAAGTCCAAAAATTTGTGAGGGGCTATTTTTCTCGGTGCTATCGGGTATTGACTTCTAAAATTCCCCTCAAAACCGGCATAACCTGCTATCTCTTCCAGTGTAGGAGTTAACTCGAAATCAGCAAAGTGGAATACATTATGTATTGGGTCCCAAAATGGTGTCAAGGCCTCAATCACGTCTTTTCTTGGCTTAACTTTCAAGAGCCCGATAGTCACAACTTTCTTGCTGTCGTCCCCCAAATCATGCCACCACATATGTAACTCTAAAAGGATCTCTTCACGAACTGAGAAAGGTTCATTTTGAATTGTGCTCATCCTGCACATTTATTAAGGTGATTTTAATTAAAAGAAAACTATGACTCACTTTGACTTAAGAGAAATGACCATTTTTTTCAAGATTTTCACAAAATATCCGGCCTTGCCAATACGGCCTTTCAGCACTTCGAAAACGAAGATTTTAAGGTTGTGTCGGCTAACCAGCCAAAACCTTTAAAAGTGACTAAAGGTGGCTGTTCTTGCAAAAATAGCCTTCCGGTGCCCTTTTAGGGACATTCGGCTATTTTTTGCAAGAATGGCATCACCCTAATTATTTTCAAATTGAAGTAAAATTTTTGTTCTTTTGGGCTATTTGCAAAAAGGAAGTTGGATTCGATGGGGGTTGCCTACGTATCTCACACCCTGTGAGAATCAAACTGGTTTAGTTCGAATAAATAAAACAAACTATTTTTGAAAACAAGACTCTTTTTTTTTCATTTTTCATTTCGTTTTTTTTTCTCAAAAATTCGGCAGAGTTTCAGCACTATTTGGATATTGGTTTTTCTCAAAACAAGTGATTAACTCTCATAACCCTCTACACTGCTATTTCTCTTTTCTCGCCCTTTCCCAATATTCATAAGCCGGCCAGCATGCAAGTCCAAAGCAAATAAATACACAAGTAGCAAGTAAGATGCATCAAGATGGTCCTTTTCATTTTTGGTATACTTGTCCTAGACAGACCCAACCCCTGTGTTGAGTATCCAAAGTTAAATGCACATGATGCAAGCAAACGTTCCTACTAGGGATCCGACATGAGGTCTTGTTGTACTAGGTTCAAAACCTAACTTTATTGTTCTAGACCTGGCTTACCCGAGCGGACAGCTCGAGTCGGGGGAGCGTACCGGGAATACTGAAGCTTCATCGGCTTTGCAACTTGTCCGAACCTCGTTCTAAATTTGGAGTGACTCTAACAGAAAAGAAGTCACACAAAGTGCACACTTCTTCATGATTTAGAAGACTCGGAGAGAAGAGGGATTTCGCAACAGTTTATATATAGTTCACGAAACATCAAAGCGGTAAAAGCAATCAGTTAGCACATTAGGCCCAAGTCATGTAACAAATTCAAATAATGGATAAAGTCAACTATAACAATTATTCTAAGCTCGAATTCTTGAATCCTAAACCAGAGATTCTGGGTTTGATCCCCAGCAGATTCGCCAGAGCTGTCACACCTCTTTTTACCTACACCCCATGAAGGGTGTATAAAGAGAGTTTTTCTAATTAAAGGACAATCGAATGGGATTTATTTATTTGAAGATTCAGAGTCGCCACTTGGGATGATTTGTGGTGTCCCAAGTCACCGGTTCAAATCCCGAGTCGAGGAAAGATTAACTCTGTATTACAGTCCGCGAACTAGAAATCCAGGTAAGGAGTTTTGTTAACCCGGGAGAAGGTGTTAGGCATTCCCGAGTTCCGTGGTCGTAGCACGGTCGCTCAACCATTATATTCGGCTTAGTTGTCCGATTTTAAACAATTATGAACCTATGTGCAGATTTTAGTTCTTAACCGCTCTTATTCAATTTTAAAGAAGATTGAACGTCATTTAAAATACGTCTTTGAATCGCGCCACATGAAATTCACCCGCAATCCTAAACATATTTTATTCAACGTTTTAAGATTTGATTTGGGTCACATGAAATGCACACCCGAGTTTAAGAAGGTAATATTATTAGAATATGTGCCTAAAGAAACTAACGAATTTGCAGCTTTGCAAGGGCCATGGAAAATTCGCTAAATGGCACGCCTCGAATTCTAAGGTTGAACGAGATTAATTAAGTGAGGGCCATGCAATTTGAGGTTTTGTTCAGCATGGCACACCTCGAGTTTCTATTTTAAAAGAAAATTCAAACTAAATCTCGGAGGGCCATAAGCCGTTTGCGTCATCTAATATGGCTCACCTCCCAACTTTACTAGTTAAAAAACCAATTGATTGATATAATTAATTGCATAGATTGAAAATCGTGCTAAACTAAAGCTCAAAATCGATCCGCCAATATCCAAGCACTCATCTGAGGCTTATGTCTAATGAGCAGCCCAATGGCCCAATACGGCTGCAAAACAATGGAATTACAGGCTTCATGTTAAATTCTACTCAGGCCCAAAAGGAGGGTCAAACATTGATGAAACACACACTAGATGTAAGCCAAAGGTGTGCATTTCGAACCCAAACAAGAACAAAAATGGCACTTAAATTTTTTTTAAAAGAAGACCCAACAATGGTAAGATTTTGCACATAACAAATTACTAATTACACATGGAGAATCGTCATTCAAAATAACCGCAAATAGCTTCAATCAACAGGAATTGTACTGAGCTATCTAAACCTCCATCAACCTCGGCATATGTACATCAAACATTTTATTAATGATCGAATGGATTCTCAAAAACACATACTTCAACTTTTACTAAGTGGATTCAGAAGTCCAACTTGGCGTGATTACTATTCTTAATTCTAACTTCAGATCCCAATTGACCTTTTAACATCAAATCCAATCATACTACACTCAAATGACAATGAAAAAATCACAACACACTCAATTGTCATGGTCAAAGGCAGACTATGGCTTTTCTTTTAACTACAACTAACTATTCATGATGCTGATAATCAGACGAAGGAATCAACCCATTTAAAATTCCCAATCTATACCATAACCCTTTGTTCATGATGAGCATTCTATCAAAAGCATTTCTAAAGCTAGTTATTACAAACCATGTGTCGACGCCCCCCTTTTTCCCTCCTGAAAGAAGGAAAAATCGGGTTTACGACATTATGGGCAAAACAACTCTTATTCCCCTTTCGAGGAATCAGGATATGGAATTTGAAGAGTCACCACCTAATGATTATAGTGCATTAGGACACTTAAAAAAAGGGATTTTGAAAGATAAACCAGAGTTTGGGTAAGGGCTTGAGATTATCTCGAGGGGAAGGTGTTAGGCACCCCTCAAGATCCACTAGTGTGGTTCCCGACCGTGCTTAATTATGACTTTAAGAAGAGTAGGAATAAACAAGCAAGGTTTGCACAGAGGAAGTATAAACAAGTTAGAAAATTTTGAAAGAAGAAAGACACAAGTGATTTTAAAAGAAGAAAGCTTAGTTGAAGAAACATTAATTTAAGAAAACATCAATAACTAAAGAAGGAGAAAAGGGGTCCTAGGTTTAAATATAATATGAATCAGTTTGGTGCAATACCCAGCAATCATTCTCGCACGAGATATTAGCGCACTGTTATCATTTCCATATTCTACCCTTCCCACCCCGTCAAGGTATTAAATGCGTGGATTGGTCACGAGTGCTTATTGTGTGCTATTACCCGTCCCGTCCTATAGGTCCTAGAGGGTATTTAGGACCACTACTCCTATAATGCAAGAACTAGGCTGAACCCTTAGGTTTAAAGATCAAAATACTAGGCGACATACAAAAACAAATAGGACTTCATGTAAGGGATCACATAAAGGCATGTAAAAGGCTCAAATATCCCTCCACGGATAGACATATAATTAGCACGCCTCAATCATATTTAAGGTCTAAGGAAATGAGAGTTAAAAGCTAGAATGTTCGAAAATAAGCAAAAATAGAAGCTGAAAAGTTTAAACGGAATTCACAGAAAAAGAGTTGGACGAAAACGTTTAGAACTTGAGAAAAATGCAGTAGATGCGTAGCAGTTTAGGAAACATTTTTTAACACACTCGAGAATATATAGTAAAACAGTTTTCGGACAGGAGAGGTAGAAGAACAGATGTAGTATTCTGCAGAGGGAAGAAAATAGTTTCGGACAGATGTAAAATTATTCAGGATTGCGGAAGTATAAAGAAAGAAAGTAGTAAACATATTAGTACCTTTTGAAAATTACAAAAGACATAGTATTCTAATAAGTTTTAGGAAAACAGTAGTCCAGTCTTGGACTGGAAAAGTAACTTGGTTGAAAAAAATATAGGTGAAAAGTAAGACGGGATTTTAGTAGGAAAACCAAGCGGACTTCAAAGAGGCAAAAAAAATTCGGATAGTTTAAAGAGGTTGAATAGCTTAAACATGACTTAAGACGATTAATAGGCGTGGCCTGACCATAAAAGAAAGTGGACATGCATGCTTGATTTCCAGCTTATAAATATACTATTAACTTGACTCATGTTATTGGATAGAACATACTAACGAGGCATTCAAATAATAGAATCCTAATTACATGATATCTAATGCACATAAAGGTCTTAAAACATGGTATCTAATGTAGTAATGACTGATTGCGATTATGAAGTGAGTATACAAATATAAAGTAAAGAGCCTAAAGCAGGATTTCTATATGTGGGATGCATGCCCTATACATGGCTTCTATTGCGCAAATAAGTAAGTAAAATCCTATAGACATGTTTTCTACCCATTACTTTAAGCTAAGCATGCATAATCCCACCCAATTTTCACTATAGCCCCAATTATTCATTACAAGTTATTACAGACGGAGTAATTAAATTACAATAGTAAAGAGTAAAATAAGAAGTTATTCTATAGGGAGCCTTCAGCCAGGCCCAAACCTCCAACCTCACTTCTTTCGAGCTTCACAACCTTCACCAAGAGTTTGGGTGCGGCAAAGTTCCCTAGGGGTCTCTTGAGATCCCGGCCAATACCAGGCACCCAAAACAAATCACCATTGATAAGTGCGAGTGTGGAATTGCCAACCTTGTGCATCAAAGTTCAGTGGGTACTCAAGGTACCCAAAGCAATGCTCACACAAGGGGGCAGAACCTAATTCTAAGAATAGTGTGATTGTGATGGAATTTGAAGGAGTTGAGTTGAAAAAGGTTTCATGAAGGACAGTTTGAGAAAAACAGTAGAAGAGTGAAAAACTTAACTGAGTTTGAAAACAGTTACTTTGGGACCAGTTTTGAAAGCAACAGTCACACAGACAAAGGTAAAGGTAAAGGGAACAAACAGCTCACAAACACGACAATCAGTCACACACATTAAAGGAGAGTTCATGCATCAAACAGGAGTCCAGTTCTTACAGCACCAGACACCAAACCAAATCATCCTCAGGAAGGTATTTTAGGGCTATGAAGTAGCCCAGAGGATGCTAGTAGTATACAGAAGCAAGGGGGAAACATGCATTGGGGTAGGCAAATGGGGTAATGAACATGCTAGGCTTACTAATTAGTATAGGTACATGCTAGTTGCAATAGGAACAACAGAACCACAAGTAGAAACACACAAGGAACAAAAGAAAGTGCAGCACTAATAGAAACATATTATTTTTGAGGCTGTAGCTTAAATAGGATGCATACCAGTTGAAAATAATGTAAACACAGAGCAATAGTGAGCAATATTGTGCAGAGAAGTGAGCAGTAGTGTGCAGGGAGAAGCAGAGAGCAGGGCAACAGTATGCAAGAAGTGAGCAGCAGGCAGACCCAAAGCAAGTAACACAGTAGAGGCCAGCAGAGAGATAAAAGTGACCAGGATCACTCAATCTCAGCCAATTGAGTGATTAGCATTCAACAGGAAACTGAAAGAAGTTGTGTATAAACAACAAAGAGCATCAAATATGTTTTTGTGAAAAGAGAGAGAGAGAGTTCAGAACATTGAGTGTAAGTGATATGCAATGTTCGTTGATGTCTCGCAAAGAGAATGGGGGAGGGGTACTTATAGTACTGAATGTGAGTAAACAAACAAGGCAGCAGTCCCTTAATTAAAGGACTGGTATCAATCACAATCCAGTCAGTAGTTGGACTACCCTTTAATTAAGGGATCCCAAATCAAACGGTAATAATCAGTCATTTGAAAGGAAAGAAATCACAAAGGTATAATCACATAAGGAAACAGAGTAGCATAAAGCATGCAATAAGGACTAAATACATGACCATCTAATTAAGAAAATAGGTCAGGCAAATCAATCAACAAATTGGTGTACGTATATAAGGCAAAATACCATCGTAATTCTGAATGAATAATTTTCAAAATAATGATCAAGATTGAAAACCTTAGGAAATCAGTATTAATTGAGGGAAGTATCCCGTAAATTAGGGAAGAAATTGAAACTATAGGCAAAATACACGGAATCACACTTTGAAAACAAATATCACCATCTCAAAGAGGGTTCGAGGAATCAGTATAAAATCACCATGCAAGCAATAAGAGAAACACAGAAGGAACGACACACTAACAACAAGGGGCATAGAACTCGGAGAGGAGTCCAGAAGAACACAAAATAAGCAAATAATGCAAACACAAACAACCAAAATTAGGGTTTCATCAGACTAAAGTAAAATGTTTAGAAGAATCACGAATAGTACTCAAAAATCAGAAAGTAAAAATGATTTCGAAACGGGGGTCAGAAACCCTAATTTCAAAAAGGGAACAAAATCGTTTGAAACTGGAGTAATCGTAAAGATCGAATAGAAAATAGTGCAAAACATAAAGGTACAAGTTAAAATCGTTAAAAAAATCAGAGATTTGAGAGGTTTGGGTCAAGATTAGGGTTTCATAAGAAACCAGTGAGAGAAGTAAGAGAAACCTGGCGGTGAAACTCAAGGGTAATGGAGTTTAAAGCACCATCGGACCAAACCCATTGGAGAAAGGCCGGAAATGGACCCCGGCGAGGCTTTAGTGACCGTCTTTCATGGTGGAAGCTTCTGGGGCTTCCAACCTTGGAGAGGAGCAACGATATAGGATTCTATGGTGACTAGAGGTCGAGAGAAGTAAGGACGGAGTATGGCCGGAGAGGCGATGAAGCTTGTCAGAGAAGAAGGAGAGAACCAGAAGGTTCTAGAGAGAATGTAGAGCAAGCGTTAGAGAGAGAGCGAGAGAGAGACCGGTCTCTGATGGAATGAGGGGTCAGGGGGGTAGATTAGATTTATTTTAGGCAAATGAATCTGGACCGTTGATCTCCTTTGATCAACGGCTCAGATTGAGGCAAGGCTGGATCGGGTTAAATTAATTGGGTATGGGTCGTCGGAAATGGGGCTAAAATTGGGTTTAAAAATGGGGTTAATTTAGGCTATAATTGAAAGTAAAGAGGCTACAATTTAAATAGCCAATTTTTCCCATTTTGAATTTATAAAAATAGTAAATGGTGTTAAAAAAATCCAATTAAAAATACTGAGTTAACAAAAAATGCATAAGTATTAATTTAAAAATATTAGAAATGATTTTGTGATTAAAAATGCTATTAAATATAGAAATAGTCTAAAATTGCAACTTCATGCAATTTTAGTTTAAAAAAAAAAATACCAAATGGACTTGTAATATTATGCAAAAGTCAAGTAAACTATATTTTGATGTAAATGTGAGAACAAAATAATTATTCACCAAAATGACAAGTTTTTTGGGAATAATTATTGATTTTTATAGTGCAAAATAGGCCATAAATTGGTTTTAAAAATCTTTAAAATTTTGGGAAAATACCAAAGCCTTTGGGCGTGCTTGTATATGCATACATATGCTATTTTGAAAGTATTTTGAGTATAAAAATACATAGGAAAAAATTGGGTATCAACACCATGCAAGAAATTGAAAGAGGGAAAGGGATGAGACATAAAACAGATAATAGTAATTATTGTCATATTTCCAGATCCAAGCCTCAAATTACATTTAAGTGAAGTCCATGATGTTGGCAGAATACCTGGAGATGGAGGGAAACAAGATGTGAAGAATCAATAGTAACAATAGTAGAAATCAACAGCAGGAAATAACCAGTGACACCAATTCCAAACCAAGAAATGAGGTGCAACAATCCGAAAGATAGACGGTTTCAATAGAACAGTAGCCCAAACAAACTTCAAACCAAGCCCTTTTTTAAAAAAAAAAACAAGAAAACACCAAACTCAATCCATTTCAACCTCAAGTGATTCAGAAATTGTTTCAGAGATTGAAGATCTTCAAAATCATAGAAAATTCAATAGAACAGTGTTTGTATTGAAATTTCAGCCATTTTTAAATTTTTCAGATTTTTATCTCTTCAAAAAAAATCCCCTTGAAATGTAAGATAGGTGTGCCTTTATAAGTAAGGAAATAGGGCAGCAATAGAGAAATCAGATTTGCACTTCAGCCCTTTATGAATTTCCATTTTAGCTTAGAAAACCCTATTGTAAATCTCAGAATTTTAAAACAGTCCCCAACCCCACTTCCTAGAAGCTTCCTCTTCAGTTACTGAGAGATTTCCCTACCTATATTCCCCAATTTACCCTTAACAACCCTGGCATTTACCCTTTAAACCCAATGGATATGGGTCAATGCTGACCCAAAGTCCAAACCCCCAAATGACGGGCCAGAATTTGAACTTATGGGCCGGACGTCATTTAGAATCCTGTTTAGATAAATAAATGAGAAGCAGAAAGGAGAAACAAATGAACCACTTCAAAAGCCCAAAATCTAAACTAACAATTGATCTTCTTTTTAAGCTAAAATACCAAATCCGAACTAAATTAACAAAGGTCTAACTTAAGCTAATTATCAAAAGGACAGTGTAATTAACCGAAAGAAAACAGATAACATCGTTCAAAAATTTGAAAGGGGGAAACTGAGAATTCACATGAACAAATACGACCACTGCTTTAACCAAAAGGGAAAACTAGACTTAAGACTTTTATCACCTTTTAATCAGAGAAACAGGTATTAGAAGAAACGAAAACAGAAGAAAGAAGTATGAAGGTGAAACAACACGAAACTGAAAAGATAAGAAAAAATGAAGAAGACTTACCAACTAATACTATGAACCCGAACTGATTTAACGAAACTAATGTTATTCATTTGTTCCTTGTCAAGAACAAATGAACCACCTCAATTTGTGATGAACTAGAGCTCCAAACTTGGGATGAACGAAGTCCCATGGCCATGCATTCCAATGGAGTCAAAGATAAGGTGGTGTGATATTCTAGGGTTCCGAACTCAGATTTGGGATTCGAAGAGATCGAGAGGTATTCGAGAGGAACTGGGTTGAGATTGGGAGGGAGGAGGATGAAAGGGTTCAGGGGTGTGATTTTGGTGGCGAATGGAGGTGGCGCCGCCGGGCTAGGGCGGTGGGAATTAGGGCAGCGAATTAGGGTTTCGGGGGTGTCTCTGAAGAGACGAGGGTGAGTGAGAGACGATGAAGGGGGTGAGAGGGGGGGGTTCCGACATTTATATATCAATATAGAGTCAGTTCCAGACCGTTTGATCAGCTGAGATCAACGGTCCAGATCAAAAAGTGCGAAACGACGTCGTTTAGTTTTAAGGTGGGGCGGACCGGGTATTGGGGTAATTTGGGCCGGATTCAGAATGGGTATTTGGCAAATTGTTTAGGCCTGGATGGATTGAATTAGAATTGGCCCAAACTAATTTCCCTCTTCTTTCTTTTCTTTTTCTTTTTTCATTTCTTTTTCTAATTTCTTTTAAATTGAAATTAAAAATAAAACCTAAATTAATTCCTAATCAAATTATCCTATCAAATTAAATTAACTAACTCTAAATAATAATTACCACAACTAATTAAATACCAAATTAAAGAAAAACCTACAAAATTCAAGACTAAAAATTAAAAATGCAAAAATAAGTTATTTTTTGTGATTTTTCCATTTTTATAAAACAACTAATTTGTCAATTAATCCTACAATGTAAAATTAAATCCTAAATGCGAATGCAACATATTTTTGTATTTTTTATTAATTAAATAAAATAAACATGCACAGACAAATGCAAACAATAACAAACAAAAATCTACGAAATTTCAAGCAAATGAAAAAAAAATTATTTTGTTTTGAATTTATGGGAGTAATTCATATAGGGCAAAAATCACGTGCTCTCAATCATTACTGGTCTCGATCTTGACAGGTACTTCGAATCCCGAACTCGGTACCTTATCCTCATGTCTCGTTCTGATATACTACGGGGTCGATCCACGATCCATACCTCGAGTCTCGAATAATCAGTAAAATCGGGTGGACCCAGTTTTAATTGTATATAGATAGTCCCCTCATTTTTTGGAGTATAACGACAAGAAATGAATTGAGTCCTCGATCTTTACCTCGATTTGCCATGACGTCATCACCTTGATGTAAGCGACAGTGGAAACAAAATCTCGGAAGCTGGCCTTTCCCGAGAAAGACTCCGAGAACTCTAACGATCCTGGCGGTGGAGAAAATTCTGAGGGCGAAGATACTTCTACTGATAAGGATCGTGCTGCTTAGGCTTTGTGCTTTTCGTAAATTTTTGCTTTTATTTTGAGGTTGATCGTCCCTTGTAAAGAATTCTTGATCGAGACCTATAGCCCTTGTAAAAAGGTTTTGACGAATATATAAAAAAAATTCCCTTCCACGACTTATGAATCTGTTATCCTTTTATGCGGGTCAAAGCGCCTTAGGATAAAATTGATTTTGAAGGTCCAGAGTTTGAGATTGTAAGGACCGACAACACGTACTGCCCTCAACCGTTTCTGATCGATGAACCCTGAATGATCATTTGAACTTGAGTTTATGTAGCTCTTAGGCTTTATGGTCGAGTGAGGACATGCTTGAACTCGAGATTAGATGGCCCTTGGGCTCGAAATATAGTCCCCGAGTGAGAATATATTCGATCTCGAGTAGCCCTTGGGCTTAGTAGTCGAGTCAGTACTTGCTCGAACTTGAAATGAAAATAGCTCTTAGGCTTCATGGTCGGGTAAGGACATGCTCGAACTCGAGATAAGGTGGCCTTTGGGCTTGAATGATAGTCCCCGAGTGAGAATTTATTCGAATTTGGGCAGCACTTGGCCTTAATAGTTGAGTGAGTACTTGCTCGAACTCAAAATGAAATAGACCTTAGGCTTTATGGTCGAGTAAGGACTTGTTCGAACTCGAAGCAAAGTTAGCTTTTAAGCTTTATGATCGAGTGAGGACTTTCTCGAACTCAAAGTAAAAATAGCCCTTAGGCTTGATAGATAGTCCCCGAGTGAGAGTTTGCTCGAACTCGGGTTAAGATAGCCCTTGGGCTTTTATGATCGAGTGAGGACTTGCTCGAACTCGAAGTAAAAATAGCCCTTAGGCCTTTGTATTTGTTACGGATTTCAGACGTCTCCGATCCGTGTTAATTTGGCCGTAACCTCTTTAGTTCGGAACTTGCCCTTTGGGCTCATTTTCTGTTTCACTTTGAGCTTGCCCAAAATGTCGGTCCCCGAGTGGGATGGCGATGGAATGTAAAGATCGAGGGTTGCCTTTAAGTTCTTATGATCTTGGCGTTTTAATAATTCGATTTCGTTTGTTTTTTGGACGGCAATCCCCAAGCGTGGGTTTAGTTGTTCGAACTTCTGTCATGATCGGACCTTAAGCCTGTTTACGCAATAGATCAAGAGTAGGAAATTTTTCTAGCAAGAAAAAAAAAATACTTCTATCAATAGATGATTATACATGCGTACATTTTGATGTTAGGGCTCGAGTAACCTATTTGGGCACGGTCTATTCGACCGTTTAACCCTTACAATATTTTCCTATTGAGACCCCGCTGTCACAAAGTAATTTCCTTGCAACAAAGTTGATATTCTAGGGCAATGCCCCCCCTAGTATTCGAGGTTTATTGTAGGGAACCTCAGACACTGTTAAATTGCTCTAAGTTAGCACGAACAATGGTTGCCTCGTTAAAAACCTCGCGGGAAAACCCATTTGGGACAAAAACCAGTCTAAGGTAAAAAGAGTGCAACACGTGCTTTAAGATCCAAAGCTTTGTGCCGCTCCTTGTCGATAGCTTACAAGTGTTAGTCGAAAAAATAGAAAGAATTGGAATGGGGTCGTACCTTCATTCGGATTTTGGATATTTAATGTGATCTTCCTCAACACCAAGTCCCCGTGAATTTTGACCTCGATAATTTCTCCACTCATTTTGTGCGAAGCTTTGCCCAGACCCGCTTTCTCTACGGTCTCCATTGTACGGTTGATATCGATCTCTATTCGACTTTAGCTCTCGATCGATGTCCCGTTTGATCCTATCCATGGGCCTGTTAGGATAAACGGACCCGGTAGGGGTCCCCAATTAGTCATCCTCGACCTTGATCTTCGACTGATATCGATTATGTGCGTCGACCCAAGTGACAGTCGGGTACTCGATCAAACTTTACTTCAACTGCTATGAAACTATGGAACTCCGAGTGTTAAAACTTGAGTGAAAGCTTGAAAAGCCCAGTCATCGGTGACTAGAGGCAAATCTATTCTCTCTGCTTGGAACCGAGATACAAATTCCTTGAGCATATCATATCTTTCTGCCTTTCCTTGAAAAGGTGTGACTTCCTTGTTGCAACTTTAATGGCTCCGGTGTGTACCTTTACAAAAGAATCTGCAAGCATAGCGAACAAATCAATAGAATTAGGCAGTAAGTTATGATACCATATTATGGTACCCTTCAGTAGAGTCTCCCCGAATTTCTTCAGCAGTACAGATTCAATTTCATCATCTTCCAAGTCATTTCCTTTGATGGCGCATGTATACGAGGTGACGTGTTCATTCGAATCGGTCATCCCATTAATTTTGGGAATCTCGGCCATATAGAACTTCTTGGGGATTGGTTTCGGAGCCGCACTTGGGGGGAAGAGTTTTTGCACAAACTTTTAGAATCTAGTCCTTCCAATATCGGTGGTGCCCCCGGAATTTGATTAACTCGGGAGTTGTACGCTTCTACCCTTTTGTCGTTTTCCTCAATCTTCTCCCCCAATTTGATCTGTTTTGTGAGTTCTTCGAGCATCTTCATAATGGCGGGGTTAGTCCTCATTTCGTTCTCATTTGGCCTCTCTGGAACTGGTTCATCTTTGTGAACAACTTCTAGCGAGGGTTCATGCTCGATCCTGCTTGGTGCTCGATTCTGATTTTGGAGTTGTGCTATTGCAGCTTGTTGGGTCCGTAACATTTCGAATATCATTCGAAGACTAATCTCGCCTTCTTCACCGCTCTGTGTGTTCTAATCGGCTGTTCGAGTATCTCTACGGACACTATTTTTAGCTCCGACACCCAAATTCCCATTAATGGCAATATGAGAACTGATGTCGATTGGGTCCACGGCCGGAACTCCATCGGGGTTGACTGGGGATACTCCGCTTCCTGGGGCAGCTATGTTTTCGTTCTCCCTATGAAGACCAAAGCCATTATCTGTGTGTGTGGGTGCTACTCGGGAATTTGACGTGTTGATCCTAGAATCAAAGGCACTTCAAAGAACAAGTGTAAAATCGTGTGTGTGATGAATATTATACCAGACAATCACTATTATCCTTAGTCCCACGGTGGGCGCCATATTGTTTACTCTTAAAATCGAATAACAATTAAACTTATATGTGGTTTTAAGGATACATGATTTCACTTGGTACAAACTGATAAATACGAGAATTAATGCTAGAAATTAACAGCAAAGTAAAGCAAACAAGTTTTGAAATGCAATTCAGCCCTCGAGCTAGGTCTGACATACTACGGGGCCGATCCTCGATCCATACCCCCGATCTCGGTTAATCAGTAAAATCGGGTTGGCTTGGTTTTAACCGTATACAGTTAGTTAAAACATGTATGAAATTATTTTTTCAGTGTCGAACTTCTAACTTCTTTGGTACAATGATGTTGGGCGTATAGCCGTGCATAGCACGGGCACCAACCATCTAGTATATATATATATATACATATATATATGTAGAAGATAAGAGGTGTACTTCGAGACGCTACACCTAACTGGGGAATAGAGTTGACAATGAAGAGTTATATTGATTAATGAAGAAATGATGTTACATACTCGATTAAATGGAATTGTCAGACTTATTTCTCATTAAAATTATCACCCGTTCCCAACTGGCTTCTATTTAATCCTTGAAAGTTTGAACCATAAGGAGGTAGCTAATAGAAATTTCTATCATTAATATATAAAACAATACATTTGTTTTTTCTCTCCATACAAAGCAGGGCTACTTCTCTTTTGCTCAAAGCATTAGTACAAAAGTGTCAGTACAACAATAACTATGTTTCAGTCGCAAAACTAATAGAAAATTGGCAATAGACTAAAATTTAAAGTCCTAGTAACAGACAGCACTTTTTCGTGATCCATTTTTGTAACTCAACTCTCAATTAGCTGCTTTCAATGTGTTTCCAATGTCAAGCACAAAACGATACTTCACATCCGATTTTAGAAGACGATCCAAAGCTGTATTCACATACTCCATGGGCACAACTTCAATATCTGGTGTAATATTATGCTTTGCCGCGAAATCTACCATCTCTTGAGTCTCTTTCATCCCTCCTATGCAACTTCCAGCCACTAGCTTCCTTCCTGTTTTCCACATTATATATACTTTAGTCTCAACATTTTTTTATTCGAAACAATGTCTCCTTGTGACCTATAAGTCACAGGTTCGAGCCATAGAATCAGCCACTGATGCTTGCATCAGGGTAGGGTGCGGGCTGCCTACATCACACCTCTTTAGGCTGTGACCCTCCCCCAACCTTGTGTAAATGCGGGATGTTTCGTGCACCGAGCTGCCTTTTAGTGCATAAAAAAGCTATATATGGACAGAACTAGTGAAATTATATGCTTACCCAAAAGCAGAGGAAACACTGGCAACTCCACTGGTTTTTCTGGTGCACCAACCATAACAAGCTTACCATGAGATTTCAATAAGCTAAGCAATGGAAGAATAGGGTGAACTGCAGAAACAGTGTCAATTATCCCATCCAATGTGCTCATTGCAGCCTGTTCATATTAAACGAATACACGAAAGGTTAGCCTCCGTTATTCTGTTTACACAATAGAGTTTATGTTATATACACTAACAGTTAGAAAAGAACTTTTATACTATCAATATGAACTTACTGTTGTAGGTTAATTTGGCATGATAGTGTAAATTCTTTACACTTTTTCAGTGCACGAAATATAAACTCTTAACAATATTATTCAAATTAGGAATGTCCAAGTTATAGTCACCTGCATCTGCTCAGTATCGCGGCTGATCAAGAACTCATCTGCACCCAAACGTTCAATCGCTTCTTGCTTCTTACTAGCAGATGTACTGATCACAGTTACCTTAGTTCCAAAAGCCTTAGCGAATTTCACAGCCATATGGCCGAGGCCACCAAGACCAACAACACCAATGTGCATTCCAGGCTTATCAAGTCCAAAATGTTTCAATGGACTATAAGTTGTGATCCCCGCACATAGTAAAGGAGCAGCTTCCATTGGCAAATTCTCAGGCCAATGAACTACAAAATGTTCATCAGAAACCATGATATCGGAGTAACCTCCGAATGTAAGGGTCCCGTCTGTGTTATAGCTGTTGTAAGTAGGGATCTGACGAGGACAGTAATTCTCGAGATCATTGTCACAGTTTTCGCATTTGCGACATGATCCTACCATGCATCCAACACCTACTTTGTCTCCAACCTTAAACTTCTCCACCTTGCTACCAACCTCAGTTACAACACCAACAACCTCATGCCTGTAATATTAATATTTGAAATTAGTGACACTTATGATTATATAGATTCTACACATGTTCTGCTAAATTTTAACCTAATACTTCAAACCGTTCATAAATCAGAGTTTCATGTAGCAACAACAACAACAACGCAACCCGGTAAAATTCCACTAGTGGGATCAGGAAGGGTAGGGACATACACCTCTACCCGAGGGGTAGAGAGTCTGTTTCCGAAAGACCCTCGGCCAGAATTTCATGTAGAATTATGGAATTTACTTTGAAATAGCCTCTTGCAGAAATACAAGGTAAAGCCGTGTATGAAATCCTATTGGTCCGGCCTTTTCCCCGACCTCGCATATAGAGGGAGCTTAGTGCATCGAACGGGCCTTTTTGCATGTCATTTGACCCAAAAAAAAAAAAGAAGGAAAAATCAAATCTTACCCAGGTACAATGGGATACTTGCTGTTTCCCCATTCATTCTTGAGTTGATGAAGATCAGAGTGACAAATTCCACAATACATAACTTTAAATTGCACATCTTTTTCACCAGTCAACCTGCATCCATTTAATAAAAAAACTCCCTCATTTCAGTAACCATTATCAGAATTACAACAAAAAAGAACATTAAAAAAAACCATTATAAGGATCTAAAATTGCACACCTTCTTGAAAAGTTGAAAGGAGAAAGAACACCAGATGTGTCCCTAGCTGCCCATCCAAATGCCTTAATTGGGTGCTCATTCTCATATGATTTTTCCATTTTAAAGTAGTATTATATATTTCTGTGTACAAGAAAATTTATGTTCTAATAGTATATTGTTGATAGAATTAATAGTAGAAGATTATGATACCAAAGTGAAAATGTTACGATCCCTATATATAGGCTTTTCAGTGTATGATAGATGACGTGATCGATGAGGTGGGCGAAGGAGGAGATGACGTGGAGCAATTAATTAATTACATCAACAAATCAGATTTTGCCTTCTCTTTACGTGATCCATGAGGTGGGCGAAGGGTGTAGAATATTCTTCTATCCCTTTTTACAGGACTTTTTGTTTTATTTTAAAGCATTTCACATATAATTTTATACTTTAAGAAGTAACTTGCTTTATAAATTTGAAATTTCATGTATAATTTCTTGAATAAACTAATTAAGTTCAAAATTCTATATACAAAAAATCATTTTTCCTATTTATATACTCCCTCCGTTTCATATAAAATGAGGTACTTTTCTTTTTAGTCTGTTCCAAAATAAATGACACATTTCTAAATTTGAAAATAATTCAATTTTAAACTCTTTCATTTTACTCATTTACCCTTAATAAGAAACTTTTATAGCCACACAAATATTATGGCCCCGCAAACTTTTTACCCCTTAAATTTTTAAGATCACAAGTTTCAAAGTCTTCTTCTTTTTTCTTAAACTCCGTGTCAAGTCAAACTACCTCATTTAATATGTAACGGAGGGAGTAATATAATATTTTAAAGAAGGGCATTTAGTTGAACTCACTTTGTCCAAGCTAACTTGTCCACTTACAAACGCCGGTTTTAAGCAAGTAGAGTCGGCTATACAGTCGGCTCTCTCTGATCTGTAACTGTCACGCCCCAAACTTGGGGGTGAGACCGGCACCCGCTATCTCATCTATCTTTGCGTACCAACTTGTAATTAAGAGACTCTAAATATATGATGTTATTTTTTGGTCATGGGCCATATTGCAAGACAACTGCGAATACTGAGTAAATATCAATATAAAACTGGGCCAACAACGCCGTCATAATTCCTACAGCCGACAAACCCACCAAATATACATACAAGGACTACAAGCCAAATATGCTGCACTAACTAACAGGATATGTCTACAAGCCTCTACTAATGGATATACTGTGATCGGAACAGGGCCCCGACCTACTCATAAAATATATACATATATACACAAGATGTAAATAAAGCTCTAGACCCGGCATCGAAGGGCATGGAGCTTACCGATCAAGCTGAACTCGGGCAATACTTAATGAGGATGTCTACCCGCCTGTCTGTCTGAACCTGCATGCATGAAATGCAACTCCCCCAGAAAAGGGACGTCAGTACGAAATAATGTACCGAGTAAGTAAGGCAATGTACTGAAAGCTGAAACTGAACTGATAATAAAACAACTGAAAGTAGTTGGAAGTCAAAGATAATCTGAAGATATGCTTACCTGCTGATACTGACTCAACTCTCTCAATATAGTAAGTAAAATAACTGTTCGGCCCTATAAGACTCGGTATATATATAACTGCTATGCCGTAGTAGGCTCGCTCATAGGCGCTCGGCCATATTAGGCTTTGTATCTCGACCAACTGGGCTCGCTCACAGGCGCTCGACCACAGTAGGCTCGGTATATCTGGGGCGAACCTAGTGCATAGATTACGGGTTCCCGGGAACCCAGTAACTCTTGCGTAGACCCTGTATTTATATTAAGAAATTCACTAAATATTGGTAAATATCTGACTGTGAACCCAGTTATTATTGCATATTAATCTGAAATTACGATAGGAACTCATAAGCCTCAAATCCTGGATCCGCCTCTGCGGTATATAACTTACCATCTGATTAGAGGTTGTCCAAAAGAGGCCTGCCCATCATTATAGTTCGATAATAATGAAAATACTTTAACACTATGTGTGTGTATATATATATATCTTCTCTCTTGACTGGAAGAAGAAAATACTCAATTGAATATAAAGTCTCGATAAAGAGAATATTGTAACTTACAAAACTAGGAAAATATACGTAAATTTTGGAATATGAATTTTTCTTTGATGACCGGAAATGAAGGATCGGCAGAACCAACTTTGCTCTTATATATATATATATATGTATGTATGTATGTATGTATATATATCTTCTCTCTTGACTGGAAGAAGAAAATACTCATTTGAATATAAAGTCTCGATAAAGAGAATATTGTAACTTACAAAATTAGGAAAATATACGTAAATTTTGGAATATGAATTTTTCTTTGATGACCGGAAATGAAGGATCTGCAGAACCAACTTTGCTCTTATCATAGACGTAAGATAAGATAAGAGTCATTCATTTGGGATGTAATTCATAAGATGTCTTATAACTAGCATGCTAGCTTGCCACATCCTCCAAAGCGACTAAGAGACATTCATTTGGTATATGGCTTGCTGCCACGTTTTTTGGGGAGTCTCGTTTGTTTCAATATTTTTTGATTTTTATAGTAAATAACTGTTATATAGCTATAACAGTATTCAATGTTTAAATATATTTTGGCTGTTATAGATTAAAATTAACTGAAAATCAATTATATTTACTTTTTTATGTTACAAATAAAAGATAAAAAATTATTCAAATTTAAAATTTCAAAAATTATGCATATTTTACTAGTTCAATATTGAAGAAAGCAAATACATTATTGTTAAACTCATAACTAAACGTAATAGAAATTTAAACTCTAAGGCACACATTTAAGGTTACCTACAAAAATAATATTTTCAAGATTGATAAATGAATTTTGTAATTGTAGCTTGTTTCATAGATTTTTATTCTCTTACTAACGATATGATGATTGAAACTTGAATTGGTGAGTGTCAAAATTTTTAGCAAAAAGATATCCGATAACTTTCCCTTGATGACTTTCTAAGAGCTTAGCAGTTAAATTTTTTATCCAAATATTTTTTGAATTTTGTCCGGTGAAAAAGATATCATGTACAAATCTTAAATCTTGAATCTTAAATATTATGCAAGATATAAATTTTGTTCAGTTAAAAGATATCATGTACAAATCTTAAATCTTAAATCTTATGCAAAATAGAAATTTTGTTCAATGAAAATATTGTGTGCATATTTTTAAAATTAATATTAGTAATCTTAAAAATTCTATATAGTTGTTGTAGAAAGGTAATTTTATAAAGAACATTGTGCTATAAATATGATTGTTGTTGTTATAGGTAAAAAGTTGGTACAGATAGATAAAATATAACTTAAAAAATGGGTTTTGAGAAGACTTTAACTTTTATATTGAATGACTGTTATATAAGGATGCTGATATAGAGTGGTCTGACTGTATAAAATTTTGTTGACCATTAACCAAAATTTTGCTTAAATTTCTCAAAAGAACAAAGTTTAAAGAAGAAACAAATAGACGTCATGGAAGGTACAAATATAACAAAATTCTAAGTTGGTAGTGGCTAAAGAAGAGCCACGAAGATAATGTGAAAGTATAGACCTACAAGAAGAACGAATATAGTGTGAAATTTGGACAGCTTGATCATGTGGACATGCAATTTTTGACCCGCATATTAGAATTACCTTTAATAGTCCTAGTATTTTTAGGATATTTATTTAGGTTTATTTCTATAGGATTTCACTTTATTTTTAATTATAATTCTATTTTTTAAGGCACAAAAACTGAAAAATATAATATATATATAATTTCATGTTTTATCTTATTTCTATTTAGTTTAGGTTATTAATATTTTTATAGCCATATATTTTTGTTTTTTCTATGACTTTCACTCTTATTTTTAATTTATATAAAACATGATATATTAAAAAATATGGTTTCATATTATGATATAATTTATTTAATTAATTGGAATTAGATTTTTTTTTTAGTTTGAAAGATTGGGTTTGTTAGCTAATGGACTTTAAGAATGGAAGAAATTCAATTTTTGGCCCAATTTCGGGCAAGAACATGGCCCAAATCGGCAGCCCACCCCGCCGACCCGCTCTCAACCCATGACCCGCCCCACTTCCACACTAAATCTTGGCCATCCATTCACCTAAATCCAACGACCCCTATTAATCTCCACATCCTTATAAAACCTTATTTTGGCCAAACACTAAACCTAAAGATCCATCCCCAAATCCGCGCCCACATCTTCACCCTATCTCTGCCGCGCCCAAACCACCATAACTCCACCCTAATCTCACTCATGGTCCCCATTTCTCTTCTCTCCTTCCTCCACGGTCCGTACCAAGCTTCATCATTGTCACGCATTTTCTCTTCATTTTTCTTTTTTCCGAATTTGTCTCTTTTAGGCGAGAATAGAAAAATGGGGTGCGTAGGATCGAGTTACACTTGATCTACTCCCTCCATTTGTCTTATCTCGTCCATTGAAAGGATTTTCGAATTTTTGAATAAACATTTTTCGGATTTTTGTTTTGAGATCCACACGGTTTTGGGTGTTACTTGGAGAATAGGAGAAGAAGATTCGAGAAGGGATATATATTTGGGGGGTCAGGCAGATTTGAGGGGAGTTTTTGACAGAAAATTCGGAAGAAAAGAGCTAGGGTTCCTTGATTTTTAGTTCTCCTAATTCTCAGTTGATTCATAGATAAAATATTAGAGTTCTTTCTTAGTTTTTCTTTTAACTTTTGAAACAGAAAACAAAAAAAATTAGCTACTGATTTGATTTTTTTTTCAAAAATGGATTGCGTTTGAGGTGAACTCGAGTTCGCGTTCAATTTCCGGTGCCGTCCGAGTTTTAGTTGGCAGTCCCTTCATGTTCTTGTTTGGAATTTGGAGTAAAAGCTTTGTATACGCCGAATCTTCTATTCTATCGAAAGATTAAGCTTCAACAGGTTCATTTTTGTCTCCCCTGTCGCGTTTGACTTTATGTTAGATTGAATCTTCCTCCACTACTTGTGTTCTGTTTCATTTTCGTGCTTAAATGTCTATGGTTTCCTGTCTGTTCTGTTTGGACATATTGGATTGCTATATGATTTACTTTCGTGATCAGTGAATTAGTGTCGAATTGCGTCGAGTTTCACATGAATATGCAGTGTATTCCCTTAATTTTCTTGCTTGAATTCTGACTGACTTTCCTAATTCACTTGTCGATAAAGATCTATTTGTGCCTCTTTGATATGGTTTGAGTTGGTTGTGGCTTTCATCTTTAAGGATTTCAAAAGATAAACTAAAGGTTCTGCCGGTTTGAATTTGTAGTTCGAAGTTATGTTCATTGTCATGTTCTCTGACTTTTATGTTTAAATTGGCACTCGATACTTAGTTGATCTTCTGCTATTAGAGATACTGGGATGTGTAGAACTCGAAGAACCTTGTTAGTGACGAGAAGTGTGACGACAACGAAAGTGTGTTTTATGAGTCGAAATCTTGATGTACAGATGTCAACTTTGCATACTTGACATTTGCTTCTTGTGATTTTGCGCAACGCTCTGATTCATCTGATATTCTATTTTCTTTGCAAGTAATCTTAAACATGTTGAAGCATTCTGTTGATTAGTGGCTTCCCTTATTGTCATATTTGAGTTGATTCCCCGTGAAACAATGGCCATTGTGTGATGTCGAGTCCGCTCGGTAGTTTAGTGTCTTAAAACAGGTTTCATTGTGTTAAAGTTAGTTAAATCAACCTCTTGCTGTCGGCATGGTGATTATGTTCAGATGTTGAATTGATGTATGGTATCGGTTAGTCATAGTTAAGTAACAGATTCACATAAGAAGTCCTATTAATTATCATGGTTAGGTCATGAACTTTATGTAAAGAACATGTCATTATAGTTACTGTTTTGGTGCATCCATTCATGTATCAGGTGAGATTTAGTGCATCTGTGCCTATGAAGTTGCCTCCAATGCCTTCTCGAAATGCTTTTCTCTTGATATTAGGACCAGTGTGACGGGTCGAAATGCTTAAAATTTATTTGAGAGGGTAGAGTGCTTTCATGCCTACATGTTCAATTAATCCATTATGTCTCGACACAGCATGCCTAATTCTTGACAAGCTCGTTGTTTTTCTCTTGCACTTCTGATAGATGTCTTGTTTGTCTATTGTGTTTGTGAAGGGGTGTTAGGTTTCTGAGAGTTGAGTGGTTGGAGGATATAGAGTAGGTGACTGATTAAAAGGCTCTTACCATATTTCAAATGCACAAATTTTTCTTTCCCTTCCTTAACTTGCTGTTTTGTAGTATGTTTGATTGCCTATTTTGTCTGGTTTTGCTGCATTTATTTGGATTGTTGGGTCGTGGGGAGTGGTAGAAAGACCAAAGCTCATTAGAAATTAATTTGTTCCATGCTTTAGGTATCGGGCTCGGCCTAATAAAAATAAAGAGATAAAAATAAAATATGAGCATGAATTAGATCTTTCTTGTAGTCATCTTTTATTTTAAGGTATTCGTTAGGAACATGCTTAGGCCGATCACACTTGGGTAGGCAAGCCTTATGATTTTGTTTGTTTCGAGGCGAGAAGTCGTTCCCTTAGTTAAATTCATCTGGGGAATGCCCCGAAGGATTTGTATATATTTTATTTCGGGGAATGCCCCGTAGTATTCTGTGATTGGAGGCTGAAAACGAACTCGTAGTACTTCTACTCTTATTTTATTCTTATTTTTATCTTTCTTTTATTAGGTGAGAATGATCTCGAGTCTCTTATGTGTTTATTTTCTTTTTCTGTGTTTATTTTTACCTTAATTCAAATATTCTAAAAGCCAACTAGATTGACTATGCAACCGTATTAGTTACGGGACTCAGAAAGTGCCTAACACCTTCTTTCCGGTCAAATGAACCCCTTTACCCAAATCTCTTGTGTAGACTTAGTTTTGGAGTTCAAAGTGTTTTAAAGGAAAATTATTCTTTAAAAAAAATGGTGACTAGGCACACCGAAATCAAAGTCAGGTGGCGACTCTGAGTTATTTCTTTTGAACACAACTTTGT
Organism: Nicotiana sylvestris; assembly: GCF_000393655.2. NCBI lineage: Eukaryota > Viridiplantae > Streptophyta > Magnoliopsida > Solanales > Solanaceae > Nicotiana > Nicotiana sylvestris. The sequence goes on from NC_091061.1 coordinate 175,713,242, forward strand.
CACTTTCTAATTGAAAATCCTTTTTAACTTTACAAATCCTTTTATATTTTTAACAGGGTTAGTGAGGTTGTAAAAAAAGGGGTGTGACAGATTATATTGGTAAAAATTGCACGGGTGACTAGGACGCCCCTATTTAATCTATATTCATTTTTAAAATTTTTTTTTAACTTGTACCCATATTTTAAACAACTTCAATCCCCTTTCTCCTTCTCCTCCTCAAAGTTATATTTGCCCTCAACCTCTTTCTGAAGTTCGTGACTAAAGGTCCTTGCTTGATTAAATGGTGGTAATAGATGATCTATTAAGTGATGAAGCTACAGATCCTATTTGATAATGCATGACATTAGCAGCAACATATTAGTTTATGTAAATTGTTAAAAAGTTTCTTGCTTTATCAAATATCGATTAACAGTTCATTTGGATGATTTAGTTGTTGAACTAATCATCTAAATAATTGGTCTGGTTAGAGAGTTATAAGATGAGGTATCCTTGCTATTGAATGCTTTATGTGACTGTAAAGCAGCTATTTTCATATTTTCGTGACAGTATCATTATGAAGGGAAGAAGACTCTAGAGTTTTAGCTCTAGAACTGAAGTTCGCCAGTTACAAACAAAAACTTCATTTCTAGAGCTAAAGTTCGCCAGTTACAAAAACAAAAACTTCAGCTGTAGAGCTGAAGTTTACCAGTTACAAACAAAAACTTCAGCTCTAGAGCTGAAGTTCGCCAGTTACAAAAACAAAAACTTTAGCAATTACAAACAAAAACTTCAGCACACTTGGTTTAGCACACTTGCTAGTTTAGTCTCGTCTACTAGAATGCTGAAGTTTTGTGTGATTGCCTTTGCTATTTCAGCCCTGTATGCTGAAGTAACGCGAAAAAGTGGGTATGCTTGCAATTGTTTTTGCAAAGCGGGCACAAGTTAAAACGTGACCCAAGAAGCGGATATAGATGCAAATGCCCCGTTATATTGTTGGAATTTTCTTGTGTCAAATTGCGACGGATTACAAACATTCCCATCTTAGAGTTATTTATGTTATGGAGTCAACAGAGTCAAACACTCTACGTTATTCTTTTCATCTATTTAAGTTTTAGTGTATAGAATTATTTGGTACAAATAAGAGATAATAACATGTACTCAGTGCAATTAGTTGAGGGCACAAGCGACATTAGTGTTATAAAAAAAAAAAAATTGTATTAGGGAGTATATATATTAAGGATTAAAATAGTACAACGTACTCCTCTTTAATAATTTCCCCATATTATTATGTCCAGCTTTGTTTCCTTGCTCAAGATATCGACATGAGTTATGATAAAAAGTTGACAGTCAATGTTATCAACCGATAGTGATAATTATATGTGGTGCTAGATTTTTCCTTTTTAATCTCCGATCCCACATACAACGACGTGGGACACTAATCCATTGCTTTTAAAAAAAAAAAAGAACGACGTGGGACATTAATAACTTTTTAAATTCGGTCAATACAAAAGGGACCCCCCCCCCCCCCCCGATAAAAACAAACGATGGCTGCAATCCCCCCTCAAATTTCTAGAGAAATTTACATGTCCAAAAAAATGTAAAAGCTGCAATCTTTAATACTTGAGTATTTGTCGAAGAAAGAGAGATTAAAGATAAAAACAGACAATCAGTAAAGAAGAAATTAACATTTGTTCAACCCTCTCACAAATAAAGAGAGAGATTACAGGGTAACATATTACACCTATAGTGTTTGTTTATTGTGAATGAAAAAGTAAAGAAACGAGAGTCTTTGTGAAACTCCTGTCTCAGTTACAGATTTCAAAGGTTGGGTCCCAATATTGGACCTTACCTTTGTTATTCCACACATCTTTTTGAACCTTTTAGTGAAAATGTAACTTACTTTGCATAAGAGGCCCATGACCTCTGTTCTTTGCTAAACCAGAGGTCTGAGCGAAAGAAGTGCGCATTATTTTTCAGCTTATGGGGAAAACAAAGAAAAACACGTTCAGGTTCTGCTTTAATAGCGAATTTCTTGCATTTTTGTCTGTGGAGTATAAGCACTGGTATTAGCCTAAAAGAATAAGGCATAGCACTAGTTCTCTTGTCTTTGGAGATGGGGAAATTTTCGCTCGCTGGCCAAGGAAAAAAGGATACTAGAACACTCTGTAAGCTAATATGTGGATTTAACTCTACAGAAAAGGGAAAAGATGTAGAGTAGGACGGTAGCTACTCTGTTGCTGGGATCGGGGCGGGTTTGAATTAAAAAAAATGGGGTGGATCAGTTGGTCCAATAAGGGGATGCCACATGAAATTTAAAAGATGGGAGGGTATTTTTAACGTGTAAGGGATAAATATGAACTTAATGTATAACGGTAGGGATATTTTTGATAGAAAACTTAAACGAGGGATAAATAAGGCCTATTTATGATAGTAGAGGGGTAAATCAGACCCTTAACTGTAAAATCATTCATATATAACAACATTTCACTATAAAAGTTAAATTTTTTTCGGAACCAATTTTCATGTTAAGTTATAATATATGTTTTTTATAACAACACTTCGCTATAACATCCAAAAATATTTGATACAAACGGAGTTGTTATAGAGAAGTTTGACTGTATCTATTTTTAAAGAAGAAAAAAATGTTTGTAACTTTTAAGTTGTATATACTCATAGACGTGCATTGATTTTCTTTGATTTCACTTTGTGAAATTGAAATAAGAAATTGCGATCGTAGAAATAGATCTCTTCAGAGAAGACAACAACCATAACCTAGAAGACTGCATATCATTGAACTCCTAAATTACTTTTCGACTTTTTTATTGGTTAAACCACCTAATTAATTAACAACTTTAATGTATTTGTGTTAATAAATTCACTAAATTTGTATACATATTAAACTTAGAACTCATTTAGCTTCAAAGTTTAGTCAAATTGACTCTCAATAAGTGAAATATGTCATCTAAATTGATACAGAGGGATCACAAAGCCTTACCTCCACAAGATCAAATGCACCTATGTGACTATGTCAAAGATCAAGTGAGACGAGTTTTTTCATGGTTTAGAGTATTGTAGGTTTTGCCTCATGTGAGAAACTTGGAAAACACAATATGAATTTATTCTTTGAATCCTTACTTTAGCACATAAAACAAGAACAACAACAAAAAATCCAGTTTGATCTCATAAATAGGGTTTGGGGAGGGTAGTTGTGATGACCCAAATGGTCATCTTCTGTTTTAGAACTCGAATCTGTGTCCCGAGGCCTTAAAAAACGCATTCTACCTCTCCTCGATTTGCATGTGCAGTCTTAGCGTATATCCAGAAAGCCCTTATGTGAAAAATTTAAGAAGTGATATTTTTGGCTTAAACAGTTGATTTTTGTTGACTTCGGACAATGTTTTGGGTAAACAGACCCGGACTTGTGTTCCGACGATCCTAGAGGTCCATAGTAAAATATGGGACCTGGATGTATGTCCGGAATCAAATTCCAAGGTCTCTACCCCGAGAAATGAAAATTTGAAAGAAGTTGATAAGACTGAAAATATAATAATTTAAAAGATTTGATCTTGTTGGTATCGGCTCCGTATTTTGGTTCCAGAGCCCGGTACAGGTCCGTTATGATATTTAAACCTTATACGTGAAATTTGGTAAAAATCGAAATTGATTTGACGTGATTCGGACTTTTGGTTGAGAAAATAGAAGTTTTGAAACTATCTTGAAAATTTCATGCAATTTGGTGCTAAATTCATAGTTCTGTGTGTTATTTTGGCGATTTAATCGCATGAGCAAGTTCCTATGATGTTTTAAGACTTGTCTGCATGTTTTGTTTGGAGCCTCGAGGGCTCGGGTGAGTTTTGGATAGGCTACGAAGTAGAATTTGGACTTAGAACACAGCTGATGCTGCAATACCTGTTGCAGGCCTCGGATCCCGCATTTGCGAGATCAGGTATCACAATTCCAAGCCTCACAGGTCCCGCATTTGCGAGGCCTTCATCGCATTTGCGAAGGAAGGCTGGGCTAACAGTGATCACATTTGCGAAGATTTCTTCGCAATTGAGAAGCAAGGGGGAGAAGCAGTGATCGCAAATGCAATCCTTTTTGTCGCAATTGCGAACATTACCTTCACAATTGCGAAGGCAGTAGAAGTGTGGGGAACTTCGCATTTGCGATAGTTCTTCGCATTTGCGAGCTTCGCAATTGCGAAGCTCAGGTCGCAAACGTGACATCTGCAGCTGTGTAAAAGGGACTTAGACGGGATTTTTGATTCATTTCCCAAATTTTCAAAACCTAAACTTCAAGAGGCGATTTTCCAAAGGCTAGTTCTTCCCCAAATTATAGCTAATTGATCCCTAACTCTCTTTTTTCAATCCATTAAACCTTTTTTACAAGATTTCATCCTAGAATCTAGGATTTTCATGGCGGAATTGGGTGTTTTTGGGTAGAACTTAGGAATTTTGAAATTTAGGAATTTAGAACTCAAATTGAGGCCAGATTCCAAAACTAATTGTATATCTAGGCTCGGGGGTGAATGGGTAATCAGTTTGTGGTCTGAACTTCAAGTTTTGACCAAGCGGGCCCATGGTCGGTTTTTGACTTTTTGGGAAAAATGTTGGGAAACTTTTAATTATGCATTGGAATTGGTTTCTTAGCGATAATTGATATTATGAAGTTAATTATGATTAGATACGTGTGGTTCGTAAGTGGAATCTACAGGAAAAGCGGTGGTTGAGGCTTGATTTTGGGCCGTGGAAACGAGCTACGTATTGTGGCTGACCTTAGCTTGAGGGATTAGGTGTTACTGTCTTATTTTCTATGTGTTTAGTTGTTGAGTACGACGTATATATGAGGTGACAAGTATCTATACGTGGTTGTCGGGTCATAGCATGCGAGTGAGTCTTATACTTGTGACTGTTGTATTTCTTTATACGTACTGTTTATGCCTAAAACTGCTTATTCTTCGTGTTAAACAAGTCTTATTATATTTTTCTGGTATTGGATATTGGTTAAGTACCGACTCAAGTTGAGATTTATATTGTGAAGTTAAATGTTGAAATGAGGTTGGTTATTGATGATTTCCTTGCTCGATTGTTATTGTTTCTGTTGTGTGGGTGAGGAAGAGAGTAAAACACGAAGGGTGATGCCGTGCAAGATATTATGAGTGAGTGTTAATGCACGAAGGGTGATGTCGTGTTGTATTCTATGAGCGATAATGTATGAAGGGTGATGCCGTACCGTATTATGATATTGATAATGCATGAAGGGTGATACCATGCCATGTTTTGAGAGAGTTAATACACGAAGGGTGATTTCGCGTTGTTTCTATCGTTTCTTATGGTAAGTACGAGAGTAAAGGCACGAAGGGTTATGCCGAGCACGTGTTTGCTTTGTTATTATTTCCTTCAGTTCAAAGTATGATATTTACTGTGTTTCTATACGGTACTATTTTCAGTATTTGATATTCCCCTCAACATGTTTTTCCCCTTTCCCTTTATTATCTATTAAATTTCCGTTGTTGTTATTTTCTCGTATATGATTTAACTGCACATGTTCATATTGTTGTCGTGTACTAGCCTCGTCACTACTTCGTCGAGGTTAGGCTCGACACTTTCCAGTATATGAGGTCGGTTATACTGATACTGCACTCTGCACTTTCTGTGCAGATTTCGGTACTAGACCTCGTTGACCAGAGTTGAGTTGTTGCCTTCAGTCCATCAGAAGATCCAAGGTAGATCTGCCGGTGTTCGCAGACCCTGGAATCCTCTTCCCTCTATCTTAGTTTCCCTGTTTTCTTTCATTTCGAGAACATATGTATTTTCTTTAAACCAACATTTCTAGAAATTCTTAGACATTTGTGGATTGTGACACCAAATCTTTGGGTAGTCGTGTATTAGTGTTTAGATTGTTATAAAATTTCCGCACCTTTTACTCGTTTAGTTTAAATTATTGTTAATTACTATTTTTGGTTAGTGATTAGCGTGTTAGGTCGTTTTCTGTTGGCTTGCCTAACATCCTAAAAGTCAGGCACCATCACGATCCCGATGGTGGAAAATTTAGGTCGTGACAAGTTGGTATCAGAGCACTAGCTTGCCTAGGTCTCACAATTCACAAACAAGCTAGGTAGAGTTTGAGGGATCGCTGCGGAAACGTCTATTTTATCCCCAGAGGCTACAGACTTTAGAAACAACTTCACTTCAATTCTTCTCCGTCGTGAAATTCGATTTCTCAATGCTAATTGAAATTTCTACTCTAGTTCTTTCACAGATGGCGAGAACACGTACCGCTTCATCAGCTAACCAGTAGCCCAAGCCCCTAGCAGTAGCTCCTACAAGGGGCATAGGACGAGGCTGAGGCCGTGCTAGAGGCCGAGGCAGAGGAAGGGCTCAGCCCAGAGCTCGAGCAGTAGCACCAACGGCAGAGCTTCAGGTAGAGTTTGATGAGGAGGCTCTAGCCTAGGCCATTCTAGTAGGACCAGCTTATTTTCTGGAGGGGTTCATAGCCACCCCAGTGCTTCAGGATGCTTGTCCGTCTAGTGGGACTTGTGGAGAGCGTAGCTCAGACTGGTACATTTCCTGTGGCACTATCCGTCTCACGCTGAGGGAGGAGCATAGACTCCCGCTACCCACACTCCGGAGCAGTTTGCTCCTTAGTTTCAGACTCCGGCAGCTCGGCCAATTAGAGTAGTTCAGCCAGCTATTGCGGCATAGGCCACTGGTGGATTAGTTATGTCTTATGATGCTTTGTTGAGGTTGGGTAAGTTCACCAAGCTTTTTCTGGTCCATTTTAGTGGGGCAGCGTTTAAGGACCCACAGGATTATCTTGACCGCTGCCATGAGGTGTTGCAGAACATGGGGATAGCGGAGACCAATAGGGTCGACATTGCTGTATTCTAGATGATAGGGTCCCCCAAGAGATGGTGGAATGATTTTGTGTTGACTAGTCCAGCTGGGTCGCTTGCCTTGACTTGGGACTAGTTCTCTCATCTATTTCTCGAGAAGTTCCTTCCTATCACTCAGAGAGAGGACTATCGCAGATGGTTCGTGCATTTTCAACAGGGTTCTATGACTGTCACTCAGTACGAGACTAGGTTTGTTGATTTGGCCCGCCATGCTCTTCTTATACTCCCCACCAAGAGGGAGAGAGTGAGGAGGTTTATTGAGGGACTCACTCAACCTATCAGATTGCAGATGGCTAAGGAGACATGGAGCGAGATTTCTTTCCAAGATACGGCCAATGTGGCCAGGCGAGTTGAGATGGTTTTAGCTCAGGGTAGTGTTCAGGTGTTTGACAAGAGGCCTCGTCATTCTGGTAGGTTCAGTGGTGCCTCGTCTGGAGGCAGGGATTCTTTTGGTAGAGGCCATCCTCCCAGACCGTTTCATTCTGCACTTCAGGCTTCTCACGGTGCTTCAGGTGGCCGTGACTCTCATATGCAATATTCTGATCAGCTATCTACAGTGCATCACCAGCTCATATTAGTGCACCTTCGCTCCAGAGTTTCTAGGGTGGTTACCTAGGCCGTTAGGGTCAGTTTCAGAGTCAGCAGTCTCAGCAGCCGAGGTCTTGTTATACTTGTGGCTATCCGAGGCACATTGCTAGGTTTTGCCCTCGAGCCTCGAGCAGTTCTTAGTATCAGGGTTCTCGTGCCATGGTTCCAGCACCGGGTGTTCCATTGCCCGCTTAGCTAGCTAGAGGTAGGGGTCAGGCAGCTAGATATGGAGGTCGAGGTATTAAAGGTGGAGGTCAGGACGCTAGAGGTGGAGGCCAGCCACTAGGAGGCCATCCCAAAGATATAGTTTAGAGTGGTGGAGCCCAGCCCTGATGTTATGCCTTCCCAGCCAGGCCTGAGGCTGAGGCATTCGATGTCGTTATCATAAGTACAGTTTCATTTTGCAGTAGAGATGCTTCGGTTCTATTTGATCCAAGGTCTACATACTCCTATGTGGCATCTTATTTTGCTAAGTATTTGGTTGTGCCTCGTGATTCTTTGAGAGCTCCTGTATATGTGTCCATACCCGTGGGTTATTCTATTGGCGTAGATCGTGTCTATCGCTCGTGTGTGATTATTATTGGGGGGTCTTGATACTAGCGTAGATTTTCTACTTCTCGATATGGTCGATTTTGATGTCATTTTGGATATGGATTGGTTGTTACCTTATCATGCCATATTGGTCTGTCATGCCAAGATCGTTGTCGCGCCCTCTTTTTCCTTGCGGAGTCCTGGTTTCGACATCTCTTTTGGGACAACTCATTACCTTTTGGGAATTGGGTATTTGAATTTTGAAGAGTCGCCACCTAACAGATTTAAGGTGCGTTAGGGAACCTAAAGCAAATAACTCATAAACTGGTTCGCATTACCAAAGATTGGGTAAGGGATCGAAATAACCTTGAAGGGAAGGTGTTAGGCACCCATCGAGGTCCACAACTGTGGGTCCCGACCGAACTCAAATTTGGTGAATTAGTCTTATAAGCAAACAAAGTAACTTAGATAAATAGACATTTTGTTTAAAACAAGGGGTAAAGGGGGTCCTAGGGATTTTAGCCTATAGGATCACTTCTGTGCAATGCTTGGTAATTGTCTCCAAGTTGGGGTGCTATACGTTGCATTAGCGCACATGTCATCATATCCTTTACTACCCGATTACCCTCACCTTAATGGTTATATATGCGATTCTAATTAAACGTACTCTATGCGTGCATTACCTATCCCTTACTTATTAGTCCCGGAGTTGTTTAGGACTTCTAGATAAGGTGGATTTAGAACTTTCTATAGTGCTTAAAAAGAGAAAATCTAAGCGTCAGGCAAAGACAAATAAGACTGTCAGATAAGGAACAGTTAAAGGCTCACATTTTACCTCCACAAATAAGTAGGCAATTACACGTCTCAAACAATATTCAGACACTTTAAAAGACCTATAGCAGGATATCTAAATGAGCAGAAAGCAGAACATATGCAACATTTTATTAAAGCGTGGCAGAAGGTATTTGATCAGTTGCCTACTGATTTTAGGACTAGCTAAATCTGGGCAGTAAATAAGGCACAGTTTTATAATTTCAAGATTTTAGTCGCCCTACAGTCTTGCCTAGGTGTGGATTAGAGATGTCATATGAACATGGTAGCTAGTTATTAATCAGGGTGCAATAAACCAGTAAATAATTTTTACGCAGGCAGCTTGGTTCATTAGGTCCTATAGGCATGTTGTCTAGGTGCTAAAAATAGTTACAAACGTTTCAGAACTCGTTTTTATATATATAGGCTTGATATATAGGTGTTAGAATTGCTTTTATACTTATTTCCTATAGACATGATTACTATTGAGGAAACTAATTTTATACAATTTGATTGTAGGCATGATATCAAAGTGAGTGCAATAACAGTCCTAGAACATGGTTTCTAATGCACGTAGTAGAATTCATGAACATGATTGTTAAGGCTGAATTAACAACAATCTAGAGACAGGATTTCTAGCACAAATATGAATATGCATAGAAATTTAGAGCAAATACATGATGAACCTATATGCATGTTTCCTAGTGCAAGTAGATAATCATAGCAGTCCTAAGAGCATGATTTCTACTCGATTTCCCCAGAAGACATATATAAAAGTCCCTCCCATTTTACTAATATCCCCAATATCTTTTTTATAAGAATTATTATTACAAATCAAATGAATGAATTACAGAAATGAGACTGCTACACTATAGGGAGCCTGGATAGACCCAAAAGGTAAACCTGTAAAACCAGGCCTTCAACTAAATATGTAGTACCCCAACAACTCATAGTATCCAAGAGAATATTCTGGTGCATCAAAGTTCCCAAGGGCCTCAGGGACCCCGGGTAATGCTCACACCCAGACTCTTTTTAAAGAGAAATAGTCTTTGTGCAGTGTAAAAGGGCCAGCCCCAGTATGTCAGAGTTCAGAGGAGTTCTAAGTAGTGTCACAGACTCCTAAGAAATGCTCACACTGGAGGGACAAGATCCTAGATATTCTAAGAGTAGGAGTGGAAGGTAGTGATTTAAGGGTTAGGAATAGTTTTAAGAAAACAATTCAGAAGTAAAACAATCCAGAAGTAAAAAAAATTGTTAGGTTTTTTGCCCTTCCATTCTGTTCTTATGGTAGTTGGGTCGAAATCCGTGTGATGGTTCGAAAGTCGTTTCAAATATTCTTCACATCCCCAGAGAGATAGATTGTTGCCATTGTGCCTTGGTCGTCAAAAGGGGCGCATTCTAAAACAAAGGGTCTCAGCAAAAACATAGTCACAAAGCAAAGGCCCATATTGCCCAGATTTAATAGAAGGAGCTTAGCCCTGAACTCCATCAATCAACAATAGATAGGGTCAATTAGTTTAACAAGGTTTCTCATGGTCTTGATCCCTTAGCTATTACTAGGTTAACATACATGCATGTATTGATCAGAGGACAGCATGCTAGGATCAGACAGTCACACAGAAAAGCAAGCAAAGTTGAGGACATAGAGACCATGACTTAACCGGGAGTTTGTTAAGGATGAGCACTTAGAATAGGGCAAGTGGACATAGGTCTAATGGCATAGAGGCAGACATGTTGAAAGCAGGAAAACACATAGGTCTAGTTAATAGAAACATGCATGCTGACATGCTGGAAATAGAAAGCATCTTGGCCTTAATCATATATAAGTAGGCATGCTGATTAAGAGTATTATCATGAAGTACATAGGTCTAGTTAAAAATAGGCAGGCAAATAACAAAGAGCATACTGATTTAATAACATGAAAGTAGACATGCTGAGAACAGGAAGTACACAAGTTGAATCATACAGAGGTTTGAATGATAGTAAAGTGGAGGCATACCAGTTAAGAATTTGGTAATAGAAGAGTGAAGCAAATAGGATCCTAGGATCTAGCCTTGGCTTTCAACCTGCTAGACAGTGAAACAAACAAATAGTAGACGATTGTAATGGAGAGCAGGAACTTTTAGGTGTGTTCCTTCATATTTCTCTGTGTGTGTGTTAAAGAAAATGAGTGAAGCTTATATAGCATTCAATAGAGTATAGTCAATAAGGTAAAGTAGTTCGAAGGTTTGCAAATAAGGCATGAAAATAATCAGTCAATCAATTAGGAAGGACAGGGCCAATCAATAAGCAAAAAATATGGGATTGTATCGAAAAATAACTCAAATTGAGGTTTAAATAAGGTAAGTGGTGAGTCTTATAGCCAATTAGGGTCAGAACATCAGAAACCCGGCAAGTAACAGGCAATCAATCGCATAAATAAGGTAACCCAAGTAAATTAGAGCCCAATCTGGGGTTGGTGAGACATTCAGACCCCTAAATTAAGCTTAATAGGAATAGCTAAGGAAAGTAACAACAATTAGGGGTCTCAGAATAAGGAAAGCAGATAAAATTACAGTGAATAATCATCTCAGCAAAACGAAACCCTAGACAGTTGGGTTAACCATTCAATTATTAGAAATAATGGGCAAGTGTTGAAGCGAGCAATGAAACAATCAAACAATTAAGACTGGAACACAGTTATGAAAGAAAGATTAATCAAACACATAGGAAATTTTAGAGAAGTTTTTTTAGAAACAGACGAGGTGAAAACCCTAGTTAATTGGAACACTAGGATCAATTAACAGTAAGGAAAGCATAAAGCCTTTAAAGAAAAAATGATATAGAAACTCGAAACCACTTTAGATCTACACCAAATAACAACGAATCAAAACCCTAATTTGGAGGCATATTAAAATTAGTCGATGATAAAGGGAACAATTTTTTTTTAAAGAAAACTACCGTATAAACTCGAAAACATTTCATATCTGAACAAATTCAAAGTGTAAGAGATGAGGGTTTTGCGAAAGTGACAGAGATAAAAGAAAATCTGGTTTTGAACCAAAGATTCGAGCCATAAACACAAGATAATAGCACTCACAAACAAAGATGACCGTAGGTAGAACCTTAAGCGGTTTTTAACAAAATCTGGGTTGGATCTCTTCGAGATCCCTTCATGACAGAACAAAATCTAACAACCAGAAGAGGTAAGAGGCCTATAGGGGCCTCAAATCACCAGGGAATCCTATGGAATAAGTAAGAATAGAAGGGATTTGTGGTAGATTTAGGTGACGACAATAGGGTTAGGGTTAGTATCAGAGAGAAGAGAGGAGATGAGGGATTCGATGGCGGCGGGGTGTAACAAATGGCTAGGGTTAGGGGGTCATTTCGAATAAAAAAGGAAAGGGGAGAATGGGAGCCATTGATCTCAGAGATCAACGACCAAGATTAGAAGTGGTTTGGGTTGGGTAGAGGTCTTTAGGTTTTGGGCTGGGGTGGTTTGGGCTTAGGTTAAATTAAATTGGGCTGAGGGAAGGTCCGATTTTGGGTATAATTAGGGGCTATTTGTTAAATATCTATTTTACTAAATAAAATAATTTTAAAATAGCTAATCAAATGATAAAAAATGATTTTCATGCATGAAGGTGATTTAAAATAATTACTTAATATTATAAAAGTATAAAAAGTCATTTTCTATATAGATAATATAGTTATGCATATGTATATGCTATTATTGCAAAATATGCAATTAAAGTCTTAAAAATGCAAATGTAATTTTAAAAAATGAAATTAAAATATTTGAACACTTATATGGCAGCGTGTGTTCAGGAGACTAGGTGAGTCGAATCGAGGGCGAAGGACGCAGATGGGTATAAGTTGTTGTACTCTGGAGTCCTGAGGGGTAAGAATGGAGTGGGTATCTTGGTAGATAGGCATCTTAGAGTGTCTGTGGTAGAGGTTAGGTGGGTGAATGATAGATTAATGACTATCAAGTTGGTGGTTGGTGAGTGTACGTTAAATGTCGTTAGCGCGTACGCGCCGCAAGCTGGCTTTGATAAGGAGATTAAAAGGCACTTTTGGGAAGGGTTGGATGAGATCGTGCGTAGTATTCCACCTGCCGAAAGGTTATTCATAGGAGGAGATTTCAATGGTCATATTGGGTCGTCTGCAAGTGGTTATACTGAGGTGCATGACGGCTCAGTTTCGGGGAGCGGAATGGAGGGGGCACTTCGCAGTTGGACTTCACCAAGGCATTCGAGTTGGTGATTGTGAACTCGAGTTTCCCGAAGAGGGAGGAGCATTTGGTTACTTTCAAAAGTTCGGTGGTGAGGACTCAGATTGACTATCTCCTCATCAGGAGATGCGATAGAATGTTGTGTAAGGATTGCACGGTTATTCAAGGCGAGACCCTCGCAATGCAGCATAGGCTTTTGGTGATGGACATTGGTATTATGATATGGAGGAAGAAAAGGTCAGTACGAGGTCGCCTGAGAATTAGGTGGGGCGCCTTGATTGAGGATAAAGCTCAAGAGTTGGGAGGAAGGTTATCGGCTATGGGAGCTTGGAGGAGTAGTGGGGACGCGAACACTATGTGGTCAACAATGGCGGACTATATAAGGAAGGCGGCGAGAGAGGTGTTAGGGATATCTTCTGGCCGCACCGGTGGCCATAAAAGAGACTGGTGGTGGAATGCTTTTGTCTAAGGTAAAGTGGAAGCGAAGAAGGTGGCGTACCTATAGTTAGTAGGGAGAACTGTCGAGGAGGAAAGGAGAGCGAGCAACGAGAGATATAAGGTAGCTAGGAAGGAGGCGAAATTGACAGTCATAGAGGCTAACACAATGGCTTTTGCTCGTTTGTATGAGGAATTGGGGGACAAAGGCAGGGATAAGAAGTTATTCCGGCGGGCGAGAGAGAGGAGGGCTCGGGATCTGGACCAAGTGTGGTGCATCAAAAATGAGTACGACAAAGTTTTGATGGGGGATGACCAGATTAAGAGGAGGTGGAAGACCTACTTTCATAAACTTCAAAATGAAGAAGGGGAGCAGGATATTATTCTAGGTGAATTGAGGAATGCCGATAGTCTCAATGACGTTAGCATTTGTAGGCACATTGAGGCCGATGAGGTCATGGAGGCAATGCGTAAGATGAGTAGGGGCAAAGCAACCGGGCTAGATGAAATTCCGGTTGAACTTTGGAGGTGTATATGTAGAGTAGGTTTGGAATGGCTGACTAAGTTATTTAATGTTATATTCAAGACGAATAGGATGCCTGACGAGTGGAGGTGGAGTACAATGGTTCCATTGTACAAGAACAAAGGTGATATTCAAAGTTGTAACAATTATAAGGGTATCAAATTACTAAGCCATACCATGAAAGTTTGGGAAAAAGTGGTAGAAATGAGAGTGCGAAGGACGATGTCTATTTCAGACAACCAGTTTGGGTTCATGCTGGGGCATTCTACCACAGAAGATATCCACCTAATCAGGAGGATGGTGGAATAGTACAGGGATAGGAAGAAGGACCTCCACATGGTGTCTATTGATTTGGAGAAATCGTAAGATAGGGTTCCTAAGGAGGTTCTATGGAGCTGCTTGGAGGCTAAATGGGTTCCGGTTGCCTATATTAGGGTGATTAAAGATATGTATGGTGGAGCTAAGACAAGAGTTAGGAAGGTAGGAAGCGATTCAGAGCACTTTCCGGTTAATATGGGGTTGCACCAAGGGTCTGCCCTCAGCCCATTCCTATTTGCCCTGGTGATGGATGCACTGGCTCATCATATTCAAGGGGAAGTGCCATGGTGTATGCTATTTACTGATGACATAGTTCTGATTGATGAGACACGAGGCGGCGTCAACGAGATGCTGGAGGTCTGGAGACAGGCCCTTGAGTCAAAGGGTTTCAAGTTGAACAGGACTAAGACGGAATACCTAGAGTGCAAGTTCAGCTTCGAGCCGACGGAAGCAAGAGTGGACGTGAGGCTTGACTCTCAAGTTATTCCCAAGAGGGGTAGTTTCAAGTACCTTGGGTCGATTATTCAGGGGATTGGGGAGATCGATAAGGATGTCACACACCGTATTGGGGTAGGGTAGATGAAGTAGAGGTTAGTGTCGGGTGTCCTGTGTGACAAGAAAGTTCCAACGTTACTAAAAGGTAAGTTCTATAAAGCAGTGGTTAGGCCTGCCTTGTTGTACGTAACTAAGTATTGGCCGGTTAAGAAATCACACATCCAGAAGATGAAAGTATCAGAGATGAGAATATTGAGGTGGATGTGCATGCACACTAAGATGGATATGATTAAGAATGAAGATATTCGGGAGAAGGTGGGCGTGACCCTCACAGAGGACAAGATGCGGGAAGCAAGATTCATATGGTTCGGGCATATTCAGAGGAGGATCACTGATGCACCAGTGAGGAGGTGTGAGTGACTGGCTATGGTGGGCACGAGGAGAGGTTGAGGGCGGCCCAAGAAGTATTGGGGAGAGGTGATCAGGTAGGACATGGCACGACTTAGGATTAATGAGGACATGGCCCTTGACAGGGTATTGTGGAGGTCGAGCATTAAGGTTGTAGGTTAGGAGGAAGTTGTGAATATTTCTACGACACCCTCGAGTAGGACTAGACAGTTAAGATTTAGTTTTAGGATGCTAGTGATTATCTACCGATGAATGGCTTTATCTACTGGTTATTATTATACTTTCTATCTATTTTGTATTTCCTATATTGTTGTTATTTTATTATGATTATATTGATGGTACTAATAAATCGTCTCTTGTCTCCTTCTTGAGCCGAGGGTCTCCTAGAAACAACCTCTCTACCCCTCAGGGTAGGGGTAAGATCTGCGTACACATTACCCTCCCCAGACCCCACTAGTGGGATTACACTGGGTCGTTGTTGTTGAACATTTATATGAGCCTAAATGATGAATTTAGATGATTAAATCATCGTAAAGTAATAAGAGATAATTTTGAACATTTATGTAATTAAAAATACAGAAATAAATGGATTTAAGGACTTTAAAAATTATAGAAAAAATTGTAAAAATATTTGTATATGTTTGTAATTGCATGCACAATATTTGAAAGTATACATGCATGTTTTACAATATATGAGGGA
Source organism: Nicotiana sylvestris (assembly GCF_000393655.2). Classification (NCBI taxonomy): domain Eukaryota; kingdom Viridiplantae; phylum Streptophyta; class Magnoliopsida; order Solanales; family Solanaceae; genus Nicotiana; species Nicotiana sylvestris. Next base: position 175,729,137 of record NC_091061.1, read on the forward strand.
AAAATTGGGTATCAACAACCATGACCTTAGCGTTGCCGGGGTTGCCTCGATTGGAGTGGAGAGGGACTCATGGTCATTCTACCAGTAATGTTATTTCTATATGAAGGCTCGATGTATGGTCGAGAAGGGGTGTTTGGCTTATTTGTCTTATGTTCTGATTCCAGTGCAGAGGTTCCTTCCATGGATTATGTACCAGTTGTTCGGGAGTTTCTAGAGGTTTTTCCTACAGACCTACCGGGGATGCCACCCGATAGGGATATAGACTTTTGCATTGATTTGGCTCCGGGAACTCAGCCCATTTCTATCCGCCATACCGTATGGCCCTACTCGAGTTGAAGGAATTGAAGGAGCAGTTGCAAGATTTGCTTGATAAGGGCTTTATTAGACCTAGTATCTCGCCCTGGGGTGTGCCGATGTTGTTTGTAAAGAAGAAGGATGGGTCGATGAGAATCTGCATAGACTATAGGCAGTTGAACAAAGTCACCATCAAGAACAAGTATCCATTCCCGAGGATTGATGATTTATTTGATCAGCTTCAGGGTGACAAAGTGTTTTCGAAGATTGATTTGAGATCTGTCTACCATCAGTTGAGGATTAGGAAATCTGATGTCCCTAAGACAGCTTTTCAGACTCGTATAGGCATTATGAGTTCCTAGTGATGTCATTTGGCTTGAAAAATTCCCCAATAGTATTTTTGGATTTGATGAATCGGGTGTTCAAGCCCTATCTGGATTCATTCGTGATTGTTTTCATTGATGATATCTTGATCTACTCCCGCAACTGAGAGGAGCATGAGCAACATCTTCGGATCGTTCTTCAGACTTTGAGAGACAACCAGTTATATGCTAAGTTTTTGAAATATGAATTTTGGTTGAGTTCGGTTGCTTTCTTGGGTCACATTATATTAGTAAAGGAAATTCAATGTTACAACCCATATCCACATGTATTAGTTCATGCCATATATTAGTTAACATAAATCCAAGAAGGAATTATCTTTGAGATGATAAGAAGTTAATCCTATTGGTCTTAAGTGATACAAGGGTGTATAAGGGTGATTAACAAGTATTAGAAGTTAAACGAATCAAGGATGTGGTAACTCGTATTTTCAGGTAAACCTAGAGGTTATTAATACACTCAAGGTCATGTATTAAGGTGTTTGAATCATATAATATCCGTATCATAAGTCTTGAAGTCAAACGAGTTATGAAACAAAAGTCGACAAACATTGTCGCAACTTAGGTTCATAAGTTTACTTAAACATTAGGTCAAATGTTTCAAATATTTTCTCCTAATTTACAAGGAATTACGGGGTGATATACCAACAAAATTAAAAATCTATGAGTCTAGTTTCCAACGCATTAAACCGTTCATCGATACGATCTCAGAGTAGAGAGATATTCGCATCTTCGCGAGACTGCGCCAAGCACCTCTCTATGGGGCCCACTAAGGCGGTTTAAGATATTTGGACCTATATAGGATGCCTCCAACCCGTTTTAAGTCATTTCTTCTCACTATTTTCAGACCTTAGAACCCTAGGAACATCCTCTCAAGGTTCTCTCAAGATTCAAGACCCAAAAAAAGGGCAAACAACACAAATCAAGTGTCGGGAATTCCGTGGCGCTAGTAAGTCTCTTGTTCTTCTTGTTGTTGCTCATTTTTGTGTCGTTCCAGCTCATGTGGGAGGTTGTTTTAAAGGGTTTATGTTCTGTAAATACTCCCTCATGTTCTTAATATCAATCCTAGGTGATTTCAAGCCTTCTAAAGTGATTCTAGTGCCGAAAAACACTAATTGATCGCTAGTTTTGCTTTTTTGTTGTTGTGGCAGCATTGGAGGGATATTTCATGGAAATTTAAGGTCAAATTGGAGTTGTTCTTTCTGTATAAAGGTAAGGAACCTCTTACTCTATATGTATTTAAGATTATCCAAGTTGCGGCTAAGCCATTGAAGCTAGAACTTGTGAAATATATATCGAAAGGCTTGGTAGTAATGTTATTGTTTTGTGGACTATTTTGCGTTGCTGTTGGGTTGCGTATTTTACTACTGTTTTGTGGAGTTTTGGAGGAGGAAGGGTGTGGAGAAACACCATATATATGTAGGGTTGTGGTATGATAGTTATTCGTAACATTTCTAGGTCGTTTGACACGACTACGGTGGTCGTCGTATGTATGGAGTGATTAGGCTGTGTGTGGACTATTTTGGGAGGCTCAATATGTTTATTATTGATGTTGTTTGGGCTGTTTGGTGATTGTTTTGAATGGTGTGAGGTCATATATATAGGGGAGGTGCTGTCCGTTTCATCGTAAAATAGGTTGTGGTCGATACATAATAGTTATGACGCTTAAATGATAACGATAGTATCGTTTCTCTTATTGTAGACTAAGGAGTTTTGACAATTGCATAGCTTGAGATTGGGGAAGTATATACAAGGTATGTGAGGCTATCCCTTTCCTTCTTTTGCACGACTCCGATTGTACATAATGTAATGAACGAGCTTCCAAGATACTCTACTCTTAGAAGCTAGCAGTACTTACATTGTTTTCCCTCTTATGGAACGATTGATGTTAATGTTGCTTCTCTTATTCTTATGTTATCAATGTTGTTGGTACTTCCTGATTCTTATAAGGTTCATAGTGAAGAGTTAGTCCTAATAACGTGTACAGAGGATACCGACCTTACATCACTCCGAAAGGTTTAGAATGTGATTCCATGAGTCGAGCATGCATTATATATATGTATCTATTTTACTCTACCAAGCCACGCTATAGTTGGCCGGGTACAACACCTATTGTGCAACCACTAATCAATTGGGTTTTTCTGAGCTCCACGTGGCCGTGTACAATTCTACCGAGCCTTATGATGGCCGGGTATGTTTTTTACCGAGCCTATTATGGCCGGGTACGATATGATGATGATGCCCACAGAGGCAAATGTTTTAAAGGTTTATGTATTTATACATATGTATCATGCATTTCATGTCAGTAGCCCTCAGAGGTACTAAGATATTATAGGTTGTATATTCTCTATCCTTGCTTACATTAATGATCGTATTTATGGTTCTCTGCCTTACATACTCAGTACTTTATTCGTACTGATGTCCTTTTATTTGTGGACACTGCATGTCGTGCTGCAGGTCCTGATATACAGGCAGGTGCAACTCCCCCACCACAGTAGGCTGTCCAGTTCAGCGGTGATTGGCGAGATCCCTTCTCCGGACTTGCCTTGGTCTTGGTATGCATTTTTGTTATAGACATTATGGGTATGTCGGGGCCCTGTTCCGGCTATGTTGCAGCACTTATGTTTCTTTAGAGGCTCATAGACAAGTGTCGACTCATGTATAGTTTGGTATGCCTTGTCGGCTGGTTTTTGTTGTATAGTCTTTCATGGTAGCGTGGTAGCTCATACCTTATATGTAGTTTCTTGATTGTCTGGTCATCCCCTGCTATGTATGTTCATGCCGTCATATTTTATTGCTGGTTGTCCATGATCCAGGTCTACCATTTATATTGATCTCGTCAGCCCTAAAAGATAATAATGAAGGTTAGATGAAATGTACGTTGGTGCTCGGCAAGTATGGTCGGGTGCTAGTCATGGCCCTCTAGTTTGGGTCGTGACAAACTTGGTATTAGAGCAGGTTGTCCTAGGGGTTGTCTATGAGCCGTGTCTAGTAGAGTCTTGATTATGGATGTGTAGCGCGCCACATTTATAATCAGGAGGCTACATGACATCTAGGGTTGTTACCTTATTCCTGAATCTAGATCGTGCGTAGAGTTGAGTCGTAAGTGTTCGTCTCTAATATTCACCTTGTTTTCTTTCAGTGATGCCTTCGACTAGGAAGCAAACGATTAGTAGACGGCTTGATACAGCAGCGGGAGAGGGTACCAGTCAGGTGCCCCAAGTCAGAGCAGGACAAAGTGAGGCTCAAAGTGAGATGCCCTCTCATACCTCATCTACTCCATCTCCTCCAGAGGATATTAGAAGGCACCCAGCGCCTCCAGTTCCTCCGTCTGGCACTCCAGACCAGGATATGCGGAGTGCTTTGCAGTTATTGACTAGCTTGGTAGCTGCTCAGGCTCAGAGGCAGAATACAGGTGCTGCTGAGAAACCAGTTAGTACAAGAGTTCGTGATTTTATTAATTTAGACCCTCCAGTGTTTACCGGATCAGACCCCAAGGAGGACCCACAGACTTTTATTGACCAGGTTCATCGTACACTTCGGGTTATGCATGTTAGTGATACAGAGGCAGTAGAGTTGGCTTCTTATCGGCTACGGGATTTAGCGGTTCTCTGGTATGATAGTTGGGAGAGATCCAGGGGTCCGAACCCTCCTCCAGCTGTGTGGAAGGAATTTTCTGAGGCCTTTCTTCGTCACTACTTGCCAGTTGAGATACGACGAGCTAGAGCTGATAAGTTCTTGAACCTTAGACAAGGTAATATGAGTGTGCGAGAGTACAGTATGCAGTTTGATTCTTTGGCAAGGTATGCTCCCCATATGGTGGCCGAGATAAGTGATAGGGTGCATATGTTCGTGAATGGGTTGGGACCATATCTGATAAATGAGTGTACGACAACCTCCTTGGTGGAGGGCATGGATATTTCCCGTATTCAAGCTTATGCCCAGACCCTAGAGGATCGTAAGCGCCAGCAGAGGGCAGTTAGGGAGCAGGATAGGGGCCAACATAAGAGGGCGAGATTTGCAGGGTATTCTGATGACTTCAGAGGCAGCATCAGGCCATAGTTTTCGAGGAGTTCGGCGCCACCTGTAGCTAGTGCTCCTCCACAGTTTCAGAGGCCTCGATATGATCAATCCTATTCTGGTCCAGGTCAGAGTTCGCGGGCATCTGGCTCGCGACATCACAGGGATACTAGTCAGATGAGACCCCTAACACCACATTGTGATCAGTGCGGCAAGGTCCACTTTGGACTGTGCCGTCGAGGTTCTGATGCGTGCTATTCGTACGGACAGCCTGGCCATATGATGCGGGATTGTCCTAATAAAGGAGGTGATGGTATGGCTCAGCCGACTGGATCTGTGTCTACTTCTTCCTTATCAGTTCGACCTCCAGCACGGGGTTTTCAGCAGTCGACAGGTTGTGGTAGAGGTAGAGGTACAGTGCTGAGTTTAAGGGTTGGTCAAAATCGAACCTATGCTCTAGTAGGTCGACAGGATCTCGAGTCGTCTCCAGATGTTGTTACAGGTATTTTATCTGTGTTTTCTTATGATGTATATGCGCTGATTGATCCGGGATCTACATTATCATATGTTACACCCTTTGTGGCTAATAAGTTTGGCATTGAACCTGAATTGATAAGTAAACCCCTTGTGGTATCTACTCCAATAGGAGATTCTGTGATTGCTAAAAGGGTATATAGAGGTTGCACTATGATGATTTGTAGTCGTCAAACCTCGGCAAATTTATTTGAGTTAGAAATGGTTGATTTTGATGTGATAATGAGAATGGACTGGTTGGCCTCATGCTATGCAAATGTTGATTGTCGTACGAAGATGGTTAGGTTCCAATTTCCGGGTGAACCCATCATTGAATGGAAAGGGAACATTGCTACACTGAAAGGTAGGTTTATTTCCTATCTTAAGGCAAGGAAAATGATCTCAAAAGGTTACATTTATCATCGTTCACGTTAGGGATGCAGAGGCGAAGCCGCCTACTCTACAATCAATCCCCGTGGTCAACAAATTTCCAGATGTTTTCCCAGATGAACTCCCAAGCCTTCCTCCTGAAAGGGAGATTGAGTTTAGCATTGATATGTTGCCTGACACTCAACTGATCTCTATCCCTCCATACAGAATGGACCAGGTAGAGTTGTGAGAGTTGAAAGTGCAGTTGAAGGACTTGCTTAATAAGGGATTCATTAGGCCTAGCACTTCACCTTGGGGTGCGCCAGTCCTATTCGTGCGGAAGAAAGACAGGTCGTTACGGATGTGTATCGACTATCGACAATTGAATAAGTTTACTATAAAGAACAAGTATCCACTTCCAAGAATTGATGACTTGTTTGACCAACTCCAGGGTGCCAAGTATTTCTCCAAGATTGATTTACGTTCAGAGTATTATCAGGTGAGGGTTAAGGAGAAGGATATTCCAAAGACGTCCTTTCGGACAAGATATGGGCACTTTGAGTTCTTGGTGATATCGTTCGGGCTAACAAATGCCCCAGCAGCTTTGATGGATCGCATGAATACTATATTTAGGCCCTATATTGATGTGTTCGTGATTGTATTCATTGATGACATTCTAGTGTATTCTCGTTCGGAGGCGGAACATGCGGGCCACTTGCGGATAGTATTACAGACGCTTCAAGATCGTAAGTTATATGTTAAGCTCTCCAAATGTGAATTCTGGCTGAACTCAGTAGCATTCCTTGGCCATGTGATATCTGATAAGGGTATTAGTGTCGACACTCAGAAGATAGATGTAGTAAAGAATTGGCCGAGACCTACAACACCATTAGAAGTCCGCAGCTTCCTAGGGCTAGCAGGATATTATAGGCGGTTTGTGGAGGGTTTTCCTCTATATCATCACCATTGACTAAGTTAACACAGAAAGCTACCAAATTCCAGTGGTCTGACACTTGTGAACGTAGTTTTCAGGAGCTGAAAAATCGATTGACATCCGTACAAGTGCTCACTCTCCCCGAAGGAATAGAAGGTTATATGGTATATTGTGATGCCTCAGGTATAGGTTTGGGGTGCGTATTGATGCAGCATGGGAAGGTGATTGCTTATGAATCAAGACAATTGAAGAAGCATAAAAAGAATTATCCAACCCATGATTTCGAATTGGCTGCAGTAATATATGCTTTGAAGATATGGAGACACTACTTATACGGCGTCCATGTTGACATCTACACAGAGCACAAGAGTTTACAATACATCTTCAAGCAGAAAGAGTTGAATTTGAGGCAGCGTAGGTGGTTTGAATTACTGAAAGACTACGACGTCGAGATATTGTATCATCCCGGTAAAGCCAATGTTGTGGCAGATGCTCTCAGCCGTAAATCAATGGGAAGCTTAGTACATATTGAGGCAGGTAGATGGGGGTTGATTAAAGAGCTTCATCAGCTAGCCAATATGAGAATCAGATTGTTAGACTCTGATGACGGAGGTGTTACTGTACAGAATACATCAGAATCATCTTTGGTAGCCGAGGTAAAAGCACGACAATATGAAGATCCTATCTTAGTACGATTAAGAGAAAGCATTCAACAGTGTAAAAGTATGGCTTTTGGGATCGGAAAAGATGGGGCACTGAGATACCAGAGCCGATTGTGTGTGCCTAATGTGGCAGGGTTGCGAGAGAAGATTATGAATGAGATTCATCAATCCCGATATTCCATCCATCCCGGCTCGACAAAGATGTATCATGATGTCAAGGAGCAGTATTGGTGGGATAATATGAAGAAGTCTATTGCAGAATTTGTAGCCCAGTGTCCCAATTGTCAACAAGTAAAGATAGAACATCAGAAACCCGGTGGATTGCTTCAAAATATAGAGATTCCGACCTGGAAGTGGGAGGTGATTAATATGGACTTCATTATTGGATTACCTCGCTCTTATCATAAGTTTGACTCCATCTGGGTGATAATTGATCGACTTACAAAATGTGCCCATTTTCTGCCAGTGAAGACAACTTACACGGCTGAAGATTATGCGAAGTTGTATATCAAGGAGATTGTTAGGCTTCATGGTGTGCCCGTATCTATTATATCAGACCGAGGAGCTCAATTTACGGCTAACTTTTGGAGGTCTTTCCAGAAGGGTTTAGGCACACAAGTAAATCTCAGCACTGCATTTCATCCGCAAACTGACGGACAGGCTGAACATACCATTCAGACACTGGAAGATATGCTACGAGCATGTGTTCTAGATTTTAAGGGGAATTGGGATGACCATCTTCCACTCATAGAATTCGCCTACAATAATAGCTACCATTCCAGTATTAAAATGGCCCCATACGAGGCACTATACGGGAGGAGATGTAGATCACTAGTTGGATGGTTCGAAGTCGGTGAAACAGAATTATATGGGCCAGATTTGATTCACCAAGCTATTGAGAAGGTGAAAGTGATACAGGAGCGATTGAGGACGGCACAAAGCAGGCAAAAATCTTATTCTGATGTCCGACGTCGTGATCTAGAGTTTGAGGTTGGTGATTGGGTTTTCCTGAGGATCTCACCAATGAAGGGTATTATGCGTTTTGGGAAGAAAGGTAAGCTGAGTCCAAGGTATATCGGGCCGTATAAAATTCTTCGACGGATTGGACAGGTTGCTTATGAGTTAGAATTGCCATCCGAATTGGAATTTGTCCACCCGGTATTCCATGTATCTATGTTGAGAAAATGTATTGGAGACCCTTCTCGAGTCGTCCCTATCAAAGATGTACAAGTTACAGAGGACCTATCATATGAAGAAGTGCCAGTGGCGATATTAGATCGGCAAGTCCGCAAGCTGAGAACAAAAGATGTAGCTTCCGTCAAAGTATTGTGGAGGAACAAAAATATGGAAGAAATGACATGGGAAGCAGAAGAGGAGATGAAGTCTAAATACCCTTACTTATTCCAGAATGAAGATAACAAGGATGCTGGTGGAAGACAAGATACATTGGAAGGTGAAACGGCTCTATGAGGTAAGCAATAATTTGAGAATACTCCTCCTTAATACAAAATGGTGATATGTAGATAATGTAAATATGCATAATGCTTTGTGTAGCCTTGTGAAGCCATATGTTGGGCTTAATTGCTTGCAAGTTTTGCTAGTGACCATTTTATAGGGGAAAATTGATCGGAAATTTCCATTGGAATCCACGATGATTTAAACTCCCCATGAACCCTTACATTCGAGGACGAATGTTCCTAAGGGGGGGAGGGTGTTACAACCCATATCCACACGCGTTAGTTCATGCCATATATTAGTTAACATAAATTCAAGAAGGAATTACCTTTGAGATGATAAGAAGTTAATCCTATTGGTCTTAAGTGATACAAGGGTGTATAAGGGTGATTAACAAGTATTAGAAGTTAAACGAATCAAGGATGTGGTAACTCGTATTTTCAGGTAAACCTAGAGGTTCTTAATACACTCAAGGTCATGTATTAAGGTGTTTGAATCATATAATATCCGTATCATAAGTCTTGAAGTCAAACGAGTTATGAAACAAAAGTCGACAAACGTTGTCGCAACTTAGGTTCATAATTTTACTTAAACATTAGGTTAAATGTTTCTAAGCTTTTCTCCTAATTTACAAGGAATTACGGGGTGATCTACCCACAAAATTAAAGATCTATGAGTCTAGTTTCCAATGCATTAAACCGTTCATCGATACGATCTCGGAGTAGAGCGATATTCGCGAGACTGCGCCAAACACCTCTCTATGGGGCCCACTAAGGCGGTTTAAGATATTTGGACCTATATAGGATGCCTCCAACCCGTTTTAAGTCATTTATTCTCACTATTTTCAGACCTTATAACCCTAGGAACATCCTCTCAAGGTTCTCTCAAGATTCAAGACCCAAAAAAAGGGCAAACAACACAAATCAAGTGTCGGGAATTCCGTGGCGCTAGTAAGTCTCTTGTTCTTCTTGTTGTTGCTCATTTTTGTGTCGTTCCAGCTCATGTGGGAGGTTGTTTTAAAGGGTTTATGTTCTGTAAATACTCCCTCATGTTCTTAATATCAATCCTAGGTGATTTCAAGCCTTCTAAAGTGATTCTAGTGCCGAAAAATACTAATTGATCGCTAGTTTCGCTTTTTTGTTGTTGTGGCAGCATTGGAGGGATATTTCATGGAAATTTAAGGTCAAATTGGAGTTGTTCTTTATATATAAAGGTAAGGAACCTCTTACTCTATATGTATTTAATATTATCCAAGTTGCGGCTAAGCCATTGAAGCTAGAACTTGTGAAATATATATCGAAAGGCTTGGTAGTAATGTTATTGTTTTATGGACTGTTTTGCATTGCTGTTGGGCTGCGTATTTTACTATTGTTTTGTGGAGTTTTGGAGGAGGAAGGGTGTGGAGAAACACCATATATATGTAGGGTTGTGGTATTATAGTTATTCGTAACATTTCCGGGTCATTTGACACGACTACGGTGGTCGTCGTATGTATGGAGTGATTAGGCTGTGCGTGGACTATTTTGGGAGGCTCAATATGTTTATTATTGATATTGTTTGGGCTGTTGGGTGATTGTTTTGAATTGTGTGAAGTCATGTATATAGGGTAGGTGCAGCCCGTTTCATCGTAAAATAGGTTGTGGTCGATACATAATAGTTATGACGCTTAAATGATAACGATAGTATCATTTCTCTTATTGTAGACTAAGGAGTTTTGACAATTGCATAGCTTGAGATTGGGGCAGTATATACAAGGTATGTGAGGCTATCCCTTTCCTTCTTTTGCACGACTCCGATTGTACATAATGTAATGAACGAGCTTCCAAGATACTCTACTCTTAGAAGCTAGCAGTACTTACATTGTTTTCCCTCTTATGGAACGATTGATGTTAATGTTGCTTCTCTTATTCTTATGTTATCAATGTTGTTGGTACTTCCTGATTCTTATAAGGTTCATAGTGAAGAGTTAGTCCTAATAACGTGTATAGAGGATACCGACCTTACGTCACTCCGAAAGGTTTAGAATGTGATTCCATGAGTCGAGCATGCATTATATATATGTATCTATTTTACTCTACCGAGCCACGCTATAGTTGGCCGGGTACGGCACCTATTGTGCAACCACTGATCAGTTGGGTTTTACCGAGCTCCACGTGGCCGGGTACGATTCTACCGAGCCTTATGATGGCCGGGTACGTTTTTTTACCGAGCCTATTATGGCCGGGTACGATATGATGATGATGATGCCCACAGAGGCGAATGTTTTAAAGGTTTATGTATTTATACATATGTATCATGCATTTCATGTCAGTAGCCCTCAGAGGTACTAAGATGTTACAGGTTGTATATTCTCTATCCTTGCTTACATTACTGATCGTATTTATGGTTCCCTGCCTTACATACTCAGTACTTTATTCGTACTGACGTCCTTTTATTTGTGGACGCTGCATGTCGTGCTACAGGTCCTGATAGACAGGCAGGTGCAGCTCCCCCACCACAGTAGGCTGTCCAGTTCAGCAGTGATTGGCGAGATCCCTTCTCCGGACTTGCCTTGGTCTTGGATGCATTTTTGTTATAGATATTATGGGTATGTCGGGGCCCTGTTCCAGCTATGTTGCAGCACTTATGTTTCTTTAGAGGCTCATAGACAAGTGTTGACTCATGTATAGTTTGGTATGCCTTGTCGGTTGGTTTTTGTTGTATAGTCTTTCATGGTAGCGTGGTAGCTCATACCTTATATGTAGTTTCTTGATTGTCTGGTCATCCCCTGCTATATATGTTCATGCCGTCATATTTTATTGCTGGTTGTCCATGATCCAGGTCTACCATTTATATTGATCTCATCAGCCCTAAAAGATAATAAAGAAGGTTAGATGAAATGTATGTTGGTGCTCGGCAAGTATGGTCGGTTGCTATTCATGGCCCTACAGTTTGGGTCGTGACATTCAAGTGGATCCTAAGAAGATTGAGGCAGTCAAGGATTGTCTTAGACCCACATCAGCTATAGAGATCCATAGTTTCTTAGGTTTGGCGGGTTATTGCCGTTGATTTGTGTAGGGGTATTCATCCATAGCACCCCCGATGACCAGATTGACCCAGAAGGGTGCCCCATTCAGGTGGTCAGACGAGTGTGAGCCAAGCTTTCAGAAGCTAAAGATAGTTTTGACTACGGCGCCAGTGTTGGTGTTGCCCACATGTTCAGGGTCCTATACCGTGTATTGTGATGCATCTCGTATTGGACTTGGTGAGGTACTGATGAAGAATGGAATGATTATTGCATATGCTTCATGATAGTTGAAGATTCACGAGAAGAATTATGACCGTGCGGATTCAGGTATTGATATGATGGCATGTGAGTTGTCCGTGCTTAGCGCTTGGGCTTTCGGAGACCGTCCGGAGTTTGTACACACCCCCAGTGGACACAGAGTGTTGACTATATTGAGTGTTGAGTGTTGAGTGATGAGTGATGGAGTGACATTGCTGTGAAGTTGTATTTATTTGTGTTGTTTCTGCATTTATCTGTTAAATTTCTTTGTGGCATTTACTGAGTTATAAAATTTACCTATTTATTTTTAAATTGTGAAAATAAATAATTGGACTATTTTGCTTAGCTCGTCACTACTACTCAGTTCTTTAGTTATTTCTATTATTACTAAGGTGGTTGTACTCATACTACATCCTGCACTTTATGTGCAGATCCAGGTGAGTTAGAGCGTGGCAATTGTTGAGTTCAGATCGACTATCTATGGAGATTGTAAGGTAGCTGCTAATTCTGCACGACCTTGTTACTCCTTTTGTTATTTCTTCTTTTGTACAGTTAGACAGTTTATATATCTTAGTTTGTAGTTTTAGACACTCATGACTTAGTGACACCCTGATGTTTGGGGCTCGTTTCCGTATTTTATATTAATTATATTTAGAGTTGATTTAGTTTATGAGAAATTCAAATGTTGAAAATGTTTTATTAAATTCTTATAATTGATTTAGTAGTAATATTTTGGGAAATAGGTTTACCTTGTAACACGATAGGCGCTATCACGACATAGTTAGATTTTGGGTCGTGACATCTCCATTACCAGTTATCATGTTAGTTGGAGGACCATGTACATTTGCTAACCTGAAACCTTGATTGGGATTTTGGAAGTTCTGATTAGCTCCTTGAAACGTCTGACTGTTACTTTGAAAAGGCTGATTGGAGTTCTATAAGCCTTGAGCGTACCGATGGAGTTTATTGCATTTATCTTTGGTATGTCCTGGCTTTATACAATGCTCTCACATTGGACGAGGTCTACTATTAGATGTATAGTTGTTTCCTGAGTTATAGTTGGTCTTGAAAGCAGGTTTTTTGGAGGTGTTGACATTCAAAGAAGCAGATTCAACCATCAGTTGGTTATTAGGTTTGATCTCTCTTTGTTTCTCCTATTGAATTAGCAAAGAGAAGGCTTGGGCCAAGGATGGCAAGGGATTCATCATGAGATGCTTCCCCTTACCACAGTGTACACTTCATTAAGTCCTATAAGGAACTAGATCAATCGTCTATCTTGTTCAACTTTATGCATGTTCTCCTTAGCTCCATAAGTACAATTCCAACTGCATTGTGTTTTTGCACTTAAGGTGTTGAATTCTTCCCGCAAATTCTTCATCCTAGTATAAGTAGCCAGTAATGTCTAGTGTTCCCTATGATAGATCATTTATCTCCTTTTGAATTTGCTACAACTTCGCACCATTTGTTTGATCATAGCGATCCTCTAGCTCTTTCCACGATTCGATAGAATCATTGACATACTCCACACTATCAGCAATTTCCTTCCCCAAGGAATTCAAAATCCATGAGGTGACCATATCGTCACAGCTCTCCCATAGTCTATATTTTGGAGACTCTAGATCTGGTTTCTTAAAATCACCATTAATGAAACCTAGTTTGTTCTTAACTGACAGTGCTCGAAACACACTTTGTCTCCAAGATATGTATCTAATTCCATTTAAAGGAACTGTACCAACATTGCACCAAGATTATCTGATGGATGCATGTATAACGGACTGCTTGAGTCAATATTGGACTCCTTGCTCGAGTCCACATCGATGTATTCGATTTCCTCATCATTAGCCATGAGAGTTACTCAATCAACAATATTTGAAATGAAAAGAGGAATAGAGAAACAGAGATTTAAGAACCCTAATTTTTGTGAAGAGAAGAATTACATGCAATTGAAATGTGCAGATCGAGCTATCGAAGATCTACACCAATCTTATATGCGTAGGATCAACCTGTAACATCCCGTACATTCAGAATAGATGTGGATATATTAAATGGGTATTAATTTGATATTTTAGACATATGAAGTCCTAGCGGGATGATTATGGGTGAAAATAGTTGTTTTGGAATCAAGACGGAGAGTGAGGTGCATAAGATTCAACAAAATCGACTAAGTTGCAGAAGGTCCGTTTTCCAGCAGGTTTTAGTGATAAAGCATAAGGAATTTGGGACAACTCAAAGCATGAAAGTTCTAGGCCTTTGCAATATATTTCCAATGATATGTTGTGGAGCCCAAACGGAGCTCTGTGAAAAAGGTTATGCCCAATTTACAGAACAATGCGTAACCACCATGTTCGACCACGTTTGATTGCGACCGCGGTCGTGAGGTAGTGCTACAGCTATTTACCGCGGTCGGGACCGCGGTCAGGCCTACCAGGACGCGGTGGTCGACTTGGGAAGTCATTTTTCTAGCCCTATTTCATCCCCCATAGCCCCAAAACATAAAAACTTGCTCTAGAAAGGAAAGCTCTCAAAAAACCTAACTCCTTTAGGGTACCTCTACCACCCAAGGTAAGTTCTAATGGTGATTCTAAGTTAATTTCAATTTTCCAACATCTTATTAACATAGGTAAACCCTCCATATCATTAGATATTCGATTGGAACATCATGTTGAGAGAAGGAATCCTAGAACTCGAATTCAAGGGGATTGAACTTCAAAAAGGTAATGTCTTTACCCTCTAATTGATTCTAGAATTGGATTAATGATTATAGACTCTAGTTCATGAGATATGATTTGATGGGTTTGATAGAAAAGCATGAACGGTTATAGGTTTGGGCTGTTGATTATTGATTATTGGTTAAGGGTGTTGTTTACCTTATGAGTGATAAAGAATGATATTGGTTATAATCATTTGAGACTTTAGAATTTATCTAGACACAAGAGAATAGGTTATTGGGTGTAGAGACACCATTAATAAGGGCTATGAAGCTTTATGCCACCAAGTGTTTGATAAAATGCCCAAGTGACCAAAACATGAGTATTGTTACTAATTTGGAATTCCTTTGACTTGAATTGATATAGATTAAAGTTGAAAGGGTTGGCGAATATTGTATTATGCTCAAGGACAAGAAGTTAAGGTATGTGGGGCTAACTCTCTATGTTTGGGAATGTTAATGATTCTTCCTACACTACGTTTCTTTTACGACGTTACTAATTGCCTCAAAAATAGAGTTTAGCCTAGTTCCTTGAATAATTGTAGAACTTCTATTCTCTAGCTTTGTAACTCATTTATGACTTTCATTCTGAATGGTGTGAGCTCAATGCGTATTCAATATAGACTTGGGTTTGATGCACGCGAGTCTTAGTATAGATTACTCGGTATGCCATAAATAGTTGAAATTTAAATGTTCATAATCAGTTCAAGAATACATATCTCAGTCTAGTCCTATTCAGTATTTCAGTATTATATAACCTAGTGTGATCTAGTATTCCAGTATTATGTAACTCAATGTGATTCAGTATTCCAGTATCATGTAACTCAGTGTGATTCAGTACTTCACTATCATGTATTGCAGTATGATTCTCAGTTCCTGCTTATAAATCCCTGAATGTTGAACACCTGTGTTTGGGCCTGAGGCCATAGTTTATATGCTTTATTCATACTTGGTCCTAAGACCGTAGTTTATGCTTTATACATGTTTGGGCCTGAGGCTATAGTTATGTATACGTATACTTGGGCCTGAGGCCATAGCTTGTGCACATATATATTGGGCCCGAGGCTGTAGCTTATTCAGATAAACAAGTTGTTCATCATTCAGAAGAAGGGGTATTCATATCCTTACTTCCTTTATCATTTTAGTTATTAGTTATCAGTTCAGTTACCAGTTATTAGTTTAGTTATCAGTTATCAGTTTAGTTATCCATTATCATTTCAGTTTTAGTTTCGATAGTTATCATTTCAGTTACCAATTATCAATTCGCAGTTATCAGCTTAGTTTCAGTTTTAGCATTTTTAATTCTTTCTTTTAGTTGCTTTACATACCAGTGTAATTCAAATGTACTGACATCCTTTTTGTCCGGGGCCTATATCTCACAATGCAGGTAATGATTTACAGGTCGACAATTCAGAGCGCTAGGATTCTCATACCAGCTATTTGGTGATCCCCAGTTCTTTTGGGGTATTATCATTACTTTACAGCCTTTCAGTATTTATAGACTGTTAGTGTTTCCTGTACTTCAATAGAGGCTTCATAGACTAGAGTAATGGTTAGACAGAGTCTCAGGCTTTTCATATTAAGCTATGTTGGCTGCAAATATGTTTCAGAATTGTATTAGTATTTCCGCACTTTAATTTATATCATTCAGACTTTCAGTATATCAGCATGTGTTATTTTATCTTCCGCATTTAGTATGTTATGATATCACATGTTGATTCAGCCAGCCAGTTGGTTCGCTCGGTCATATATAGTCAGGTGTCGAGTGTCGTGTTATGTCCAGGCCCAGGTTCAGGGCATGACACAACTGCGCTCTAATACCATATCAAATTCAGCAGATCAAAGGAACAACTAAGCTCAAGAAGAGCTCCAATGGTGTGAATATAGATTTAGAGAGGAAGACTGAAATTGAGAGTATCTTCGAGAAAGGAGCAAAATGAATTTTGGAAATGAATGTCAATCACATTATCTCAACAAATCTCTATATATACAATACACAATTAGAGAATAAAGAAACTAGCGGAGCCCAACTCCCAACTAACTGACTAACTAACTTTTGGAAGTGTAACTAACTCAACTAACAACCTAACTACTTGGTACTACTCTTAATGCTATAAGTACAACTACTCTAAAGAGCTATAAATAATGCAGTTTATCTTAATAATCTCAATAATATTTTTTTAAGGATTCGAATATCAAAAAGGAAAAAAATATAAGGTCATTCCTCGATGTATATAGGTTAATTTAGGTTGCCAATTTTGAATTCTACACAACTCTTGGAAGTCAAAGTTATGCGATATGAAACCAATTACTCCCTTCGGTCCACAATAAGTGACCAATTTGCTTTGGACACACCCATTAAGGAAATACTAAATTCTATACGAAAATAGTTAGTATGACTAAACTACCCTTCATTAAATGTTGCACCATAGTTATAGTAGTACTTACTTCTCTTCTCAAATGTGAGGAGTAAATGACTTTTTAGGTATACATACAAAAGGGTAAATTTGGGAAAACAAATTGAATTTTTTCTTAATTATATAAATGGACACTTATTTTGTACCAAAATAAAAAGCAAATTGGTCACTTATTGTGTACCGAAGGGAGTACTATTTTATTTGCATGATTCTTTTGATGGAAAGTCCCAACTCTTTGGACCGATCACTCTATTTTGTCAGGTATCCCATGAACAATTGCTTAGAATAACTAAACAAGACAAAGGAACGTAAATCTCAAGGGTTACTCTGTTTTCTAATTCTTTGAATAGAATCAAGATTGCGAAAGAAAAAGAAAGAAGAGGAAAACAAGGAAGACCACTTAGTCTGCAAACTAAAGTATTTTATATATCTGTTAACTTCACTTCCCATTTTTGGAACATTACATTCTAAACTTAGAAACAAACGTCGCATCCTTGACCTAAACAACTGACTTTAAATTTCTTTACTAATTTGTCACTCCATCTGTCCTAGTCGTGATAGATTATTACAAGAAAAAAGAAACCACTCGACTATTATTCTAGTCTCTTTGCCAATAATGTGTTCATTCAAAAGAAAAGGGCAGCCTGATGCACAAAGTATTTCGCGTTTATACAGGATCAGCTGGCAAAGAGTATGTAAAGAGACGCATGTCTTAATAGGTATGGGCAAAGGTTTAAGAAAACAAGAAGGAACGGTTACTCGGGTCTCTTGATAATTTGAAGAGACATCAATGGAATGAACCAAGACAGCAAAAATTACAAATACGTAATATCTGCAATTAATGAGCATAAATGATAGGGAACGTTATAGAATCTTCACGAAACAGTTACGATTGTCAATTATAACATTTCATTAATGTCATTAATTGCTCATAATGGCTCTATTATGAGAGAAAAGAAGCGTAGTACTTAGAAATAGCTATAAAAGGAGAGAAATAGCATTTGTATGGGACACACTGATTATTATTGAAATATACTTATTTACATCGCTTTAAATTGCCTACTCGGCTACTTTTAGTCCAATTTTTCTTCTCTTGTTACATAATTATTTCCTTATCTGATTATCAGCAACCCAAGTTCTTCTAAAATTACTCTTTGACCAAAATTCCTATTTTCTGGTTAAACAAATTGGTTTCGTTATCGGGAATCTGATAATCTTTTACTTTCTAAATCAACTCTTTTGTCAAAACAATCATATCGAATGTCAACGACAACAACCAACAAAGTTTACAGCACCAAGAAAATTAGCAACATCAGGAGAATCAACAAGGTGATGGAACTCCAGTCCCCTCACAACGAAACTCTCCTCGACAATTTCGAGAAGGGTCTCCTGACGGATCTGAATCAAATATGAACGAGCAGTTTGAGAATGATCAGGCTATTGATGAAGCTTTGAAAAAATTAATCGCTCAATAGGTCAGCAATGCTCTTCAGGCTTTTTCTAACCAGTTTCCGGATGTACCACCAATACCAACTCCAAAAAACAACACCTTAGAAAATCCCCGCTCAGGGCTCATTAACTCAGGCAGTGAAGGACTCCCAGCGAATCTTGTGAGGGAGTGTCAGGTAACCCGAGTTCTCCTAAAATTATGCTTTGACCAAAATTCCTATTTTCTGGATTAAAAAATTGGTTCCGTACTAACTCAAACAAATCCGTACTAACAAAAATTCCTATTTTCTGATTTATAAAGTTTAGTACTAACTTTGCAGAAACAGTTCAAGGAGCAAAGCGATCGCATAGAACAGATACCTGGAGTGCCGCCTGTAATCAAGGGGATAGATATGGACAAATACTCTCAACAACCTTGGAAACAAAGTGCCTCTCCTTTACCAATTCCAAAAAAATGCAAGATGCCTAATATTTTGAAATACGATGGAACAACTGATCCACGGGATCACGTAGCTGCATTCACAACTGGTGTAAAGGGAAACAATTTGACCAAGCCAGAAATTGAATCAGTGTTGGTAAAAAAATTTAGAGAAACACTCACGAAAGGAGCATTGACATGGTATTCCCTTTTACCTGAAAATTCTATTGATTCTTTTGTTGATCTTGCAGATTCATCTATCAAAGCACACTCGGGAGCTCAACAAGTTGAAAATCAAATGGAGGACATCTTCAAAATAAAATGAGGAGATACAGAGCTGCTCAAGGAATTCGTAGACAGATTCTAGCGTGAAAGGATGATGTTGCCACGTATACCTGATAATTGGGCGGCTATGGCCTTTTCCAATAATCTAAATGAAAAAAGTTCGGAAGCCATGAGGAGACTCAAAGAAAGCTTACGAGAATTTATAGCAACAACTTGGAATGATATTTATAATAGATACAGTACAACGCTGTGGATAAAAGAAGATATTATTTCAGTCCCGGAAAGATGAAAAAGGGAGATCAAGAAGAGCTGAAACTGAAAAAGGTCCAATGAAAACAAGTACGAACCTTATATGGGACCAACAAGAAGAGATTCATGGTCAAAAAAGGAAAACCCAAGGTATGATCCTAGATTAAGAGATAGAGAGTCAAGTTCATTATCAAGGTTTAGAAAAGAACGAAACATGCGAGATATGCGAGATGATGACAGAAGCTCAAAATCAAAAATCGTTGGCTACAGTTTTAATGTTAGCACATCTGAGTTGGTGGCTGTTTTAAGAAGCATGGGAGACAAGGTACGGTGACCAAAATAAATGAGATCAAACCCAAATAGGATAAATCCCAATTATTGGTGCGAGTTTCACAACGATCACAGACACAAAATGGCGAATTGCAAATAGTTACAAGGTGAAGTAGAGCATTTACTAAAACAAGGGTACTTAACTGATTTGTTCAGTGAAAAGGGAAAGCAAGCATATATGAAGAATAGGCAGGAACCGAAAAAACCTCCTTCACCAAAAAGGACGGTTAATGTCATAAGTAGAGGGGAAGAGATCAATGGTGTAACATATACAACAACAAAGAATGTGTCAAAAGTTACAATCACCCATGGGAGGCGAGTTCGACAGGTTTTGGAAGAAAATAGTATAACATTTGATGATGTAGATGCAGATGGCGTGTTGATCCCGCATAATTATGCACTAGTAATATCTTTACTTGTACATAACACTAATGTAAAACGAGTTTTGATTGACCCAGGTAGTTTTGTGAATATCATTCTGTTGAGAGTGGTAAACGAGATGCAAGCCAATGATAAGCTGATACCCAAGGCACACACCTTGTCTGGTTTTGACAACTCGAGCGTCGTAACAAAAGGGGAGATAATACTCACCACGTTCGCAGAAGCAGTAGTCAAAGACACCAAATTTCAAGTAGTAGAAAAGGATATGGCTTACAATATGATTCTTGGCAGACCATGGATTCACGAAATGGATGTTGTTCCATCTACTTTACATCAAGTTATCAATTTCCTTTCACAATGGGGAATACAACAAATCTGTGGTGACCAACAAGCTTCTCAAAGCATTAACTCCGTGGCAGATTCAAGCACAAAAAATGACAAAAAATATCACAGAATTTAATTGAGGATGCAGCAACACGAGCCTCAACTGAAGACGGGAAAACAGATATAGACTCAAGGCCTGACACTATTCAAGAACCAGAAGAAAATGAAAACATCAAAATAATAATCGAGGAACTGGAAGCTGTGGTACTATTTGTACATTGGCCGGACAGAAAAGTCTACATTGGGACCAACCTCAGCCCAGAGATGAAATGTATGTTGATTGAATTTTTAAAGGCTAACGTAGATTGTTTTGCTTGGTCCTATTCAGATATAACAAGTATACCACCGGAAGTAATGACCCAAAAATTAAATGAAGATCCATCATACCCACATGTCAAACAAAAGAAAAGGAAACAAGGCTCCTTCAAGAATCAGGTAATTCAAGATGAGGTGCAAAAGCTTTTAAAAATCGAGTCCATCCGCGAGGTATAGTATCCAAATTGGTTGGCTAATACTGTAGTGGTACCCAAAAAGAATGGTAAGTGGCGAGTTTGTGTAGATTATACTGATCTAAATATAGCTTGCCCTAAAGATTCTTTTCCGTTACCGCACATAGATCAACTAATTGATGCTACTGCAGGACATGAATTATTAAGTTTTTTGGATGCCTATTCAGGATATAATCAGATTAAAATTGATCCTCTAAATGAAGAAAAAGCTTCCTTTATCAAAGACAGGGGGACTTACTATTACAAAGTCATGT
Organism: Nicotiana sylvestris; assembly: GCF_000393655.2. Taxonomy (NCBI): domain Eukaryota; kingdom Viridiplantae; phylum Streptophyta; class Magnoliopsida; order Solanales; family Solanaceae; genus Nicotiana; species Nicotiana sylvestris. Next base: position 175,750,412 of record NC_091061.1, read on the forward strand.
TGTTCAGCCTAAAGAATGTTGGGGCCACTAACCAAAGGCTAGTGACCAAAATATTTCAAGAACATCTAGGAAAAACCATGGAGGTGTATATAGATGATATGCTGGTCAAATCACAATAAGCAGGGGATCATATTCAACACTTGTCAGATATATTTTAGATTCTTCGCAAATTTAACATGAAGTTAAATCCTGAGAAATGTGCATTTGACATGTCATCGGGTAAGTTCTTGGGAGTCCTTGTTTCTAACCGTGGCATTGAAGTAAATCCCGTGCAGAATAAATCTATTGAGGAAATTCTGGATATAGTTACGAGCAAAAAAGAAGTACAGAGGTTGTTAGGAAGAATAACAGCTTTGGGAAGATTTATTTCCAAGTCATCGGAAAAGTGCTTCAAGTTCTTTTTAACCCTAAAAAAGCAAAATCAATTTGAATGGTCTGAAGAATGTCAACAAGCGCTTAAAAATTTAAAAGCGTACTTGTCAAATCCACCATTGCTAGCCAAACCAAAAGATGGGGAAAAACAACCCATCTACCTTGCTATTTCAGAAGTAACGGTAAGTGTCGTATTAGTTCTAGAGGACCAAGGTAAACAATCTCCAATTTATTATGTTAGCAAGTCTTTATTAGATGCTGAGACTTGATATCCTCATTTAGAAAAACTTGCACTAGCATTAATTATGGCATCTAGGAAAGTAAGGCCTTATTTTCAGTGTCATCCTATCACTGTAGTAACTACCTAACCCTTACGTAATATATTGCATAAACAAGAGTTATCAGGTAGATTAGCCAAGTGGGATATAGATCTAAGAGAATATGACATTACATATCAACCTAGAAATGTAATAAAGTCACAAGTTTTAGCAGATTTTATGGCAGATTTTAGCCAAGGGATACAAGTAGATGCAGAAAAAGAACTACAGGTATTTAACGGGTCTAATCCAGGCACTTGGACCTTATTTACTGATGGTTCATCAAATGTAAAAGGAGCAGGTCTAGGAATTGTCTTGGTACCACATGCGGGAGAAACCATACGACAAGCCATAAAATGTCATCCTATTACTAATAATGAGGAAGAATATGAAGCTGTGATTGTAGGTTTAGAATTGGCAGGAGAGCTCGGGATAGAGCAGGTCATAATCAAAAGCGATTCGCAGCTCGTAGTTAACCAAATGTAGGGGACTTATATAGCTAGAGAGGCAAGGATACAACAATACCTAGAAAAGGCACGGGACTTAGTCGAACAATTCCAAACATGGAAAGTCACGCAGATACCAAGGGAAGAGAATGCCGAGGGAGACGCTTTGGCTAATCTTGAATCCACTGCAGAAGTAACAAATGAAGAAAATGCTTCTGTAATACATTTTTTTAATTCAGTGCTTGATCAAGATAAAAATAAGGTAAATTACAATAATCGAACTTGGGATTGGATAAACAAGATTGTCAATGTTTTGCAGTATGGAATACTACCTGAAGATAAGAGAAAGGCTCCAGCACTTCGCCAAAAGGTTGCTTGTTACTGTTTAGATCAGGGCAATTGTATATCGAAAAATGTTCGGTGGCCCTCTAGCAAGATGTCTCGGGCCTTCTCAAGCGGAATATGTGATAAAAGAAATACATGAGGGACATTTTGGAAATCACGCTGGAGGAAGATCTTGGTAAAAACTATAATTAGAGCTAGCTATTACTGGCCAAAAATGGAAGAAGAGGCAGAATATTTTGTGGCTAAATGTGACAAGTGCTAAAGATATGGTAACAACATGCATCGACCAACTGAATTATTACATCCGATTGTTACACCATGGCCTTTTATGAAGTGGGGGTATGGATATCGTAGGTCCACTATCACAAGCTAAGGGCAAGGTAAGATTTCTGTTAGTACTCACTGACTATTTTACTAAGTTGGTAGAAGCAGGAGCCTTCAAACAAGTACGAGAAAAAGAGGTCTGAGACTTCATATGTCGAAACATCATATGCTGGTTTGGGGTTCCAAAAGATATCATGTGTGATAACGGCCCGCAATTCATAGGTTCACAAATCACAGAATTCTTCCAAAGTTGGCAAATTAAAAGGATTAACTCAACACCATATCATCCAATGGCCAATGGACAAGCTGAATCAACAAATAAAGTTATTATCAACAACTTGAAGAAAAAACTAGAAGAATCGAAAGGCAAGTGTCACGACCTCGGTTCGCCCTCCGTGAACCATCATGATGGCACCTAGTCCTCTACGACTAAGTAAGCCAAAATTGTGTAAGATAACCAAAGTGCGGAATAAAAACAAATTAAAACAGAATGAAGAATGATAAAACAATGTTTAAAAGTGCCGCTCGACATATACCACACAACATTCTTAGAATCAAGTACAATATCCCAAAACCCGAAAACTCATAGAACCACAAGCCTTTGGATATCTACAATGTCTAACTCCAGAATATCTAACAAGGGAAAGAAATACAGAATGGCAAATGTTTAAAAGCTAGAATAGAAAGGGACTCTTCGGTCTGCGGACGCGACAGATATACCTCGAAGTGGCTAGAGCAGTCGCCTCACCTCAAGGGTGATAGGACTGAGTCGCAGTAACTGGATATGCACATAAAAAACATGTGCATAAGGGGCATGAGTACACCACATCGGTACTCAGTAAGTGTCAAGCCTAACCTCGGTCGGGTAGTGACGAGCCAGGTCAGGGCCCTACTGAGGTTAAATAAAATATAAAGTTCGACAGTGTAGAACATAACAATATAAATGAATACATCGGTAAAAGTAACACATGATATAAAAAAAGCAACAACAACTATTACAGAGACAAGGCAAAACACGGAAAGAAATATGACTTAGCACCAAAATAACAACCGGGGATCTCCCAAGATACCATCTTGTAGCCCCATATGTACATATCCAATGGATCTCCCAGGATTCCGTCCCGTAGTCCAACTCATAGTGCACGGGGATCTACCAGAATCCTATTTCGTAGTCCCAAATGTAAATACCAGTACTGGGGAAATCTACCGGGTGCATTCCCGTAGTTCCATATAACTGTGCAGGGGGATCTTCCGAAATCCCACATTCGTAGTCCCAAAATAAACAGACAAGGGGCGCTACCGGAATCCCACATCCGTAGTCCCAAAATAAACACACAACAGCAACAGGAAAATATACAAAAATGGCAAAATTTTATATTAAGGCAACAAGTGATTCTAGCCTAGCATGCTGCACCGAATTCAGGTAAGGCAGGTTGAGCAAATAAGGCAATTAAGTCACTTAGACATGCTTTCCTAAGCTAACAACATGCTTAATAGTGCACGTAATAAAAACAGGAAAGGAAACATACTAGTGATTACGTAATGAAAACCGGATTTCCAACAATTAGCACAAGTACGCACTCGTCACCTCACGTACAAGGAATTTCAATTACCAAATATACCAATCCTAAGGGGAAGGTCCCCCACACAAGGTTAGACAAGCCACTTAGCTCGAACCGACTCAAAATCAACCTGAAACCACGCTCTTGCCATGAGTACTCGACTCCAAATGACCCAATCTATTCAATTCAATTGCGTAATATAAATAACACTTCAAGTAACTGATTCTACAAAGAAATTCTAAGCTAATACGCGAAATTAGGTAAAATGACAAAAATGCCCCTCGGACCCACATCTCAAAATCGGGTAAAATTTATATTTTAAGAATCCCCATGCTCTCACGAGTTCATGCATACCAAAATTACAAAAATCGGACCTCAATTGGTCCCTCAAATGCCCATTTTAAGGTCTCTTAATCTCAAGCCTTAATTACCCTTTTTTTTTCCAAAATTTTCACCACTAATTAGGTCTTTAATCACATATAAATGAGTTATGAAGTCAACAATATTACCTCCAAATGATTCCTCTCGAATTCCTCTTCAATCCTCTTTAAAAAGCTCCAAAAACGGCCACCAATGGAAGAAATAAACCCCAAAATCGTGGACAAGACGACTATTTAAACCTTCTGCCTAGGCCTGAAATCCTTCTTCGCAAACGCAGTCAAAGCCACGCAAAGCACAAAATAACTTTGACCAAATTTCCTCTTTCGCGATCGCGATGCTTTACTCAGACCACCCTTCGCGATCGCGTTCCCCCTCTCGCGAGCGCGATGAATAAAATACCTCAAACCCAGCTAACCACTTTTCCTCTACACGAACGTGATCCACCTTACGCGAACGCGATGACCAAATGCCCAGCCATTCGTGAATGCGTATTCTTCCTCACGAACATGAAGCCTTAAATTCCCAGCTTCATCAGCTGACCCTTTGTGAACGCGAAGGTCATTTCACTGCAGCACTGATCTGTAATTTTTCTGCAACTCCAAACATCATGAAATGGTCTGATTGACCACCCAAAACTCATCCGAGGCCCCCGGGACCTGAACCAAACATACCAACATACCCCATAACTTCATTCAAACTCGTTCCAACCTCCGGAATGCTCAAAACAACGTCAAAACACCAAATTCGCATTGGATTCAAGCCTAAGAATTTCAAAATCTTCTAAATTATGCTTTTGATAAAAAAAACCAACCAAACCACTTTAGAATGATATGAAATTTTGCACACATATCCCAAATGACACAACGGAACTATTGCAACTCTCGGAATTCCATTCCGACCCTTGGATCAAAATCTCACTATCGAACCGGAAACTTCAAAAATTCAACTTTCGGTATTTCAAGCCTAAATTAGCTACGGACCTCCAAAACACAATCCGAACACGCCCCTAAGCCCAAAATCACCCAACGGAGCTAACAAAACCATCAGATTTTAATTTCGAGTCCGTCTTCACATTGTTCCGACTATGGTCAACTTTCCAACACTTAAGCTCTCATCTAGGGGCTAAGTGTCCCAAAACTCTCCGAAACTCAAAACCGAATATCCAGGAAAATCAAAATAGTAAAAATAAACTCGAGGAAAGCAGTTAATAGGGTATCGGGGAGTTAATTCTTAAGATGACCAGCCGAGTCATTACATCCTCCTACACTTAAACATTCGTTCGTCCTCGCACGAGCATAGAGACATACCTCCGGAGCATCGAAACATGATACCAGATGAACTCCTGCCAAGCTGGGAGGTAAGGCAAGCTCGTAAGCAACCTCCCCAACACTCATCAATATCTCAAAAGGACCAATAAACCTCAGACTCGACTTTCCCTTCTTCCCAAATCTACTAACGCCCTTCATAGGCGAAACCCGAAGCAGAACCGGCTATCCAACTATATAGGAAACATCACGAACCTTCCGGTCTGCGTAACTCTTCTGTCTGGACTGGGCTGTGCGGAGTCTATCCTGAATCACCTTAACCTTCTCCAAAGCATTCTGAACTAAGTTTGTGCCTAATAATCTTGCCTCGCCCGACTCGAACCAACCCACCAGAGATCTACACCGCCTACCATATAAAGCCTCGTACGATGCCATCTAAATGCTGGACGGATAACTGTTATATGCAAACTCTGCCTTGGCAAGAACTGATCCCAAGACCTTCCAAACTCGATCACACATGCACGAAGCATATCTTTAAGAATCTGAATAGTGAGCTCGGACTGTTCGTCCGTCTAAGGTTAAATGATGTACGCAACTCTACCCGAGTACCCAACTCATGCCGAACGACCCTCCAGAACCATGATGTGAACTTAGTACCTCTATCTGAAATGATGGAAACTGGAATACCATGCAGATGAACAATCTCCCGGATATAGATCTCCACCAACCGCTCCGATGAATAAGTAGTACACACCGGAATAAAGTGAGCGGACTTGGTCAGCCGATCTACAATCACCCAAACAACATCAAACTTTCTCAAATTCCACGGGAGCCCAACTACAAAGTCCATGGTGATCCACTCCCACTTCTACTCCGGAATCTCTATCTGCTGAAGCAACCCACCCGGTCTTTGATGCTCATACTTCACCTGCTGACAGGTGAGACACCGAGCTACAAGTACAACTATATCTTTTTTCATCTGCCTCCACCAGTAGTGCTGCCTCAAATCGTGATACATCTTTGTGGCACCCGGATGAATGGAATACCGCAAGCTATGGCCCTCCTCCCGAATCAACTCCCGAAGCCCATCAACATTGGGTACAAAAATATGACCCTGCATCCTTAATACCCCATCATCACCAAAAGTCACATCTCTAGCATCACCGTGCTGAACCTTGTCCTTGAGGACAAGCAAATGAGGGTCATCATACTGTCACTCCCTGATACGATCAAATAAGGAAGACTGAGAAACCACGTAAGCTAGAACTCGACTAGGCTCTGAAAGATCTAATCTTACAAATTGGCTGGCTAAGGCCTGAACATCCATCGGCATAGGCCTCTCTAATGCTGGTAAATATGCCAAACTCCCCAAACTCTCTACCCGGCGACTCAAAGCATCGGCCACCATATTGGCCTTGCCCGGGTGATACAAAATAGTGATATCATAGTCCTTCAACAACTCTAACCTCCTCCTATGGTGCAAATTTAGATCCTTTTGCTTCAATAAGTGATGCAAGCTTCGATGGTCAGTATAAATCTCAAAGGGAACCCCGTAATGGTGCCAAATCCTCAGGGTGTGAACAATGGCAGCTAACTCAAGGTTGTGAAAAGGGTAATTCTTCTCATGTATCTTCAACTGTCTAGACGAGTAGGAAATCACCCTACTGTCCTGCATCAACACCGCCCCGAGGCCAATCCTCAAGGTATCACAATAGACTGTATAAGACCATGAACCTGAAGGAAATATCTAAACTGGGGCTGTAGTCAAAGCTGTCTTGAGCTTCTGAAAGCTCGCCTCACACTCCTCCGTCCACTAGATCGGAGCATCCTTCTGGGTCAACCTAGTCATAGGGGCTGCAATCGATGAAAACCCCTCCACAAAATGACAGTAGTAGCCCGCTGAGCCAAGGAAACTATGGATCTCGGTAGCTAAGAATGGTCTGGGCCAACTCTGCACGACCTTTATCTTCTTCGAATCCACCTGAATACCCTCACTCGATACCACGTGGCCTAAGAATGCCACTGAATCCAACCAAAACTCACATTTCGAGAACTTAACATATAACTTCTTCTTTCTGAGAGTCTAAAGCACAGTCCTCAAGTGTTTCTCATGATATCCGACTCCGAGAATACACCATAATATCATCAATAAAGACAATGACGAACGAGTCGAGATACGATCGGAATAGACTATGCATCAAACGCATAAAGGTTGTTGGGGCATTGGTCAGCCCAAATGACATAACAAGGAGCTCGCAATGACCATACCGAGTCATGAAAGCAGTCTTCAGGATATTTGGCTCCCGAATCTTCAACTGATGGTAACCTGAGCACAATAATCTTAGAAAACACCTGTGCGCCCTAAAGCTAGTCAAACCGATCATCAATACAAGGCAAGAATAATTGTTCTTCACTGTAACTTTGTCCAACTGGCGATAATCTATACAGATACGCATAAAACCATCCTTTTGCTTCACAAACAAGACAGGAGCACCCTAAGGTGATACACTGGGCCGAATAAAACCTTTATCAAGCAATTCCTGTAACTAATCCTTCAACTCCTTCAAATCAAGAGGAGCTATACGATATGTAGGAATAGAAATGGGCTGAGTGCCCGACAACAGATCAATGCCAAAATCAATATCTCTATTAGGTGGCATGCCTGGAAGATCAGCTAGAAACACATCGGGAAAATCCCGTACTACTGGACCGAATCAACTGAACGGGTATCAATACTGACATATCTCACATAAGCTAAATACGCATCACACCCCTTCTCAACCATACTGAGCTTTAAGAAAAGAAATAACTCTACTGGGAGTGCGATCTAAAGTACCCCTCCACTCAATACGCGGTATACCTGGCATAGCCAGCATCACGGTTTTAGCATGATAATCAAGAATAGCATAATGGGGCGACAACCAGTCTATGCCCAAGATAATGTCAAAATCTACCATGCTGAGTAATAATAGACCGGCTCTGGTCTCAAAACCACTAAGAGAAACCAAACACGACCGATAAACGCGGTCCACAACAAGAGAATCTCCCACATGAGTAGAAACATAAATAGGGGAACTCAATGAATCTCGGGGTACACCCAAATGCAGAGCAAAATAAGAAGACACATAAGAGTAAGTGGAGCTTGGATCGAATAGAACTGATGCATCTCTGTGAAAACCAGTATAATACCTTTGATGATAGAATCAAAGGCAACAACCTTGGTATGGGTAGGAAGGGCATAGTATCTGACCTGGCCTCCCCCTCTAGGGCGATCTCTACCTCCCTGACCTCCACCTCTAGCTGGTTGAGCAGGTGGGGTAGCAACTGGAGCTGTAACCATAGCCTGAGAACTCTGTGGGACACGGTGTGGCTGAGAAGTCTGTGGAGGTGCACCCCTCCCAAGTCTAGGGCAATCCCTTACCATATGGCATGTATCACCACACTTAAAACAAGCCTTGGGAGGACGTGGCAGTGGGAACTGTGCAGTACGAGTACTCCAAGACCCCTGAACACATGAAACACTATGTGAAATTTGAGATGCAAACTGAGCTAGTTGACCCACAAAACCTCTACCATGTCGTACTCTTCCTCCAAAATAAGGACCAGTGGGTCTCTCCAATCTACGAGGTCTCCTTACTTCCCTATACTCTCTCTCCTGACCTCGTCTGCCCCTTCCCTCTTGGGCCCACATGTCCTCTACTCGGCGAGAGGTCCTCACTAACCGCTGAACTAGGACCATAGGTTGAGTCGCCATGACACCTGGAACTTGAACAATGAGATCTCGCTGCTCTGGAGTGTGGGCGACGGGAGTCTATACTCCTCCCCCGGCCTGAGATGTAGCTGCAGCAAGGGGAAGCAACCCTTCCTGAGCCAAAGTGGTGTACATGCTCATGAACTGTGCCAGAGCCTCCTAAAGTGCTGAAATAGTAGTAAGACTCCATCCGGAACTGCTGGTGGCACTTTGGTAGTAGCTCGCGCAGGTGCTCTAGCTGCACCATGTGTGCATCCTCGGCCTCTACTCCAGTCCCGACTTCTAGCAACTCTTGTAGGGGCGCGGGTGCCTGATCATTTCAGTTAGCGCGTGTCATCATCATCGATGAGAGAATAGAAGATAGAAGTTCAGAATTCGTGACATCAAAAATCTCTCACGACAGGGAAATCAAATGAAGTGGGATTTTCCTAAAGGTTACATAGCCTATCGTAGATAAGTACAGACGTCTTCGTACCGTTTAGTGAGACTCTAATAAACCGGCTTGTGATACATGAATCCTATGAACCTAGAGCTCTGATACCAACTAGTCACGACCCCAGTTCGCCCTCTATGAACCATCGTGACAGCACCTAGTCCTTTACGACTAGGTAAGCCTAAATTGCGGAAGATAACCAAAGTGCGGAATAAAAACAGAATGAAGAATGATAAAATAGTGTTTAAAAGTGCTGCTCGACATATACCACACAACATTCTCAAAATCAAGTACACTATCCCAAAACCCAGAAACTCACGGAACCACAAGCCTTTAGATATCTACAATGTCTAACTCCAGAATATCTAACAAGAGAAAGAAATACAGAAGAGCAAATGTTTAAAAGCTAGAATAGAAAGGGACTCTTCGATCTGCGGATGCGGCAGATATACCTCAAAGTCGCTGGAGCAATCGCCTCGCCTCAAGGGTGATAGAACTGAGTCACCGTACCTGGATCTGAACATGAAAAACATGCGCAGAATGGGCATGAGTACACCACATCAGTACTCAGTAAGTGCCAAGCCTAACCTCAGTCGGGTAGTGACGAGGAATGTCAGGGCCCTACTGAGGTTAAAGAAAATATAAAATTCGACAGTGTAAAATAGAACAGTATAAATGAATACAGCGGTAAAAGTAACACATGATATAAAAAGGGCAACAACAACAATTATAGAGACAAGGCAAAACACAGAAAAAAATGCGACTTAGCACAAAAATAACAACCGGGGATCTCCTAGGATATCGTCCTGTAGTCCCATATGTACATATCCAATGGATCTCCCGGGATCCCGTCCCATAGTCCAACTCATAGTACGGGGGGATCTACCGAAATCTTGTTCCGTAGTTCCAAATATAAATACCCAGTACTGGGGGAATTTACCAGGTGCATTCTCGTAGTTCCATATAAATGTGTAGGGGGATCTACCAGAATCCCACATCCGTAGTCCCAAAATAAACAGACAAGGGGGCGCTACCGGAATGCCACATCCGTAGTCCCAAAATAAATACACAGCAGCAACATGAAAAAATACAGAAATAGCAAAATTTCATATTAAGGCAACAAGTGATTCTAGCCTAGCATGTTGCACCGAATTCAAGTAAGGCAGGTTGAGCAAATAAGGCTATTAAGTCACTTAGACATGCTTTTCTAAGCTAACAACAGGCTTAACAGTGCACGTAATAAAAATAGAAAAGGAAACATACTAGTTATTACTTAATGAAAACTGGATTTCCAACAATTAGCAAAAGTATGCACTCGTCACCTCACGTACAAAGCATCTCAATTACCAAATATACCAATCCTAAGGGGAAGGTCCCCCACACAAGGTTAGACAAGCCACTTATCTCTAACCGGCTCAAAATCAACCCGAAACCACACTTTTGCCACGAGTACTCGACTCCAAATGACCCAAATCTATTCAATTCAATTGCATAATGTATATAACACTTGAAGCAACTGATTCTACAAAGAAATTATAAGCTAATACGTGAAATTGGGTAAAAATAACCAAAATACCCGACAGGTCCACATCTCAGAATCTGGTAAAATTTATGTTTTCAGAATCCTCATGCTCTCACGAATTCATGCATACTAAAATTACCAAAATCAGACCTCAATCGGTCTCTCAAAGACCCATTTTAAGGTCTCTTAATCTCAAGCTCTAATTACCCTTTTCCCCAAATGTTTCACTACTAATTAGGTCTTTAATCACATATAAACGAGTTATGAAGTACAAAAAAACGTTTACTAAACGAGTTATGAACGACTATTTAAACCTTCTGCCTAGGCCTAAAATCCTTCTTCACAAACGTGGTCAAAGCCTCACATTCGTGAAGCACAAAAAAACTTTTACCAAATTTCCTCTTTCGCGATCGCGACCTTCCAATTGCAAACCGGATTCGTTACTCAGACCACCCTTCGTGATCGCGTTCCCCATCTCGCGAACGCGATGAATAAAATACCTCAAACCCAGCTGACCATTTTTCCTCTATGCGAACGCGATCCACCTTACGCGAACGCGATGACCAAACGCCCAGCCCTTCGCAAACGCGTAGCCTTCCTCATGAATGCGAAGGCTTAAATTCCCAGCTTCATCAGCTGACCCTTCGCAAACGCGAGGACCCACTCGCGAATGCGAATGTCATTTCTCTGCAGCATTGATCTGCAATTTTTCTGCAACTCCAAACATCATGAAATGGTCTGATTAACCACTCGAAACTCACCTGAGGCCCCTGGGACCTCAACCAAACATACCCCACAACCTTATTCAAACTCGTTCCAACCTTCGGAACGCTCAAAACAATGTCAAAACACCAAATTCGCATCGGATTCAAGCCTAAGAATTCCAAAATCTTCTAAATTACGCTTTTGATCAAAATCCAACCAAACCAAAAACGAATGACTTGAAATTTTGCACACATATCCCAAATGTCACAACGAAACTACTTCAACTCTCGGAATTCCATTCCGACCCTTTGATCAAAATCTCACTATCGAACCGAAAACTTCAAAAATTCAACTTTCGACATTTCAAGCCTAAATTAGCTACAAACCTCCAAAACACAATCTGAATATGTCCCTAATCCCAAAATCACCCAACGGAGCTAACGGAATTATCGGTTTTCCATTCTGAGGCCGTCTTCACATTGTTCCGACTACGGTCAACTTTCTAACAATTAAGCTCTCATCTTGGACTAAGTGTCCCAAAACTCTCCGAAACTCAAAACCGAACATTCCAGAAAATCAAAATAGCAGAAATAAACTCAGGGAAATAAGTTAATAGGGGATCGGTGCATTAATTCTTAAGACGACCGGCCGGGTCATCACAGCAAGTGGCCAGAGGTACTACCTGAAGTCTTGTGGGCTTACCGAACAACATCAAAAACAAGTACGGGAGAGACACCATTTTCACTTGTATACGGTGCTGAAGCCTTAATTACAGCTGAAATAAGGGAACCAAGTACAATATATACTCAAGCTACTGAAGAGTCAAATGAAGAAGAGATGCGAGTAAATCTGGATTTGCTTGAAGAAAGGAGGGAAATTGCCCTAATAAGAATGACAATGAAAAAATAAGTTATTAAGCGATATTATAATCGAAAAGCTCATCTCAAAAACTTCATTATTGGGGAATATGTACTCAAGAAAGTTTTCCAATCCACAAGAGCAACCAATGTGGGAAAGTTAAGTGCAAATTGGGAAGGGCCTAACAAGATTCATGGTATCGCAGGAAAATGTGCATATGAGCTTGAAACCATGGATGACAAGATTCTACATTCAAGTTGGAATGTTGTTCATGTGAAGAAGTAATATTTCTAAGGGAAGGAAATACCAACGGTCATGCATCCCCACTTACCATTTTTATTTTTGAATTGTTAAAGTTATACTATCAATTTTAGATGATAGAAAAAAGCTAGCTCACACCAAATGATGAATTTAGACCTGAAAGACACGTGAAAGAAACATAATTCCCGGTCTAGGGTTACAACTATTCTGATGGAAATGTAACGAGTTAAGCAGTTTTCATCTAAATTATACCTTAGAGTATAGTATGTTTGTCCTTTACAAGAAAAGGACTGCATGGAAAGAATAATTAAGTGCTCGAGATTTCATACTTCAAAGCTCAAACACTTGGGGGACTATATAATATACATATAATATATGTATAAGGAAGGCAAAGAAGGCTGAAACAATTAAATTTCAAGTTAAGCCTAAAGTCTACTCAGCAAATATCAAGTTCAGAGCAAAGTCATGAGCCAAAAACGCAAGCCTGATTTAAAAACCTGTGAAGAATACACTCGTGGATATAAATTTCAAAATCTTACGAATGTTTAGGTTAAATGCAACATTTAGTCATGTGTCATAAAGAAACCCTTAGATTTTCTTTTTTACAAATCCTGTTGTAAAGAAAACAGTTACGGAACAGTTATAGAAGATATTTAAATACATGTAAGGTATTATTTAGCTTGACATGTTTGAATAAAACTTTTCTCAAAGTTATTCCAAGAAACATGTTTGTTCCTATTTATCATTTCGTATGTTTATACCATTATGAAGTTGAGACGTCTTTTTCATTAAGTGTCGTATATAAAAATGGGCTCTTTTATAATTCATGCTTGATTAAAAATCCATGAAGTTAACTAAGCATTTTTGAAATACAAAAGTTAAAAGGGTAAAACAAAAAGCCACATATTAAAATTGAAGTGGAAGCAAGACCCTAAACTTATAAAGAAACAAGGTAAGGGCAAATCATTAAAAGAGTATAACAGAAACTCAAGTCAAAGGCATCACAAAAAGTTGAAACAAAAACTTTATAATATTCTAAAATATTTAGTTAAAACTAAGTATGAACTTAGTCCTAACTTGATTATCATTATAGAAATCCCCTAAAAGACCTGGGGATATGTTATTACCAAAAAACATTACCTCTAAATGGGTTCAAGGGTAAAACCACCAATTTTTCATCAACAAAACCAAAAAAAACTAGTTAACTTCACAATCAAACTTTCACTATGGAGCAGGTTCTGAACCAGTATTCAAGATGGCACTATTAGCAACAGAAGGTTCGACTTGATCAGAAGGAGCTGAGACATCCACTGCACCAGGATTAGCTTCAACATTTTCGGGAGTATCAGCCATGGGTGAAGAAAAAATTTGGCTCTGTTGAGTTTTTTCAATTGTCTCCTTAATCTTTGCTAACTCAGCATCCAAGCTAAAACCTTCCTGGCTTACCTCCATAAGAGTATCATAGCGCGTGTTCAAAATGGCCTAATTTGCTTCAACAACGGCTTTGTCCTCAAGAGCTTCATAGTCTCTTTCCCAATGATTAGTTTCCCTCTTGAGCTCCTCCCTCTCAGCTAAAACAACATCGTAAGAAGTCTGTAAGGGGGTAAGTGAAATATCCAAAAACTTGACCTTATCGGGAGATACTCGGAGATCTTCTTGGGTCTGGGTGAGTGTTTGAACAAGCTCACCAGCATAAACTTCTTTCTCATTCAGCAGGGCCTTCAGAGCTCTGATCTCTTCTGTAGCTTTGGAGAGTTGTTCAGCAAAAGACGACTCGAGAAGGTTCTTATCCTTGCCCGTGTGGTTGGAAGAAGCTTTCTCATCAGCTAGCTCTGTTGCCATGACTCTTAGCTGCTGCTCCAAGGTACATTTGTTCTCTTCTAAAACTTCCATCTCAAGCTGGAGACTTTCATACTGCTCTTTCCAATTATCTACCTCAATCTGGTAATCATGCATCAATTTCTCCATATGGAAAACCCTTTTCATCATCTCTGTGCCGATGAAATTGATCTACATAAAGAGAAAAGGATAAGAATCCTAATAGAAGGAAAATGGTATAAGATATAGAAAGAAGTCTATACCTTCAATGATGATTGCACGATGTCATTCATCTAAGTCAAAGAACTACGACTTTCTAACTTGGACTTTTCAGCCTGGCCAATCAAGGGCTTTAACCATACGCCAGACTGGCCTGACTTCTTTAGAAGATTTCCATCAGCAAGAACTTCAATGGTAATTTGATTCATTACCCTTCTTCCACTTGAAGAACCAATTTCAGTACGAGGAATATTGGCAGCAGGGACAATAGAAGAAGTCATAATGGCTTCAGGCAGAGCAGAAATAGCAGCAGTAAGAATATGCAAATGGCATTCCATTGGGACAGATACAGGGAAGGAGGCAAGAGGTACTTCCTCAGACACCAAGTCAAAGCCTTCATTATCAAACCTACGTGAAAAGAGGTGGTCAAAAGAGTCACGATGTGCTATGGGTGTCTATTCATCAGAACTCACTAAAGTGGCTTCAACAGGCTCAGTCACAGGAACAAAACAAGGAGAAGGAATAACTTTGTCATCCGAAATGACGCATCTTCTAGCCCGCGACTTTCTAACCAAAGAGCTTCCATCCCAATCCTCTTCATCTTCAGAATCCTGGGGTCTGTCAGCTTTTCTTTTAGTTGAAAAACTCAAGATTATCTCCTGAGCTCTCGCCAAAGAAAGTCTAGAAGCTACGATTGACTCAGCACTTATGCCACAAATAGGAAACCCTGATAAAAAGAAGGGTTAAATAAATTCTAATAAAAGAATGAATAAAAAATAGAAGGGAATGAATAAATTTTTTACCGTGAGTCTTAACCTTCCAACCAAACCTATTTGAGAGGTGCTTCCAAGATCTAACTTCCATCGGAACAATGGTCAACAATTTTTCTACCCAACAACGGAAGTTGGGAATCTCTTCAAGAGTTCCCAAGTTGTTGAAAAAGGAAAAGTGAAACAGTCACGGGAAGTACAAACTCTTTAAAAAAAGAGATAGAGAGAAAGTTGTAAAGAAAACTTACGTGAAAAATTTTACTTTTCAGGGAAAGGCATATTCTCTTCACCTACTAACCCTATCATAGGAGCAACAACAAATTAATCGGGCATACCAGCAACGATCTTTATCGTTCTCAGGGCTGACTAAAACTCTCTTGCTCCTCGCCACCAGAGTAAAAACCCCATGCCGGAATAACTTAGCAGAGTAGAGATGAATTAGATGAAAAAAGGTGAAAGAGAAATTGAGCCAAATAAGCCAAATATCATAAGCATGCAACAAACCTCCATACAATAGGGACAATTTGTCATAAACACACATTGAAGAAGCGGCAGAATTCAATAATGACTGGATCAATAGGGGGTATAAAGTTCAATGTAAAGGGATATGTATACACAAAAGAAAAACCAGCTTTGAAAGAAGTGATCCTTTGATTTGCATTAGGGATCAGAATTGGGAAATCAAACTTCCAATGACAATCTCTACGAACAACAGAGATCAAACCTTTAGTAGTCTGTGAAGGGTAAACATCAGCACGATCATGAGAGGACATAGAAGAAACCTGGTTTCTAATCAATTCTCTATTAGTATAAAAAGAAAGTTCAAAAGGTATAATCTCGTCAACTGTAGGTTCACGGACTGGCTCATTGGAATCTCTACTTCTAGCAGAAGACCTATGTGGAAGAGATGCCCTAGTTCTAGAAGATGAAGGAGGAGTGGAACTAGGTTGAGAAGAAGAAGACACTCGAATGGAAACTGACCCTAAACTACACATCCTACCCCCTCTCCTGCTTCTAGTAGGAGCAAGGGGAAGTTCATCTACGATAAGAGCCTTTTGAGGATCAGGGTTTGAAGAAGACATAGTTGTACGAAGAAGAAGAGAAAATTGAATGGCCAAAGATGGAAAACTTTTCCATGAAAGAAAAGACAAGGTATATATTTATCTCAGAAGCAACCGTCAAACTAAAAGGTAATGATGGAAACGTCATAATGAAAACTGTCACTTCCTGATTGATGTAGCAGTAAAAAGCCCTAAAAGACGCTGAGGAACTGCAGAACCAATCAAACGCCACCACATGTCACATGCATTAAATGGAAGTGATATGCAAAGCGTCAGTTCTAGAAAGGTATAATGATATGTGGGAATGGCGGCAAAAATTCCCACTTTAATGAGATCCACTTCCCAAATATTCAATTTATCAATAAATAGCAAGTGGGGAGACTATCTGTATAGGGGAAAATCAAGTTAACATTTGAAATTAATTATGTGGCTGACATGTCAAGACACGTGGATTAATAAAAGACTGACAGTTGGCAAAGAGTATGCAAAGAGATGCAGGTCTTAATAGATACGAGCAAAGGTTTAAGAAAACAAGAAGGAACAGTTACTTGAATCTCTTGATAATTTAAAGAGACATCGATAGAATAAACCAAGACAGCAAAAAGTACAAATACGTAATATCTGCAATTAATGAGCATAAATGATGGGGAACGTTATAGAATCTTCATGAAACAGTTACGATTGCCAATTATAACATTTTATTAATGTCATTAATTGCTCATAATGACTCTATTATGAGAGGAAAGAAATGTAGTACTTAGAAATAGCTATGAAAGGAGAGAAATGACATTTGTATAGGATACACTGCTTAGTATTGGAATACTTATTTACATTGCTTTAAATTGACTACTCAGCTACTTCTCAGTCCAATTTTTCTTCTCTGGTTACATAATTATTTTCTTATCTGATTATCAGTAACCTGAGTTTTTCTAAAACTACACTTTGACCAAAATCCCTATTTTCTGGTTAAACAAAGGGGTGTGATATGGGTAGCCTACCCTAATACAACATGGTTTTACGGCTCGAACCTGTGACCTATAAGTCACACTCAGAATTCAATATTTATTTTATGTGTCCAAGTACGTGGGTGAAATTACATAATATTACACGAATTTTGAGAGCCAAAACTAGAAAACACATTAATGTATTTAACTCTCTAGCTCTTTTTTTTATACACACATAACATAAGAAGTAGACACCATAGTTGCAGCTTAAGATAAATCATCTACTTACGGCAAAGTGTATGGTGCATTCTGTTTTTTTTAGAATAACAAACATACATCATCAAGCCAAACTCTTCATTTTCTTGCCCAAATTACACTACTAAAAAACTGTGTAAATTCGTCCACCAAAACCGACCGAAATCGGTCAAAAATTAATAAAAATCGACCAATTTTTGACCATTTTTAATTAGTCGGAAAAATGATCATTGCTAACGTGTACCAACCGAAGTTGGTCAGAAATTTCAAAGCATTGACTGACTGTCAAACTTCAATTTTCGACCGAATTCGATCGGTACCAATTATTTTATTTTAATTTTCAATTTTCGACCGAAATAGGTCAGATTTTTTTTGTTTTGCTATGAGGCCACTATTTTCGTTGTCAAAATTATTTTTTTTGACTTTTGCAATCAGATACTTAATTTTCGACCGATTTCGGTCAGTATGCCTTGGATGAAAAATGCCAATTTTCTACTAGTGTTAAAAAAATAAAGACTGGCAAGAACAAGAAATCTCATCTTAGCTCTTGTTCAATGTAATGCCAATTCCAAGCACAAAGCAGTACTTCACTTCTAATTTCACAAGACGCTCTAAAGCTATATTCACATAATCCAATGGCACTTCAGAATTAAATTTTTAGAAAGAAAGCTGTTGGCCTAAGTGATGTTTGTTTTGGTGATTGACAAAGAAACTCAAACATGAACCAGGTCTATACACAGTGTACACATACACAAGCATAAATTGGGCACAAGACATGCACATGAAGGAGATAAGCTTAAGTGGTTGTATCTAATATCTCCTGAACGAAAAGGTTGCATAATTGATAAGAAGGACTCCTTACTCGAGAGAACTCTATCCTAGATAAGGAAAGAGTTAGAAGTTGAAGATAATTAGAACTCGTCCACCATGGAAGAGAATAGCATTAGAACTCTAGTTATTTCCTATTCTACTAACTCTATAAATTGCAAGAAGTTCTCATTTTACAAGTATGCACAAACGCTGAAATTAAACGTGAGTTGAGAGCAAAATAGCAAGGCATTTTGTAAACAATTCTTGTGTGATTCAAGTGCGGGAACCTGAAGCTACATAAACCAGATAGAAGAATCAATTCCAAGTGTTTGCCTTTTACTCTAGTTTCATTGTAGTAGGTCGTAGTTTTTTCACCTTTTGTGTCAGGTGTCTTCCAAGTTAAATCCTTGTGTTCTTTACTTTTTGCATTTATTATTCTGCAACAGTAGTATAAGGAACATATAGAAGAACCATGTCCTTCAATAATCTATGCACGCGAAAAATTGGACACCATACATCAATTAGTATTAGAGCAGGTTATCCTTGAAGAGGCTTACACCTTAGGAGAAGATCAACATGAGTGCACCACCTGAAAACTGGGAAGGACAATCCACTGCTAGCCACCACTCTTTAATAGCCAGTACTATTCTGGGTGAAAAAACAGGGTGATAGATCACATTATAGGAGAGAACTATGAGTTATGGGACATGGTCACCGATGGTCTACTGGCTACTTTGAAGAAAAATGCTGAAGGAATAGATGTGCCAAATACAAAAGCAGATTGCAATGCCGAAGACTTGAAAAAGTGGGAGAAGAATTCTAAAGCCAAGAAATGACTTATTTGTGGACTTAGTCCATATGAGTACAACAGAATCCAAAGTTGTGCCACTGCTAAGCGAATTTGGGACACACTGCAAGTGGCTCACGAAGGAACACCTCAGGTGAAGAGATCTAGAGGAACTCTATTGTACTATCAGTATGAGAACTTTGTTATGAAGGAAGGAGAAACCATTCAAGAAATGTAAAGAAGGTTGACTACACTAACAAATGAGCTATAATCTCTTGGAAGGATTATTCCTGAAGAAAATAGAGTCGAGAAGATACTGACTAGGATTTTGTCTATCACTTAGCAGAGCAAAATCACTGCCATCCAGGAATCAAAGAATATTGCCACTCTCCCACTGGGTGAATTAACTGGAAAGCTCACTACCTATGAAATTATAAGGAGACAAACCATGAAGATGGATGTGCCTAAGAAGGAAAGGAGATTGGCACTAAGAATCACTGAAGGTTCTGATATGGAA
Organism: Nicotiana sylvestris; assembly: GCF_000393655.2. Taxonomy (NCBI): domain Eukaryota; kingdom Viridiplantae; phylum Streptophyta; class Magnoliopsida; order Solanales; family Solanaceae; genus Nicotiana; species Nicotiana sylvestris. Next base: position 175,770,135 of record NC_091061.1, read on the forward strand.
GATGATGAAATGGATATGATCACCAAGGACTTAACCATGAAGATGGATGTGCCTAAGAAGGAAAGGAGCTTGGCACTAAGAATCACTGAAGGTTCTGATATGGAAGATGATGAAATAGATATGATCACCAAGGACTTTAAGGAGTAACTGAGGAGAGGAAAGGGTTCTTGAAGAAGTAGAAGCTATAACAAGTTAAAAGCTCATGAGAAACAAACCAATGATGGCTGCTACAAGTGTGGAAAGACTGATCACCACATCAAGAACTATCATTTGTGGGAAATTGAATGAAAGAAGGAAAGAGCTGAATGAAGAAACAAGAAGAAGGAACATGTTCAACCCAAGAAAAGAAACAACAAAGGATCAACCAAGGCTATGGTCATTGCTTGCGGAGAAAGCTTAGATGATGATGATGATAATGAACGAGCACTTATTGCCATTGGAGAATCTGATGAAGAAACTGAGGTAAGTCTCCTTCATCTCAAAGACAAGATTAAATTTTTGTCTAAAGAAAGGTTAACTGAGTTACTACTAGAGCTAATTGATGAATCTGAGGATGTAAGTAACGAAAAGGAATATCTGTCGAAAGAATGTGTGATTTTGAAGGCTAAGTGCAAAAACCTGGAACTTAGGGTTAGTGAAACTGTAAGTGAAAATACTGTGTTGAAGAACCAGGTTCATGTACTTGACTCAATTGTCCTGAAGCTTATATATGAAAATCTAAAATTGAAACAAGGAACAAGCAAAAATACAACTGATCACGCACAAATCATTTTAGAAGAAAATGTAGGAAGAATGAATGATGAGTTGTACAAAAGGGATGAACAGGTAAGAATTCTAAAGGAGGATCTAAGCAAGGTCAAGCATAAGCTAGACAGAACCTGTAAATGGAACAGGTCCTCCGATGCACTTTCATGGCTACAAGAACACCATAGTAGCAACATAAGAGGACTTGGCTTTGGGAACCTGACACCTAAGTGGGATCCCAAAAGCAAGTATTTCACACTTTGTGAGAACAAGATTTGCATACACTATGATAAAATAGGTCACTATAAACGTGAATGCACTGCAAAAGAAAAGGAAAGTCAAAAGAATAAAGAATTTGTTCAAGGGAAGAATAGGCTACCAAGTTGGGCTAAAAAGAATATAATTCATCCTTGGGCTAAAAACAATATGATTCATCCTTTTGCTTATAAAAAAGGACCCAAACTAGTTTGGGTTCCTAAGACTAATCCCTAATTTCCCTTTGCAGGTCCAAATGAAGGGGAACAAGCAAATATGGTACATGGATAGTGGCTTCTCAAAGCACATGACAGGAAACAAAAACCAGTTCCTTTCTCTTGAGGACCTTAAAGGAGGTAATATCTCCTTTGGAAATGGAAAGAAAGTTGAGATCATTGGGATTGGAAACGTAGGTAAGACTGATTCTCACTCTATTGAGAGTGTCTACTTGATAGATGTACTGAAGTACAGTCTAATAAGTGTATCACAATTATGTGATAGAGGTAACATGGTAGCATTTATCTCTACAAAATGCTTTGTGATTAACCTTACCACTAACAAGATAGTTTTGCAGGGAAAAAGAGTGAATAACATAAATTGTCACGACCCTAATTTCCCTTCGTAGGATATCATGACGACACCTAGTCTCTAAGACTAGGTAAGCATAACACTTAAATAATTAGAAGAATTCAACCATCAAATGATAAATACGAGATAAAAATCTTATACAAATTACAATTCCCAAAAACGGTTGTACAAATCATAAGCCCTACAGAGTTTGCTAGAAAATCTCTAAATGCAACTATTCAGATGGAATTAAACAGTACAAAGAAAATATCAGAAGGTGACTCCGAGGAATGCAAATGCGACGGCAGGTTTACCTTGAGTCTCCACCGCTCGACCAGCCAGCTAATAATCAACAACAACTGAGGCACCTAGATCTGCAAAAAAGTGCAGAAGCATAGTATGAGTACACTACAGTGGTACCCAGTAAGTATCAAGACTAACCTCGGTGGAGTAGTGATAAAGAACATTCAAGACAGATGCCAAACTAAACAACCTGAACAAGTGTGTAGATGAACTAACAGAGAAACAATATTAATATAAAGCTAAGCAGGATAAGGAATACAAGACAATACTTGCAATTATACACTAGTAACAACAATATTCAGTAGGAAGCAATCAGGTAATAATGTTGTAGAGTAACTAATAACAGTCTAAGTTCGGGGAAACCAAATAAAGGGAAAACCAGCAACAACTCAATAGGAACAACCTCTTTCATACAAAATTTGTTCAAGCATTCTCACGAGGTACCTAGCCTCATAATCACAGCTCACGGGTCCCATTCATTGACCCTAATCACTTGACATCTTGTGCCCACATTACAACTCATAATCGCATAGATGACTCACATGCCAATAGAACAATCCTCACACAGAAGGCCAGAAGACAAGAGTATGTATAATGGTTAATCTCATCAGGATTCATCTTTTAAAACAGATATGGGTGATTTATTTATGTGTATGCTTGTGCAAGTGTTCTATCATAATTACAACAACAACAACAACAACAACCCAGTATAATCCCACTAGTGGTGCTTGGAGAGGGTAGTGTGTACGCAGACCTTACCCCTACCATGGGTAGAGAGGCTGTTTCCAAATAGACCATCGGCATCCTTCCCACCATGAACTCCCCACCTTGCTCTTGGGGTGACTCGAACTCACAACCTCTTGGTTGGAAGTGGGGGTTGCTTACCATCAGAGCAACCCCTCTTGTTCTATCATAATTCCAGTCAACAAATAAGAGTAGAGTCAATGAATGGAATATAAGCAACAATCACCATGAAATGTACGGTGAAACAGAAGCAACAATGAAGTTTGAAGCAGCAGCCAGCATAACAAGATTAGCTACACAGAGCTGAGTAAATAGTGCAACATGGAGGAAAATAATTAATAGTATGCTAAGGAAAACAAAAATCAAACACAAGTGACAGAAAAGAGGAAATGACAACAAGAGCACTCCCGAGGTACTACCTCGTAGTCTCAAATCATAAATGAATCACAACTTTCCTTATATCACCGCGGGAGCTTTTATATTTAGTTTTTGAAAATCATTTTTTTTAAAAGAGCATCCCGTATTTTAGCCCACCTTATCACACCGCATGACTTCTTGTAGTTCTCCTACTAGCCACACGTTTCAAGCACACCTTATATCACTGCATGCATTTCAACACCCATACCTTATACCATCACATGCGTATTAATAACCATCGTACGACAGAAACCTCGTGCAACATAATAACAATCATACATCAGAAACCTTGTGCAAACATATAACAACCGCATGGCAGAAACCACATGCAAATATATAACAACCATACGACAGAAACCTCGTGCAAACACATAATAACTGCACGACAGAAACCTCATGCAAACACATAACAATTTTCAACAAAACATGTATGCCAAAAACATAACAACTCAAATAATTGAATTTCACAACATTTCCTCAACATAGTTTCAATCTCAAACCCACGTATAGCCCTCGGCTCAACAACACTGAATACAATGGCAACAACAACAATAACACGAGAATTTTGCAAGTAAATCAACATAAGAACTTCAGAACACAAAAAAATGGAAGAACGAACTTACAAAGAAAAACATAATAAGGAAATAATAGTCTCAACGAGAATAGTTCAACAAGGAGGATGTAATGTGTAACAAGGATTCCATGAAAGTGCAATTCGACAGCACGAGAGATATCATGAATCAATGAGCCCAAATGAGAATACGTCAACAATGAAAGAGGTAACAAACTTCCATTAAGGCTAAGCGATTACGGAAGAGATAATAATGATTTCAATTAAGGTTAAGCAATTACAGAAGAGATAATAATGATTTCAATTAAGGTTAAGCAATTACAGAAAGGATAGCATGACAATACAAGAGGCAACAACTTCAGTTAAAGAACATATGAGTTTAATCGACAATAAGGGTAGGACATGAAGCAATTAATTCCAATTAAGACACATAAGGATGAATTTAGTAAATGAGTAATTTAACATGACAAAACAACTTCATATTTAATGGATATAAGAACCTAAGAGCACTAGACAGTCAAATTTCCACAAATAAGTCTAAGCACATACTCTTCACCTCGCATACTCGACCTTCAGAGACAAAATTAGCACAAAACACTGGAATCCTAAGGGGTAGTTCCCCCACACAAAGTTAGGTAAGATACTTACCTCAAAGAAGCTAGATCGTTACTCTACAATAACCTTCTCGAGTGAAACACACTCTGGACGGCTCAAATCTAACCAAAATAACTTCAATTCATAAATAAAACTCATAGAAAACAATTTCGGATAATAAAGCTTCAATCTTTAATAAGAACTAAAAGTCAACCCAAAAATCAATCCCTGGGCCCGCACCTCGGAACCCGATAAAATTTACAAAACCCAAATACTTATTTCGATACGAGTTCAACCATACCAAAATTACCAATTTCCAATAGCAATTCGTCCTTCAAATCATCATTTTATATTTTGAAAGATTTCTAAAGAATTTCCCAATTTTCCAACTTAATTCACTAATTAAATGATGAAAATAACAATGGATTCATGAAATATAACAAGATTCGGGTAGCGAATACTTACCCCAATGAGTTTCTTCAAAAACCCACGGAAAATCTCCAAACACTGAGCTCTACAATTCAAAATAAGTTGAAAATATCAAACCCTGGACGTATATGTGTTCTGTCGAGCGCTCTTCGCATTTGCGCACAAAAAATGTCGCGCCTGCAGCCTCTCTTTTGCTAGGAAAACACTGCACCTGCGGTTTCCAATTGAGAGCCCAGAGCTCGAACCTGCAATTGAACAGAAGCGTGAAAAACACCGTAGAAGTGGACGACCACCTAGAACAAATATCGCGCATCTGCGATCGGTCTTCCGCAGATGCGAGCTTGCACCTGTGCTCCCCTCTCCATAGAAGCGGCACAACATGACCTATACCAACATCCTAGAAGCGACCAAGAATCTCGCAGAAGTGGTCATGCACCTACGCACCAAAACTCGCAATCCAAGCCCAATATCAGCAAAGTCAACTCCCAATCAAATCTCTTAACCGTCCAAAGCTTCAACTTTTCCAACTTTCGCCAAAATGCATCAAATTACCATACTGACCTCCAAATCCAAATCCGAACGCACGCCTAACTCCAAAATCACCACACGAAGCTATTGAAATCATTAAAATGTCATTTTGAAGTAGTTTATACAAAATTCAAATTTTGGTCAACTCTTAAGCTTCAAAAATAAGAATTGTTCTAGCAATTAAATCCCAAATCATCTTAAAACCAATCTCGACCACACGTGCAAGTCATAATACACATTATGAAGCTTCTTAAGACCTTAAGCTACCGAACGAGGTGCAAATTTCCAAAATGACCGATCGAGTCATTACATATATGTTGTTGATCTGTCCACACTTTCAGATAATGAACTCAGTTGCTTAAGTGTGTTGGATAATTATCCCTTCATTTGGAATAAGAGACTTGGACATCCCAGTCTAAGTCAACTCAACAAACTAGTCTCTAAGGACTTAGTGATATGGCTGCCTAACAATAAGTTCAAGGAAGATAAAGTTTGTGAGGCTTGTGCAAGGGGAAGCAGGTAAGATCCTCTTTTAAAACCAAGAAAATGGTAAGCACCACCAGGACGATGGAACTAGTCCATATGGATATTTGTGGACCAATGAGAACATTGAGTAGAGGTGGTAAGAAATATGTTATGGTTCTTGTTTATGATTACTCTAGGTTTACTTGGACATTATTTTTAACATCTAAGAATTAAGCATTTGACATGTTCACTTCTTTTGTTAGAAAAACTCAAAAATAACTCAATAATCAACTTGCATCAATTAGGTACGATCATGTTACTGAATTTGAAAATGCTAAATTTGCTGAATTTTGTGATGAGCATGGTATAAATTATAATTTTTCTGCTTCTAGGATTCCACAACAAAATGGCGTAGTTGAAAGAAAGAATAGGACATTGGAAGAAATGGCTAGGACTATGTTTCTTTCTAGTAAACTGCCCCATAGTTTTGGGTAGAAGCTGTGAACACTGCATGCTACATCATAAATAGGTGTATGACCATACCTCTTGTTGAAAAGACTCCCTATGAGTTACTTAAAGGGAGAAAGCCAAATATACCCCATCTTAGGACATTTGGATGCAAGTGCTTAGTGCACAATAACGGTAAGGACTCCCTAGGTAAGTTTGATCCCAAAAGTGATGAGAGAGTATTCTTGGGATATTATTCACATAGTAAAGCTTAGAAGAAAGTGTACATGTGATTTTTGACAAAACTGGCATTTTTTCTGAGAGGCAGGAACATGATGATGAAGCAATTGGGCTAGTAAGAAACTCAAATGAAACCACAACCTAGACTGAAGCTGCACTAGAGGAAGGAACAGGTGATGGAACATGTCCTTTCACCCAGGACAACTTGATAGAGGGGAAATGAACAAAGAGGAACTAATTCTCAAACATCAAGGGAACCTGTCCATGAACTTGTTCCTCAGTAACAAAACATTGAAGTAACATCTAGGGGAAACCAGCTGGTTATGAAACCTTGCAAGTATCAAAGTTCTCATCCCATTGAAAACATAATTACTAATCCAACCTCTAGAATCAAAACCAAATATTTCTTGAAAAAATATTTGTGATTTTGATGTTTTTCTATCTCTTAGTGAACCTAAAAATATTGTTGAGACTTTGCAGGATGCAGACTAGGTGAATGCAATGCAAGATGAAATCAACCAGTTTGAAAGAAGTTAAGTTTGGCATCTGGTACCAGGACCCAAGGAAAGAACAGCAATTGGCACAAAATGGGTCAAGAAACAAGGCAAGATTGGTGGTTCAGGATATAGTCAAGAGGAGGGCATAGACTATGATGAAACTTTTCTCCAGTTGCAAGATTGGAAGCAATTAGACTCCTTATACCCTTTGTTGCTTACATGGAATTCACTCTCCATTAGATGGACATAAAGAGTACCTTCCTCAGTGGCTATCTAAAGGAGGAAGTGTTTGTTAAGCAACCTCCGGGCTTTGAAAGCGACGAATGTCCTAATCATGTGTACAAGCTTGACAAGGCAGTTTATGGGCTCAAGCAGGCTCCAAGAGCATGCTATGAAAGATGATAAAAATTCTTGCTTGAATATGGCTACAAGAGATGTAAAATTGACAATACTGTATTCTTAAGAAAAAGGTAAAGATCTCTTGGTAGTTCAGATATATGTTGATGATATAATCTTTGGATCAACTACTGATAAGTTAAATAAAGAATTTGCTAAAATAACGAGGAGTGAATTTGAAAGGAGTATGATGGGTGAGCTTAATTTGATTTTAGGATTACAAATTAAACAAAATTTAAATACAACTATGATCCATCAGTAGAAGTATGTAAAAATGTTGCTTAAAAGATTTTAAATGGAAGATTCCAAAGAAATCGACACTCCTATAGCAACAACCACAAAATTGGATGTAGATAAACCTGGTTCATCTGTTGATCATAATCTATATAGGGGAATGATTGACTCTTTGTTATATTTTACTGCTAGCAGACTTGACATTGTTTTCAGTGTAGGCCTTTGTGCTAGATTTAAGGCAAATCCAAAGGAGTCTCACTTGACTGCTATCAAGAAGATCTTGAGATAAAGGCACCACTGACCTTTGTTTATGGTATCCAAAATGCAGTAATTTCAACTTAGTGGGATATGTTGATGCTGATTATGTAGGTTTTCTTGTGGATAGAAAGAACAGCTTGGGTATGGCACACTTTACTGGCTCATGTCTTGTGTTTTGAGCCACCAAAAAGTAAAATTCCATGGCCTTATCTACCGTTGAAGCTGAGTGTGTTGCCACTGCCTCATGTTGTGCCCAATTGTTATGGATCCAATAGCAATTAATGGACTTTGGAATTGATGTAGATTGTATCCCTATCTTTTGTGATACTACTAGTGCAATTAGTATGACCAAGAACCCAGTTCATCACAAAAGAACTAAGCACATAGATGTTAGGCATCACTTTTTGAGGAACAACTATGAAAAAGGTTTGATCACTGTGGAATTTTGTGATACTTTCAAGCAACTACCTAACATATTCACAAAGCTCTAAGTACAGATCACTTTGAAAGGACATTCTAGAATTATGTATGATTAAGATCACCTAAAAGGAACTAGTTCTAGCTCGAAAATTTGTTAGAATATCTGTGAATTTTGGACATAATTAGATTAGATTTTGTTCAGTGTCATACGTTCATCAGTATACTCTTGTCTCGTGTGCTAAAATCTCTCATTAATCTCTAATGATATTATCTTTATTTTCTTGGAAATTTTAGACTTACACAAGGGATTTCCTTAGTGAAGAACATGGTTCATCAAGATTGCATGGTACATACTCTCCACTCTGCATATTTTGGAATAATTATATTTGGATCATGATCAAAAGGAGAGTCCTATTTAATCCTAACCTCCTCAAGTTTATCCGTTACGAAATGTACCAGTTTCACCCAAAGAGAGTCCCAAAATGCAATAAGTTCTCAGATTCTATGGAGAGTCCTCAACGTCTATTCAAACTGACTCCCAGTTTGATAGACTCCTGAGCTTTCGAAAAAGCTGCCATTACCCAATCAAATTATCCCTCTTTAAATTGATTTGGCCATAGTCATTTCTTCACTTCTAATTTACAACTACCAAACAATTCTCTCTGTATGCTCTCATCTTCTAAACACACATAATCATCTTTTCTCATCCTCTAACTATCAATGTTTAACACATCTTAAAATCCCCCATCACTACCCAAAGAATCCACATCCACTCCTTCAACCACACTTATCTCTAAGAAAGGAAGATTCAAGATGCTTGCTCGTAAAGTAGTCATTGAAGGAGAACAAATCAAGAAAATCAATGAGCAACTGAAGGCAAGTCAGGCAGATGAACCCTACAAATCTCTAGATTCTTTCAAGTCTGCAGGTAAGGGTAAAGAAACTGTTTCATCTGAAATAGAGCAGGTAACAACTGGTCCAAATATTACATCCGAGACTATATTTGAGATTGCTAAAAATCTAGAAATAGGTTTATTTTGGTAGGAACTATGGATGGGGTTGAAACAACTAAGTCTAGGAAATTTGGTGGTAAAAATAAAAAGAAAAAAGAAAAATAAAGTGAGGGTGATCAAGGCGACGTGAGGGGAATGGGAAAAAGAGTGGCTGAATCTTCACCCACTCCTGCTAGTTTGACTGATAAAATAGGGGCTTTCGTAGTATGGAGTGAGGAATCTGCTGGATAAGAAGAAAGAATGAGAGAAAAAAAGGGGAACTGGGTGTTTGACATCTATAATCCAAAAAGGAAGAAAAGTTAGGAGTTAAAATCCCTGGAACTGCTATGGCAAACAAGAAGAGAAATGTTGCCTCTTCTATCTCTGTAGAGACTCCTCCCACAAGAGGAAGAGCTACAAGGAGTAAAAAGATGCAGAGTGAGGCTGAAATTGAAGGACTTGAAAGAAAGTAAAATAAAAAATATTGCAAAGGGAAATAAGAAGATGGTTGAGCCTGTTGAGGTAGTTGAAATTGAGGAGATGGAATTGGTGTTTCATGATAAAGAGGATGCAGAAGAGGTGGAGGATGTGACTCCAAAAGCAAAGAAAATCAAGACTTCCAAAAAGAAGTCTCCGTCGAAAACAAAGTCAGCAAAACCTTCTACCTTGGCAAGAAGAACCAGGTTTGCCATAAAATCTAGAAAAGTGAAAGTGGTGGAGGAAGAAGAGAGTGAAGAAGAAGAATAAGAAGAAAAAGAAAAAGAAGAAGAAGAAGAATCTTATATAGAGAAAGAAAAAATGGTTAAGTTTGGGAAAAGAACCATCTTGAAAGGAAGACTCCTCAGGGACTTGGAGGATAAAGACATGATGATGCTGCTGCAAAACTACAAATGCAGGGTTGGAAAGACATGGTCCTTCAGATGGATGGAATGCTTGCCAGAACTGAGATTATGGAGTTCATAGCAAATTGTGAGACCAAAAATGGTAGTCACTAGTATGGTAAAGGGGGTGACTATGAGCTTTGATGACAAGGAGTTGGAAGATTTTCTAGGAATGCTTGCTGAAGGGTACAATGACTACAAAAGGTTAAAATGGCCAAGCCTAGAAAACCTCCCCACCTTACTTGCCATTACAAGGATGTTTGGTGACAATGAAGAAGAGCTTTAGCCCAAGGCTGTATACAAAAGTGAGATGAAGACACCTCAGAAAGTGTTGTTTGAACTTGTTAACAAAGTTGTGATGCCCAGCCAGGAAAGAAGGCACATTGCCACATTCATGGACCTGGTCTTTATGGAATGTCTAGACAGTGGGAGGCAAATCAACTGGCTTAAGTTTATCATGCAGCTTCTTGATAGGGTTATAACTAGCACCAAAACTCATGCCATACCCTATGGTTTTATTCTCATGGTTGTACTTGCTAACTTCAAGGTACCCCTCAAGAAATGAGAAGTTGGTACTAGCAAGGATCACTTTGGGGCAAATGCTTTGACTGTATGTGACTATGAAGTCCACACTACTCCCAAAGAACCTAGTTCATCCAAGAAGGTACCTATAACAAAAAAATGTGAGCCTTAGTGCAGGAGAGTGGGGTTAAGAATGCTGAGATTGAGAGGTTGAAGAAGAGGTTGGCTGAAGTAGAAACTGGGAGGGATGCTCTCAGGGTAGAGATTACAAAGGAGAAAGAGAAGAGTGATGGCATTCTTCATGATATGCTGAAGCTACTTCAGGCAGAAACCAAGAACCTGGTCCTTCCCAACCTTGAAACCTTCCTAGCCTAGTTAGAAAAACTAGTGACCCTGATGGGATTTCTTTTGTTCTTTTTGCTCATGATCCAGTATCTTTATTATTCTGTATGATTTGTGGATGACTAGTATCAATGTTAATCAACTATTTTTGTGATCTAACCATTTGTGGATGCTTCTTAGATAGTTAATATCATTAGATTGATATATGATGCTTGACTCCAAAATTGCATTTGAGGTAGCCTCAGTGGCCATGAGTAATATCTAGTAAAATCTGGTTATCTAACATAATTATGCAACTTTTCGATGATTCTAAAAGGGGGAAGATAGGTTGTGCTTTTTACATTGGATTGTGATGTTTATAACCTAATGAACCTGGTCATTGATGATTAGTGACTTTAAAATGAAAAGTTTTCTAACATTGTGTTGATGTTGAGTTGAGTTGTAACAGGGTGTATGCTTATCAAAAGAATTGAGTTTGTCATCATCAAAAAGGGAGTATTTCTTGTCCCAAGTGAAGTTTATTTTGATGATTGACAAAGAAACTCAAGCATGAATAAGGTCCATACACAGTGTACACAGACATAGGCAGAATTTGGGCACAAGGCATGCATGTGAAGGAGATAAGATTAAGCGGTTATATCTGATATCTCCTGAATGAAAAGGTTGCATAATTGATAAGGAGAAGGACTCCTTACTCAAGAGAACTCTATCCTAGATACGAGATAAGTTAGAAGTTAAAAATAACTATAACTCTTCCACCATGGAAGATAATAGCATTAGAACTCTAGTTATTTCCTATTCTACTAACTCTATAAATTGCAGGATGTTCTCATTTACAGGTACACACAAACACTGAAGTTAAACATGAGTTGAGACCAAAATAGCAAGGCCTTTTGCAAACAATTCGTGTGTGATTCAAGTGTGCGAACCCGAAGTTACATTTCTATATATAATGCGGTATTACACCGCGCAATACTTTAAAGGTGTTTCTACCATTAAAGTATAGCATGGTATAATACCGCGATGTAATACCGTGCTATACCTTTTTGTGGGCCCACCAATTAGTCTCATACGGTTAACTGACATAACAGTAATTCAAATATATATAGTGCAGTGTAATACCGTGCTATACCTGTTTGTGGGCCCACCAATAAGTCTCCTACAGTTAACTGACATAATAATAATTTAAATGGGTATAGCGCGGTGTAATACTGCGCTATACATCAAAAAATTCAGCCCCTCGAGCTAGGCATTGCCTTATTTAAAGGCATTAGAATTTTATGAAAATCCATTCAAAAAAATATTCTAACTTCCAAACTTTTCTTCTTGTTATCAAGCATTTTTTATAATGTCTAAAGAGCTAAAAATAAGGGTTTTATTATATTGGGGGTGAGGTTGTAGTGGAGAATAACTCTGTGAGGTATAGTTTATCTCCACAATGTCATGTTAAATTGCCGCTTACAATGGAGTATGATAAATTGGTATCGTTGTTACGTAAAAAAATGAGTGTGAAGAAACGTTCGATTAGGTGAACCTTAAAGTAACCAGTAGATATCCCTGTTCTGTGACTCCTCAGGGGTTTGCTTGTTATTCTGAGTTTAACATCGAAGATGATGAAACACTTAGAGATTTTTTGTGGATTCTGGATGAATACAAGGAATTTATTGTAATAAAATTGTTGGAAATGTACGTCAAGGCTGAAGACGTTCGCAATGATGAGATTGCGCAAAGTAGGGTTAGCCCCCAATCATTGGGTGGTTATTCTAGAGCAATTTTAGCCTAATAGGTTCTGGCTGAAAGAGTTTGGCCGAATCGTAACTTATCTCCATAGGCGAATGTGAAGCGAGGAAATAATTTCTCTCCTATTTTACATAATCCATAAGACGACTGGTAAACTTAAATTTTCCTTTCTGTTACGATGTTTATTTTTTCTTGAATTGAATTTGTATTAACACTCATATTTTCCATAAGGGGTACCGTTAGGATATGAATTTTACAAGTTATGACCCCCACGCCCAGTTAGAATATGCGTAGTTCTGGCATGTTGGATCACGGTGGTCCATCGGGGAGTCATCACCAACAGGAAAATGTCCATCATGGAATGTCAACACAATACGAGTTGTAAGTGAAGTGATATAGCTATATGTGAAATATTGATCAATTTGAGTAGCTTATCATTTTGTTCTTTTTGTTCAGTGAAAGCGAGCAACTTGATGGTCCTGACCTCACTCAGTTGCCCGTAGACGACGTATTTACTCGTGATTTGGCAGATGCGCAGAGTAAGGAAGATAATAGTGATTATGACAACAATGTCGATGAGTCTGGAGATGACACACCCTTCCCTAACGAGGGTGATGATGAGAAGGAAGTGAATGTCGAACCTGAGATGACGAGGGAGCATGCTCCTCCACCTCCGCATTAGATCAAGAGTGTACGAGTCTCACGTGTCGTTTTATGAGTAGAATATTCCCTACCTTGATAGTTTGCCAAGTATGACGGATGTGGATGACCTCATAAGGGATGCTGACGAATTTTGGTCAGCAATATGGGATGAGTCTAGACCTACGGTGCTGGAAAAGGGCATGTATTTCCCGATAAATCTCACTTAACTAGGGCTATAAAAATGTATAGCATAAGAGAGTGCTATGAGATGAGGGTATGGGAGGAAACTCTGGAGGTATACAAGGTCAAATGACGTAGATACTTTATGGGTTTTAACTGGATGTTGTGTGCAATCAAGAAGGAAACAGGGTTGCGGAAAATGGGTAAATATATTAGCACCCACAAATGTGAAATAGACATATTCAATGAGAATCACTTCAACTTGGATGTAGACTTGATTTCTCTTGTCTTGATTCCACATTTGAAAGTGTCCATTAGGTACAAGATCAAAGAGTGTATTATATCCGTCTACGAGGAATATGGGTGTACTATAACCAAAAGAAAGGCATATCTCGGGCGCAAACGTGCATTTGAAATTATTTATGGTGATTGGGATAAGTCATTTTCATCTCTACCTAGGTACATAGCCGCACTAAAACACTTTAACCCTGGACTGTTGTTGAATGGAGGCATAAGAGAAGTCCGAGAATACCGGAATATATATTCAGATACGTGTTCTGGGTATATAAACTAGCAATAGATGGTTTTATGCATTGTCATCCGGTAATTTCTATAGACGGTACTCATATCTATGGAAAGTATGATATTAAGCTATTGATCACCGTTGCAGTAGATGCCAATGGACAAATATTTCCACTAGCTTTTGCCATCTGCACCAATGAAAGCGAACAGACGTGGATGCTACTTTTGAACCACTTGAAGCAGCACGATGTCAAACAACGTTCAGGTATTTGTCTAATATCTGATCGACATGGTGGTATATTAAGTTCTGTAGAACATTTGCTTGAATGGAAGGAACCCTATGTATACCATCATTACTATGTGAGTCACCTAAAAGCTAATTTACAGAAGAAATATCCCACCAAGGAATTGCATGATTTAATGTGGATGGCTGCAACTTAGCACCAGCAGTGCAAATTCAAGATGCGCATGGAAGCGATCCGGTAGTTAGATGAAAGAGCCTATAATTAGCTGATGGGATATGAGCTTCACAAGTGGACATTGCATGTTGATGGTGGCAGATGATGGGGAGACTTGACTACAAATATGTCAGAGTCATCCAACGGCTTATTGAAGTCTGCGCGTGAATTGCCTGTCACTGCCATGGTCCAAATGACATTCAAACAGATGGTGAAGAGGTTTGTTGAAAGGCACATAGTTTCATCAGAATTGATGGATAAGGTGTTGAATTTATGCCAATATCGATGAGAAGATTTGAGAAATATAGGAGGTGAGCACATTGGCATTCATATTTACAGTATGATCACGACCGGGGTGTTTTTGAAGTTCGCACCGCTATCCGCAGACACCGGGGGAATAATCTACACACCGTGAATAAAACCAACAGGTTGTGTTTGTGTGGGAAATGGACCATCTACCATATGTCGTGCGAACATGCCATGAAGTGCTTTCAAAAAACAGGTTTAAGGGCAAGCAACTATGTGATAGGCAATGCAGTGTTGTTGCATACGTAAACACATATAGTGGGTAGTTGCAGCAATTGGGTGCTGAGCATTATTGGCTACCAGAACCATTTAAAATGTTGTGTAACAAGGACTATTTGTGCAAGCTGCAAGTGCAAAAGAGAACGCATATACGGAACCAAATGGATGTTGGTGATACCGTTTATGCGGGTAAATGTGGCATATGCTCGCAAACAGGACACGACCGTCGTAAATGTCATTCATCTAGTTTGGATGGCGGTGGTAATCTAGCTCCTAGTGTAAGTTCGTCTAATGTGCCCAACTATTAAGGATACACCTAGTGTTTTCTTTTCATAATATTTTTTGTAATAAGTGTCGGTACTTATTTATGTTGCAAGATGTATCAAATAAAATTATGTTCCACAGCCTTGTTACATCTTATTATCTAACTTTACCTTTTGAATTAGGATGATGATATGATAGTTCCAACATTCAGCTTATTAGTGTTAGTAAAGAAGACCAATATGAAGATTGAAATTTCATAACATAACACTTGAAGAGAAAAAAGCACAACAACCATAACTAAAGTAACATACATGAAAATAAAAGATAATAAAAGGATAAATCAAGACAAGCACATCCTAGTACCAAGTAAAAAATGGATTAGTACAAACAGGATATACGTCTCCCTTCACATCCACATTGAAGATAGCATAGCATATCATGGTTAAATACTACGTTTTGTGTGAATACGTATAGCGCAGTTAAATAATACGTTTTGTATGTTGTCTTGTCGGTCTGAAAAGCTGACCGACTGCGAAAAAGATGTTTCATTTCAGAAAAAGTCAATATATATAGCGTGGTTAAATACTACGTTTTGTGTGTTGTCTTATCGGTCTGAAAAGCTGACCGACTGCAAAAAAGCTGGTCTGAGTCAGAAAAAGTCAATATGTATAATGCGGTTAAATACTGCGTTTTGTGTGTTGTCTTGTCGGTCTGAAAAGCTGAACAACTACAAAAAAGTTGTTTCATTTCAGAAAAAGTCAATATGTATAGCGCGGTTAAGTAATACATTTTCTATGATGCCTTGCCTATAAATAACAGGCGCATTCTAGTTATTTTCTACGCTTAACAATAACCAATAGCAAATATTTCCATAAATCTGAACCCCTTTATGTACCAAGGTGTGAGTGCGGAAAAAATGCATGATGCAAGATTGTTGGGATGATGGTGAAGTTGGACGCTGCTACTGGGCGTGTATGAACAAGTTTTATAGGGTTCCTGATGAACCTATTTGCAATTTTGAGGTATGGATTGATGAACCCTGTCAGCAGGAATACTACAAAGAAAGGTTGCAGCATCTTCATTATTTGACCTTGAAACACTGGGAAAGAGAGCGACATTCCAAACGAGAAGTTGCGGAGTTGAAGGAGAAACTCAAAGAGGTAGAAGAAGAAAAAAATAAGCTGGAAGAAAATTTAAGTGGTTGGAGCAGAGAATACAAGGCGGCGGTGACTAAACAATGACATGTACGTATTGAACATAATAGTGTATCTTTATGTTTCCCGTGTCATGTGTTTTTATTAGTTGTACTAAATTTAAGTTATGTTAAGTTTCTATGTCTGTGTTTGTGTTGTAGTGTTAAAATAAAGAAGAAACGGGGTAATAAAAACATAATGTGCATATTATGTAAGCATAAAAAATTATTGTTATTATTTACATAAAATACAAAAAAAATCAATTTATCCCACAATCTTTGTGCTTCGATGCAGCCGCTGGCCTGAGGCGCATCCCCTCCCACCCGGATACACTATCAGGATCATCCTTATCAGGTCACCTCTTTATATGAGTATGCGCTGCAGCATGATCTTCAGTTAGGCTGGTAGGGTCGGTAGAAGGGGTCGTCGGTCCATCTGCAACCTATAAAACAATAAGTAAGCTCAGTATATGAAAATGTATATTAGTAATGTACGAGTTAAGTAAAAAATATTTTCTTACCATGGTCTCGTCGGGCACCTGAATATAAGCATCCACGGTGTCCTCAGCATAGCAGAAAGTGGCATCCGTGATGGGCTGGGATGAAGCCTTAATAAGAAAATTAAAAATTAATTTATGGAAAATCAATGAAAAAAAACAAATTAAAATATAATAGTACTACAAACATACTTGTGCCTATGATAGATCCGCCACACCCGACGACAATGATCCAGAACTCAACCTGCGCCCACCATCCGCGTCTCGGATCAGCCCATCCTCAGCTGCGGTCGATAGGCCTGAAAAGAACTGCTCCTAATATCCGGTGAAGCTCCTGCCCATAATCAACAATGGATCTGATGGGCTCACCTGTGATGCTGGCAGCGCTAGCTGAAGGCTGTACGACGACATGCTGCTGGGATGCTCGTTTGGCTGAAGAATGTCACCTGGCAGATCAGCTCCAACCTCCTCATCAGGTGCCTTAACAGGTGCCTCAACGCCCCCTTGCTGGGGATCACCTCCTCGCCGGCCCCTATGACCCCGTGGGGCTTCCCTACCTCGTGGGACAACCCTGCATCATCCCCGTCCCCTCGGGCATGCGACAGGACTACCCTGATGGTAGTTCTCTGGAACCACATAATCAGGATCGTGATCTAAGCGCTCGCCCTCTCTGGCTCGCTGCAATGTCCGGATATCTAGCTCTGTCACCTGCCGACCATACTCAGCTACCGCAGGATCGCCAGCATGTTGCTGCATCTGTAGTCCCAACTGGCAGAATTAATGATGACCAATAGTCTGCACAACATTTAAAATATTAATTATAGAATGATATATCACAGTTATAAGTAAGAATACCAAAAACATACCAGTGCCTCGTGCCTCCCGTCGTATGGTCTATACCGACCGACAGGTTGATGAATGGGGTTCCCAATGAAAAGTCTGTTAACGCGGCGGTACCACGACGTATAGAGCTGAATAGTCATCGTATATCAGTGAAGGTGGGGGTGGAATCAGGTCAGCTTGCTTGTCCCAAGTATGGACCTGTGCCTCTAGCCATGCTACAAATGCATCGTCCGCCATTGAATAATCATCCCGTTGATAATGTATAGCCTCCCATATAGGCCCCCTCGGTAGATACTACGGACGGCCAAACTGGCGAAGTACCCGCTCTATGGCATGATGCTCCACAATATCGAGGCACATCAGCGGGACGGAAGTGCTCCAAATCAGTCGGCCGACCGAGCAATAATCGGGCAGGCCACCTATCAAGTCGTCGTTGTATGGTGTCTAGATGAACTATCAAATAAGAACATAAAAGTGAGTATGCGTAATACAAGTGAATCTATACCAAGTAAGTTTACGTACACATTTCTATGTGCGCCCTCCAGCATATCCAACACATCCATCACAAGGGGGAGATTATGATGAGCATCATAAATCGGTAATTTCCACGTCGGAGAACCCACCTCCTAGCTAAAGGGAGAAATGTGCTACATCCAGAGGTAATGGTGGTAGAGGTGGCTACAACTGCAGGAACCGCTCCCAGGCCCAAACCTAACATACAAAGTTGACGTAAAGTTTAAGATAAATTTTGACTAGATAAAATTGGAAGTAATAAACAGAGTATTCGAATATGTTGTCATATGTAAAAGTGGTAGAAAACCATATACGTCGCTCTAGGTGACCATGCTCGCCCGACACAGATGCCTGTACATGTAAGCGAGAACAGCAGCACCTCAGTTGTACTGGGGTAAAGCATCTAGCAGCTGAAGATGATGTAGAAATCGCAAACTCACTAGATTTCCTGAAGTGTTTGGGAACAAGACCCTCCCCCCCCCCAAAAAAAAAGAAGGAGCAGCACCAACCTCGTGTACCGGTGAATATGTAGATCATCTATCTCGTCAGTGATGTCGAGGTGCAATATCTCCAAATGTTGTCTAATAGCTGTCAAACCCATGTGACTGGCCCTTGAATGTACAGTCTCATCCTGTGGCCTGAAACTAGTGAGCTGCTGCAGCAAGTCCAAATACTGGACACACGACATATATCTCATACCCTGAGGTAGTGCAACGGGCAATCCATCAGCAAGCATCCCATATAAAACCTCAACATCCTGCAGTGTGATGGTGGCCTCGCCAATGGGCAGGTGGAAAATGTGTGTCTCCGTTCGCCACCGCTCTATCGAGGTCGTGATCAGAGACCAATCGAGATGCAGCCACCCAATCTCAAAAATCCTATAGAATCCCGGGGATGGAAATCTCTGCCCCTCATAAAGTCCCACAAGTCGTCTACTCTCCTGGTGCGGAGAGTCTGGGCCAGTAGCTCTCCCTCCTATACGTAGGCGGACCTATAACCGCCCTGTAACACTAATAGCTCATCGGAAACAGGTCCAGGATGCACATGCGGCACGTCCATTTCGTCTACTGTAAATTAAACAATATTAATTGTGTGTTTGTTTTGTAAATTAAATAATTATTTTTTAATTGGACATAGTATATATCTATGGGTTCCAGGCGTGATATTTGAGGCCCAGTAGCACCAAGCTATCCTGAATTCTTATGCGTGTTAATTTTAATATTTTTATAATTTTGTGTGTTTGTTTTGTAAATTAAATAATTAATTTAATTGGACATAGTATACATCTATGGGTTCCGGCTCGATATTTGAGGCCCAGTAGAACCAAGCTATACTGAATTCTTATGTGTGTCAATTTTAATATTTTTATAATTTTGTCTGTTTGTTTTGTAAAATAAATAAATAATTTTTAATTGGATGGAGTATATATTTATGGGTTCCAGGCTCGATATTTGAGGCCCAGTAGCACCAAGCTATCCTGAATTCGTATGTGTGTCAATTTCAATATTTTTTTAATTTTGTATGTTTGTTTTGTAAATTAAATAATTAATTTTTAATTGGACGGAGTATACATCTATAGGTTCCAAGCTCGATATTTGAGGTCCAGTAGCACCAAGCTTTCCTGAATTCTTATGTGTGTCAATTTTAATATTTTTATAATTTTGTGTGTTTGTTTTGTAAATTAAATAATTAATTTTAATTGGATAGAGTATATACCTATGGGTTCCAGGCTCGATATTTGAGGCCTAGTAGCACCAAGCTATCCTGAATTCTTATTTGTGTCAATTTTAATATTTTCATAATTTTGTATTTTTATTTTATCTATCAATATAATAGATACTTAAACTACAGGTATTCTACGCTAAAAGACTCTACATTTTACTACGCTAAAAGGCTCTACATTTTACTACGCTAAAAGGACACTAGTCTTTAAAAAAAAAAATCTAAACCAAATAAAAATAATAAATATATTTTAATTACATAACATTCACGAAATTACATATAAAACAGTAAAAAAGAAATTTTATGAACATTTTTATTAACAAAAAATGATTTCTCAACTTTTAAATATTTTTTTAAAACACTAATATCTTAATCCGGATAAAAATAACATACTAGTTTAATCGCAAATAAAACACAAAATAACATGGAAACACATTCAAGACAACTAATATGCATTATTATACGAGTTTCGACATAAACTAAATCGGAATACCTCCATTTATGTTTTTAGAAAAGTCGATAAATTAAAATTTTTAGCCAAAATGAGGAAAGCACAATAATAGAAGGCTTGGGTAGGGTGTAAGACCTACAATCTTATCTTTTTATATGATGGGTGGGGTCCAGTCGGATTATTTTTTGTAGAAAAATAGGGGGGACCGCGGTTTTCATTTTTTTTTTTAAAAAAGGCACTGGTTCTATCGTTTGGGGAAGAAGAATGGCATTTTAAGGAACAGGTATTGCGCGGTATTATACCGTGCTATATATAATGCGGTATTATATTGCGCTATACTTTAACGACAGAAACGCCGTTAAAATAGAGCGGTGTAATACCGCATTATATATAGAAATGTAACTTCTTTTTTTAGCAGTAGAAACGTATTTTGAGTCCAAAACCATAACATCCAAAAATCACCCCCCTCTTGTGTGGTATTGAAGTATAAAACATCAAAAACAAAAAAGAAAACCAAAAATTTGGAAATGGATTTGTATGGCCAAAAGATATCTTTGATATGGGTAAGCCACGTCAGCATTATTATAGCCTTTGTCGACTGTCATGTGCTTTCACTAAGGTCCCCACAAAGATCGGCCTCGAGGCGAAGTAGCCTCAAAGCAATGAAGGATTTGGTCAAAGAGTCAGCGAAGATTAAGGTCGCGAAGTTACCGTGGATCAAGGTCGAGGTCGAGCATCTTAGATATAGTTATAACGGCTAGTTCTAAGATAAGACATAAAGGAGAATATTCTAGTGAATATTCTCTGCACATGTACTATTAGGGTTTTCTAGAAACATGTTCCTTATAAATAGAAAGAGAACAATGATAGGGGCACATGAGATATTCATTTTAAAAAAAACACATTAACTTTATAGAGGGAATCTGATCCTACTGCAAACATACAAAAATAACTTTTTTGCTAAGATTCTTGTCTAGCATTTTTCGCCGGGTCCAAGAACAACCTAAATGTTCAAAGGCTCATCAATCATTCATCATTGTTAGAAAAAATATCTACTGATCTCATCCCTTTTCGGATGACTCACATGCTTTATTTACTTAAATGCATTTATTGTCATTTATTACTATTTAATGCCATATTTCGCCTTTGTGGATCATTGAATGTTATACTCACTACCATCCGATCAAATATGCTAGTTATTTATTATGGTCCCGTTAACTTTATCTTTAGAATATTATTTTTAACTATGATTATCTCTTTTTCATTTAAATTTAATTTGTTAAACTAAGATCGATATTTTTTGTCAGACAGATTGGCTCCGTCTGTGGGGATTTCTTAGTTAATTTTTTAATTTTTTTTAGATCTACAGATTCTGCAGATTTGTGGCTCAAGAGAATCTTGAGAGTCAAAACTTCTGACTCCTTTCTTTGATACACAAAACATAAAGAAATAAATACCAATAGGTGCATACTAAACAAATACATAAGCCTATATATATGGCAAAATACATTATGCAATCCGATTCTTAATAGACTAACAAACAGTACACATGGTCGGCCAAATTCTAGTTTTCTTGCCCCAATATACAGAGATATGAGACAACAAGAAGTCCAGTGTCTTAACTCTTGTTCAATGTATTCCCAATGTCAAGCACAAAACGGTACTTAACATCCGATTTCGCAAGACGCTCCATAGCTGTATTCACATAGTCCATTGGCACGACTTCAACATCTGGTGTAATGTTATGCTTTGCCGCGAAATCTACCATCTCTTGTGTCTCCTTTATCCCTCCTATGGCACTCCCTGCTACTAGCTTCCTTCCTGTTTATCAAATTATATAACTTTTGTATCAATATCAAATTTTGTTGGTTCTAAAAAGAATGCATGGATATGTAGAAACAGTTGATTCAAGAAACGTACCTAAAAGCAAGGGAAATACAGGCAACTCTAGTGGTTTATCTGGTGCGCCAACTATTACAAGCTTCCCATGAGTTTTTAACAAATTAATTAATGGAAGAAGAGGGTGAGCTGCAGAGACTGTGTCAATGATGCCATCAAGCGAGCCCGTTGCAGCCTGCGTACATGTATAAATGAAAATTACTATTCTTATATCAAACTCCCGTTTAATATTGAAGCATAGTTGATTGATTGATCGATGTATACTAAAGTCATGAGTTATAATATTCACCTGCATTTGGTCAGGGTCGCGACTAAGCAAAAATGAATCCGCACCTAAACGCTCAATTGCTTCTTGTTTCTTACTAGCAGATGTACTAATAACAGTCACTTTAGTTCCAAATGCCTTGGCAAATTTCACAGCCATATGGCCAAGGCCACCAAGACCAGCAACACCAATATGCATTCCAGGTTTGTCAAGTTCAAAATATTTCAAAGGACTATAAGTTGTGATTCCAGCATTTAGCAATGGAGCAGCTTCCATTGGCAAGTTCTCCGGCCAATGAACCACGTAGTGCTCGTCCGTTACCATGATATCGGAGTAACCTCCATACGTGGTGGTTCCATCGGTGTAAATACTATTGTATGTCATTATATGATCGGGACAGTAAATCTCGAGGTTGTTGTCACACTTTTCACATTGGCGACATGATCCTACCAAACATCCAACACCTACTTTGTCACCAACCTTAAATTTCTCCACCTTGCTACCAATCTCAGTTACCACACCAACAACTTCATATCTGGAACAATTTACAATTTCAAAATATCAGTCGTATTAGATATGAACTGTATTGATATCTATCTTGCAATTTGATCTCTTGAAAAAGATAAATGCAAATTCAATTATGATTCAATCTTTCCCATTCCATTAAAGAACTATTAAAATGGAATTAGCGTAACCATTTGCCAAGACAGACACTTTAGTTTTCTCCTATAAACCTTGATTTGGCTTAAGTAGAAACCTTCACGTCAATTATAAGAAGATGCAACAAAAGGAAAAGTACAAGTTTTGCAAGAATTTAATTTCAATGCATTGACGATGTCAAAAATATATGCACGATAGATCAATTATAATGTAACTATACATTATAGGAAAATAATCTTTTTAGTGACCAAAAGTCTATGTTGCCCGATATGAAGACCTACCTTAAATCTATATTTTGACGCACTTGTTTACCTTTTGTGGCAGGATTAGTCGCCGCCAAAAAGCTAATAATAAGAAAATTAGATTGTGTCGGCTTAGACTATCTCCAACCCTAACACCAAATTTCATACCAAAATGGTGTAACATCAAATTTACACCAACCATTACACCATTTTTTACACCAAAAAAATAATATTTCTTCTCTCTCTTCTATATTATATTATTATCTTCTATTTACATTTCATTTTTTATTTCCTTTAGACAAATACTATCTTTTTTTTTCCATAATCATTATATATAATTCACATTCACAACTTATATAATCATTTATTACAAAATTATTTTAAAGGATAAATCAACTAAAAATGAAATCATTGATAAAAGATAATTAAATAAATATTACATCATAGTCAAATTTATTTAAGTACCACATAAATATTTAATTTTCGCCTCTATTCTCCCATAAATGCTCGATTAATGCATTACAAAGTGCGAAATGCGCATCTTTATCCTTAATTGTTTTGTGTCGAGCTAAAAATTGCTTAAATCGGGGATTACTAAACTTATGTTTTATGTTTTTTAATGCAATTTCAATTTTAATGTATCCTCCTTTTATGTACTTTAATTATAATGTATTTTTATTTTATGTATTGTTAATTTTGTTTTTTAAATTTTAGGTTTCACTTTTTAATTTTAGCAACATTAGATATCTTACATTTGCATTTTTTATTTTTAAATAATGGTTATATTTCTTTTTATACAATTATAATAATAATATAATAATAAAATTAACTTATAGTTTTATATAAATATAATATATACAAAAATTAATATATCAAAAAATAGGATATAAAATTAAAATTATAAAAATCTTAATATAAAAATTAATTATATACACAGTATATGATAAATTAAAAGTCCAAAAAATAAAAAGATGAATAAAATAATAATAAACCAAATTTGGTGTGATGAATAGTGTTGCATCAAATTTGGTGCAACACTATCATACTCTATAATGGTGCAAGATTTGGTGTTCCATTGAAGCAAAAAAACACCAAATTGGTGCAGCTTGGAGATGGCCTTAGTTCGCCAAAAGGTAAATAATGTGCCACAGGACGCCGCTCCAACCGGCGATATAGACTTTTGGTGGTGACTACAGTAGCCGTCACAGAAGCTCGTCACTAAAAGCTATGTGTCCTATCACACATTATCACGAGTTAGATTAGACATCTTAATACATCATCATATACAACTTAAATTCATATGCAAGGAAATAAATAAAAAGTAAGAAAATGGAAACTAACCCAGGTACCATTGGATATATGCTAGTGCTCCATTCAATATTCTTGAGCTGCTGAAGATCAGAATGACAAATTCCACAATACATAACTTTGAACTGCACATCCTTCTCACCCGTGGCTCTGCACCCATAATTAATCCAAACCAAATTACCCCCATTTTAGAGTTTTCTATAGCCATAACACCACTCATAAAACAGAGAAGCTGAATAAATTTAACTAAAAAAAAAGGCTAACTAAAATTTGGGATAAAAGAATCAAATAATACCTTCTTGTAAAGTTGAAAGGAGAAAGAACACCAGAAGCATCTCTAGCTGCCCATCCAAGGGCCTTTACTGGGTGTTCATTCTCATATAGTTTTGCCATTTTCTTAACTTTTGTTTTTTTAGAGAGATGACAACAAATTGAGTAGTAATTAATTACAGTAGGAAATAGATAGATAGTGGAGTGGTTGGCTGTGGATATTATGTATATATAGGCCTTTGATATCACCTAAGGGACAATCTTCCTTCGATCTGTGTGGCAAATGTGCTACGTGTAAATATATGCGTGAAGAGCTTTATAAGATATATCATAAATTCTCGTGATACACTCGCTTTTGGGCTTAAAGCTGGCGTAGTCAGAGAGACAAGTCCGTGAAATCTATTGGATCAAATCGAATAATACGTGTCATGAGCATGGATTGTGACACAAGTAATCATATGATCTTCTTTTTTTAATAGGATTCGAACATATATCAAAAAGGGAGAAAAAGGTGATTATATTCCTCTATATAAGTTAATTAGGGCAGGGACGGACCTATATGGGAGGTGATGGATTCACGTGAGTCTATGCTCCCCTCCCTAAATTATGTATAGCACTTATATTTTTTTACTTTTATTCTTAAATAAGCATGTGTGAACTCATGCACAAGTGCGCATTATTCTTTAAAAAGAAAGTTTTCATTAATAATGCAAATCACGTATTTACGGGAAAATAAAAATACATAAAAAGATTTACGTAATAGGATGAATGGAGAATTTTTAATAGTTTTTAGCTTGTTATATATTAATGAGAGTTTGCTCGTTAAATTAGGTCACCGTAAAAAAAAATCTTATTATCGAATCATATATTGCTAAAGATATTATTGTACCTATACTCTTAAAATCTTAGATACGCCTCTGAATTAGGGTTAACCAACTTTGAATTCTACACAGCTTTTAGAAGTCAAAATTGTGCGATATGCAATCAATTATTTGCACCTCCCCCCACGACCGTTAAGTCCTGAGTTCGAGTCGCACTGGAGGGGAGGTATGAAAACACTATAGATCCTTCTAAATTGGGAAGGAATTTGAAAAAAAAAAATCATTTTCCAACTCTTCTTCGCTTCTTATTATATAATAGCTTCCTCTGTTGGAAATATTATACATAATATACTTCCAAAACCAATCAGAAATAAAAAGTGACAAACAATAATCAAAATCAAATAAAACAAACTACTACTATAATGACTTAACTGTGTGTCAAATGAATAAATGCAGCGTCGACCCTACCACTTGTCGGTGGGATATTTTTTTCCCCTCGGAAAAGATTTTCAGCTTCTGAATTGATGATCCAAACCTCAAAATAACTTTAAATATACTTGTCATTTTAATGTTCATATACAAGTCCACTTTTATAATTGTTAGAAAGATAGAATTCAAGAACGATCTCGATAGCGTGAAAAATCACTATCGTAAAGTGATATTGCACGTATACTGTTTAGGGAAACACATGCAAGATATTTCAGGATTCAACAAAGCTAATGAATGCAACAAAATGACTTAGAGCCTTGTCACACCTCCTTTTTCACCCGCGCCACCTCAAAGGGGCGCAGAGGGAATTTTTTCAATTAAAGGACAATCGAAACAAAATTTCTTATTTAATTCAGAGTCGCCACTTGGGAGATTTGTGGTGTCCCAAGTCACCGGTTGAATCCCAAATCGAGGAAAAGATTGACTCTGTATTACAGTCTGCGAACCAGAAATTCGGATAAGGAATTCTGTTAACCCGGGAGAAGGTGTTAGGCATTCCCGAGTTCCGTGGTTCTAGCACAGTCGCTCAACTGTCATATTCGGCTTAATTATATGATTTTTTTACAATTATGAACCTATGTGCAAATTTTAACTTTTAACCGCTTTTATCATTATCATTATTATTTAACGGAGATTTGCAACTTTGTGAAAACACATCTCGAACCACGTCACATCAATGTACTCGTGGTTATCGACACATTTCGACTCCGTTGAGATTTGAATTTGGGTCACATAAATGTGCACCCGGGTTTAAGAAAGTAAATTATTAAAGGCGCGCCTAAAGCGATTAACGCGTTGTTATTTTGGTCGAGGCCGTGAAATTCACTAAACGACCCGTCCCGAATTCTAAATGTTTTATTTTACCCCTTTATTGAGGGCCCCGCAATTTATTCATTTATTTGGCGAGGCTCGTCTCATCTATTATTTATTTTAAAGGGAAAATCCTAAAGTAACTATGATTTCTATTTTTTGTTGATCTCTAGTAAAAAAGGTCCTAATCGATTTGTTACGGGGTTGGTGCAGACTAATTGGTTATGATGTACCAAAGCCAAACATCGGGCTTCGAAACTGGCCATCCGTATGTCTCAGCCCAGGCCCAAGCGCATACAGTCATAAAATGGGACCTGGGCTGCTCGTTTATTTATCTGGAGACTACACCTCTTGGGGGGAAAGAAATGGTTAAGCCCACGTGACTAAGCCAAACACGGTAGTTCAAATTTGAGCAAATGACCAGTTAACAATTGTTCTAATGCATTATTCAAATGTTGTTGATCAGATTAACGCCTTAATAGCTAAGGGGAACTTATCAAGTTTAATGGACAAATCCAATAGACGTGCACATTCTGATGTTTACTAACATTCTTGTACTAACTTGAAAATACTACTTCAAACTGATATATCAATTGATGCTTTAAGGTATTAATCATATGAGGTTACAATTAACTAAGTGGCTGATTGATATAACTATTACAAGCTTTAGCTTTAGGTGAAGGTGGATCAACCTATATTCATATTAACAACCAGATTACCTATGACCAATTCAAATAATTCGCTCAGTTGGTGCATCCCAGTAAAACTACCTTACCTACAGAAATCCATATTTCAATCCACAAAATGTAACTAGCATCTACTGCACAATAAACGAATCACAGAAAAACTTTCAGAATAACAGAACTATCGAACATGCAAATCCCAGTTAATGAGGAACACAAGTTCTCATGCTACCTAACAGTCTGTACCAGATGATTGCTAACACAGTCCAATTGCAGTTCAAATTATACAACAGTTCTGTTCGAATCTAGTTCATATGATTACAAAACTAATTTTGTTCCACACAATTGAACTAGAGTCTAAGTTCGAATCATAGACAACGAATCAATTAAAAAAACGACAGAAGACATTTGGTCAATTTCCATTGATTTTTATGTTTCAATCATGCGAAGCTACAGTGAGAGTCTCGAGTCGTGTACTTGAAAAATGGAATTTTAATAGAGGCAAAGATCAACAGCAGCAGTACAATAGCAGACCAAGAGACAATCAAACAGTAGCAGATGCACATCCCAGGAACTTGAATCACAACCCAGAAAGAGTTTGAAACCAAACGAAGATGAGAATTTAACCACAAATCACTCGAATTCACCCAAATTTACTTGAGATTGGACTTCAAATTCCCTAGGACTTCACTGTTTCTGAATGCCTTTTAGCTCTCCCCCCTTCTCTCAGATTCTCCTCCAGATTTTCAGAAAATCTCTTATCCTCTCCCAAAACTCCCAAAAAAAAGTCTCTTTCAATGTCTAAACCTTGCTCTATTTATCTGCCAAAAAACAGACACTTCCCCTTCTCAAAAGCAATTAAACTAATACCACCACCATCCTTTTGCCCATGATATTCTCTTACAGCCCATTATCATGTGTCTTGAACCAAAGGCATGGGTAGCTTATTATATTCCATTAATCCCCATGCTATTATGTTTTGTTCCCTACTAATACTAAACAATTCATTCGTTTAATGGTACTTTAATATTTTACTGACATCGCACTTAAACTAGCCAATTTCTGAATTTTTCAATCCCCAAAATACCCTCCTAAAGCCCCTGGAATCACTATCCTACCCAATCCCTTTCACTCTGCATTGAAACCTTCAATTATAACCTATTCAAACCTACCCATTAACTTAACTGAATCCAACTAACTACCACAACTATAATCAATTCAAATCAGTTAATAATCCAATCAGCAATTCAAACTAGAACTCAGGTCAGATCAAATAGCATAAATACTAATGCATGTGAACAAAATCCTATTGAACTACCAAGGTCAAATTTCAGACCATGATTAGCACAGATACAGGGGGATGACTAACTAAGTTCCCAATTCTAAATCAAACAAGATGCATGAAATAATGTCACACACTGGATGGGCACAACTGCATTTATAATGTAAAATGGCGAATAACAAAACAAACAAGGAATCAGACATCACAGAAATGAAGCAATTCGAACCAATATTCATGATTCTAAATTAGCCTTAAACACAAAAATGTAAGGACCCTGAGGATATACTTAATGGAACCCTACGGCTGAAAACAAAACAAACGACACCAATCAACTAGAAGAGAACTACTAAAATACAGGCATAAATAGATTAATCGACGAAACTATTTAAAACACATGTTAATCAACAGCAGGAAACTGGACCAAGAAAAGTTTCAAAAGAGGAGGGGAATTAATTGACAAACGTAGCAAGGAAAACTAATTAGGAAACAACAAACAATAATTAGAGAAGAAAAAGGAAAAGAGGAGAAATGCCTCAAAAATCAGAAACCCAAATGAACTCCGTTCTCACTCACACTTTGTCTTGAAATTTTGAAGCCAAAACGGACCTTAATCGAGTGTTCTCGACTGAGAACACTCGAATAAAGTCAGCTAACACCTCAAACCTTTAACCTCGTACACATCCTGAAGCTGGTTCCTCTAGGGTTTGCCTTCGATTTGAAATTTGAAAGGCTTTGACAAGATTTGGACAGAACCTGGGTTAGATTTGGGACGGGGTTAGCTAGGTGGTTCAGTGGTGTGACTTCGGGGTTAATTAGATGAACTAGGGTTCTGGTCCGATTTTCGATCTGATATTCGAAACAAACGGCTGGGATTCGAGGGTGACGGTTAGAGGGGTTAGGTTGGGGAGGTCGAGGGGAAGCTGTGGTGTAAATTTGGGGTTGTTTGGATGAACTAGGGTTAGGGGCCAGTTCTTCGATCTAAGATTCGAAGAACTCGGGGATGATTTGAGGGCGATGGGGTGGGGATTCGGAAAGAGGATGGTGAGGGGGTTCCATGGTGTAATTTTGGGGCTGTTTGGACCACCGGAACCGCCGTGAGGTGATTTCCGATGGGCGGAGGACGGTGGTTGAAGGCAACGGACATGTTTGGTCTCTGAAGCTCAGAGACGAAGGTGAAAGGGGGGTTTGGTTTAAGGGGCGTGGGGGTAAGGAATCAAGGTTATATACGGGGGGGGGGGGTTAATCCTGGCCATTGGATCAAGCCCGACCAACGGCCTGGATCAATTCATTTAACAGACACGGCGTCGTTTTGGAGTAGTACTGGGGCGGGGTCGATCCGGGTGCAAGTGGGTCGGGCCAGGGAATGGGTAAGGACGGAGTGATCTGGACCGTTGATCCAGTGAGATCAACGGCCCGGACTGAGACTGGCAAAAACGACGACGTTTGGACGGTCGTGTTGCCAGCCTAATTGGACCGGGTAAACAGGGTATTTGGACTGGGTTGCAAAGGGGTTATTTTGGTTTGGGCCTGGTCTACTTAATTCAAAACTGGCCCAGTCCGACTTTCTCTTTATTTCTTCCTTTTCTTCTATTTCCTTTTTAATTCCTAATTACCAACTAAAATCCTAATTATAAAATTGACAATCATATGAAATTAAATATCAAATAAAGATAAAATCACACAATTCGGACATTAAATGCAAAGTACATATTTTTTGGGGATTTTTTCATTTTGTAAAACAAACCAGTTCAATTAATTCCTAATCGTAAAATTAAATCCTAAATGGGCACGCAACACATATTTTTGTATTTTTCTTAATTAAAGTAGAAATAAACATGCACGGACAAAAAATACAACTAAATCACACACAACACAAAACTAGTTTATTTTGGATTTTTGTGGGAGTAGCTCTTGTAGGGCAAAAATCATGTGCCCACAGCTTCCCCTCTTTGTCCGAAAACACGAAGAGTTTTCGTGCAAAGATAAAGTGAGCGGATACGAGCGATTTTTTGCCCGTTCGGCTACTTCGTGTGAAGCATTTTTGAAAGATTTGACCGAACCTCTGCTTCAAAGGTTTCCTACATATCCCTCGCTAAAAGGGAATCAGGTCAATGTAGTTCGGGAAGTTTTGGTAGCTGGGACTACCATGGAGCTATGGATTTACTGTTACTGTTGTTGTTGCTGCTTCCGCTACTTACTTGACCTCCTTGTTACACCTTGATAAAAATAAAGAAGTTATACTAAGCTATGGTCTATGAATTACAAAGATTTATTCTCAAACTTGGTCATGTGACTGTTGTTGCCTTGTTGCTTTGCTGTCTTGCTGTCTTGTGTTTCCTCTGATGTTTCTTTGCTTCTGCCTTGACTCGTATTCTCTCTTGATTGCCGAATTTGAACGGCTTATTTCCTTCTTGTGAGCTTCAAATTATTTTTCCTTCGAAGCTTGAACTGCCATCTTCTGATTAGTGTTGCCTTTCTTCCGACTTCTGAATTTTAACCTATGCTGGGGATTTTTGTTGTAACCCTCTGCTTTTCTGACTTCAAACTTCAATGTATTCCCTTGTTATATGGGTGGGCTCCCAACTTCAAAACTTGAAAATAAAATGCCATTCCTTTCTTCAGGCGGGCTCCTGACCTCAACAACAATTTCGAAAATAAAAGCGCAATTCCTTTCTTCAGGCGGGCTCCTAACCTCAACAACAACTTTGAAAATAAAAATGCCATTCCTTTCTTCAGGCGGGCTCCTGACCTCAACAACAACTTCGAAAAATAAATCGCCATTCCTTTCTTCAGGTGGGCTACTGACTTCAACAATAACTTCGAAAAATAAATCGTCATTCCTTTCTTCAGGCGGGCTACTGACTTCAACAACAACTTCAAAAAATAAATCATCATTCCTTTCTTCAGGAGGGCTACTGACTTCAACAACAACTTCGAAAAATAAATCGCCATTCCTTTCTTCAGGCGGGCTCCTGACCTCAACAACAACTTCGAAAAATAAATAGTCATTCCTTTCTTCAGGTGGGCTACTGACTTCAACAACAACTTCGAAAAATAAATCACCATTCCTTTCTTCAGGCGAGCTCCTGACCTCAACAACAACTTCGAAAAATAAAGCGCCAATCCTTTCTTCAGGTGGGCTCCTGACCTCAACAACAACTTTGAAAATAAAAGTGTCATTCCTTTCTTCAGGCGGGCTCCTAACCTCAACAACAACTTCGAAAATAAAACGCCATTCCTTTCCTCAGGCGGGCTCCTGACCTCAGCAAAAACTTTGAAAAATAAATTGTCATTCCTTTCTTCAGGCGGGCTACTGACCTCAACAACAACTTCGGAAATAAAAACATCGTTCCTTTCTTCAAGCGGGCTCCTGACCTCAAAAACAACTTCGAAAAATAAAGCGCTATTCCTTTCTTCAGGCGGGCTCCTGACCTCAACAACAAATTCGAAAAATAAAGTGCCATTCCTTTCTTCAGGCGGGCTCCTGACCTCAACAACAACTTCTAAAAATAAAGCGCCATTCCTTTATTCATGCAGGATCCTGACCTCAACAACAACTTCGAAAAATAAAGCGTCATTCCTTTCTTCAGGCGGGCTCCTGACCCATTTTTCCTTCTAACTTGAATTATCTTTCTTCAAAACTACTTCCCTCAAAACTTGTACTGTCTTCCTTCTTCAGAACTACTTCCCTCAAAACTGGTGTCTCATTTCTCTGCGAACTACTTGAGATAACACTTTTCAAAATATGTCATCTTACTCCTTCAAAGACTACCTCCCTTAAAACTCGTGTTATCTTCCTCCTGACATTGCTTTTCTTAAAGCTTGTTTTGCCTTCTCCCGAAAAACCGTTGGGGATACCACTTTTTACCAAACTTGTGTTAGACTTCCCGAAAATTTCGAAATGAACGAAAATTTTCTGCCCCAGTTTGACAATCTTTCTTGCGGCGCATCTTTCCGTCATCAGAAACATTCCCTGTCCCTGCTTCAAATCAAAGAAAATTTGGTCAGTTTAAAACATGGTGGTTGGTTGTGATACTCCTGTTGGGGATGCTATCAACCATTTTCCCATCTATGCGTTCTCTGACCATCTTGAAGCTTGGCTGATACCTTCCGACCTTCTTGACGATTCCTTATTCACAAACCTCTTAACCATTTTCTCAGTCTCCTTATATGACCTCGTGTATTTTCATGACAACTGATTTCACTTGAAGATCTTGCATGTTCATTGATTAACCAGTCCCTCCATCGTCTGTGTTACTGAAATACCTTTTTTCGGTGCAAACCCAATATCTTTCTTTGAGGTACTGTCCGTGAACTGGCATTTCCCCAACCTTTGAGTCTCCTAATGAATTTCCCAAATATTTCCATTGCTTTCCGCGTTTTTCTTTCTTGATTTTCCACTGGCCTTGGCCTTATAACCCTCGATTTCTGCGGGGGATGTCCTTCTTTACACTTGTCCATCTTTCTGACAATCTCATCATCGAATATACCCTCGGTTCAAGCCGTTGAACTGTCCCTGAATTGATATGGACCAATCTTGGGTATTTTGCGCAACCTCAAAGCACGTTGACTATTACCATCTCATTGCGCTTGTTCTTTCCTGACTTATACCACTTTGATGTACTAGTCAGATCTCGTCTTGCATAATTGGAAAGCTGATGGCAAATTTTGAAATCATTACTCGCTTGTTCTAACCAAAGAGACTCGAGAAGAGGAAATGACAAAGGTAAAAGGAATAGAGTAAAAGGCAAAAGAAAGAGATGACTCCTAACAAGAAAACTACAAAGTAAAACCTATCAGACATGGATACCAACTCTATTGGCCATGACATGCACACGTGGCCTATCCTCCGTCGTTAATCGCCTTTCACAATCTTCGTTTGGTGCTTTCCTATATGATTCTCAATCTTTATTCGACTTGTAGTGCCCAAAGGGTTTTCACTATCAAGCCTCTCTCATTTTGGTTTTTTCTCTCAACTTATAGCCGCCTCAAGGTGCCCGTGAAGGTTTTCACCGATAAGACTCTCTCATTTTATTACTTTTCTGTCGGGGATCAGAGTGTTATTCTCGACTTCCATTTGCATGACTTGGCATCTTTCGAAGACTGGTCAAAAGGTCTTTCTTTGGACCGTAACGTGGGGTTTTGGATAGGGCTATAAAGAAAGGGTATTAGCGTCTCAAAACGAATCAATTTGGGTTCAAAATTTACAACCTTCGGAACCAGATTTCTTTACATCAAACACAACTTCTGCCCCAGTTTCTTGCTTGATGATTTTTTATTTTTTGTTACACTATGACCGAGCCGTGAAGCGCTTACGTATCCTCTTTGAGGAATCAGGTCAAACGTAGTTCCCACTTCTTTTTTTGTTTTCCTTTCCACTTATTTATTATTTTCTTTTATTTTTCTTTTTCTTCTATTTTGCTCATTTCTCCTTTCTCCTTTCTCTTTTGTTGTTTTGTTGTTTCCGTTATTTTCTTTTCTTTTTCCTTTTTCTTTTTCCTTTTCTTTATCTTCCATGTTTGTGTTTTCTAATCTTAGCTACTGATTCCGAACGAGGGGTATGAAAGAAAACCAATAAGGCTCAAAGGGTTAACGAAGGATAAAATGTTTAGATAGAAGAATAAAATGCCTTCGTCATTCCAATCTTCAAAACATGCCAAACACAAACAACATAATTAAACATTCGCCACATCTTCTGATTGTGCCGGACTTAATAACCATATCCACACATTAGCCTTTTCATTTGTCATTTTTAAAGCACCGTTGGGCAATACTCTCACTTTCATTACCATGAACGGCCCCCTTGTCAATATGACTAACTTGCTTTTATGGTTTTCTTTATGTTTTACTTACCCCAGTTTCACGTGGCTCGGGCAGCAAATGATCTCAAGCTGTTCTTATTTCCCTTAAGTGTCCCGATCATCTCCCAATGGCTTTATAATTAACTTTTAAGATTAGGCCCAAACTGTGCGCATATGTCATGCCACTAGAATCGGCGTTGAACAAAGACAAAAAAAGGGATAAAAAAGAACTAAACAAAGAAGATGACTGGATGTAACAAAAGACCGGAATTTGCATTAGATAAGTGGTGAAACGGTTCGTATAACGAAACAAACAAAACAACTAGGGTACAACCTTGGAACAAACCTAAAACAATCCTAGACAACACTAAACAAACCACTATGACAAAATGGAAGGATAAGAGGGTTTGACACAAGACAATGTCTAGATTAGAACCCTGCAAATAACCCGAACAACAGAAATGAAAACAAAATGAACCACCAAAACTCCTCCCTGACCAACCAAGAAAGGAGTGTTTTTCCAATTGCCAAGCTCGGCATCTTAGCAACTGAATTCGGCATCAACATTACTGGGACCTCCACCAACTTCCGTCTCATTGTTCTTAACAAATTGCTTTTGGGTTCCCTTTGCGGGCTCGTTCTTAAGAGCAACCTCTGATAGTACTGAAAACTTTGCAACGCGCGGACCTCCGAGGATCTCAGAAGAATTCTCATATTCCTTTTCAAAACAAGTCATATTCAACATATGCATCTCATTACGAATAGGCGATGGACTTTGGCTAGTGTCTGTTGCATCTGGATTTGGCATGACAATGTCATCTGCAATCAATAAGCTTCTGAATTGTTTTCTTCAGCTTACAACACTTCTCTGTGTCATACCCCGGTGCATATGAGCAATATGCGCACCTTCAAGAAAAATCAAACTTCTTTGACAGAGGGTTTGGCATTTTTATATGAATCGGCTTCAACATGTCCAATTGCTTCAACTTTTGGAACAAACCAGCATATGATCCTCCCAAAGGGGTGAAAGCCTTTTCTTTTTCAGCAACCTCTCATTCTTAAATGCTTGATTGGGCTGAAAACCTGATCTAGAGGGCTTTCGGTAGGCTTGTGAGGGTGGATAGGCATTTTGTGGAGCTGGGTACTGGGAAAGTGAAGCATGTTTTTGGGAGTCCCATGGAAAGAAGTAGCGTTGGGGAGGGGAGTAGCGTTGGGAGAATATAGTTGGATGATGAGTGATGGAGCTACTCGGGTGGCTGGGAAAGCTATCATAAGTGGGTAGATATGGAGAGTATGGGGGATCATCCATTATTGTGTTAGGTTCTTGGGTAAGGACAGAGTTCAAGAAGCTAGGCGGTGGCGGGGGTGGTGCTTTCCCAGTCATCCATGCCTGATACATGTCTGCCACATGTTGTCTCAACATTCTTACCTCTTCTACCAACCCGTAGTCCTGTTCAACCAACTGCTTTTAGGCATCGGTACCAACCCGCTCAGTTTTGTTGCTCTCTGCCATTGTCTTTTGCCTTTGTGTTGCAGGGAAGCGTTACTTTAGAATCACAACCAACCACCTTTCTGATTATTGAAATAGGACAAAATAGAAGCAACCTGTTAGCGTTAGGGTTTTCAACAGATAAGAAAATACACATTAAGGATGCAATGCGACTAGGCAATTAACCCTTTCTATCATGCATTTGCTTCAGTTACGTGTGTCATTCCGGCTTCTTGTAATTGTGCTCCCTTTTTCTTTTTCTTCTTTTTTTTTCTATTTTTTCTTTTTAATGGTGGTCGAATCTTATGTGGATTGCCTACGTATCACGTCCTCGCATGAATCAGACCGTGCGTAGTTTTGACCACAAGTGCGAAAAAAACAAAGACACCATTTTTTGAATTTTTCAATCTTTATTAGCAAAACGATCTATTACGAGGCAAAACACTTTTTGGAAGGAAACTGACGAATTTGACACAGACTAACGACTTTATGCAAAAGGGAAATTACACACTCCAACGGACAACAAACTTTGAAGACAAAGAAAATACAGACTTCAAACTGTGAATGTCTTAGAGTTTTTAATTTTGGCGCCCGCGGGGCGTCGTTCGGCCTCGCCGCGAGTTTTGGTGCACAGCCTCTTTGCAGATCTTTTAAATCTTCCATAACCTGGTAGACATGAATCATTTTTGAAGCAAAGAAGGTGGTACGAGACATATCCTCACAAGCTAGGCACTTTATGGAGATGTAGTGCCTGATATCATCGATTCTTACCTTGATTCTGTCCCTTTCCAAAAGCAATCACTCTATTTGTTGATTCTATATCCCCAACACTTTGAGCGTAGTAAAAGAGTTAATCCTGAAACCCATTCATCTGTTTCTCCATCCGGGCCATCGGATCATAGCAGCACTTCCTATCTGTTTTGGCCTCTTGGGTTTGTCTAAGGATCCTCTCTTTGAGAATGGATATTGTTTTGCTCAATATAGTGATGTTCCCTTCGGAGTCCCTCTTTATTCGCCACGTATGCTTTTCTCGCGCTTAATGTACCCCTCGAAGAAATCGGCCTCGGCTTTACAAGCTGTGAGAGCTCGGTACATATCGGATATCATCATAGGGGCCAGTGTGCTTTTATTGTTGGCAATCAGGGTTTTGACGACTCCCGCCACCTTTAAATCAATATTTCTATCTTTCCGTGGAAACACCATAATGCCCCAGAATGCTACCATGAAGGCGAACCGCCTATGTTTATCCTATTTTGTCCGATTCCCTTTGCTGCAAACCCTTCTTTTTGGATCATCGAACTCTCTTATATGTCCATAAACTGTAGAATAGAGAAACTTTATCCGACTCAGAGTACGGGTCTCCCTTGCTTATCTTTAGTAGATCCATGACCAGGTGCGTATCGACGGCTCTTGGAACAATCAAGTATTTGTGCCTTAGCCCCTCAGTAATGTCCCTATAACCTGCTACCTCTTTTGGGGTGAGTTCGAAATCTGAGAAGTGGACTACATTGTGGGCTGTGTCCCAACATGTAACCAAAGCTTTTATGATATTCCCCTAGGATTAATCTTCAGCAACCCAGTGAGGTCTCCCAGGTATGGCTTGACCGTGTCGCGCTCTGATCCGCCTGAATCATCCCACCACATATGCAACTCCAAAGAGATCTTGGTCACTATTGTTACGTAGAAATTCTGACTTGTGCTCATTCTGCACATTTATTAGGGTGATTAAGAATTAAAATTTATTTGACTCAACAAATTGACTATTTTTAATTTTTCACAGATTGAAAGGAAGATCCGGTTCCGCGCACGGCTTTTTAGCGCTTCGGGAACGAAGATCTTAAAGCTGGGTGAGTCAACCGGTCAAAAAATCAAAAAAATGACTAAAAGTGGCCGTTTATGCAAAGTCAGCCTTCCGGCGTCCCTTTCGGGAACATTCGGCTATTCTTGCCAAAAACGGCATCACCCAACTTATTTATGTTGATAATTAAAATTTGACATTTGTTTTTGGCTATTTTTGTAAAAGGGGAGGTTGGACCCGATAAGGGCTGCCTACGTATCTCACATCCTGTGAGAATCAAACCGGCGTAGTTCGGGCAAATAAAACCATTTTTCAAGACTCTTTTCAATGGCAAATAAAACCATTTTTCATAAATAAAACCCCCTTTTTTTTTCAAAAATTCAACAGAGTTTCGACGCTATTTGGACATTGATTTTTTCAAAACAGGTGATTAACTACCTCTATCAATCTTTCCTCAAAGTATTCAAAAGCCGGTCAGCATGCAAGTCCGAAGCAAACAAATGCACATGTAGCAAGTTGGATGCATCAGAATTGTCTTTTGTCGTTTGGGTACACCTGTCCTAGACAGACCCAACCCCTGTGTTGAGCCTCCAAAGTCAAATGCACATGATGCAAACAAACATTCCTACTAGGGATCCGGCATGAAGCTGAGTTATTCTAGGTTCGTAACCTGGGTATTTGTTCTAGATTGTGTACCCGAGCGGACGACTCGAGTTGAGGAGAGGCTACGTACCGGGGACCCGCGGGATCGTCCGGCTTTGTAACTTGTCCGGCCTCTTTCTTATTACAAGGTATGACACTAACAGAATAGGGAGTCTCAACCAGCAAGCACATCCTCTGAGGTAAGAAGAGAAGGGTTTCGGCACAGTTTATACAGTTCAAATAATATCAAAGCGGTAAAAGCAGCATTTAGCACATTAGGCTCAAACATGTAAAAAACAGATAATAAACAAAGCCAAATATAACAATTTATCTAAGCTCGAATTCTGAACCCTGAACTAGAGATTCTAGGTTCTGTCCCCAGCAGAATCGCCAGTACAACTACCTTAACTACAGAAATCCATATTTGAGTCCACAAAATGTAACTAACATCTACTGTACAATAAACGAATCACAGAAAAACTTTCAGAATAACAGAACTATCGAACATGCAAATCCCCAGTTAATGAGGAACACAAGTTCTCATACTACCTAACAGTCTGTACCAGATGATAGCTAACACAGTCCAATTGCAGTTCAAATTATACAACAGTTCTGTTCAAATCTAGTTCATATGATTACAAAACTAATTTTGTTCCACAATTGAACTAGAGTCTAAGTTCGAATCATAGACAACGAATCAATTAAAAAAACGACAGAATACATTTGCAATTTCCATTGATTTTTATGTTTCAATCATGCGAAGCTACAGTCAGAGTCTCGAGTCGTGTACCTGAAAAATGGAATTTTAATAGAGGCAAAGATCAACAGTAGCAGTACAATAGCAGACCAAGAGACAATCAAACAGTAGCAGATGCACAGCCCAGAAAGAGTTTGAAACCAAACGAAGATGAGAATTTAACCACAAATAACTCGAATTCACCCAAATTTACTTGAGATTGGACTTCAAATTCCCTAGGACTTCACTGTTTCTGAATGCCTTTTAGCTCTCCCCCCTTCTCTCAGATTCTCATCCAGATTTTCAGAAAATCCTCTTATCCTCTCCCAAAACTCCCAAAAAAAAGTCCCTTTCAATGTCTAAACCTTGCTCTATTTATCTGCCAAAAAACAGACCCTTCCCCTTCTCAAAAGCAATTAAACTAATACCACCACCATCCTTTTGCCCATGATATTCTCTTACAGCCCATTATCATGTGTCTTGAACCAAAGGCATGGATAGCTTATAATATTCCACTAATCCTCATGCTATTATGTTTTGTTCCCCACTAATACTAAACAATTCATTAGTTTAATGGTACTTTAATATTTTACTGACAGCCCACTTAAACTAGCCAATTTCTGAACTTTTCAATCCCCAAAATACCCTCCTAAAGCCCCTGGAATCACTATCCTACCCAATCCCTTTCACTCTGCATTGAAACCTTCAACTATAACCTATTCAAACCTACCCATTAACTAAACTGAATCCAACTAACTACCATAGCTATATCCAATTCAAATCAGTTAATAATCCAATCAACAATTCAAACTAGAACTCAGGTCAGATCAAATAGCATAAAGACTAATGCATGTGAACAAAATCCTATTGAACTACCAAGGTCAAATTTTAGACCATGATTGGCATAGATACAGGGGGATGACTAACTAAGTTACCAATTCTAAATCAAACAAGATGCATGAAATACTGTTTTCGACTGAGAACACTCGACTAAAGTCGGTTAAAACCTCAAACCTTTAACCTCGTACACAGCCTGAAGCTGGTTCCTCTAGGGTTTGCCTTTGATTTGAAATTCGAAAGGCTTTGACAAGATTTGGACAGAACCTGGGTGAGATTTGGGACGGGGTTAGCTAGGTGGTTCAGTGGTGTGACTTCGGGGTTAATTAGATGAACTAGGGTTCTGGTCCGATTTTCGATCTGATATTCAAAACAAACGGCTGGGATTCGAGGGTGACGGTTATAGGGGTTAGGTTGGGGAGGTCGAGGGGAAGCTGTGGTGTAAATTTGGGGCTGTTTGGATGAACTAGGGTTAGGGACCAGTTCTTCGATCTAAGATTCGAAGAACTCGGGGATGATTCGAGGGTGATGGGGTGGGGATTCAGAAAGAGGATGGTGAGGGGGGTTCCATGCTGTAATTTTGGGGCTGTTTGGACCACCGGAACCACCGTGAGGCGATTTCCGATGGGTGGAGGATGGTGGTTGACGGCGACGGACATGTTTGGTCTTTGAAGCTCAGAGACGAAGGTGAAAGAGGGCGGCTTTGGTTTAGGGGGGCGTGGGGGTAAGGAATCAAGGTTATATATGGGGGTGGGGGGTTAATCCTGGCCATTGGATCAAGCCCGATCAACGGCCTGGATCAATTTATTTAACAGACACGGCATCATTTTGGAGTAGTACTGGGGCGGGGTCGATCCGGATGCTAGTGGGTCGGGCCAGGGAATGGGTAAGGGCGGAGTGATCTGGATAGTTGATCCAGTGAGATCAATGGCCCGGACTGAGACTGGCAAAAACGACGTCGTTTGGACGGTCGTGTTGCTAGCCTAATTGGACAGGGTAAACAGGGTATTTGGACTGGGTTGCAAAGGGGTTATTTTGGTTTAGGCCTGGTCTACTTAATTCAAAACTTGCCCAGTCCGACTTTCTCTTTATTTCTACCTTTTCTTCTATTTCATTTTTAATTCCTAATTACCAACTAAAAATCCTAATTATAAAATTGGAAATCACATGAAATTAAACATCAAATAAATATAAAATCACACAATTCGGACATTAAATGCAAAGTACATATTTTTTGGTGATTTTTCCATTTTGTAAAACAAACCAATTTAATTAATTCCTAATCATAAAATTAAATCCTAAATGCGCACGTAACACATATTTTTGTATTTTTCTTAATTAAAGTAGAAATAAACATGCACGGACAAAAAATACAAATAAATCACACATAACACAAAACTAGTTTATTTTGAATTTTTGTGGGAGTAGCTCTTGTAGGGCAAAAA
Source organism: Nicotiana sylvestris (assembly GCF_000393655.2). Taxonomy (NCBI): domain Eukaryota; kingdom Viridiplantae; phylum Streptophyta; class Magnoliopsida; order Solanales; family Solanaceae; genus Nicotiana; species Nicotiana sylvestris. Next base: position 175,812,007 of record NC_091061.1, read on the forward strand.
TCACGTGCTCACAAGCCTCATTTGTTTTTGAAGAAATAAGCAAACCATGGATGTATACAGGTAAAATCGGGGCTAAGAAGCACTCCGATTTTCTGGTGGGGGAAACGAAGCGAGAACGTAACTATAAGGAATCAAAATTAAAGGTGGAAACCTCATGTATCAAGGCTCGAACAAAGCACCTGGCCCCGAAGCCATCGAGACCATACTTCCGGACCCCGATTCAAATAACGAGACCTTGTAGAGCATTGCCAAACGTCCGCACACGAATAACAAAGAGTCGTCATATTCGTGCTAGACAAAATATCATGGCATGAATCTCGACACATATCAACAGTTGATTAGTGATTAGAAAAAATGAAGATCTTTACCTTTCTTAAAATTGTTCTTAGGGTAAAACTCTCCTACTATATAAAGGGAGGATTATTATTCAATACACACATTGCAACATGCATACCAAGGCAATACACATATGTTTTCTCTATGTCTAAAGTTATTCAAAGTTATTATCTTTAATTTGTTCATAAGTGTTTGGCTCCGAACCGAAGGCAGGCTATTGTTAAGCTTTTAACCGAGCCTGGATTCAGTATCTGTCACGACCCAATTTAGGATCATGACCGGCACCTAAGAGCAAGTGCCCCAAGTAAACCTCATCGGTATTTTACAAAAAATTAGACAGAGTTTTTCCTGTTTTTGGACTATCCCAAAACATTTCTCTATCTCAAATCAGCAACCAAATATCCTAATATCATACCAAACAATTGACAACTTGTCAATTAACCAATACAAGTCTCCACCATAACTAAACCACCAACTAACCACTAGAAATACTAATTTATCTCCAACTTTGATAAATGAGAATGATACTCAACATAAGACTATAATAACAAAAGAATACTCATGATACTAAAATAATGACTATGGAGCGACTTTAAGAGTTTAATGAAAGACCATAAATATAAATAAAAATCTCCACCCACGCGAACAAATGCGAGGCTCACCGAGAATTATCAACATGTGCGCTCTAATTAATGAAATCCTCGCCCGCGTCAACTAGTGACTGGAAAAATATTGGCGGGAAATGAGTCACTAGATCAGTGAGTAATAACCCTTAACCACAACCATTTTGGGACAAGTCAGAAAACATGTTAGTATCTCAAACAGAAAATAACATAAAAATACCCTTTCAGAAACAATAAATAATTTTTAGTCTCATCACGTTTTCTTGTAGTATAATATAATTAACAATTCAGTAATAAGCTCGGTAACCACTGTATAGTATCAGTATTCACATTTTGGGAGGTTTCAATGAACGGATAATGTAATCGGTATAACTGTGGACTTCTTTCCAAGAAGTCATATATAACGATAGTCCCTACTCAAGGAAAATCAGTAACGGTATGCTAGTTCTACACTTTGTCACGACCCAATTTAGGATCATGACTGGCACCTTGGAGCAAGTGCCCCAAAGTATGCCTCACCGGTATTTTACAGAAAAATGGATAGAGTTTCCCCTGTTTTCGACTATGCCAAAAAAAATTCCTGTCTCAAATCAGCAACCAAAACATCCTAATATCATACCAAATAATTGACAACTTGTCAATTAGCCAATATAAGTCTCCACCATAATTAAACCACCAACTAACCACTAGAAATATTAATTTTTCTCCAACTTTGATAAATGAGAATGATACTCAATATAAGACTATAATAACAAAAGAATACTCATGATACTAAAATAATGACTATGGAGCGACTCTAAGAATTTAAAGAAAAACCATGAAAATAAATAAAAATCTCTGCCCACGCGAACAAATGCGAGGCTCACCGAGAACTATCAACCTGTGCGCTCTAATTAATGAAATCCTCGCATGCGTCAACTAGTGACTGGAAAAATATTAGCGGGCAATGAGTCACTAGCTCAGTGAGTAATAACCCTTAACTACAATCATTTTTGGGACAAGTCAGAAAACATGTTAGTATCTCAAATAGAAAATAACATAAAAATACCCTTTAAGAAATAATAAATAATTTTTAGTCTCATCACGCTTTCTTGTAGTATAATATAATTAACAATTCAGTAATAAGCTCGGTAACCACTGTATAGTATCAGTATTCACATTTTGGGAGGTTTCAATGAACGGATCATTTAATCGGTATAACTGTGAACTTCTTTCCAAGAAGTCATATATAACGATAGTCCCTACTCGAGGAAAATCGGTAACGGCATGCTAGTTCTACACTTTGTCACGACCCAATTTAGGATCATGACTGGCACCTTGGAGCAAGTGCCCCAAAGCAAGCCTCGCCGGTATTTTACAGAAAATCGGATAGAGTTTCCCCTATTTTCGACTATCCCAAAAAAATTCCTATCTCAAATCAGCAACCAAAACATCCTAATATCATACCAACAATTGACAACTTGTCAATTAGCCAATATAAGTCTCCACCATAACTAAACCACCAACTAACCACTAGAAATACTAAAATAATAACTATGGAGTGACTCTAAGAATTTAAAGAAAGACCATAAAAATAAATAAAAATTTCTGCCCACGCGAAAGGCTCACCGAGAACTATCAACCTGTGCGCTCTAATTAACGAAATCCTCGCCCGCGTTAACTACTATCTCTGAAAAAAAAATAGCGGGGAATGAGTCACTAGATCAGTGAGTAATAACACTTAACCACAACCATTTTTATTGGGGACAAGTCAGAAAACATATTAGTATCGAAAACAAAAAATAACATAAAAATGCCCTTTTAGAAACAATATATAATTTTTAGTCTCATCACGCTTTCTTGTAGTATAATATAATTAATAATTCAATAATAAGCTCGGTAACCACTGTATAATATCAGTATTCACATTTTGGGAGGTTTCAATGATCGGATCATGTAATCAGTATAACTGTGGACTTCTTTGCAAGAAGTCATATATAACGGTAGTCCCTACTCGAGGGAAATCGGTAACGGTATGTTAGTTCTACCTTTCTACTAGCGAGGGCTATAACTGTACTCTGTAATCGGTAAATATAAGGTGCACCAGGTCTAAGGAATCCACCGTTAGCTACGGGATCCTTCAATGTCTACTCCCATTTATACTTGTCTTTGTAATCCGTATATACTCGTAGAAACTTTTTAAAACAACATAGGGCATTTCCGTTCTTATCAAATCTTGTAATTTCATTTCGATAACAATAAATTCAAGTAACGGTAAAACATATCTAGTGACATCAAGAATATTTAAAACAACAACAATCATGTCAAAAAACTATTTCGGTATTATATCGAGTAAAAGACTTGTCCCACAAGTAACTCAAATTAATCGGTAACATATTCATATAAAAATTATGTGTAAATCATGCAGGTTATGAAAACAAAAATTGCGACAAGATTACTACTTACAGTACTCGTGTGAAATACCAAACTCGTCACCTCGAGCAATCTGTACAACTTTCTTCAATCAATCTATAACCACATCAACATCGATCTCGTGTTAATTTTCTTGTTTAGGATAATTCATGGCTAATTTAGAATACCCAACCCTCGAGGTTTCATGTTTGACTCTTAATTTACCCAAAATAATTCTTATTGTTATTTAATTTCTTATACCTTGTGAAACCCTTAAAATATATGAACTGAGATAAAAAGAATTACTAGAAGAAAAGAACCCAACTGAGAAATTCGAGTATTACCAGTAAAAACCAGTGCGTATTTAAGATTTCTCAAGGTTTGGTTCCAACCTTTTTCTTCTTCTTCTTCTTCTTATTCTTCCCCTTTTGAAATCCCTTTTGTGCGTTTTCTCAAGCAGACTCGTTTTCTTTCTTTTGTTTTTTATCTTCTATTGTGTTTGACTTTCTTTACCTTTTGTTTCTTTGTTTTCCCGTCACTATACAATGGCCTTTTGCCCAATTAATTAGCTAGGTTTTTTTTAGTTTAAGTAATATTAAATGACAAAAATACCCCAACTTGAATATGAAGTGTTACATTTTCCCCACCGTATGAAATTCGGTCACCAAATTTTAATTCAAGTACATACTTGTGGACTGAAACAAATGGGGGTACTTGACTCGCATAGTATATTCTATTTCCCAAGTAGCTTCTTCAACTGTATGATTTCGCCATAAAACTTTTACGAACTCAATTTCTTTTGACCGTAGCTTTCTTACTTGCCTATCAACAATAGTTGTCGGTTCTTCCTCGTAAGACAACTTTTCATCAAGAGGTATAGCAAGTGCTTCAAGCATCTGAGATGAGTATGATATACATTTCCTTAGCATTGAGACATGAAATGTAGGGTGAATAAAAGATAACTCAGGAGGAAGTGCCAAACAATAAGCCACCGCTCCCACTCGGTCTAGTATCTCATACGGTCCTATAAACCTGGGGCTCAACTTGCCTCTTTTCCAAAAACGCATCACACCTTTCATAGGGGAGACACGTAAGAACACTTTGTCCCTAGTTGTGAACACTAAATCTCTTCTTCTCTTATTAGTATAAGACTTTTGTCTACTTTGAGCTACAAGCAATCTCTGTCTGATCAATTGGACCTTGTCTATAGCTTTTTGTAATAGGTCAGTCCCAATAAGTTAGTCTCACCGGCCTCAAACCATCCGATAGGAGAACGACACTTTCTACCATACAGTGCTTCATATGGTGCCATTTTAATACTGGACTGGAAGCTATTGTTGTAAGCAAATTCAGCTAACGGTAGATAAGTGTCCCAACTACCTCCAAATTCAAGAACGCAAGCTCTTAACAAATCCTTCAAGATATGTACAGTACGTTCCGACTTCCCGTCTGTCTGTGGATGAAATGCGGCGCTAAGATCTAATCGTGTACCCAATACTTCTTGAAAAGATTTCCAAAATCGTAAAGTGGACTGTGATCGTCTATCAAAGATGATGGATACTGGAACTTCGTGAAGTCGGACAGTTTTGTTCATAAATATTTGTGCATACCTTACTCCACCATATGTAGTCTTCACTGGAAAAAACTATGCTGATTTAGTCAGTCGATCTACAATCACCCATATAGAGTCATAACCTCTAAGGGTTCGTGGTAGCCCGGTGACATAATCCATAGTAATTCTTTTCCATTTCCACTTTGTAATCTCAATTTGTTGTAGTAGTCATGCGGGTCACTGATGCTCAGCCTTGACCTGTTAACAAGTCAAACAACTAGAAACAAAGTTAGCAACATCTTTCTTCATACCTTCCCACCAATAAAATTGCTTCAGGTCATGGTACATTTTTGTGGATCCAGGATGTATAGTGTATTTAGCGTTGTGAGCTTCTTTAAGAATAGCATGTCTTAACCCATCTACTTCTGCTACACATAGCCTGTCACCCATTCAAAGAACACCATCACTTTCAATAATTATATCCCTGCTTTGACCAGCTAAGGCCTCATCCTTGTATTTGCATAATCGTTCATCATCATATTGGGGGGCCTTAATGCACTCAACTAATGAAGACTTAGCCTGAGCACAAGCCAACAATGCCTCTGAATTTCCGACACTAAATCTGATACCTGTATCTTCTAGTCTCTGAATGTCATTGGCCAAAAGTCTCTTTGTAGGAGCTATATGTGCCAAACTCCCCATAGATTTTCTACTCAATGCATCAGCCACCACATTGGCTTTTCCAGGATGATATAAAATAGAACAATCATAGTCTTTGAGTAGTTCCATCCACCGACGCTACCGAAGATTCAGATCTCTCTACTGAAAGATATACTTTAGACTTTTATGGTCAGTATAAATCTCACAAGTTTCGCCGTATAGATAATGCCTCCAAATTTTTAGAGCAAATACCACTGCAGCCATCTCCAAATCATGTGTAGGATAGTTTTACTCATGCTTTTTCAATTGTCTTGAAGCATAAGCTATAACACGACCATTTTGCATGATAACATCCTAATCCCACCCTCGAGGCGTCACAAAATATTGTAAATCCTCCAGAACCTGATGGTAAGGCTAATATTGGTGCAGTTGCCAAACATGTTTTGTGTTTTTGAAAGATTTGCTCACATTCCCCCATCCACTGAAACTTTGTATTTTTCTGTGTTAGCTTGGTCTTCCGTTGCTATTCAGGAGAAATCTTGCACAAAACACCTGTAATAGCCTGCTAAGCCTAAAAAGCTGGGAATCTCTGTAGGACAAGTAGGTCTGGGCCATTTCTGCATAACTTCGGTCTTCTTAGGATCTACCAGAATTCCATCTTTGGACACAACATGTACAAGAAATGCTACCGAGTCTAGCCAAAATTCACACTTCGAGAACTTAGCATAAAGCTGATGTTCTCGCAATGTCTGCAATACAGTCCTGAGATGATTCTCATGTTCTCCTTGGCTACGAGAATTAATCAGGATATCATCAATAAATACTATTACAAATCTATCGAAAAACGGCTTGAACACCCTATTCATTAAATCCATGAATGTAGCTGGAGCATTTGTCAGTCTGAAAGGGATCACAAGAAACTTATAGTGCCCGTATCAAGTTCTGAAAGAAGTCTTAGAAATATCTTCATCTTTGATCCTAAGTTGATGATAACCAGAATGGAGGTCAATCTTTGAAAAGTGGGCAGCTCCTTGTAATTGATCAAACATGTCATCTATACGAGGAAAAGGATATTTATTACATATTGTTATCTTGTTCAACTGCCTGTAGTCAATGCACATTCTCATGGATCCATCTTTTTTCTTTACGAACAGTACTGGTGCACCCCATGGTGATTCACTAGGTCTAATAAAATCCTTATCTAACAAATCTTGTAACTGCTGCTTTAGCTCCCTTAACTCTGCTGGTGCTATTCGATATGGGGGTATCGATATGGGTTGTATGTCAGGTAGCAAATCAATACCAAAGTCTATTTCTCATATTGGAGGTAATCCTAGTAAATCCTGAGGAATTACATCAGAAAATTCTCTCACTAATGGTAAATTTTCTATACTAACTATTTCCTTTCTTGTATCATTTACAATAGCTAAGAGACCCAAGCAGCCTTTCTTTAGAAGTCGTTGAGCCTTTATAAAAGATACAATTTTGCAAGTCTCTGGAACTTGACTCCCTCTTAGAATAAAACTGGGTTCATTTGGTATCTCAAACTTAACTATCTTTACATGACAATCGACTATAGCATAACAAGAAAATAACCAGTCCATTCCCATAAGCATGTCAAAGTCAATCATATCAAGTACAATAAGGTCAGCTAGAGTATCTCTACCCTCAACCCGAATCTGACAAGCACGATACACATATTCATCTAATAGAGACTCTCCAACAGGAGTAGCAACTAGAAAAGGATCATTCAATAACTCAGGCTATCTACTAAACCTCAAAGCAAAGTACGAGGACACATAGGAGTGAGTAGATCCCGGATCAATCAACGCAAGTGCATCAAATGAACAGACAAAAAGAATACATGTAACCACATCATTCGAGGCCTGAGCATGTCTAGTAAATGCAAAAACTCTCGCATGATCTCTACCAGCATTCCCTTGTCCAGTAGCACGGCCTCCAGCACCTCGACCTCTATTTCCTATACATGTAGCACCTAAAGTATTATGAGTAGTTTGAGTCAGTGCGGCTGATTGAATAGAAGCCTGGTTGAAATTTCTCAGAGGCTGAGGGCAATCCCTCAAGTGATGTCCCAACTGGCCACATCGAAAGTGCTCTCCAGTTAGAACACGACATTGGCCCAAATGTGATCTACCACAGGTCTGGCAGACTGGAGTATTGGCGTATATCTGCCCAGAATTACGATGCCCAGAAGATGATGGTCCCCTATTACCTTTGTCTGGAATGTGGTTTGTATATGGACTATGAAGACATGTGTGTCCCTGTCTGAGAACCCTGTTGTTATTGTCCCTGATTTCCTGCTCTTCTATTTTCACTAAAACTGCCACTTAAAGCCCCTTCTATCTTGTCCTTCTTACGTAAATCACTAGCTACATGCTCATCATGTCCTTTGTTTTTAATCTTTCTAGCAAGGTTGACTACATCAGTGTAGGATAAAGTCTTCATCTATGGGGCTACTGCAGTGTATAGATGACCAACCAATCCATCAACAAACCTTTGAACTCGAGTTTCTTCGGTAGGCACTAAGTAAGGAGCATATATAGCCAGCTTACAAAACTTAGTGTTTTATGTTGACACGTCCATATCTAGAGTCTAAACCAATCTCTCAAAGTTTCTAGCATATTTTTGCATCAGGCTGTCTGGAAGAAAATGATTCTTGAACAACTTAGTGAACTCATCCCATGTTAGTGGCACTGCTCCTACTGGACTTCCTAGCAATACAGTTTCATACCATGTGTTGTCCATATCCTCTAGTTTGTATGTTGCGAGCTCCGCGGCTCTCTCACTAGAACATCTAAGAGCACGTAATGCCTTGAGTGTCCCATCCAAGAAACTTTGAGAATCTGCTAAATTATCAGAACATGTGAATTTTTGTGATTTCAATTTCAGAAACTCTTGTAGGGATACTTCTTTAATCCCGAAAGTCTGAGTCTGTGCAGGTGCTTGTGTTTGGAAAGTAGCCTGAGGAGCTGAACTTCCACCGTGAGCAGGCACCAATGCCTCTAACACATTCAATAACCTTGCCAGTGCATCTGCAGGTAAGGCAACAGTAGGTACAATAGTTGGCACTAGTGGTGGAGTGTCCTGAACTCCCTACCCTTGCACTTGATTTGGCATAGCAGCTTGGGATTGACCCATATTCCCAACTTCAGGCTGGGGAGCAGTCTGTCTTCTAGTTTGATGAACCCCAAATTGACCGCCACCCCGAATAGTACCACGTCTGGCCACATCTAGCAGATGAGGGTGTGTGTGTCCTAGCCATCTGCGAAAGAAATATTCCAAGGTCAATCTCAAGTTATCTCAACGCATGATCAAATAATGAAAGAAGGGAAAACATTCCTAGATGTTCAGTAGCCTCAAGATCATAAGTATGGGTGCCTACACACCCATGAACAAGACTCTACTAAAAATTGCTCCATGGCTCAGGGCTTAAAGCCTAAGCTCTGATACCAACTTTGCCATGACCCAATTTAGGATCATGACCAGCACCTAGGAGCAAGTGCCCCCAAGTAAGCCTCATCGATATTTTACAGAAAATCGGAAAGAGTTTCCCCTGTTTTTTGACTATCCCAAAAAATTTCACTGTCTCAAATCAGCAACCAAACATCCTAATATCATACCAAACAATTGACAACTTGTCAGTTAACCAATACAAGTCTCCACCATAACTAAACCACCAACTAACCACAAGAAATACTAATTTTTCTCCAACTTTGATAAATGAGAACGATACTTAATATAAAACTATAATAACAAAAGAATACTCATGATACTAAAATAATGACTGTGGAGAGACTCTAAGAATTTAAAGAAAGACCATAAAAATAAATAAAAATCTCTGCCCATGCGAACAAATGCGAGGATCACTGAGAACTATCAATATGTGCGCTCTAATTAATGAAATCCTCGCCCGCGTCAACCGCTATCTCTGAAAATAATTAGCGGGGAATGAGTTGCTAGTTCAGTGAGTAATAACGCTTAACCACAATTGCTTTTATTGGTGACAAGTCAGAAAACATTCTAGTAGCTCAAACAGAAAATAACATAAAAATGCTCTTTCAGAAACAATCAATAATTTCCAGTCTCATCACACTTTCTTGTAGTATAATATAATTAATAATTCAGTAATAAGCTCGGTAACCACTGTATAATATTAGTATTCACATTTTGGGAGGTTTTAATGAACGAATTATATAATCGGTATAACTCTAGACTTCTTTGCAAGAAGTCATATATAATGGTAGTCCTTACTCGAGGAAAATCGGTAATAGTATGCTAGTTCAACCTTCCCACTAGCGAGGGCTATAACTGTACTCTGTAATCGGTAAATACAAGGTGCACCAGGCTAATGAACCCACCGTTAGCTACGGGATCCTTCAATGTCTACTCCCATTTATACTTCTGTCTGTAATCCGTATATACTCGTAGAAACTTTTTAAAACAATATAGGGCATTTCAGTTCTTATCAAATCATGTAATTTCATTTCGATAATAGTAAATTCAAGTAACGATAAAACATATATAGTGACAACAAAAATATTTAAAATAATTGCAATCATGTCAAATAACTATTTCGGTATCATATCGAGTATAAGACATGTCCCACATGAAACTCAAATTAATCGGTAACATATTCATATAAAAAATTATGTGTAAATCATGCAGGTTATGAAAACACAAATTGCGGTAAGATTACTACTCACAGTACTCGTGTGAAATACCAAACTCGTCACCTCGAGTGATCCGTACAACTTTCTTCAATCAATCTATAACCAAATCAATATCGATCTCGTGTTAATTTTCTTGTTTAGGCTAATTCATGGCTAATTTAGAATTTCCAATTACCCTCAAGGTTTCATGTTTGACTTTTAATTTACCCAGAATAATTCTTATTGGTATTTAATTTCTTATACCTTGTGAAACCCTTCAAATATATGAACTGAGATAAAAAGAATTACCAAAAGAAAAGAACCCAACTGAGAAATTCGAGTATTACCTGTGAAAACCAGTGCGTATTTAAGATTTCTCAAGGTTTGGTTCCAGCCTTCTTCTTCTTCTTCTTCTTCTTCTTCTTCTTCTTCTTCTTCTTCTTCTTCCCCTTTTGAACTTCCTTTTGTGTGTTTTCTGAAGCAAACCCATTTTCTTTCTTTCTTTCTTTCTTTCATTTTTTAGCTTCTATTGTGTTTGCCTTTCTTAACCTTTTGTTTCTTTGTTTTCCCGTGATTATACAATGGGCTTTTGCCCAATTAACTAGCTAGGGTTTTTTCTGGTTTAAGTAATACTAAATGACAAAAATACCCCAACTTGAATATAAAGTATTATAGTATCATTACTAGTTTGGCTATTTATTCTAGTTTTTTATTTGCTTATCTAACGTCATTAATCACTTGTATTGAATTAGTCCACATATTCTTAAAACCGCATATAAATTCAATTGTTATCCATTTTTTAATGGTAAACAGTTTGGCACCCACCGTGGGCTAAGGATAATAGTGGTAATTTGATACATATTTCCATAACACACTTTATTTTACGCTTGTTCTTTGAGATTTTGATTTCAAATCTATCTAAGAATATAAAACTCTCAATCTGCTCACTTGAAAGTTGATGCTGAATCTGGCCACCATGGTGAAAACAACAATATAATACCTAACAACGAGGTGCCCGATCAATGGCTCGAGGTACGCCCGATGGTGAAGGTGATGGAATCAATCTGCGAGTGATCTTTGAAATGTTACAAACCCTACAAATGGAAATTAAAAAACCTGATTAAAAATCCGATTAGGTTAGGTTTGAGTAAACTGCTCCCAAGTCAAATCTGGTGATCTGGTTGGTCTAGCCATGCAATAATCTCTCCACCAAGTCTTGGTAGATCAAGACAAGCAAAAAGTAGCAAAATCGATCCCATTGGTCTCCACTATCCCCATGTTCCTGAGAACCTCATAACAGCTATCGAGATAATCCTGGGGATCCTCAGAAGATGCACCGCTAAAAGTAGTAGTGAAGAGCTTGGTGAACCTGTCCAACCTTCATAAAGCATCGGCAGACATAACTGCTCTATCACCGGTCTGAGCTACCACGCCCAGCTAAACTGCTCCAACTGGCTGAACTGTTGGAGTCTGGAATTGGGGAGCTTCCTGCTCCGGAGTACGAGTAGCTGGAGTCTGGGATCCTCCTCTAGCCTTAGAGATGGTTGGTGCCACAGGAAACAAGCCTGCCTAGGTGACACTCTCCTAAGGCCCACTAGACGGACCAGAGCATCCTGGAGCACAGGGGTAGCAATAAACCCCTAAAGGACCTGAGCTGGGCCTACCAGGACTGTCTGGGCTGGAACCTCATCATCAAAGTCAACCTGAGGCTCCGCCGCTGGTGCTGCTGCTCTGGGCTGAGCTTTTCCCCTACCTCAGCCTCTAGCACGGTCTCAGCCTCGCCCTCTACCCCTCGTGGGAGCTGTTGCTGGGCGCTCGGGCTGCTGGTCAGCGGATGAGGAAGCGCGTGTTCTCGCCATCTACAAACAAATAGAGTAGAAATCCAATTAGCATTGAGAAACCAAACTGCACGACAGGAAAGAATAAATGTGAAGTTTTTCCTAACTCAGTAGCCTCTAGGGGATAAATACAGACGTCTCCATACCGATCCCTCAGACTTTACTAAGCTTGTTTGTGAAATGTGAGACCTATGTAACCTAGAGCTCTAATACCAACTTGTCACGACCCAGATTTTCCACCCTCAGGAGTCATGATGGCGCCTACTAATATGAGCTAGGCAAGCCGACTATTTGAACAAATTACCTTTTTACCAATTTATACTCTTTAACAATTATAAGGCAATAACATGTAGACATCAAAAATTACAATAAGCGGAAGAAATACAGTAAACTATCTAAAATATATATCTAATACCATTGTTTCAGCCTCGACCACCCAGAACTAATGTCACAGTTTCACAAATGATCTAAGAATGCTACATACAAAGTCTAAGAGAAAAAAGATACAATGTTTCTAAACTAAGTAAAGGAAACAGGAGTAAAGGGATAGAGGGAGACGCCAGGGCCTGTGAACGCCTGCAGGACTACCTTGGATCTCTACGTGGATTGAAGGAAACCACCCAATCTACGATCCAAAAGTTGTTGCTCCGGGATCTGCACACAGTGCAGAGTATAGTATCAGCACAACCGACCCCATGTGTTGGTAAGTGCCTAGCCTAACCTCGGTGAAGTAGTGACGAGGCTAGGACCAGACTACCAAATAAACCTGTTCAATTCAACTATATACAATGGAAAAGAAGAACGGTAATATACAGTCAAGTATGGGAGCGGTACCATGTTACGGGGGAACTATCAATTTATAATAGAAAGACCATAGGTAATTGAAAGAAACAACATATCTCAGATATCAATAAAGAATCAAAAATCAATAAGTGCACGGCACCACCCTTCGTGTTTTTACTCTCGTCCTTACCAAAGCAATCAAGTAATGAAAATGTGCACGACATCACCCTTCGTGCGTTTACTCTCGTCCTCACCAAAGCAATCTAGTAATGAAAATGTGCACGGCATCACCCTTCGTGTTTTTACTCTCGTCCTCGCCATATAATCAATATAATCGGTACGGAATGGTACATCATGCGGCACGACATCACCCTCCATGCTTTACACTCTTTCCTTACAAATCATACATGGCATCACCCTTCGCGCTTTAACACTCTCTCACCAAAACAATACATGGCATCACCCTTCGTGCTTTAATACTCTTCCTCACCCAAAACAAAATCACAAACAATAGGGCAAGGGAATAAATGAAGTTACAATAAGAATCATGGCAAGGGAACAATAGTTCAATAATCAAGTCCCGACAAGGTAACAACATCGTAAGAAGCATCAACATCCCAGCTAGGGAGATAACATTAAAAGCAACGATATCCCGTCAAGGGAGGTCACATAATAATTCTCTTCTTTTTCTCACTTTTACTTCACAACTTGAGTCAATGCTCTAAAAGATTCAATTACCACTTGTACTTTCACGTTTAATTATACAACTTGAGCCAATGCTCCTCAATGTTCAAATGTCACAATTACTTACACAAACTTTTCCCAATAATAGAAATCATTATTAAAGCATGAATAATACAACGAAGTCATAATAATCGCAATATAAGACTCACGGCTATGCTTGAAACCAATGTATAGATACTCGTCACCAAACCTATACGTCGTACTCGACAAATACAACATAGAAAATAGGTTGACTCATAATCCCTCAAGCTAAGGTTAGACCAAACACTTACCTCGATGCCACGAACATAATTCAAGTCTTTACTATCGTTTTACCTTTTGATTCCACTACCAATTTGCTCGTATCTAGCCACAAGTTACTTAATTACATCAATAAATGCTAAATGAATCAATTCTAATGCATAAAAATGAGTTTTCTAAAGTTTTACCTAAAAAGTCAAAAATCGCCCCTGGCCCACATGGTCAAAACCCGAAGTTCGAACAAAAACCCGATTACCTATTTCTCCAAGAACTCAAATATATAATTTATTTTGAAATCAGACCTTAAATCGAGGTCCAAATCCCCACGTTTTGAAAAACCTAGGTTCTACCCAAAACACCCAATTTCCCCCATGAAAATCATTGATTTTGAGTTGAAATCATGTGAAAAGATGTTAAAGATTGAAGAAATCTAGTTAGAAATCACTTACAATTGATTTGGAGAAGAAGTTGTCTTTGAAAATTCGCCCTAGAGTGTTTTGGTTCTGAAAGAGTGCGAAAAATAGTTGAAATATGTCTAAGTTATGAATTTACAGGTTACAGGTATCGCAATTGCGAACCCAGACTGTGCTAAGCTCGCATTTGCCAAGCAACTTTCGCATTTGCAAAGTCGGATTTGCGAACATCCTGTTGCATTTGCGAAGACAAGCCCAAATGGGGAGTTATCGCATTCGCGAAGAAAATCTCGCATTTGCGAGGAAGGGCTGGCCTGGGCTGTTTCGCATTTGTGACTCAGCGCGAAGCCTGCAGGCCTACAATAGAACAGCTCAAACCTGCAATTTCCCAAGTGCAAAAATTCACCCCGTGGCATATCCAAAACTCACCCGAGCCCTCGAGGCTCCAAACCAAACGTGCACACCAACCTAAAAATAATCATACAGACTCACTCGTGCATTCAAATTGCTAAAATAACATCAACAACTATAAATTTAGCATCAAAATCATGAAATTTCTTAAGAACTTCACATTTTTCAATTTTCTCAAATAATGTCCGATTCACGTCATTTCAAGTCCGTTTCTTACCAAATTTCACAGGTTTGACTCAAATCATATATAAGACATGTACCGGGCTTTGGAACCAAAATACGGGCCCGATACCAATGGTTTCAAACATAAATTCTCTTCTTTACTTCATAATTAATTCAGCAAAATAATTTCTTTCAAAAATTCATTTCTCGGGCTTAAGACCTTGGAATTCGATTCCGGGCATACGTATAAGTCCCATATTTTCCTACGGACCCTTTGGAATCGTCAAATCATGGGTCCATGTCTGTTTACCTAAAATGTTGACCAAAGTCAACTCAAACTCATTTTAAAGGCAAAATTCATCATTTTTTCACAGATTTTTTTACAGAATGGCTTTTTGGCTACGTGCCCAGATTATGCACGCAAATCAAATGGACAGAAGAAGGAAGTACCTGAGTTAGGGAAAAGATGGGGATAACAGCTCTGCATATCGAACTTGGACTCCCAGGTCGATGCCTTAGCGGGCTGACCTCTCCACTCAACCCGAACAGAAGGAAAACTCTTCAATCTCAACTGACGAACCTGCCGGTCTAGAATAGCTACCGGCTCATCCTCATAAGACAAGTCCTTGTACAACTGGACAGTGCTGAAATCTAACACGTGGGATGGATCGTCGTGATACTTCTAAATCATGGATACATGAAGCACTGGATGTACGACTGATAAGCTCGGCGACAACGCAAGTCTATAAGCCACCTCTCCTACTCGATCAAGAATATCAAATGGGCCAATGAACCTAGGGTTAAGCTCGCCCTTCTTCCTAAATCTCATCACTCCTTCAAAGGCGACACCCGAAGCAATACTCTCTAACCGATCATGAATGCCAAATCTTAAATCGTACGGTCGGCATAACTCTTTTGCCTAGACTGAGTTGTATGAAGCCTATCCTGAATGATCCTGACCTTTTCCAAGGCATACTGAACCAGATCTGTACCCAAAACCCGAGCCTCCCTCGGCTCAAACAATCCAACCGGCGACCGACACCGCCTACCATACAAATCCTTATAAGGAGCCATCTGGATACTCGATTGGTAGTTGCTGTTATAGGTAAACTCTACTAAAGGCAAAAACTGATCCCACAAGCCTCCAAAGTCAATAACACAAGCTCGGAGCATATCTTCCAAAATCCGAATGGTCTGCTCGGACTGCTCGTCCGTCTGAGGATGAAACGTTGTGCTCAACTCCACCTGTGTGCCCAACTCTTGTTGAACTGCTCTCCAGAAATTAGAGGTAAACTACGTACCTTGATCCATAACGATAGACTCAGGCACACCATGAAGGCGAACTATCTCCCGTGTATAGATCTCAGCTAACCTTTCAAAAGAATAGGAGACTGCCACATGAATGAAATGTGCTGACTTGGTCAGCCTATCAACAATAACCCTCACTGCATCGAACTTCCTCTGAGTCTACGGGAGTCCAACAACGAAGTCCATAGTGATACGCTCCCACTTCCACTCAGGAATCTCAATCTTCTGAAATGAACCACCAGGCCTCTGATGTTCGTAGTTAACCTGCTGACAATTCAAACACTGAGCCACATATGCAATGATATCCTTCTTCATTCTCCTCCGCCAATAATGCTGCCGCAAATCCTAATATATCTTCATGGCGCCCGGATTAATAGAGTACCGGGAGCTATGGGCCTCCTCTAAAATCAACTCTCGAAGCCCATCCACATTAGGCACACAAACCCGACCCTGCAACCTCAAAACTCCATCATCTCCTAAGGTGACCTGCTTGGCGCCTTCGTGTTGCACCGTGTATCTGAGGACACACAAATAAGGATCATCATACTGCCGATCTCGGATACGCTCCAATAAAGAAGAACGAGCAACTGTGCAAGCTAACACACGGCTGGGCTCCGAAACATCCAACCTCACGAACTGATTGGCCAAAGCCTGAATATCCAAAGCAAACAGTCTCTCACCGACTGGAATATAAGCAAGACTGCCCATACTGGCTGATTTCCTGCACAAAACATCGGCCACTACATTTTCCTTTCCTGGATGATATAAGATGGTGATATCATAGTCCTTTAATAGCTCCAACCACCTTCTCTGCCTCAAATTTAGCTCCTTCTACTTGAACAAATACTGCAGACTCTTGTGATCCGTGAACACCTCATATGCCACGCCATATAGATAATGCCTCCAAATCTTCAACGCGTGAATAATGGCTACTAACTCCAAATCATGAACCGGATAGTTCTTCTCATGAATCTTCAACTGGCGTGAAGCATAGGCAATGACCTTTCCATCCTACATCAACACTGCACCAAGTCCAATACGAGATGCATCACAATAAACTGTATAAGGCCTTGAACCTATGAGCAGAACCAACATCGGTGTCGTAGTCAAAGCTGTCTTGAGCTTCTAAAAGCTCGCCTCACACTCATCCGACCACCTAAACTGGGCACCCTTCTGGGTCAACTTAGTCATCGGGGCTGTAATAGATTTAAATCCCTCTACAAACCGATGATAGTAGCCTGCCAATCCCAAGAAACTCCAGATCTCTGTAGCTGATGCTGGTCTAGGCTGGTTCTTGACTACCTCAATCTTCTTCGGATCAACATAAATACCCTCCGCTGATATAATATGACCCAGGAATGCAACTGAACTCAGCTAGAACTCACACATCGAAAATTTAGCATACAACTGACTATCTTTCAAAGTCTGAAGAACCACTCTAAGATGCTACTCGTGCTCCTCTTAGCTACGGGAATAGATCAAAATATCATCAATGAAGACTATCATGAATGAATCCAAGTAAGGCCTGAACACTCGGTTCATCTAATCCATAAAAGCTATTAGGGCATTTGTCAACCCGAATGACATCACCAAGAACTCATAATGCCCGTACCGAGTGCGAAAAGTTGTCTTAGGGACATAGGATGCCCTAATCCTCAACTGATGGTAGCTAGATCTCAAGTCAATCTTCGAAAATACCTTGGCACCCTGAAGCTGATCAAACAAATCATCAATCCTCGGCAATGGATACTTATTCTTGATTGTAACCTTGTTCAACTACCGGTAATGAATACACATCCTCATAGTTCCATCCTTCTTCTTAACAAACAACACCGGCGCAACCCAAGGCGAAACACTCTGTCTAATAAACCTTTCTCAAGCAAGTCTTGCAACTACCCCTTCAACTCTTTCAACTCAGGCGGGACCATACGATACGGCGGGATAGAAATGGGCTAAGTGTTTGGAGCCAAATCAATACAAAAGTAAATATCCCTGTCGGATGGCATACCCGGTAGTTATGAAGGGAATACCTCAAGAAACTCACGAACAACGGGCACAGAATCAGTAGAAGGAACCTCAACACTAGAATCATAAACATAGGCCAAATAGGCCAAACACCCCTTCTCGACCATACACCGAGCCTTCATATATGAGATAACACTACGGGTAGAATGACCAGGAGTCTCTCTCCACTCTAAATGAGGTAAACTCGGCAAGGCTAAGGTCACAGTCTTAGCATGACAGTCCAAGATAGTGTGATAGGGTAATAACCAGTCCATCCCAAATATGATATCGAAATAAACCATGTCCAGAAGAAGCAAATCTACACGAGTCTCAAGACCTCCAATCACAACTATATATAAATGATGGACTCGATCTATCACAATAGAATTACCCACCGGTGTAGACATATAAATAGGAGCACTCAAAGAATTACTAGGCATGACTAGATACAGTGCAAAATAAGATGACACATAGGAGTATGTAGATCCCAGATCAAACAAACCTGAACCATCTCTACTACAAACTAGAACAGTACATGTGATAACTGCATTGGAAGCCTCAGCCTCAGGCCTGGCTAGAAGAGCATAACATCGGGGCTGGGCCCTACCACCCTAAACTACATCTCTGGGACGGCCTGCTGTTGGCTGGCCTCCACCTCTAGCGGCCTGAGTTCCACCTCTAATACCTTTACCTCCACCTCTAGCACCTCTACCCCTACCTCTAACTAGCTGGGCAGGCTGTGGAACACTCGGTGCCTGAACCATGGCACGGGAATCCTAATGCTGAGAGCTACTCGGTGCTCGAGGGCAAAACCTAGCAATGTGACGCATATCACCACATATGTATCTAACCCTCGATAGTTGAGATTGCTGACCCTGACGAACTGAATGACCACCCCGAAAACTCTGAAGCAGCGGTGTACTAACAGGAGCTGGTGGTACACTGCAGGACTACTGATCAAAATACTACATATGGGAACCACGATCACCTGAAACACCGTGAGAAACCTGAAGTGCTGACTGAAAAGGCCTAAGAGGATGGCCTTTACCATAAGAATCTCTTCATCCATACGAGGTACCACTGAATCGGCCTGAATGATAAGGCCTCTTGTCAGACCCCTGACCACCTCCCTGTGATAGAACCATCTCAACTCTATTGGACACATTGGCCGCCTCTTGGAAAGAAATCTCACTCCCTGTCTCCTTGGCCATCTGAAGCCAAATAGGCTAGATAAGTCCCTCAATGAACCTCCCCACCCCCTCTCTCTCTCTCTCTGGTAGGAAGTATGATAAGAGCATGACGAGCCAAGTCAAAGAATCTGGTCTCATACTAAGTAACGGTCATAGAACCCTACTGGAGACGCTCAAACTGCCTCCAATAGATCTCTCTATGAGTGATGGGGAGAAACTTCTCCAGAAACAGTTGAGTAAACTGCTCCCAAGTCAAAGCTGGTGATCTGGCTGGTCTAGTCAAGCAATAATCTCCCCACCATGTCTTGGCGGATCAAGATAAGCGAAAAGTAGCAAAATGGACCCCATTGGTCTCCAATATCTCCATGTTACTGAGAACCTCATGACAGATGTCGAGATAATCCTGGGGGTCCTCAAAAGATGCACCGCTAAAAGTAGTAGTGAAGAGATTGGTGAACCTGTCCAACCTCCACAAAGCATCGGCAGACATAGCTGCTCCATCACCGATCTGTGCTACCATGCCCGACTGAACTGCACCAACTGGCTAAACTGCTGGAGTCTAGAACTGGGGAGCTACCTGCTCCGGAGTGCGATTAGCAGGAATCTAGGCTCCTCCTCCAGCCTGATAGATAGCTGGTGCTACAGGAAGCAAGCCTGCCCGGGTGACACTCTCCATAAGGCCCACTAGACGGACCAGAGCATCCTGGAGCATGTGGTAGTAATAAACCCCTCTAGGACCTGAGTTAGGTCCACCGGGACTGTCTAGGCCGGAACCTCTTCATCAAAGTAAACCTAAGGCTCTGCCACTGGTGCTGCTGCTCTAGGCTGAGCTTTGCCCCTACCTTAGCCTCTAGCACGACCTCGTCCTTGGCCTCACCTCTGCCCCTTATAGGAGCTACTGTTGGGGGCTCGGGCTGATGGTCAGTGGATGAGGAAGCGCGTGTTCTCGCCATCTGCGAAAGAACATAGTAGAAATCCAATTAGCATTGAGAAACCAAATCGCACGACAGGAAAGAATAAATGTGATGTTTTTCCTAACTCTGTAGCCTCTAGGGAATAAATACAGGCGTCTCCGTACAGATCCCTCACACTCTACTAAGCTTGTTTGTGAACTGTGAGACCCATATAACTAGAGCTATGATTCATCCATGTTGTATTAACAAAAAACATTACAATAAAACATCACTTGAACATTTGAGAATTCACTCAGGCATTCAAGCATCTGACAATCAAGCATTCAATTCTCAAGTGCATCAAGAACAAAGTTTAACACTACTACGAACCAGCTCCTACAGTTAATATCTTGTATGTCCTTAGTTGAGTTGTAACTTCGTGATTGTTCTTCATTGTAATTACTATTTTTCTTATCTAGACGCATTACTTAGGAACCCCCTGTAAACCATAAACCTTTAGTGCTTGTGTCGTGACTAGAGTTAGTCATGAGTTAAAGTCTTTGTAATAGGTGTATTGCAAAGTGGCTTGTAATAGGTGTATTACAAGTTAGTGAGGGATTAAGAGTTTAATTCCTAGATTGCATAGGTTGTAACCTAAATTTGCTCATAGTGATGTTGAAATCCTACCAGTGTAGATCGTGGTTTTTAATCCTTAAAAATCCCTGTTCTATTTACTTAGTGTTTCATTAGCATTCTCAGTGGAAACTAATAGAGGACCTGGTTTCTATATAGTTTGGTGGACTCATATATTATATCAATTGGTATCAGAGCAGGTTCTTAACACCTACGAAGGATCTTCATGGCTGCTCCATCAAATTTTGAAGAAGGTCAGTCTATGTATAGACCACCCAGGTTCAATGGGCAATACTATGGGTGGTGGAAGACAAGAATGCATGATTTTATCATGGCAGAAGATTCTGAGTTGTGGGATGTTATATGTAATGGTCCTTATGTCCCAACAAAGAAGGTCGGAGACCCTCCAGTGACGATGCCAAAAACCAGGAAAGAATACAATGATACAGATAGGAAAGTTTTGTAGAAAAACTTTCATGCCAAGAAAATTTTGGTGTGTGGCATAGGACCTGATGAATACCACATGATCTCAGCTTGTCAATCCGCCAAGGAAATATCGAAAGCTTTGCAAACAGCACACGGGGGAACCATTCAAGTAAAGCAATCTAAGATTGATATGCTCACCACTGAGTACGAGCTCTTCAGTATTGAAAACGATGAATCTATTCAAGACATGCACACAAGATTCACTTCCATCATAAATGAGCTACACTCGCTTGGTGAAATTATTCCCAGGAACAAGCCCGTGAGGAAAATTCTTAGTGTCTTGCCTAGTTCATGATAGAGCAAAGTGAATGCCATTACTGAAGCAAAGGATTTGCAGTCCCTAACTATAGATAAGCTAGTTGGAAATCTTAAAACTTACGAAATGAAGAGGACAAAGGACAGTGAAAGAAGAGAACCAAAGAAAGAAAAGAACCTGGTACTCAAAGCTGAAAGCAATGACTCAAGTGAGAAGGACTGTGACATGGCCTACCTAACCAAAAGGTTTCAGAAAATGGTAAGAAGGAATGGAGGGATACCCAAGAGAAGCTGTTCCAGCAGACTAAAATGACCTTTGTCATAAATGTGGGAAGCCATGGCATTTTATCAAAGATTTCCCTCTCCTGAAGTAAGAACACTTTAAGTACAACCCTAATAAAGCAGTCAAGAGGAACCCAGTTCCTAACAAACGATTCAAAAGAAAGAATGCCGCTGACAATGCTATGAAGCAAGCTCTTACAGCATGGGGAGATTCCTCCAGTGAGTCTGAAGAAGAAACTGATACAGGTGACAGTTCTATGATGGCAGTTGAAAGTGAAGCAAATAAATATTATTCAATATTTGCTTTGATGGATTAATCAGACGATGATGAAGATGATGACAATGATAAGGTAAATTTCAGGGATGTTCAGAGAAATCTGAAATCCTACTCTCCTAAGAAACTCATGTCATTAACAAATGTATTAATTGATGCCTATCATAGTCTTGTAGATGATAAGAATGCCTTGACCATAGAATTAGGAGATGCCGAGCAAACCAAAGATGACTTGGTAGTCTGTGTGGTTGATTTGAAGGAAATTGTAGATAATCTGGAAAATGAAAAGAAGGTTCTAACTGAGAAAATCACTAGTGTAGAACATGAAAGAGATGATATTATGGTAGTAGTAGTTGACTTGAAAGAAACCATTGAGAATTTTAGTAAAGAAAAAGATATCTTAGTGGAGAAAGTGACTGTTATTGAGCAGGAGAGAGAGATGACCTCTTAATAGTGACTGTAGACATAAGGGAAATAATAGAGGAACTCGGAGTTGAGTGTAGGCCTGGAAATTATGAAAAAGGGAAAGAAGTAGCTAGTAAGGCATACATTAAGCTTGGAAATGAGTTAAATGTTGTGAGAACTAGTTTGTGTGCTGAACTTGAGAAAAATAGGCAGCTCCAAGCAGAATTGGAAAGAGTAAAAAATAATCTTGAGAAGTTCCTTAAGTGGACCTGGTCCTCAGATGCTAATACTGCTATGTATGTTAATAATGGTGGAAACAGGTAGGGAATAGTGTTTCAAAGGGAGAGAACTCCTTACAACCCTCATAGCAAATATTTTATTGTACCCAATAACTAGCTGTGTACCCACTGTGGGAACAATACGCATTTCAAAGAAAATTGCCAAGCCAGGGTTTAGTCTCTACAGAAAAACAAAGTTTTTGCTGAAAGAGTAACTGCTGAAAAGGGACCAGGTGCCGCTCGTTAAAAACGTATATTACCTGCATGGACTAAAAGAGCACTTATTCATCCTCTTGCTTATTACAAGGGACCTAAACTTGCTTGGGTTACTTGTCACGACCCGAATTTTTCACCCTCGAGAGTCGTGATGGAGCTGACTAGTATGAGCTAGGCAAGTCGATTGTCTGAACAAATTACCTTTTTACCAATTTATATTCTTTAACAAATATAAAGCAATAACGTGTAGACAGCGAAAATTACAATAAGCGGTAGAAATGCAATAAACTATATGAAATATGTATCTAATACAACTGTTTGAGCCTCGACCACCCAGAACTGGTGTCACAGTTTCACAGACGATCTAAGAATGCTAAATAAAAAGTCTGAAAGATAAAAGATACAATGTTTCTGAACTAAGTAAAGGGATAGAGGGAGACGCCACGGCCTACGGACACCTGTAGGACTACCTTGGATCTCCACGTGGACTGAAGGCGCCACCCAATCTACGGTCCAAAAGTTGCTGCTTCGGGATCTGCACATAGTGCAAAGTGTAGTATTAGCATAACTGACCCACATGCTGGTAAGTGCCTACCTTAACCTCGGCGAAGTAGTGACGAGGCTAGGACCAAACTACCAAATAAACCTGTGCAATTCAACTATATACAACGGAAAAGAAGAACAATAATATACAGTCAAGTATCGAAGGGGTAACATGCTGCGGGGGAACTATCAATTTAAAATAGAAAGACAACAGGTAATTGAAAGAAACAACATATCTCAGATATCAACAAAGAATCATAAATCAATAAGTGCACGGCACTACCTTTCGTGCTTTTACTCTCGTCCTCACCAAAGCAATCAAGTATGAAAATGTGCATGGCATCACCCTTCGTGCTTTTACTCAGGTCCTCACCAAAGCAATCAAGTAATGAAAATGTGCATGGCATCACCCTTCGTGCTTTTACTCTCATCCTCACCATATAATCAATATAATCGGCACAGAATAGTACATCATACACCACGTCATCACCCTTCGTGTTTTACACTCTTTCCTCACAAATCATACACGGCATCACCCTTCGTGCTTTAACACTCTCTCACCAAGACAATACACGGCATCATCTTTCGTGTTTTAACACTCTTCCTCACCCAAACGACAATCACAAACAATAGGGCAAGGGAATAAATGAAGTTACAAAAAGAATCCTAGCAAGGGAACAATAGTTCAATAATCAAGTCCCGATAAGGGAACAACATCATAAGAAGCATCAACATCTCGGCTAGGGAGATAACATTAAAAGCAACGATATCCCGACAAGGGAGGCCACGTAATAATTCTCTTTTTTTCTCACTTTTACTTCGTAACTCACTTCACAACTTGAGCCAATGCTCTAAAATATTCAATTACCACTTATACTTTCACGTTTCATTATACAACGTGAGCCAACGCTCCTCAATGTTCAAATGTCACAATTACTTCCACAAACTTTGCCCAACAATAAAAATCATCATCAAAGCATGAATAATACAACGAAGTCATAATAATCGCAATATCAGACTCATGGGCATGCTTGACACCAACATATAGATACTCGTCACCATGCCTATACGTCGTACTCAACAAATACCACATAGCAAATAGGACTCGACTCCTAATCCCTCAAGCTAACGTTAGACCAAACACTTACCTCGATACCACGAACACAATTCAAGTCTCTACTATCGCTTTACCTATTGATTCCATCACCAATTCGCTCGTATCTAGCCACAAGTTACTTAATTACATCAATAAATGCTAAATGAATAAATTCTAATACATAAAAAATAAATTTTCTAAAGTTTTACCCAAAAAGTCAAAAATCGCCCCCGGGCCCACATGGTCAAAACCCGATGTACGAACCAAAACCCGACCCATTCCCCATGAACTCAAATATATAATTTGTTTTGAAATCAGACCTCAAATCGAGGTGTAAATCCCCAATTTTTGAAAAACCTAGGTTCTACTCAAAACACCCAATTTCTCCCATGAAAATTATTGATTTTGAGTTGAAATCATGTGAAAAGATATTAAAGATTGAAGAAAGCTAGTTAGAAATCACTTACAATCAATTTGGAGAAGAAGTTGTCTTTGAAAATTCGCCCTAGAGTGTTTTGGTTTTGAAAGAGTGTGAAAAATGATTGAAATGTGCCTAAGTTATGAATTCACAGGTTGCAGGTATCGCAATTGCGAACCCTGACTCTGCTAAGCTCTCATTTGCGAAGCAACTTTCGCATTTGCGAAGTCGGATTTGCGAACATCCTGTCGCATTTGCGAAGACAGGACCAAATGGGGAGCTATTGCATTTGCGAGGAAGGGCTGGCCTGGGCTGTTTCGCATTTGCGACTCAGCCCTCGCATTTGCGAGCCAGGCTTAGCAAATGCGAAGTCTGCAGGACTGCAATAGAACTACTGAAATCTGCAATTTCCCAAGTCCAAAAATTCACCCCATTGCCTATCCAAAACTCACCCGAGCCCTCGGGGCTCCAAACCAAACATGCACCAACCTAAAAATATCATATGGACTCGCTCGTGCATTCAAATAGCTAAAATAACATCAACAACTATGAATATAGCATCAAAATTATGAGATTTCTTAAGAACTTCAAATTTTTCAATTTTCTCAAATAAGGTTCGATTCACGTCATTTCATGTCTGTTTCTCACCAAATTTCACAGGTTCGACTCAAATTATATATAAGACCTGTACCTGGATCCGGAACCAAAATACAGGCCCGATATCAATGGTTTCAAACATAAATTCTCTTCTTTACTTCATAATTAATTCAGCAAAATAATTTCTTTCAAAAATTCATTTCTCGGGCTTAGAACCTCGGAATTCCATTCCGAACATACGCCCATGTCCCATATTTTCCTACGGACTCTCCGGGACCGTCAAATCACGGGTTCGGGTCCGTTTACTCAAAATATTAACCGAAGTCAACTCAAACTCATTTTAAAGGAAAAATTCATCATTTGTTTCACAGATTTTCACAAAAATGACTTTCCGGCTATGCGCTCGGACTGCACACGCAAATCGAGGTGATGCCGAGAGAGGTTTTTAAGGCCTCGTAATGCAGAATTTACTTTTAAAACAAAGGTCATCATATACACCCCTAGTCGTAGGTGATGGTCACTTTATTACATCTAAGCCTTAATGTACTGTGCATACACCACTTCTGAATTTCCTTTTTTTTTTCCCTCCTAATCCTTCTTTCATTATTGGTTACCTTCTTTCATTATTGGTTACATCATGGCTTTCTAGCAATTACGAACTCCTATTTCTTAAAGTATCCAAAATATATGATGCAATCCAATTTACTGAGAAGTACATATGGTAGATCCAATTCTCATTTTCTTGCCCAACTCCCCCTACTAACTCTTGTTCAATGTATTGCCAACGTCAAGTACAAAACGGTACTTAACATCCGATTTCAAAAGGCGATCTAAAGCTGTATTCACATAGTCCATTGGCACGACTTCAACATCTAATATAATGTTATGCTTTGCCGTGAAATCTACCATCTCTTGTGTCTCCTTCATCCCTCCTATGGCTACTAGCTTCCTTCTTGTTTAACAAATTATATACTTTTGTATCAATCTCTTTTGGTTCTAAAAAGAATGCATGGATATGTAGAAGCAGTTGATTCAAGAAACATACCTAAAAGTAAGGGAAATACGGGTAACTCTAATGGTTTTTCTGGTGCGCCAACCATTACAAGCTTCCCATGAGTTTTCAACAAATTAATCAATGGACGAAGAGGGTGAATTGCAGAGACAGCATCAATGATGCCATCAAGCGAGCCTGTTGCAGCCTGCTCATATTGCATGTATATATGAAAATTAATATTCTTATGTCAAACTCCCGTTTAAGATTGAAACATAGTTGATTGATTGAGCGAGGTATAAAGTTAAAAGTCATAATATTCACCTGCATTTGGTCAGGGTCAACCCAAAAATGAGTCCGCACCCAAACGCTCAATTGCTTCTTGTTTTTTACTAGTAGATGTACTAATAACAGTCACTTTAGTTCCATATGCCTTAGCAAATTTCACAGCCATATGGCCAAGACCAACAACACCAATGCGCATTCCAGGCTTATCAAGTCCATAGTATTTCAAAGGGCTATATGTTGTAATTCCAGAACATAGTAAAGGACCCGTTTCCATTGGCAAATTCTTAGGCCAATGAACTACATAATGTTCATCAAAACGATAATATCGGAGTAACCTCCATACGTTATGGTTCCGTCAGAGTAAGTACCATTGGCTGTCATTATTTGACCAGGTTAGTAGTTCTCGAGATTATTGCTACAGTTTTTACATTTGCCACATGATCCTATAAAGTATCCAACCCCTACTTAGCCTCTAACTTTAAGCTTTTCCACTCTGATACCAACTTCAATTACCGCACCGACAATCACATGCCTGAAAAACAATTGAGACAGAAACTTTATTCTCTCCTATAATCCTAAATTTGGTTAATTTTATGTAGAACCTTTCATATATCAATCATAAAAAGATATGACAAAATTAAAGTACATATTTGCAAGAGTTCAATTACAGCATAAAAAATATTTGCACCGTAAATCACTTATAATTATATTATACACTACAGGAAAGTAAGCTTTTTAGTGACGAAAAGTCTATGTCGCCCAATATGCCAACCTATCTTAAATCTATATTGTAACTCATTTGTTTACCTTTTGTGTGAGCTTAGTGGCCGCAATAGCTAATTTTTTCCATAAGCTCATCAAAAAAAATGATTAGTTTTTTGTGGCGATTTAGTTCACCAGAAAAGATAAATAATGTGCCACAAATAAATTTAGAACAGGACGCCACTCTAGCCGGCGATACAGACTCTTAGTGGCGACTATAGTAGTGGCCACAGAAGGTCGTCACTAAAAGCCTTATTTCCTATACTTTAGCTAAACGTATCCTATAAGCAGGGGCGGATCCACAGTATCAGGTGTGGGTTTCCGGAAATTCAATAATTTTTATCCGAACCTTGTATTTTTGTTGATAAATTGATTAAACGTATAAATATTTTTAGTATGGAACCCATAAGCAAAATCAGGTGTTGGTCCGGTAGCAAACGAAAGAACCAGCTTAAGCTATGTTTCTGAATATTTGGCAGCCAACATTAAAAAAACTTTCTCAATTGCTTAAAGTATCACTTTTGCCCAAACGGTGGAACCCATAAGGTTCAAATCCTAGATTCGCCTAAGACTATAAGTATTTATAAATAAAACGAAAAAATTACACTGTATAGCCGGTGTAAAAATAATAGCCGAATTTGTATATATGTACATTATGTGTGTTATATACAAAAATTATATAAATTTTATACATTTTTTCGACTACCAAATATAAATAGTTTCTGGCGGCGGCTAAAAGTAACAATATCCCTATTAAAAACCTGATATAAATGTTAATTAATATGTTATCACAAGTTAGATTAGATATATTAACACGTCATCATATACAACTTAAATTCATATGCAAATAAATAAATGAAAAGTAAGAAAATTGAACTAACCCAGGTACCATTGGATATATGCTATTGCTCCATTCATTCTTGAGCTGATGAAGATGAGAATGACAAATTCCACAATACATAACTTTGAACTGCACATCCTTTTCACCTGTGGCTCTAAACCCATTCCATAACCAAAACATCCATAACTGTAAAATTACTTTTTCTTGTTCAGCAACTGGTATGTTGAGAGATGATTTGCTAGAAGTGATATTATATTGTAAGTTATGAAGGAGATCAAGAAGTAGTGCAAGCTATAGAAACCATGAGCACTAATCCTTCTACTAATTTAGATGTTACATTGAAACAAGGTTTACTGAGATACAAAGGAAAGGTGTGGGTTGGTAATCATTTGTCTCAGACAATAAAATCTTTCAACTATCCACCACCTTGTACTAGGCGGACATTCTGGAATTATGGCAAATTATCAGAAGGGTGAAGGCAATTATGGCAAAAAAAGTTTTTAAGAAATGCAATTTAGTCCGGGTCAGCTTTAATGTAGTTTTTATTATGTCAATTTAAGTCCCTTAATTTAGTAGTTTTAATTCAATGAAGTCCTCATTTCTGTTACTGGAAATTGGACGGGTGTCTTGTCCTAGGATATGCTATAGGATCCAATGTTAGATTTTTGTTATATACGTACTGAGAAGGTTATCCATAAATTGAATACATTTTCCCATTCTCTCTCTATTCTTCTTTCTCTTCTCTCTTTTCAATTTCTACCATTTAATTTCTGAGTAATAAGAGCTTGCTTTTGTTACAAAATTTAATCACAAACTAATTAAGAAAAAGAAATAAGACGGTGTAGTTCTTTTTCTCTAAATTGTATATTTCTAAAAATAAAATAAGGTTTTGTTTTGTTGTATCTAAGTAGGAAAAGAGTAGTAAAGAGCATTATATTGTTGTTTAGTTTCGAACGCAGGACCCTTTAAAAAAAAAATTAACCCACTCTACCAGTTTGTGACGGGAAGCAACCATTCCTGCTAGTCACTTAAATGCCAGACCCCTATATATTGAGATATATAAGATTAAAAGCAACATCTTGATGCATGATATGCGGATTAAGCTCATGTCATGAGCCGATGCGGATTAAGAATTTGAATTTTATAGGTTCTTACAATAATTTCGAGTTATATCTATATTATATTAAAAGGAAAGTAGTATACAGTGTGGTTAAGCCAAGTGACAAACTAAAATGAAGCCACTTGGCAATTTTAAGACAACATTAATAATTAAAAATTATAAATAGAAACATAATTAATGGAAATAGTTGATTTAATCTTATATATAATCTAAATAGATCTTAGACAAATATAATCTATATATCTATATTTATATGTATATTGGTATCTACATCTATATTTATATTTTATATCTATATATTGATCCACTCATAGATTTTCTTATATATTAACTAGAAATATGGAGGTGTTAAAAAGCTATAATAGAAACAAAATAAAAAATATAAAAAACGTAAATTGAGATAACATATGACTATTTATATTTTGGAGTGAGTTAAAATATAAAATAAAGTGGCGTCTTAAGAATAAGATACATAACAAAGTAAGACAAAATAAATAAGAATTTAGGAAAGACTTAGGATAAAATTAAAAGGATAAGAAGAAAATATAATGTATTAATTTTTATCACATTCGAAGATTTGGAAAATCTTCATTTTTAATTGGACTAAATAAATGCCTAAAGTTATGGGATATTGTAAATCCTATTTAAAACTACTTTGCCGCTTTAATTTTAGGCATTTAAAAAAGGTTATTTGCAAGAAATATATATTTGAAAGGGTAATATTGAAAGAATTTTCTTTGAAGCCGTGTTTTTTCCTAATTTAACATTGAGTTTTTTAATATTGTTAACTTCTCGGAAAATCGAAAAATTTATAAACCAAATTCCAAAAGAATATGTGTGTGCGCATATATATATGTGTGTGTGTATAAATTATTACAAGAAAAAAACCACAGTAATCTATAATATATTGTAATGAAAGTAGTGGACAAGGTTACAAATAATTTTAAGTTATGGGTAATGCAATACGGACAAGAAATTAAAAGAAAAAGAGAAAATATATATATAAATAAATAATTTGAATGTAGAAATATATGGAAGGATAAGACTTATTTGATTTTTGAGAAGAGAAAGTGTGTGTTTGTGTGTGTGTGTATATATATATATATAAATAAAATTTGCATTGTGATTAAGCCAAGTAGCAAACTATTATAAAGCCACTTGGCAATTTAGGATAATATTAATACTAATACTTAATTTAAATTAAATTGTTTTCCGAATCCGAATGAAAAGAAAGTGAATATTTTTGTAAAGATATTGTCTGCCCTATCTTAATTAATAAGATTTAAAAAAAAATTACATTGAAAGATAAAAACAACGCTTCTATCTT
Source organism: Nicotiana sylvestris (assembly GCF_000393655.2). Taxonomy (NCBI): domain Eukaryota; kingdom Viridiplantae; phylum Streptophyta; class Magnoliopsida; order Solanales; family Solanaceae; genus Nicotiana; species Nicotiana sylvestris. The sequence goes on from NC_091061.1 coordinate 175,843,037, forward strand.
AATTATTATAAAGATAAAAATATAGGTATTATAAAAAAATACGATAAATTTAAACATTAATATGATAAGTAGAATTAAAAAATTAAAAGAAAAAGAGAATATATATATATATATATATATATATATATATATATATATATATATATATATATATATATATATATAATTTTAATGTAGAAATATTTGGAAGGATAAGATATATTTGATTTTTGAGAAGAGAAAGTATTTTAAATAATAACGAATAAAATTTACATTGTGGTTAAGCCAAGTGACAAACTACTGTAAAACCACTTGAATATTTAGGATAATGTTAATACTAATACTTGATTTAAATTTTTTTTTTTTTTTGAATTTGTATGAAATGACGATGAATATTTTTGTAAAGATATTGTCTGCCCTATCTTAATTAATACGATTTAAAAAATAAATAAATTGAAAGATAAAAACAATGCCTCTATCTTAATTAATTATAAAGATAAGAATATACGTATTATAAAAAAATATGATAAATTTAAATATTAATATGAACAATAGAATAAAAGAATAAAGGTAAATAAAAAAATTTACTACAAGAAAAAAAACATATTTTTATTTATAATATATTACAGTCAGACCTCTTTATAACATTATTCATATATAACAACACTTCACTATAAAAGCAAGCTTTTTTCGGAACCAATTTTCATGTTATGTTATAATATATGTACTCTATAACAACACTTCTCTATAACATCCAAAAATATTCGGAACAAACGAGGTTGTTATAAAGAGGTTTGACTGTATAATGGAAGTAACGGACAAGAATATGATAATTTTAAGTTATGGGTAATGCAATATGGACAAGAAATTATGGGTAATTTTGAGAGATTTGAGAAATTTTTGCTTTTTTATTAACATTTATTTAATGATTATATATAATTTTTATCTGAAAGATTAATATTTTAAAGTTATTTGCACATAAATCAAATCACTCAAATTAGAGATTTGTGTCCGTCATCGCACGAGTACTAATACTAGTATATAATAATAACTGGGTTTTCCGTCAAATATGTATAGATATTTAGTGAATTTCTTAATACAAATACAGAATTTGAGCAAAAGTAAACAATAAATATAACCGGCTGAGTGAAAACTAAAACTAGCCGTGGAGGTATTTATATATGTATAATTATATATAATCAATGTATAATTTATGTATATGGCTAGAAAAAGTAAACAATAAATATAACTGGCTGAGTGAAATTTGTCTGTCTCCTTTATTTGATACACAAAAACATAAGAAATAAACACCAATAGGTGCATGCTAAACAAATTCATAAGCATATATATGGCAAAATACATTATGCAATCCGGTTCTTAATGGACTAACAGACACACATGGTCGGCCAAATTCTAGTTTTCTTGCCCCAAAATACAGAGATATGAGACAACAATAAGTCCAGTGGCTTAACTCTTGTTCAATGTATTCCCAATGTCAAGCACAAAACGGTACTTAACATCCGATTTCGCAAGACGCTCCATAGCTGTATTCACATAGTCCATTGGCACGACTTCAACATCTGGTGTAATGTTATGCTTTGCCGCGAAATCTACCATCTCTTGAGTCTCTTTGATCCCTCCTATGCAACTTCCAGCCACTAGCTTCCTTCCTGTTTATCAGATCATATAACTTCTGTATAAATGCATGGATATATATAGAAACAGTCGATTCAAGAAACGTACCTAAAAGCAAGGGAAATACAGGCAACTCTAGTGGTTTTTCTGGTGCGCCAACTATTACAAGCTTCCCATTAGTTTTTAATAAATTAATCAATGGAAGAAGAGGGTGAATTGCAGAGACAGTGTCAATGATGCCATCAAGCGAGCCCGCTGCAGCCTGCTTACATGTATAAAAGAAAATTACTATTCTTATATCAAACTCTCGTTAAAGATTGAAGCATAGTTGATTGAGTGATCGAGGTATAAATTCATGAGTTATAATATTCACCTGCATTTGGTCAGGGTCGCGACTAAGCAAAAATGAGTCCGCACCTAAACGCTCAAGTGCTTCTTGTTTCTTACTAGCAGATGTACTAATAGCAGTCACTTTAGTTCCAAATGCCTTGGAAAATTTCACAGCCATATGGCCAAGGCCACCAAGGCCAACAACACCAATACGCATTCCAGGTTTGTCAAGTCCAAAATATTTCAAAGGACTATAAGTTGTGATTCCAGCATTTAGCAATGGAGCAGCTTCCATTGGCAAGTTCTCCGGCCAATGAACCATGTAGTGCTCGTCCGTTACCATGATATCGGAATAACCTCCATACGTGGTGATTCCATCAGTGTAAATATCATTGTATGTCATTATATGACCAGGACAGTAAATCTCGAGATTGTTGTCACAGTTTTCACATTTGCGACATGATCCTACCAAACATCCAACACCTACTTTGTCACCAACCTTAAATTTCTCCACCTTTCTACCAATCTCAGTTACCACACCAACAACTTCATATCTGGAACAATTGTCAATTTCAAAATATCAGTCGTATTAGATATGAACTGTATCGATAATATCCAAAGGGTAACATGTGATTAAATTGCACTTTCGAATTTTGCAAGATGAATAGATAGTTTAGTAGTTCCCATGTCATCCTTAAGTGACATAAATCCGCTATTGATCTCTTGCAGTAAAAGAAAATATATCTATCTTGCAATTTGATCTCTTGAAAAAGATAAATGCAAATTTAATTATGATTCAATCTTTCTCATTCCATTAAAGAACTCTTAAAATGGAATTAGCGTAACAATTTGAAAAGACAGAAACTTTAATTTTCTCCTATAAACCTTGATTTGGCTAATATTTTAGAGATTTTTACACGGACAATCTTTTATTTAATAATATTTGTATTAATAACATTATTTTTTGTTTATTCCATAAATAGCCTCTCTTTTTTTACAAGTATAGCAGGTTTGAAATATTATGTGTAGATTAAGCAATAAACAGACTCCACAAATTGTGGGATTAGTATTCCGCTTTTAAGGAATATGTTTGGATTCTAATTTATTTATTCCATAAATAGTAATCATTTTCTCTCTCGCGCGCGCACATATATATATATATATATATATATATATATATATAGTATTTTTGCATTATAAGATTTGGTTCTTTTAACTTGTATCATTTGTATTTTAAATTTATATATTTTGATTCACATTTTAAATACACATTATATCATTATTATGCATTGTATAAAAGTTATTGCATTATTATCAATTTATATAACATGCGTTTTAAACTTATATAATATGTATTTTAAATATAGATATATTGATTCAAATTTTTAAATACACATTATATCATCATTATACACTGAATAAAAATTATTCCATTATTATGCAATTTATATGACTTGCATTTTAAGTTTTGTATACGGTTAAAATCGGACTCGTCTACTACATGAAAGATCGGGCTCGGAACGTGAGGGATCAAAGATCGACCCGAGTCCTATCAAATCAGAACACGAGGTCATAATGTCCGTCCTCGAGAACATCGAGTCCATGATCCCTGAATCGACCCTTACCTCGAACGAGCTCGAGAAAACATTGCCAGTATAACTAACAAGAGACCAAAATAACAGAAGGCCGAAATATCCGTGATCGATCAAGTATTACGGCAGGAATCTCGGCACGTATTGATAAGGAGCCAGCAAATAAGGAGATTTTTACCTTTTATAAAATTGTATATAAAGTAGGATTCCCCTACTATATAGAGGGGGTCTGATTACTTGTAAAGGGACTGTAACACGCATTCAGAGGCAATATACTATTATTTTCTCTTTAAAGCATTCAATTGTGTCTTGACATTGATCAAAGTGCATTTTGTTCAAGGTTGGATCACCACCCAAAGTTGTTACTGTTCAATTCGTGTGGCTCGAGTTTACTTCACCATGTTTTATTTCAATTGCTATTTAATTTATCGCTTTGTATCAATTTAATCAATGTATCCTTAAAACCACTTACAAATTCAATTGTTATTCGATTTTGAGGGTAAACAGTTTGGTGACCATCGTGGGGCTAAGGATAATAGTGGTTATTTGATATAAATCTCCATAACACACACTATTTTATACTTGTTCTTTGAAGTGTCTCTGATTTCAGGATTAAGCTCAAAATGTCAAACTCACAATTAGCACCCCTACCTTTTGATAATGAGTCCGGTCACCATAGTGAAAATAAAAACATCGCGCCCGGTAACGAGGTACCGCGCGTTGATCCCGTCGGAATTCTAGTTGTGGACATGTTGGACACTAACTCGCATGTCGCTATCAACACAAACCTGCCTATTGACCCCGAGAATAACATCCGTGGTGGAGCCTGATCGATAGCGTGGAATACTCAAAACAATAGAAGAGACGGGATCAATCTACGGATGATCTTCAAAATATTATAGGCTCAACAAGCGGCGATAGCTCAGTTACACAACCAAAGCCGCACACTGAACAGAATTGAACCTGATTCGTCCCGGTAAATTACCCGTATGGAAGAACAGGTCGCAGAGAGGTCGAATGACAATAAGTCAGGTACCAGCCCCGAGATCATAAAAATTCTCGAGGAGCTGACGAAACAGATAGAATCAAGGGAGAAGAAAATCGAACCAAACGACAAAAAGGTGGAAACCTACAATTTCAGGGTTGACCAGATCCCGAGAGTGCCGCCAATACTGAAAGGCTTGGATTCCAAGAAGTTCATACAAAAACATTTCCCTCCGAGTGCGGCTCCAAAGCCGATCCCTAAAAATTCCACATGTCCGAGATTCCTTAGTACAACAGAACAACTAACCCAAACGAGCATGTCACTTCCTACACATGCGCGATCAAAGCAAACAACCTGGAGGATGATGAGATCGAGTCTATCTTGTTGAAGAAATTCGGAGAGACCTTGTCAAAGGGAGCTATGATATGGTATCACAACTTACCTCCTAATTCTATTGACTCATTTGCTCTGCTTGCATACTCTTTCGTGAAAGCACATGTTGGAGCTTTCAAGGTCGAGACCAGGAAGTCAGACCTCTTCAAAGTAAGACAAAAGGATAATGAGATGTTTAGAGAGTTCGTGTCCCGATTTCAAATGGAACGGATGGACCTGCCACTGGTCGCTGATGATTGGGCCGTTCAAGCTTTCACCCAAGGGCACAATGTTCGAAGTTCGGTGGCTTCACAGCAATTGAAGCAGAATCTGATAGAGTATCCAGTTGTTACTTGGGCTAATGTGCATAACCGATATTAATCTAAAATCAAAGTCAAAGATGATCAACTAGAAACTCCTTCCAGGTTTGTTTATCCTGTTGGACCCATCGACAGAGTCAAGAGAGAGATCGATTATGAACCAACGTCGAATATGGGATCGATATCGGCCGTATAATGGGGATCGAAGAAGCAGCGGGTTTAGATGGAGTTCTATGCGAAATGAAAGGAGAAACGATCGAGGCCAGAGAAGCCAGGGACTCATGAGCAAGAACGGTTTCGACAGGCCTATCGGACCTAAAGAAGCACCAAGGTTATCGGAATATAACTTTAACATTGATGTTGTTGCCATCGTATCAGCTATCGAACGCATCAAAGACACCAAATGGCCTCGATCTCTACAATCCAACCCAGCCCAAAGAGATCCAAACTAGATGTGCAAATATCATGGTACTCACGACCACAGAACAGAGGATTGCCAACAATTGAGGGAGGAGGTAGCCCAGTTATTCAACAACGGGTATCTTCGAGACCAAGCCAAGAATTATTTCAGAAACAGGGATCTAATAAACAGACTGAACCAGAAGAACCTTAACATGTGATTAACATGATTATCGGTGGTGTCGATGTTCCTCAAGGGGCAACGTTAAAGCACACCAAAGTATCCATCACAAGGGAAAAACGGACTCGAGATGAATACTAGAAGGAACTTTTTCTTTCAACGACAAGGATGCAGAAGGGATCGTGCAGCCCTACAATGATGCACTGGTAATATCTATACTCATAAATAAATCTCAAGTTAAGTGTGTGTTAATTGATCCAGGTAGCTCGGACAATATCTTCCGATCGAGGGTCGTAGAATAGCTCGGCCTACAAGATCAAATCGAGCATGCAGATCGAGTTCTAAACGCATTCAACATGGCATGTGAAACCACTAAGGGAGAGATAACATTACCAGTGAATGCTGCAGGGACCATCCAGGAAACCAAGTTTTATGTGATCGAAGGAGACATGAGGTACCACGCCCTGTTTAGGAGGCCATGGATCCACAGCATGAGGGCGGTGCCCTCGACTCTTCACCAAGTGTTAAAGTTCCCAATGCCAGGAGGGATTAAAACAATCTACGAGGAACAACCATTCGCAAAAGAAATGTTTTCAGTCGAAGAAGTAATTCCAATATCAACACTCACAACATCAAATGAACCAAGTTCGGATACAAAGCAAGGGGCTAAATAGCAATTATCGACAACGGCCACGACCCAGTCGGATAAACAGGGGACTGATGAAGATGATGATTACGGGGTTCCCAGATCTTTTATAGTCCCCGATGATTCTGACGCCACAAAATCAATGGTTGAGGAGTTGGAACATGTCACATTGATCGAACATCTCCCCGATCAGAAGGTATACCTGGGCACGGGGTTAACTCCCGAGCTCAGAAAAAAACTCATTCAATTTCTTGTAGCTAACATCAATTGTTTCGCTTTGTCCCATCTTGATATGACAAGGATCCCACCAAAGATAACCACTCACAAGCTAAGCCTGGATCCAAACTTTCACCCGATCAAGCAGAAGAGGAGACCACAGTCCGAGGTCAACCATGCTTTCATCAAGGACGAGGTATCTAAACTCCTTAAAATAGAGTCAATTCGGGAAGTAAAATATCCAGATTGGTTAGCAAACATAGTAGTAGTTCTTAAAAAAGGGAACAAGTTAAGAATGTATGTATACTATAAGGATTTGAATAAGGCATGTCCCACAGACTCTTTCATTTTGCCCAACATCGACCACATGATCTATGCCACGACCGGCCACAAGATACTCATTTTTCTCGATGCCTATTCTGGGTACAACCACATACGAATGGACCCAGATGAGCAGGAGAAACCTCCTTCATCACTAAGTATGGTAGATACTGATATAACATGATGCCAATCGAATTAAAAAACACTGGTGCTACTTATCAACGCCTAGTAAACCTGATGTTCGAGGAACAAATAGGAAAATCAATTGAAGTTTACATTGACGATATGTTGGTTAAGTCCCTGCGAGCAAAGGACCATTTAGAACATTTGCAAGAAACCTTCAGTATAATGAAAAAGTACATATGAAGTTGAACCCGGAGAAATGTGCATTTAGAGTCAGAATGGGTAAATTTCTCGGGTTCAAGGTATCTAACTGAGGAATCGAGATCAACCCTGACAAGATCAAAGCCATCGAAGATATCACGGCGGTGGACAACGTAAAGGTCGTGCAAAGACTAACCGGGCGCATAGCCGCCCTGCACGATTCATCTCGAGGTCCTTCGATAAGAGTCACCGATTCTTCTCGCTATTAAAAAAGAAGAATAACTTCTCGTGGACTCCGGAGTGCCAGTAGGCCTTGGAGGAGCTCAAACAGTATCAGTCAAGCCTACCTCCGCTTCACACGCCAAAGACTGACGAACAGTTATACCTGTACTTGGTAGTATCAGAGATAGCGGTAAGTGGAGTCCTGGTCCAAGAAGAGCAAGGTCCGGAATTTTCAATTTACTATGTTAGCAGGACTCTGGGTGAGGCCGAAACTACATACCTTTACTTAGAAAAATTGGCACTCGCTTTGCTAAGTGCCTCTAGAAGCTGAAACAATATTTTAAATGTCATCCTATATGTGTTGTAACTACTTACCCTTTGCAAAATATAATGCATAAACCCCAGCTCTCTGTGCATTTGGCCAAATGGGCTGTGGAAATCAGCAGGTACTATATTGAATATCGACCCCGAACAACCATTAAATCTCAAATTTTGGTAGATTTCGCGGCCGACTTTATGCCGGCCCTAGTACCCGAGGTCAAATAAGAGTTGTTGGTAAACTCGGGGACGTTTTCGGGAATCTAAACTCTCTTTATGGATGGTTCCTCGAATGCAAAAGGGTCCAGACTTGGCATCATATTGAAGCCACCTACATGCAATGTAGTTAGAAAATTTATTAGGATTGTGAAATTGACTAACAACGAGGCTGAATATGAGGCCTTGATTGCAGGTCTCGAACTAGCCAAAATCTTGGGGGCGGAGGTGATCGAAGCTAAGTGTGATTCCTTTCTCGTGGTGAACCAAGTTAACGGAACATTCTAGGCCAGAGAGGAACGGATGCAAAGGCACCTGGACAAGTTGTAGGTGACATTACATCGGTTCAAGGAGTGGACTTTGCAACACGTACCTCGGGATCAAAATAGCAAGGCCAATGCCCTTGATAACTTAGGATCATCGGTCAAGGACGACGAGCTCAACTCGGGAGCAGTCGTACAACTCATGAGATCGGTAGTGGAAGAAGGCCATGCCGAGATAAACTGTACAAGCTTAACTTGGGATTGGAGAAACAAGTATATAGAATATTTGAAGGCAGAAAAACTACCCTATGATCCAAAATAATTGAGGGCCATGCGTACAAAAGTAGCTCGGTTTAGCTTGTCCTAAGATGAAACCCTATTCAGAAGAACGTTCGATGTCCCACTAGCGATATGTTTGGGACAGAGAGATACCGAGTACATTATTAGGGAAATTCACGGGGGCACATGCGAAAATCATTTAGGCACCGAATCATTGGTTCGAAAAATAATTAGAGTCGGCTACTACTGGATCGATATGGAAAAGGACGCGAAGGAGTTCATACGAAAATGTGATGAATGTCAAAAACATGCTCCGACGATACATCAACCCTAGGAGCTACTGCATTCGGTCTTGTCAACATGGCCATTCATGAAGTGGGGAATGGACATTATTGGCCCTCTTCGATGGGCACCCAATAAGGCTTAATTTATTTTGTTTATGACTGGCTATTTTTCTAAGTGGGCGAAAGCCCAGGTATACGAGAAGGTCAGGGAGAAGGAAGTCATCGATTTCATTTGGGACCACATCATATGCCGGTTCAGAATGTTGTCCGAAATCGTGTGCAACAAGGGAAAACAATTTATCGTAGGAAAGTGACCAAGTTTCTCGAAGACTGTAAGATCAAAAGGATCTTATCAACACCTTATCACCCTAGTGGAACGGACAAGCAGAATCAACCAACAAAACCAAAAAGAGGTTATCTGACGCCAAAAGAAAATGGAAGGAAATCCTGCCTGAAGTCCTATGGGCATAACATACGACCTCGAAATCCAGTACCGGGGCTACCCCATTCTCATTAGTTTATGGCACTGAAGCTCTAATACCGGTCGAAGTCAGAGAACCGAGTATCATGTTTTGATATGCGACCAAGAATCAAATGAAGAGGCCATGAGTACGAGCCTAGAGCAATTAGATGAAAGGCGCGAAGCCGCCCTTGTCCGGTTGGCTTCCAAAAAGCAGCAGATCTTGAGATACTACAATCGAAGGACCAATCTCCGACACTTCAATATTGGGGACTTAGTACTAAGGAAGGTCACACTAAACACCCAAAACCCGAACGAAGGGAAGTTGGGGCCGAACCGAGAAGGGTCGTACCAAATTATCGAGATCGGCGGAAAGGGATCCTACAAACTCGGAACTATAAATTGAGAGCAACTACCGAACAACTGGAACATAATACACTTGAAGTGGTATAACTTCTAAGTTATGATCCCACTTATTCTTTTTACTTATTTTAACTAACATTTGTAGATAACCGTATGGAACAGTATAAAATTTTAGGTCTGAAAGCACGCATTGCGCTCTTTTTTCCTCGGTCCGATTTTGTCCCAAATAGGTTTTCCGGCAAGGTTTTTAATAAGGAAATAGTGGATCTTGCTAACTTAGAATTGAAGACCGATCATGAATCGATGTCAGAGATTGCATCAGTAGCATCCGAGGCTTCTCTCTATAATCCACCTCGAATACTAGGGGCATTACTCTTGGGTATTGACTTTAGCAAGGAAATAAACTTTGAGATTGAATGGTCTCGATCGATAGGATTTATTGTAAGGTCCAAACGGTCAAATGAACCATGCCTGCATAGACTGCTCGACCCATGGCACAAAGAATGCACGCATTTATTACTATTATGCACAAGAATAAAAAGAGGTCTTTTCCTTGCAGATAAATATCTTGTCTCTTAAAATTTACTTTGCATGTTTTAAGGAAGTTTCTACATCCAATCCCCTAAAGGTATCGAGATCAAGGGCCACCTTAATCCAAGTTCAAACAATCACTCTCACTCGGGGACTTCCGTCCGACGGATCGCAACTCGAGGGCATAAGACTTGTTAGGCAATACCCGAATTTTAAAGGCTACGGCCATCTCACTTGGGGACTGTTATCCTAGGCAAACTCGGATAATTCAAGGTGACAATCCCACTGGGAAACATCCGAACTAAAAATGTTACATCCAAATTAACACGGCTCGGAGACGTCCGAAACCATAGCAAAAACAACAAGGCCTTAAACTTTTTAACGGGTTTTAAAAGTTACCCTCGACAAACTATAATCTAAAAAAGTATAAGTACTTTGGGGGAAAAATTTCGATCACAGAGAACCCTCACGATTCCTCAAAAACAAAATAATGTTGAAGGCAAGTCTTGTTTGAATCTCCGAGCATAGCCAAACTAGTTCATGCCAAGGCATTTTAAATCTTTGCAAATATAAATAATAAAGCAGTGGAAAAAACTCAGAGATTGAGGAAGGAAAAAATCTTATATATACATATCGAAAGATGTTTACTAGGACCGAAACGGCCTCGACACAAATTTTTACAGAGGCCAAATGGCCTCAACAAAAAGGTAATACATAAAGCAAGAAACAAAAGAGCCTAAGTGGCCTAGTCTTCGTCGGGGGTCGCATCATCGCCTTTGGGGTCTCCCCCATTCCCGGAATCATCTTCCTAATCTTCATCGTCTTCGAGATAGGCCAATTTTTTGGCCTCGGCTTAGAGCTCCTTGGCACTCTCGATCTCAACCGATAAGTCAAAACCCCGAGTATGAATTTCCTCGAGGGCCTTCCTTCGAGATTGCCGCTTCACGTACTTGATGATATCCTTTGTCCGAACCTGAGCCACCTTGACATCGGCTTTAAAAATGGCCACTATCTCGCCAGCCTCTACTTTAACCGCCTCGGCCTCTGACTTGGCCGTTCCATGCTCCTTGGCAAGATTATCTTGATCAAAGACGGCAGTACTCAGCTGAGACTTATGCTCTTCAATATTTTTGGCCTGCACCAAGGCCTTTTCCTTCATGGCTCAGAGCTGGACCTCAACCGAAGCAAATTGTGTTCGGGCACTCTCTTTTTCTGAGGACAAACGATCTATTTTGCTTTTCTATTCTTTGGCCTCGGACTTTACCACATCCATCTCTGCCCCGAAGTTGGTCAATCCGATTAAGATTCTGTTGGTCCTACAGATTCGGAGCGTTAGTCATCGATTTTAGCTCATCATCACTAACCTCAAAGACTTTTACCTTTTCCACCAGGTCGGCATGTTCCTTCCAAGCCGCTTCTAGCTTAGCTTCGAGGCTCCTAGACTCCCCCTCGCGTTGCTCACTGAGAAGTTTGTAAGCATCTCTCTTCTCAGTGAGCCTTCAGATCTCGGCCTCATAATGGTTTAACTCTTCCCGGTATTGGAAAAAAGTCGCGTGATGAAGCACCAAGGTCCTACAAACATAAAGGAAAATGTTATGACCATATATAAATTAATCTAAGTACAAGTTAAAAAGACCTATCTGAAGTTACCCGGTATAATGCATGTTGAGCTTCGTTGAACAGGCATGGCACTTCCACCTTATTCATCATGGCTTGGTCTTCCTCGGTGACCAAGCACCGAAGGTAACTGGCCACTCTTACGCCGCTGAGAGAACCCGGGTGTCCTCCGGAATAGACATAATGACCGATCGCTTCCGGTCATGTTTCGCACTCGGAACTGGAAACTGATTGACTAATTTCAGACTCGAGGAAGGTCCACTCATTCCCGATGATGGACGTTTCCTTGGCACCGTTAAATCACCCAACCCGGTGACGTCTTCTGAGGCGTTAGAGTCTACGCCATAAAAAAAGTAGTTAAAGGGGTCTACCACCCTTTTTGACCCCTCGTTGGGGCGTCTTTTCCACATCTGGGCCTCGATGAACATGGACTCAGTGAACGAAGGCGACTCGGAGAGGTCTATCACACCGAGTGTGTCCATTAGGATACTATCCACTACCCAGGAAGCACCGACCACAACCTCCTTATCAGCCTCCCTAACTTGGGGCAAAACAACCTTGCCTCCTCCTAGTTCGGAAGCCTCGGCCACGGCCTCCTCTTCGGCCGCTCTAAGTCGCGGCAATTCAGTTTCACCTCTCATTTGTTCAGAGGCCCCTCGAACCTCGAACCCTGACCGTATACGGGCCACCAATTTAGAGGCATTTTCTTCTTCTGACTCGTCCCTCTACCGATCGAGTGAGTCCGAGGATGGAGCTCGAGCGCTGGTGCTATTCTTAGATTTGCGCACCAGACTTCTCCTTGTTTTCTTTTTTTCAAGTTCGGAGAACTCAGAGCCCTTTTTCTCTTCTTCTCCTCACCTCGTCTCGGAGCAAGGGACTCGGCAGGGCATTCCTCGCCGCCGAATGGAGGCCTCATTGTGACATCCTTGGAAGGATATGCAAAGGGAAACGAAATGAATAAGAACTCAATAACACAAAAGAAAACTAAGTGTTATTCACTTAGGAGAGGGATCTCACCATGAGAACGGGCCTCCCACCAGCGGCCCTTCGAGAGCTCGCATCGTGCGCGCTCGAAATATGGATTTTGTGCAACAATGCCCTTGACCCACTCCTTGAGTCGGGGGACTGTATTCGGGTCCAGAGCAATAGCTACATCGCCACCAAACACCGATAAGAATGAAGAAGAAGAGAGTAAAAAGTAAAATTCTTGGAAAAACGAAACTTTACTTACGTTTTGTGTTCCACTTCTCGGGAAACGACATGTGTTTGGCTGGGATCAGGTCCGAGGTCCTCACTCAGACAAATCGGCCTAGCCAACATCGATCCACATATTCATCGATGCTCTAGAACGGGGCTTTACTAGCCCGACGTGCAAGTTTAATTAGTCCCCACCGAAAGAGTAGGGGATTGTATATGAGCATAAGATGGTCGTTAGTAAACGAGCTTCTGTCGATCTTGCTCATGAAGAACCGGAGAAGGATGATGATTCTCTAGAACGAAGGGTGAATTTGGCTGAGGCACACCTTGTACCTTTTGCAGAAATGGATGATTACCGGGTCCAACGGGCCCATAGTAAAGGAATAAGTGTAAACACTTAAATATCCCTCGACTTGGGTAGTGATATCTTCATGGGGGCACTATTACGTCTTTACCGACCTAGTTGCATTCCTTTTTAACCGAGGGGAGAATTTCTTCAGCGATCGAGCAAATGTACCTCGAGACCTTCTCACCCCGGACCGGGGGTGAAGGTTTTTCAACCTTAAAATCAGCGGTCACCAAGCACCTGCTAGGAATGAATGTGCTAAGAGGCGGTTCCACCCCCGATTCCTCGCCGACCGACCATGATGTAGAAGTAGTTTCTTTTTGGGGAACCATTTTGAAGTCTTCGCCATTTCTTTTTGGAGATGGAAGGAAAAAGAAGAAGAGGAATTAGAGCAATACACTTAGTGATTTAGGGTGGAAACAAACGAAATTCTTGACACAAGGATCTCAAGAAATCAGAAGTGTGAGTGTTGAAAAATAGAGAAATTTCTAAAAAGTAAGAGTAGAAGTTTTGGAAGTAAAGTTTGAATGGATAAGGAAGGGGGTATTTATAACTTTCAAATGACGATTCAAATCTAGGAATGGCCAACCAACAACGTACAAGCATTTAATGCCATTGAAACGTGACTGACGAGATGTTTCATTCATTTTGTCGTTTCTGACACGGAGTATCGAGGTGAGAATTGGAAGCTCGTATTGTTTCTCGTTTACTCTCTGAAAAACAAGAGGACTATCTGTATACGGTCGAAACTGGGCTCGTCTACTACATGACTTACCGGGCTCGGAACGTAAGGGATCAAAGATCGACCCGGAGTCCTATAAAATTAGAACACGAGGTCAGAATGCCCGTCCTCGAGATCATCGAGTCCTATAGTATTTCATAAATAAGGAAACTATGGGACCGATAGAGATAATTTGGGAATAGGAATAAATAACTTACGTGTGAAATATTTCTTGCCTCCTTTATATATTATGATTAATATCACAGGACCCACGTTACTTTTATTACTTTCTCTTTAAACTTATTTTTACTTAATCTTTTATATTTTATTTAGTCTTTTAGATTTATAAGTCCACTGTCTCATAAAATATTCTGTCAAATATGATAGCAGAAAGCAATTGCGAACTCTTTTTTTGTTAAGCTTTCCCAGCATTGCACTAAAATATTGAAACAACAAAAGTAATATCAAGTTATATATGACTATTTGTTAAACTAGGTTCAATTGTTCTATACTTTTCTTAACTTTGCATCTAATGTTTTTTTTTATATGTTTTGTTTGTAAGTATATGTATTATCTTTTTAAATTTATCAGAATTTTAATATGCCAACAAAAAAAAAAATATGAATCCGCATATTAAAAATAACAAAAAAAAAAGAGAAGAATTGAAACTTTAATACAATCCCCAAAAATAGGAAGAATTTATGGTAGATAAACAAATCACTAATATAATTGAGCTAGAAGAGAATAGAATCGAAGAAGAAGAAGTTGGTGAGAGTTTAACAAAGATCTTTTAAAAAATTAGGAAATTCTAAAAGAATAATAACTCTAAGAAGTAGAAATATATATAATCCTAGTGAAAGAAATCGATTATATTAATAATCTGATAAAAATGTTAATTACCATGTTATCACAAGTTAGATTACACACCTTTTACACGTCAGTGTATACAACTTAAATTCAAATGCAAATAAATAATTAAAAAGTAAGAAAATGGAAACTAACCCAGGTACCATTGGATATATGCTAGTGCTCCATTCATTCTTGAGCTGCTGAAGATCAGAATGACAAATTCCACAATACATAACTTTGAACTGCACATCCTTCTCACCAGTGGCTCTGCACCCATAATTAATTCAAACCTAATTACCCCCTATTTTAGAGTTTTCTATAGCCATAACACCACTCATAAAACAGAGAAGCTGAATAAATTTAACTAAAAAAAAAGCTAACTAAAATTTAGGATAAAAGAATCAAACAATACCTTCTTGTAAAGTTGAAAGGAGAAAGAACACCAGAAGCATCTCTAGCTGCCCATCCAAAGGCCTTTACTGGGTGTTCATTCTCATATAATTTTGCCATTTTCTTAACTTTTGTTTTTTTAGATATATGACAACAAATTGAGTAGTAGTTAATTGCATAAGGAAATAGATAGATAGAGAAATGGTTGGCTGTGGATATCATGAATATATAGGCCTTTGAGCGCATGACTTATGACGTAGTCGATGAGGTGTGAAGCAATGGCTTTCCTCATGGCTTCTCTGTACACTCTGTTTTCTCTGAATTTTTTATTTGATATGATCACTAAAGACAATCTTCCTTGTCTCTCTGTGGCGTAACATATGGAGTGCTTAATTTGGGCAAATGCCATGTGTATAAATATGCATGGGTCCGTGTATGATCGTATTTGACCAACATCGAATGAGAGAAAAGTGAAGAACTTTATAAGATATATTATAAATTCTCGTGATACACACACTTTTGGGCTTGACATTAGCGTAGTCGAAAGGACAAGGTAGTGAAATCTATTGGATCAAATCGAATAATACAGTGTCATAAGCTTGGATTGTGACACAAATAGTCATAAGATCTATTTTTTAATAGGATTCGAATATTATATATATATATATATATATATATATATATATATATATATATAAAGGTGATTCCTCTATGTAGGTTAATTAGGGTTGCCAATTTTGAATTCTACACAACTCTTGGGATTCAAAATTGTGCGATACGAAAATAAATTATTTTATTTGCATGATTCTTATGTTTGAAAGTCCCAACTCTTTGGACTGAACCTATTTTGTCATGTATCCCATGAACAATTGCTTAACTCTGTTATACTATTCTATAAATAGAATCAAGATCACATAAGAAAGAGATCAAGAAAATTAACAAGGAAGCTAGTCCACTTATAGCCTGTTTGGCCAAGCTTCTCAAGATAAAAAAAGTATTTTTTTTTCAAAAACTCTTTTTTTTTTCTAATTTGAGGTGTTTGACCAAGCTTATTTGGGGAAAAAAGTACTTTTGGGAAGAAGCAGAAGCAGTTTCAGATAAGCCGAAAAAGTAGCTTCTTTCCAAAAGCAGAAGCAGAAGCAGTTTTGGCTTTTTTTCTTACCTAAAATACCCTTAACAAAATATAGTATATACCAAAATAACCCTTAAACTTAATACTTAGGATATTAATTTATAAATATTTCTTCTTATTTTTAGTAAACTTTCTAATATATAGTGTCTTTAGGGGTGAATGCTTTTATATTTGTTGAAGGAATTTTAATATATTTAACTTATATTAAAAGAATTAACTACTTTTTAATTTTATTTTCATATTTTACTTAATTAAAATGAATTTTTTTTAATTAATGCATGTAATAACAAAATTTTGATATTATTTATTTACTTATAATATTAATTATTAAGTAAATTCTATTCATGTCTTTATTCGTAATTTGATACTTAAAAGCACTTTCTAAAAAGCTTGGCCAAACACAAATTATTTCTCAAAAGTGCTTTTCAGACTGATTAGCAAAACACAAACTGATTCTTTCCAAAAGAATTTTTTTCAAAAACACTTTTTTCAAAAGCGTTTCTCAAAATAAGCTGATTTCTCCATCTTGGCCAAACAGGTTATTAGCCTGCAAACGAAAATAGAAATATCTGTTAACTTCACCTTCCATTTTTGGCACAGTACATTCTAAACTTGGAAACAAACATTGCATCATTGACATAAATAACTAGTTTTACATTTTTCCTTATTTGTTATTGTTATTGCATCTGTCCTAGTTGGTGGCGGATTTACATTTTGAGATATGGGTGGTGAAGCACTTATATAAGCTTTGGCCAAATTGTGTTACATATTTATATATAATACTTGAAAATTTAAATAATTGACCTCAAGCACCTACTATGATCATGTTTGACCATTGTGAATTTGTATATCTATATAAAAACAGGAATAGAGAAGGTGAGTTGGCACATCTCTTTGGCCAAGATTCCTATTTATCTTTTTCTCCTTTTTTTTTTTGGCTTTTTCCCCTTCATTGTTTTCATATGATTTGTTTAATAATTGAAAATTGATCATTTTTTAATCAATTTATTATATATCATTATAGATTTTTTCAGTTACAGAAATCCTCTCATTTATTTGCTTTCTCTACTTAAATATTATCTTTCCATAATTCATAAAAAATGAATATTATGAAGTGAATTGCGGCAGCTTAAGAGATAAAGGAAAGTTTGAGAAAGTGTGCCTGGCTTGCTATTTTTTCAAAACTTTACTTATAACTTTACTCATGCATAGTGACGAAGAAATCTTTTCATATCGTCTTAATCTTTGTTAATGTTCAAATAGCTGAAAAGTCATCCACTTTATTAACATTGCCTTATTTGAGGTCAGAAACATTATCTTTTCAAACTTACCAGCTTGCTAGCAGCATATTCAACAAGAACTTGGTAAAAACTTATTCGGTATAGTAAATTCTTGTCCAAGAATTATGCTCCGAGAAGACAAAACAGCATACCCTGCAATTAGGAGTGGCAAACGGACGTGTCGGATCGGATATGGTTCGGGTCGAAAATGGGTAATGAAAAAACGGATAAATTATCCAGCCCGATCTATATTTAATACGAATAAAAAATGGGTTACCTGGTGTTGGAAAATTAGATGATTATGGAGAATAAAATGTTTAGCTTGAGGCGTGTCAAAGACACTGTCCTTAAGGATATTTCGCTCACACCGAGATGAATAATATTAGGCGTATCTCCCAGAATTCAACAAGCTCTTCTAGTATAACTAGGAATTGAAACAACAAAGATTTATGAGAATAAATTCCAACGCAAAAGAAAAAGGAAGAAAAGTTTTAACTTTGTTTTTTTTTTTTTTTTACTCCCTTAGAAGATGAAAAAACAGAAATATATACGGTCAAAAACAAAATGGACTATCTTTCAGATAACGTCCAAGCCATAATGACTATTTTCAAAATGGAATGACTGTTACAAACAAACGTTTTCATTTAGAAAATCAAAACGTTTTGAAACATCAATACAATTAAGATGTTTGGTCAGTTTGCTTTTGACTGAGTAACGTCCAAAATGAAAAATCATTAAGACTTTAATAAACAAAACATAAAACCATTTAAGGCTACAAAATGTCTTCAAATCTCATATATATATATATAGGTATTCAAAATCAGTTTTATTATTTCACAATTGTATTGTAAAATCTGTTACAAATAATAAGAGTAATTTGTATAATAAATAGCAATTAATATTATATCAAGGAATGAACATAGACAGTAATATGAATATTTCTTTTTGAGATATTAAAAATATTATTTTTTAACAATCCCCCACATAGCTCAAAAAGAATATTATGAAATAAAATAAAATAAGAAATTTTGCTGGGTTTTCACAAATGAGCATAATGCGTCGAATCTGGTGTCTCTTGGACTATGAACCAGACCTAGATAAAATAAGATTAAACTTACAGAACAATTGGTGAAGTTTAGAACTTTTATGAACCAAAAATTCTTTTGTAAGTTTAGTATCTTATCTATTACATTATACCCCGCACACACTTTGTTGTTTATCGCGGTTTTGCGCTAACAGGCCATGCGCGCGCCTGATTTTCATGAGTGCTTTAGAAATTTTTTTGCCATCAATTTCATAGGAGCGGCCCCACACCACACTCATATAGGTCCATCCATCAAGTGTATTTTGCAGGGCAATATACCACCTAAAATTAAGCTATGGATTAGATTAAGAGTTTAATAACTCAGCCTCCCATTCCTTGCAGTCTTGCACTATATATACACACACCATAGGAAGGGATATAATTAATAGCGCACATTTGATCAACTAATGACTTGTTATTACCCATATGAACCTACTTCATGGGATCTCCAATCACATAGGTTGGGTTACCATCATAGTTGATATAACCCAAATTGGCAAAAGTCCCATTCCCCTCGATGTTTCAGATATTAATTTTCTTCCCAAAGGTTTAGTCAGAGGATCGGCCAAATTCACTTCCGACTTCACATAATCTATGGAAATAATTCCATCTCTCAGCAGCTGCTTTATCACATTATTGTCACGACCCGAATTTCCCACCCTCGGGAGTCGTGATGGCGCCTACTAGTGTTAGCTAGGCAAGCCAAACCTTTAATCTAATTACTTCATTAACCAATTATTTCTTTTTAACAAATATAAGACGATAACATGAAAATAGCGGAACTTTAAATATTTAAGCGGAAGATAACAATTAAATATCTGGAATCTGCATCTATTACAACTCTTAAAACCTAAAGCACCCAAAACCTGGTGTCATAGTGTCACAGACGGTCTAAGAGATTACTACATACAAAGTCCGAAGAAAATGACAATACACTGTTTCTGAATAAAAGGAAAATGAAACAGGAAATAGGAATAGAGGAGACACTAGGGCCTGCGGACACCTGCAGGTCTACCTTGAATCTTCGCGTATACTGAAGGTAACCTCCACACTACGATCCGAAATCTACTCCGAGATCTACACATAGTGCAGAGTGTAGTATTAGCGCAACTGATCCCATGTGCTGGTAAGTGTCTAGCCTAACCTCGGCAAAGTAGTGATGAGGCTAGGACCAGACTACCAACTAAACCTGTGCAGTTATATAATATACAGCGAAAAGTAAAACAGAATAAACAAATAAAGATGGGAAGGGGAAACATGTTTCGGGGAAAACAGGTAAAGAGAACTATAAAGGAATCAAAATCCAACCACTAATAAGAATAAGGAAAACAAAGGCATATTTCACTTTCTTTTCACATCTTGTGGCAGGCGTGCAACCGATCCCATTTTTTGTATCTCATGGCAGGCGTGCCACCCGCTCCTATTTTATTTATCTCGTGGTAGGCATACCACCCGCTCCCATTTCATTTATCTTGTGGTAGGCATACCACCCGCTCCCATTTCATTATATCTTGTGGTAGAAATACCACCCGCTCCCATTTACAATCCAACAATAATCACAAGGGATCCCGGCAAAGGAACAAGAGTAATATAACAACTTCCCGGCAAGGGAACAATGATATTTCAGCAACATCCCGGCAAAGGAATAATACTATCAAAAAAAATATCCCGGCAAGGGATCATTAATATCAAACAAACATCCCGGCAAGAGGAACAATGATAATAATAACATATGAAGCGCAATAAACCACAATGGAGTCATAACAATTATAATACAAGACTCACGGGCATGCTTGACACCAACGTATAGATACTCATCACCAGGCCTATACGTCGTACTCCACAATTAATATGTAGAAAATAAGACACAACTCCTAATCCCTCAAATTAAGGTTAGACCAAACACTTACCTCGATGCCACGAACACAATTCACGATTCAACTATAGCTTTACCCCTTGATTCCACCACCAATTCGCTCGTATCTAGTCACAAGTTACTTAATTACGTCAATAAATGCTAAATTAATCAACCCCAATGCATGAAAATGAATTTGCTAAAGTTTTACCCAAGAAGTCAAAAATTGGCCCTGGGCCCACATGGTGAAAACCCGAAGTTCGAACCAAAACCCGATTACCCATTCCCCCACGAACCCAAATATATAATTTGTTTTGAAATCGGACCTCAAATCCAGTTCCAAATCCCTAATTTTTGAAAAACCTAGGCTCTACCCAAAACACCCAATTTTCCCCACGAAAATCATTGATTTTGAGTTGAAATCATGTTAAAAGATGTTAATGATTGAAGAAAACGAATTAGAAATCACTTACCAATGCTTTGGAGAAGAAAGGTTATTTTAAAAATCACCTCTTATGTTTTTAGGGTTTTGAAAAATGAAAATTAACTAAAAATCCCGTTTTAATATACCCCTCTCAGACCCCCTGTGCGGACCGCACAAAATGGAGTGCGGCCGCACAGCTCACCAGGTTGACTGCAGTGATATGTTCTATTATTTTGGCCATAACTTTATCTAAAAATATACAAATTGTGATTTCTTTACCTTTCTGGAAACTAGACACGAAGCGCTACAACTTTCCTTTTGGAATCATCTCAAAATTCCTAGTAGATCAAAAGATATAGGCTTCCGAAGTCGGACCAGTGAAATGTTCTTCATCGCGGTCCGCACAAAATCCAGTGCAGCCGCACAAGCCCCTCCGCAGCAGCATTCCTTTTTATGCGGACCGCACTGGTCTGTTCAGAGGCCTTCCACTTCTCTGAACCTGCAACAACAATGATTTTAAGCCTAAGACATCCCAAAACCTACCCGAAACTCACCCAAGCCCTCAGAACTCCAAACCAAGTGTGCATACTAACTCAAAAAATCATATGGACCTACTCGTGTGATCACATCATCAAAATAACATGTAAAATCATGAATTAAACCTGAAAACTCAACATTTTCATCAAGAACTCTCAAAGTTCATAACTCTTCAACCGTAAGTCCAACTCACATCAAATAAACTCCGTTTTCCACCAAACTTCACAGTTATCTTTCAAATACTATAACAAGTTTGTATCGGACTCCGGAACCAAAATACGGGCCCGATAACAATGGTTTCAAACATTAATTCTTTTCTTTATTTCTTAGATAATTCAGTAAAATAATTTCTTTCAAAAATTGATTTCTAAGGCTTGGGACCTCGGAATTCATTTTTGGGCATACGCCCAAGTCCCTATTTTACTGCGTACCTCCCGGGATCGTCGAAATATGGATCCGGGTCTGTTTGCTCAAAATATTGACCAAAGTCAACAATAATCAAATTTTAACTCTAGAATTTTTATTTCTCTTATATTCACATAGAAGGTTTTCCGGATATAGGTCCGGACCACACGCGCAAATCAAGGTGGGGTAAAAGGGAGGTTTTTAGGCCTCAGAATACTGAATGCACTTGCAACACAAGTGATGACCTTTTTGGTCATCACATTCTCTACCTCTAAAACAACCGTTCGTCCTCGAACGGACATAAGAAGGAAGTACTTGAGTCGGGAAAAAGATGGGGATAACGGCTCCGCATATCGGACTCGAACTCCCAGGTCGATGCTTCAGAAGGCTGAACTCTCCACTAAACACGAACAGAAGGAAAACTCTTTGATCTCAATTGACAAACCTGCCGGTCTAGAATAGCTACCGACTCCTCCTCATAAAACAAGTCCTTGTCCAACGGGACAGTGCTGAAATCTAACACGTGGAATAGATTGCCGTGATACTTCCGAAGCATGGACACATGAAACACTGGATGCACGGCTGATAAGCTCGGCGGCAATGCAAGTCTATAAGCCACCTCTCCCACTCGATCAAGAATCTCAAACGGGCCAATGAACCTAGGGCTAAGCTTGCCCTTCTTCCCAAATCTCATCACGCCCTTCATTGGCGACACTCGAAGCAATACTCGCTCACTAACCGTGAATGCCAAATCTCGAACTTTACGGTCGACATAACTCTTTTGCCTGGACTGAGCTGTACGAAGCCTATCCTGAATAATCCTGACCTTGTCCAAGGCATCCTGAACCAGATCTGTACCCAACAACCGAGCCTCTCCTTGCTCAAATCATCCAACTGGAGACCAACACTGCCTTCCATATAAAGCATCGTATGGAGCCATCTGGATACTCGACTGGTAGCTGTTGTTGTAGGCAAACTCTGCTAAGGGCAAAAACTGATCCCACGAGCCTCCAAAGCCAATGACACAAGCTCGGAGCATATCCTCCAAAATCTGAATAGTCCGCTCGGACTGCCCGTCCGTCTGAGAATGAAACGCTATGCTCAACTCAACCCACGTGCCCAACTCTCACTGAACTGCTCTCCAGAAACGTGAGGTAAACTGCGTACCTCGATCTGAGATGATAGACTCGGGCACACCATGAAGACGAACAATCTTCCGGATATTGATCTTAGCTAACCTCTCGGAAGAGTAGGAGACTGCCACAGGAATGAAATGCGTTGACTTGGTCAGCCTATCAACAATAACTCACACTGCATCGAACTTCCTCTGAGTCCGTGGGAGTCCAACAACAAAGGTCATAGTGATCCGCTCCCCACTTCCACTCAGGAATCTCAATCCTCTGGAACAAACCACCAGGCCTCTAATGCTCATATTTGACCTGCTAACAATTCAAACACCGAGCTACATATGCAACGATGTCCTTCTTCATTCTTCGCCACCAATAATGCTGCCGCAAATCCTGATACATCTTAGCGGCGCCCGGATGAATAGAGTACCTGGAACTATGGGCCTCCTCTAAAATCAACTCTCAGAGCCCATCCACATTAGGCACACAAACTCTACCCTGCAATCTCAAAACTCTATCATCACCTAAGGTAACCTGCTTGGAACCTCCGTGCTACACCATGTCTCTAAGGACACACAAATGGGGATCATCATATTGCCGATCGCAGATACGCTCCAATAAAGAAGAACGAGTGCTCGTGCAAGCTAACACACGACTTGGCTTAGAAGTATCCAACCTCACAAACTGATTGGCCAAAGCAAGCGGTCTGTCACCGACCAGAATATAAGCAAGACTGCCCATATTGGCTGACTTCCTACTCAAAGCATCGACCACCACATTGGCCTTTCCTATATGATATAAGATGGTGATATCATAATCTTTTAGCAACTCTAACCACCTCCTCTGTCTCACATTCAACTCTTTTTGTTTGAGAAAATACTGAAGACTCTTGTGATCCGTGAATACCTCATATGCCACGCCATACAAATAATGCCTCCAAATCTTCAACGCATGAACAATGGCTGCCAACTCCAAATCATGAGCCGAATAATTCTTCTTATGAATCTTTAACTGCCGCGAAGCATAGGCAATGACCTTGCCATCCTGCATCAACACTGCACCAACTCCAATACGAGAAGCATCACAATAAACTATATAAGGCCCTGAACATGTGGGCAAAACCAACACAGGTGCTGTAGTCAGAGCTGTCTTGAGCTTCTGAAAGCTCGCCTCACTCATCCGGCCACCTGAACGGGGGACGCTTTTGGGTAAACCTGGTCATCGGGGCTGCGATAGATGAAAACCCCTCCACGAACCGACAATAGTAGCCTGCCAATCCCAAGAAACTCCGAATCTTTGTAGCTGATGCTGGTCTAGGCCTGTTCTTGACTACCTTAATCTTCTTCGGATCAACCTAAATACCCTCTGCTAATACAACATGACCCAGAAATGTAACTGAACTCAACCAGAATTCACACTTCGAGAACTTAGCATATTACTGACTATCCCTCAAGGTCTGAAGAACCACTCTAAGATGCTGCTCGTGCTCCTCCCGGCTGCAGGAATATATCAAAATCTCATCAATGAAGACTATCGCGAACGAATCCAAATAAGGCACTACCGGAAATTTGATCTACGGCAACGTTTTTCTCGGCAACGGTTCCGTAACCATTACAATATATTGTCTATAGCAACGGTTTTAACTGTTGCATAAAGATCTTCCACCTGTTGTAAAACTTTTGCAAATAAACTGTTGCACTAGTGTATTAAGCGTTGCTATAGATGAATCTATTACATAGGTTGTTATAACCGCTGCAATAGGTTTATCTAGGGCAACGATTACATAAATTTTTTTGTTATTGCAACGTTTTCAATCCCCTCCTTATTTTCCCTCTTTTAATTTTTCTCAAAACAGAGCCTCTTTTTAATTGTTTCATTTTTTAATTTTCTATTTTGTTAAGTATACTAAATCACTTTTATGTGGAGTAATATTTATCTGGAGAACATATCTAGCCCTCTAAAAAAAATCAAACCTCTCCCAGAAGCCCTCCTTCGAGAAAAGTCATATCGTCGACCTAGATCTCTTCGAGCCAAGGGAGATCTCAGATCCTTATTTAATCGAGCAAAGTAGAACTTCGACCATATTGTTTTTAAGCTTCTTCAGCCAAGACCTCATATCCCATCTTCTGCTCATATTTGTCTTCCATCCTCGGTTTAAAACGAGAACCAATAATTATCCTTTTACGCTGAAATTATTATAGAAATCCGATTCTAAAATCCCCAAATTCATCTTAAAACAACTCTTCAGAAACATTAGTCTGAATTCTTCATTGATTCAGAGAGGTTTTATCAAATCTAGGGTTTGCATATTTCTCAAGGTTGTCAGCCGGTCAAATTATTTTGGTAATATATTTTCTCAATTCTATATACTTCTTGTTTTCCTGTTTGGTTTTTATATGTGATAATGCAATGAATGGGTATGAATTCTTTCAGGTTCAATGAGTAAAATTAGGACTTTATGTTCTATTAAATTATTTCTACTATCTTAATTTTACTTATAGTTTTTGCTGTATATGCTCACTCTCTACTCTGTTTTGAACTTAGACCAGTGAGTGGTTTTCTCAAGAACTTTTTTCTTGAGCCTCTGAAATAGATTTAAATGAGTTCCTTAAGATTTTTTTAGTATTCCTCGGCTTTATTTGCTTTTGGATGGTAGTTTCTCATGTTTATACATTTACAAAGATATCTATACTTGATAATACAAGAATAAAGTGAAGAAACTGAACTAAGAGAACAATTATAGAGTTCTAAAGTGATTTTAGCTTCAGAATTAAGTTGTGGTTACATGTCGGCGATGCTTTTACTATTATTAAAACATCCACAAAAGGACTTTGGTCATTGTGTTCTTAAGGGTTAACTTTCTTTGACAGTTTGAAATATGTTTACTAACATGGATATTCTGTATTTAGAGTTTGTTGTTACCCAAACTTACTGGTAAATATTATGAGCGCTTAATGAAAATAAATTAACTTATTATGGAAGCTAGTTTAATTGTGATAGTGATTTTACTGTCCCGAGTCTTCTTTTCCCTTGAGCCTTAAGCTGAGACATCCTTCCTAAATTTTTTTAAAGAAATTCTAATAAGTTGTATCAAAACTTGTGTGAGCAGAAGAAAAAAAAATAGAATGAATAATTTCTCTACTTATTTTATGAGGGATGGTTCGCAGCCAGAAAGGATGAGTTTTTAAATACTTTGATTCTTTATTATGTTCAGTTCTTTTGTAGAGGTTGCGCTAATAATACTTTTCTTGCTTTACGCCTGTAGGGAAAAATAGAAATCTGAATTAGAAGTGCTTGAAGTAAGATTAGATCACTTTTTATTTATTTGAAGTTTGAAGGAGGGATTTTTATGGTATAAATTTGCTGAATTTATACGAGTAACAGCACTAAGGATCCACGCCAACAACCTTTCTATTTCAAGATTAGGCACGACAAAGTTATCAAAGGTAGTTAATTCTAACTCATGTGTATGTATCTCGATATACGTTTTTCTTTTTCTAGTTTATACATTAGAATATAGTGTTTGTTGTAAATAATTACTTGAGATTATTTTTCCATTGCTAAATTCATATGAAAAACTTAGTACTCTTATTTTTCTAACCTGGCATATTCATGTGAAGGTTATGTTTCAAAAGTTGGTTGTTGAATCAAATAAGAAAAGCTTGCAATTCTGGTGTTCAAAGAGGTCCTTATAGATATGTTGGCAATGATGGAGAGGTCCTAAATTTAAGATAACTAGCTTGCTACTGTACTAAAAAGGACTTAATTGCAGGAGCACATGTATGTTTAGTATGAAGGAATTTTTTTTTACGGAAGTGGGTTTCTTATTTATTTTTTGTGTCCGATTAGTAAGCATAAAATATTGTCCCATGAGCATTTATATATTATCTAGGCAAACACTATGGGGATGGAAATTGCAGGGTCGAAGTAGGGTTGGGTGTGGGCTGTGGTGTGGCGATGTGTATCCATAGTTGGCAAAAAAGATTATAAGATATAAATTGATGAAATTATAGTTCCTCAGTCCCTTGACTAACTTAAGAGCTGAAACGTAGATATTGAGGTTTTCTTAAGAGTTAGATTAATTTTTAGGATTCATCTTGTTTAAACTTTCTGAATATAAACTTTTGGCAATTGAAAAATTGGCTTTGCCATGGTGATTCTTTCTCAGTAGTCTTTCGAATATTGCATTCGGCTGCCCAGCCTAGAAAAAAATATTTGTTGATTATTTTTATTGATTCTTTCTGAGTCAATAAGCTAATTCCTATGAAGTTTTATTGTTTGACAATGAACTGGACATATTTGAGTTAGCTGCTTAACAATGAAGAATCATAGTTGCCAATATAAGTGCTTTCCTTACCCTCTCTTAACAATGTGATCCTTGTTTTATGTGGTTCATGGTGATCAGATTATCAGAATTGTTTGTTTATATTTCATCAAGATTGAACTTTTAAACTGGTTAGGTTTTGAAAGTAGAAAAAGTATTGTGTGATTTGATGAAATGAATGGAAGGCGTGGGCGGTTATTTCAGTTTTCAACATTCAGTAGCTTCTATTTGTATTATTATGAGTTGTTGAAGATGCTTTAAAGTGATGTTCGCTTGTGCATGTTAGTTGGAAGTTGTCTTACTGCCTGCTGGTGCTTTGTGTATTTGACTTGAGTAAAATATGAAGTTACTGTCTTATGAAGTTTGGTGAATTTCTATGACTGGTATTTCTCAATGATGAAGTTGCAGCCTTTTTCTTATGATATTTTTCCTCTGTAGTTACTATTGTCACAAGCAACTTATACTACTTAAATCAAACTTAGTTGGAAATTACTGGATAGTAGTCCCTAATTGTATTCGTATCTTCTGGCTTCATACTGTATTGTTAAATTGATTAAATCAAATTCTAAGTTAAGCTAGTTTATATTGCTTTCCTTTCCATATGAGTTCTTTTTTTTATTAGTTGCTATGTAATCAAATCTGATATATTTTGGGGTTTTGATTATTTTATAGGTGAAATTAATGAAGAAGAGGTAGACGAAAACAATGGATACCTCACTTAAGAGTATTGGTTTATTGTTGCAAGGCCTTTAGATGTTCTAGGAAACTTTTATTTTAGAAGTTTTTATAAACATAGGTATGCTTACTCTTAAATTTGTCAAACATTATTGTATACTTTGCTTTATGTATGGATAATATTAGTTGGATAAATTGAATGATTTTGCAGTTTAATAGTTTCTTTTATGATTTATATAAAATTGAATATATCATATTTTATTATATAGGTAACATAATTATTGTAATAGGCCACCATATCGTTGCAACAACTAGACAAACCGTCAAAATAATTCATAATAACCGTTGTAATAGCTTTTGAGAATTGTTGCAATAACCTCTAATAACCGTTGCAATAGCTTTTGAGAATTGTTGCAATAACCTCTAATAACCATTGCTATAGATAATAATATCGTTGGTATAGCATAAAAAGGCATTGCAGTAGCCCAATTTCCGTTATACAAAATGATATTGCAACACGTTTCAACCGTTCCATTTGGCACGATAACCGCTGCAATAGATAGGGCTATGGGCACAGTTCCAAACCGTTGCAATAGATGACCTATTGTAACGGTTTTTTAACCGTTGCAAAACACCGTTGCAGTAGATCTATTGGCACGTGACTTGATGTGACGGACGTTAAACCCTTGTAATATGTCTATGGCAACGGTTTTGCTGTCTATGGCAACGGTTTTAGAGCCGTTGCCGTAGGCCTATTTTCTAGTAGTGAGGCCTGAACACTTGGTTCATCAAATCCATGAAAGCTGCTGGGGCATTTGTCAGCCCGAATGACATAACCAAGAACTCATAATGCCCATACCGAGTGCGAAAAGCTATCTTAGGGACATCGGATTGTCACGGTCCGGATTTCCCACCCTCGGGAGTCGTGATGGCGCCTACTAATGAGAGCTAGGCAAGCCAATCCTTAACTGCTTACATCGTTAACAATTACTTCTTTTAACAATTATTGGCGATAGCAGGAAAACAACAGAATAAAATAAATATGCGGAAGACTTAAATTTAAAGAAAACTGAACAATAATGCGAGAATCAACATATGCCTCTACCCAAGAACTGGTGTCACATTACTCACGAACTTCTAAGAGTTCTAAATACAACCGTTTGAAAGAAAATATAAATTGTTTGTCTCGAATATATGAGATAACAGACGGAAATAAAAGATAGAGGAAACGTCGGGCCTGCGAACGCCTGCAAGGCTACCTCAGTGTCTCACTGGACTGAAGGCTGGCTCCCGCGCTACTGCTGCTGTCCAAAACCTGGATCTTTGCAAAAGAGCACAGAGCGTAGTATCAGCACAACCGGCCCCATGTGCTGGTAAGTGTCTGTCCTAACCCTGGCGAGGTAGTGACGAGGCTAGGTCCAGACTCTAGATAAACCTGTATAGTTATATAATATATGGCGGAAAAGTAAACAAGTAATAAGTAGTTAAAGCTGGGGAAGGGGAACATGCTTCGAGGGATAGCAGTTAAAAGAAATAACAGGGAATAATAAGGAAGCTAGCACTATAACTTCTATCATAAATGAAGAAAATAAAAGCAACTTTCACTTTCAGTTTCCTCTTGTTGCAGGCGTGCAACCCGATCCCATTTCTCATATCTCGTGGTAGGCGTACCACCCGCTCCCATTTCATTCTATCTCGTGGTAGGCATACCACCCGCTCCCATTTCGTTATATCTTGTGGTAGGCGTACCACCCGCTCCCATTTCATAATATCTTGTGGTAGGCATACCACCCGCTCCCATTTCATCAATCTTGTGGTAAGCGTACCACCCGCTCCCATTTCATTCTACCTCGTGGTAGGCATACCACCCGCTCCCATTTCATTATATCTTGTGGTAGGCGTACCACCCGCTCCCATTTCATTCTATCTCGTGGTAGGCGTACCACCCGCTCCCATTCCATCAATCTTGTGGTAGGCGTACCACCCGCTCCCATTTCATAATATCTTGTAGTAGTCGTACCACCCGCTCCCATTTCATAATATCTTATGGTAGGCGTACCACCCGCTCCCATTTCAGTTCATCACACAATCACAAGAAATCCCTACAGGGGAACATAAGTGTGAGCACGTGATTTTTGCCCTACATGAATTACTCCCATAAATTCAAAACGAAATAATTTCTTTCAGTGTTTGCAATTTTGAGGATTTTTGTGGCATTTTCTGATAATTATTTGCATTTTTGTTGGTGCATTTTAGTCTAAAATATGTTGCATTGGCATTTAGGTTTAATTTTATATTTTAGGATTAATTAGAAAATTAATTGTTGCATAAAATGGAAAATCACAAAAAAATAGTCATGTTGCAGCTTTTAATTTTAATTTTGGGTAGTTTTCCTTTAATTTACTAATTTTGGTAATTATTTAGGATTAGTTAGTATTTTTATAATGTTAATTTGGTTTTATAATTTAATTTAGGATTTTAGTTTCAAAGTTGAAAAAAAGAGAAAAAAAGAAAAGAAGGGAAAGTTTTGGGAAAAATGAAAAGAAATGAAAATATAAAAAATGGAAAGCCAATTTGGGTTGATTGCTTAGCAGATTACCCAAGCCCAAACAGATTTTTCCCAAACCCGGTCCAAGCCCCCACTATAACCCAAACGACGTCGTTTAGAGTCTACTATTTTAATTTAATATCAGCCCTTCGTTCGTCAAATCTGATGGCTCAGATTACTCCTCCCATCCTCAATTTATATGTTCGAACTCTTCAGTTTAACTAGACCAAAGCCCTTGTCTCTCACCCTCCCCAAATTCTAAGAGGTCGAACCCTAACGCCGCCTCTGAACGAACCTCCATTATCACAGGTGAAATGGCTCCCATCACCACCAAAATTTGGCCATGCAACCATCACCCCTCCTTGCATCCTAATCCATCACCGTTTTCCCAAAGTCCTCGCCAAATCGGACCTGTTTCAAATCGGAAATCAAAGGAGAAGAAAATCTCTCAAGTCCTCGAGTTCTGATGAGCGATTAGGTTTGAAACGAGTATTGCTCGTTTGTTGTCAAAAAGAACATACGGATAATACTAGTTTCGAGTCAAGTTGGAATCGTTTGAAGTTATCAAGCGTTGGGGCCATCGAGGTATTCATTCTTTGTTCTTGCTCTTTTGTCTCCATCGTCTGCTTCATGTTTGAACCAACTTCCCTCCGTTTCTTCTCTTCCTATTCTTGTTGATGTTTTGGCCCTGAGCTTAATCCCTCTTTAGTTTGAGTTTAATTTGAAGTTCAATTAGCATATCAATATCTTGGTATAATAGTCGTTTAATTACTAAATAACTGCTTTCCGAGCTTCTCTAAGTGAACTGAAATGCAAGGGGTTGGTCTGTTGGAAGATTTCTATTAGGGTTAGAGTTTGAAAACTCAAAAGTGGGCTATTAGCACAGGCTCGGGGTGTGGGCTGGGTTTTGAATTAATTAAACCTTGGGTCAACTGTGACCCATATTGGGTCTGGTTTCCAGGGGCAATAACAGGGTGTTGAGGGGTAATTTGGGGTAATTAGGTTGGGGAATCTCTTTGTAACTGAAATGGAAGCTTCTAAGAAGCTGGAGAGGGGACTACTTTGCAAGAACTAAATTTAAACTAGGGGTGTTTAAGCTAAAATAGAAATTAAAAAAGGACTGAATGGCAAAAACGTATCTCCTTGGGTCTGCTCTATTTGCTTGCCTATAAAGGCATCTCTTCCTTGCCATTCAAGGCAGAATTAGAGGGTCCTAGAAAACTAAAATGGTTGTTTCTCTTCGAAAACTTCTGAAATAATCTGAAATTTCCTTCGGTTCTTTGGGAAAATTATTGAAAATTTTGCTTGGTTCTGTCCCTCTGATCCTCATATTCTAGCTCAAAACCACTGAAATTTCACAGTTTTTATATTCTAGTTTGAAAATGGACTGAATGTTTTGGTTTGAGTTTCTGCTGGTTGATTTACTATTCCATTGCTGGGTTGGATCTGATTTCTGCTGATTGCTTTTCACTGCTAGTTTACTGCTGCTGTTCGTCTATTCTTGATCACAAACCGAGTTTCTGGTTCTGTCTTGTTATATTCAGGTACATGTCTTTGAATCCCTGTTGATATGAGACTCGAATTGAGAGATGAAATGGAAACGACATTTTCAAAGCATAGCATCAAACTATTCACTTGTAGTTTAGTCTTATTTTCTTCCCTTCTCCCTGAATCCCTCTGTTTTTACTTGTTTTGAGTGTATCATATTCTTCTAGTTGTGTGTTGCACTCTTCTAAGGGTTGAGTTGGGTTTGTACTTAGCAGGGGATTCAATTTTCTCGCAAAGTTCTATAGCTGAATGATGATTTGGATAATCTGAGATCCCATTATCCTCCTTGATCATGAATTGTCGTGAGAATTGGGTTGACAACCTGACTAATCAAATCAAATTGCTAGGTTTGCATGCAATCTTGTCAAATAGTGTGATGAGGATTACATTGGAGTTGTCTTCCTATTATATGATTCATATGATGTGTCGTGGCATGATTGTTGTGTTTAAGCAACCTTAGGATTCACAGGCTAACTAATTGAACAGGTTTCAAGTTATGGTTAGTTTTTCTTTACAAGTTATTTTTGGGCATGCTTTAGTAGTATTCGAAGTTTTTTGGGTGTATCAGATATTGGGTAGCAATGCAATTGGTCAGTTTGTGTTGATTTTTAAAGGCTGCCTCGCGTCAGTGTGGACTCGATGCTGAATCTAGAATCATCAGCTTAATCCCTTACGGGTGTTGAGTCCATTGAACCTTGGATACAATGGTTATTGGCAAGAGAATGTGGCCTATTATTGCTATTTGGGCTTGTTTGCTTGAGCCCATTAGTCCTTTCGTTTGGCTGCTGGACTGTTTTGATAGCAGAGTTAACCCCCAAGATGCGTGAAAGATAAAAATTGGAACTATAGTCCAGTTGATTTGTATTTGATGGTTTTAAAATCAGAATTAAAGCTTGACTTCACGCACTGTGTTGGTGCCAGTAGATTTGCGTTATCTGATCTGGGTGTAGACCAGTTGGACCATAAGAGCTGGGCCTAAGACCAGCCCAACTGAAGAGCAGCCGAATTCAAATTTAATTTCACACCCCCGCGAGGTGCTCGTTGTTTTACTGACTCGGGCTCATTTGGCCCAGACCTGAGGGCGTCTATTAACAACTTATTCCTTTTATTACTTGGGCCTGTTGTTGGTTGAATTCGCTACAATGTTATATCTTTTTTAAATTGTGATGAACATTGGATTGGATCCTATTTAGATCTTAATGTTTGTAAGCATCTGGCATCTTATTAATCGAACTGGGCGCAACCTGACTATTGTGGTTATTCGTGCAATCAAATTGAGGAAATCAATAGCGTAACGTTGCATTACCTACAAAATTTATGGCCCTCACGAGTCAATCTAGAAAACTTTGTTTAGAATCGAGGCGCGCCATTTAGTGAATTTTCCATGGCCCTCGCAAATTCAAAACACGTAATTGCTTTAGGCGCGTCATTTAATAAATATTACCTTCCTGAACTCGGGTGTGCATTTCATGTGACCCAAATCAAATCTTAAAAAATGTTGAATAAAATATGTTTAGGATTGCGAGCGCATTTCATGTGGCGCGATCCAAAGACATGTTTTAAACAACGTGCAATCTCCTTTGAATTAATTAAAAGTGGTTAAGGGTTTAAAATTTGCACATAGGTTCATAATTGATTAAAATCAGATTTTTTAATTAGGCCGATTATAACATTTGAGCGACCGTGCTAGAACCACGGAACTCGGGAATGCCTAATACCTTCTCCCGGGTTAACAGAATTCCTTACTCGGATTTCTAGTTCGCGGACTGTTAAACAGAGTCATATTTTCCTCGATTCGGGATTCAACCGGTGACTTGGGACACCATAAACCTCCCAAGTGGCGACTATGAATCTTTTAACAATAAATCCCGTTTCGATTGTCCTTTAATTGGAAAAGCTCCCTTATATACATTCCTTATGGGTGTAGGTGAAAAGGGAGGTATGATAATAAGTAATATAATAACTTCCCGGCAAAGGGAACAAGGATATCGAAATAGTCATCCCGGCAAGGGAGAATCAGCTATAACCAATATCACTTTGCTAGTACTCAATTCAATTAATGGAAATACTTAATCATAGAGGATCATTAAATAAAGTATACAAGGTGTCATTCAAAAACACAACAACTTTCAAGTTAAGACTCACAGTCATGCTTGACACCAACGTATAGATACTCATCACCATGCCTATGCGTCGTACTCAACAAGAAGCAAGTAGCAAATATGACTCAACTCCTAATCCCTCAAGCTAGGGTTAAACCAAACACTTACCTCGATGCCTTGAACACCACTCAAGTCTCAATTATAGCTTTACCTCTTGATTCCACCACCAATCCGCTCGAATCTAGTCATAAGTTACATAATCACATTAATAAATGATAAATGAATCAACCCCAATGCATGAAAATGAGTTTTCCAAAGTTTTACCCAAAAGTCAAAATTCACCCCCGGGCCCACGTGGTCGCAACCCGAGGTTTGGACCAAAACCCGATTACCAATTCCCCCACAAATTCAAATATATGGTTTGTTTTGAAATCAGACCTCAAATTGAGGTCCAAATCCCTAATTTTAGAAAAACCTAGGTTCTACCCACATCACCCAATTTTCCCATGAATATCTTTCATTTGAAGTTGAAATCAAGTTAAAAGATGTTAAGAAGTGAAGAAAATAAGTTAAAAATCACTTACCAATCGTTTCGGAGAAGAAAAGTTGTTTGGAAAATCGCCTCTTATGTTTTGGGGTTTTGAAAAGTGTAACATAACTGAAATTCACGTGTATTTATACCCCTCTGAAGTTCCCACCGCGGACCGCGGCCGCGCAGGCTCCCTGAAGACCTGCAGATCATTGCCCCGTGCGGACCGCACCAAGCCGACCGCGGCCGCACATCACCCACCGCGGACCACTCAAGGCGACCGTGGCTGCGCTGGCCCCTCCGCGGCCGCACGTGATTACTTGCGGACCGCGCAAAAGGTTTCAGAGACCTGTCAAAATTCCTGAACCTGCAATATCTGATCTTCTAAAGCCTAAGGCATCCCGGAACCTACTAGAAACTCACCCGAGCCCTCGAAACTCTAAACCAAGCATGCACACTACCTCAAAAACACCCTACGAACATATTCGTGTGATCACATCACCAATATAACATCATGAACATCGAATTGAGCCTCAAGACTTATGAAATTTCTCAGATTTCCTTTTAAACATCAATTTTCCCAATTTGGGTCCTGATCACGTCAAACGACGTCCGTTTGTGACCAAACTTTATAGGAGTGATTCAAAACATATATAAGACTCGTACCGGGCTCCAGAACTAAAATACATGCCCAATACCATTGCTTTCTAATCAGATTTCATTTTCATTTTCTTTAAACGTTTTCAGAGAACAATTTCACTTAAAAATTCATAACTCGGGCGGGGACCTCGGAATTCGATTCCGGGCATACGCCCGAGTCCCATATTTTCCTACGGACCCTGCGGGATCGTCAAATCACGGGTCGGGTCCGTTTACCTAAAATATTGACCGAAGTCAAATTTATTCATTTCAAGGTCAAAACTTAGCAATTTTCACAAGATTTCACATTTAAGCTTTCCGGCTACGCGCCCGAACTGCGTACACAAATCGAGGCGACTCTAAATAAGGTTTTCAGGGCCTCGGAGACACAGATTTTAATTAGAAACAGGTGATGACCCTTTTGGGTCGTCACATTCTCCACCTCTAACACAATCGTTTGTCCTCGAACGGACAGAAGAAGGAAGTACCTGAGTCGGGGAAAAGATGAGGATACCGGTCTCGCATATCGGACTCGGACTGCCAGGTCGATGCTTAGGGGGCTGACCTCTCCACTGAACACAAACCGAAGGAAAACTCTTCGACCTCAGCTGGCGAACCTATCGGTCTAGAATAGCCATCGGCTCCTCCTCATACGACAAATCCTTGTCCAACTGGACAGTGCTGAAATCTAACACGTGGGATGGATCGCCGTGATATTTCCGAAGCATGGACACATGAAACACTGGATGCACGGTTGATAAGCTAGGCGGCAATGCAAGTCTATAGGTCACCTCTCTCACTCGATCAAGGATCTCAAATGGACTAATGAACCTAGGGCTAAGCTCTCCCTTCTTCCCAAATCTCATCACGCCCTTCATAGGCGACACTCGAAGCAACACCCGCTCACTAACCGTGAATGCCAAATCTCGAACCTTACGGTCGACATAACTCTTTTTCCTGGACTGAGTTGTACGAAGCATATCCTGAATGATCCTGACCTTGTCCAAGGCCTCCTGAACCAAATCTGTACCCAACAATCGAGCCTCTCCCGGCTCAAACCATCCAACCAGAGATCGGCACCGCCTACCATATAAAGCCTCATAAGGAGCCATCTGGATACTCGACTGGTGGCTGTTGTTATAGGCAAACTCTACTAAAGGCAAGAACTAATCCCACGAACCTCCAAAGTAAATAACACAAGCTCAGAGCATATCCTCCAATATCTGAACAGTCCGCTCGGACTGTCCATCCGTCTAAGGATGAAATGTTGTACTTAACTCAACCTGGGTGCCTAATCCTCGCTGAACTGCTCTCCAGAAACGCGAGGTGAGCTGCGTACCTCGGTCCAAAATGATAGATATCGGCACACCATGAAGATGAACAATCTCCCGGATATAGATCTCAGCTAACCTCTCGGACGAATATGAGACTGCCACAGGAATGAAATGTGCTAACGTGGTCAGCCTATCAACAATGACCCAAACTGCATCGAACTTCTTCCGGGTCAACGGAAGTCCAGTAACGAAGTCCATAGTGATTCTCTCCCACTTCCACTCGGGAAGCTCAATCCTCTGAAATAAACCACCAGGCCTCTGATGCTCATACTTAACCTGGTGACAATTCAAACACCGAGCCACATAGGCAACGATATCCTTCTTCATTCTACGCTACCAATAATGCTACCACAAATCCTGATACATCTTCGCGGAGCCCGGATGAATAGAGTACCCGGAACTATGGGCCTCCTCTAAAATCAACTCTCGAAGCCCATCTACATTAGGCACACAAACTCGACCCTGCAATCTCAGAACTCCATCATCACCCAAGGTAACCTGCTTGGCACCCCCACACTACACCATGTCTCTAAGGACACACAAATGGGGATCATCAAACTACCAATCACGGATACGCTCCAATAACGGAGAACGAGCAACCGTGCAAGCTAATACTCAACTAGGCTCAGAAATATCCAACCTCACAAATTGATTGGCCAAATCCTGAACATCCAAAGCAAGCGGCCTCTCACCGATTGGAATATAAGCAAGACTGCCCATACTGGCTGACTTTCTACTCAAAGCATCGGTCACCACGTCGGCCTTTCCCAGGTGATATAGGATAGTAATGTCATAAACTTTCAACAACTCCAACCACCTCCTCTGCCTCAAATTCAACTCCTTTTGCTTGAACAAATACTGAAGACTCTTATGATCCGTGAACACCTCACATGCCACGCCATACAGGTAATGCCTCCAAATCTTCAATGCATGAACAATGGCTGCCAACTCCAAATCATGCACTGGATAGTTCTTTTCATGAACCTTCAACTGCCTCGAAGCATTGGCAATGACCTTGCCATCCTGAATCAACACTGAACCAAGTCCAATGCGAGATGCATTACAATAAACGGTGTAAGACCCTAAATCTGTGGGCAAAACTAACACCGGCGCCGTAGTCAGGGCTGTCTTGAGCCTCTGAAAGCTCGCCTCACACTCGTACGACCATCTGAACTGGGCACCTTTCTGGGTCAACCTGGTCATCGGGGCTGCAACAGATAAGAACCCCTCTACGAACCGATGATAGTAGCCTACCAATCCCAAGAAACTCCGAATTTCTGTAGCTGATGCTGGTCTAGGCCAGTTCTTGACTGCCTCAATCTTTTTTTTGGATCAACTTGAATACCCTCTACTGATACAACGTGACCCAGGAATGCCACTGAACTCAACTAGAACTCACACTTCGAGAACTTAGCATGTAACTGACTATCCTTCAGAGTCTGAAGAACCACTCTGAGGTGTTGCTCGTGTTTCTCCTGGCTGCAGGAATATATCAGGATATCATCAATAAATACTATCACAAACAAGTCCAAATAAGGCCTGAACACTCGGTTCATCAACTCCATAAACGTTGCTGGGGCATTAGTCAACCCGAATGACATAACCAAGAACTCATAACACCCGTACCGAGTGCGGAAAGCTATTTTTGGGACATCGGATGCCCTAATTCTCAATTGGTGATAGCCAGATCTCAAGTCAATCTTTGAAAATACCTTGGAACCCTGAAGCTGATCGAATAAATCATCAATCCTCGGCAATGGATACTTATTCTTAATTGTGACCTTGTTCAATTGCCAGTAATCAATGCACATTCTCATCGAACCATCCTTTTTCTTTACAAACAAAACCAGTGCACCCCAAGGCGAAATGCTGAGTCTAATGAAACCCTTCTCAAGCAAATCCTACAACTGTTCCTTTAACTCTTTCAACTCCGGTGGGGGCATACGATATGGCAGAATAGAAATGGGCTGAGTGCCCGGAGCCAGATCAATGTAGAAATCAATGCCCTGGTCAGGTGGCATCCCCGGCAGGTCTGAAGGGAAAACCTCAGGAAACTCATGAACCACAGGCACAGAATCAATATAGGGAACCTCAGCACCGGAGACACGAACATAAGCCAAATATGTCAAACACCCCTTCTCGACCATACGTCGAGCCTTCACATATGAAATAATACTTCGGGTAGAATGACCAGGAGTCCCTCTCCACTCTAAACGGGGCAAACACGGTAAGGCTAAGGTTACAGTCTTGGCATGGCAATCCAAGATAGCATGGTATGGGGATAACCAATCCATTCCTAATATAACATCGAAGTCGACCATGTCTAAAAGCAACAAATCAACACGGGTCTCAAGACCCCCAAACACTACAATACAAGAACGATGAACTCGGTCGACCATAATAGAATCACCCACCGCTGTAGACACATAAACAAGAATACTCAATGAATCACTAGGTATGACCAGGTACGGGGCAAAATAAGATGACATGTACGAATACGTAGACCCTGGATCAAATAGCACTGAAGCATCTCTATCATAAACTAGTATAGTACCTGTAATGCCTACATCTGAAGACTCAGCCTCGGGCCTGGCTGGAAGTGCGTAACATCGGGGCTGGGCCCCACCACCCTGAACTGCCTCTCTGGGACGGCCTGTTGCTGGTTGGCCTCCACCTCTGGCGGCTTGAGATCCACCTTTAGGACCTCAACCTCCACCTCTAACACCTCTGCCCCCGCCTCTAGCTGACTGGGCAAGCTGTGGGACATCTGGTGCCTGTACCATAGCACGAGAACCCTGATGCGAAGAACTGCTCGAAGCTCGAGGGCAATACCTAGCAATGTGCCTCGTGTTGCCACAAGTAAAATAAGCCCTCGGTTGCTGGGGCTGACGATCTTGGAAACTCTGAAGTGGCAGTGCAC
The DNA here is from genome assembly GCF_000393655.2 of Nicotiana sylvestris. NCBI lineage: Eukaryota > Viridiplantae > Streptophyta > Magnoliopsida > Solanales > Solanaceae > Nicotiana > Nicotiana sylvestris. Next base: position 175,882,856 of record NC_091061.1, read on the forward strand.
TGATAGGTGCTGATGGTGCACTGTAAGGCTGCTGATCATAATAGTGCGTCTGAGAACCACGACCACCTGAAGTACCATGGGAGACCTGAAGAGCTGACTGAAAGGGCTTAAGAGGATGACCTCTACCATATGAATCTCTACCTCTAAACTAGGTACCACTGAATCTACCTGAATGACGGGGCCGCTTATTCGACCCATGACCACCTCCCTGTGACAGAACCATATCAACTCTGCGGGCCACATTGGCCGCCTCCTGAAATGTAATCTCACTCCCGGCCTCCTTGGCCATCTGAAGATGAATCAACTGAATAAGACCATCAATAAACCTCCTCACCCTCTCTCTCTCTCGGTGGGAAGTATGACAAGAGCATGGAGAGCTAGATCGATGAACCTAGTCTCATACTGAGTGACCGTCATGGAACCCTACTGAAAGCACTCAAACTGCCTCCGATAGGCTTCTCTCTACATCACGGGGAGAAACTTCTCCAGAAACAACACTGAAAACTGCTCCCATGTCAAAGATGGCGATCCGGCTGGTCTCGCTAAGTAATAATCCCTCCACCAAGTCTTGGCGGATCTAGATAAGCGAAATGCAGCAAAATCGACCCCACTAGTCTCAACAATGCCCATGTTCCTGAGAACCTCGTGGCAGTTATATAGGAAATCCTGGGGATCCTCAGAAAGAGCTCCGCTGAAAGTAGTAGTGAAGAGCTTGGTGAATCTGTCCAGTCTCCACAAAGCATCGGCGGACATAGCCGCTCCATCGCCGGTCTGAGCCACTACACCCGGCTGAACTGCCACTACTGGCTGAACCGCTGGAACCTGAATCTGGGGAGCTACCTACTCCGGAGCGCATGTAGCAGGAGTCTGAGCCCCTCCTCCAGCCTGAGAAGTGGCTGGTGCTACAGAAAGTAAACCTGCTCGGGTGAAACTCTCCATAAGGCCCACCAATCAAACCAGAGCGTCCTGAAGAACTAGGGTAGCGAAAACCCCTCTAGGACCTGAGCTGGGCCCACCGGAACTGTTGGGGCTGGAACCTCCTCCTCAAAACCAACTTGAGGCTCCACCACTGGTGCCGCTGCTCGGGGCTGAGCTCTGCCCCTACCTCAGCCTCTAGCACGGCCTCGGCCTCGCCCTCTGCCCCTAATGGGAGCTGCAATAGGGGGCTCGGTCTGCTGAGTAGTAGATGAGGAAGTGCGTGTTCTCGCCATCTGCGAAGAACAGAGTAGAAGTTCAATTAGCATTTGAGGAACAAATCCACACAACAAGAAAGAACAAAAGTGAAGTTTTCCTAACTCGGTAGCCCCTGGGGGATAAATACAGACGTCTCCGTACCGATCCCTCAGACTCTACTGAGCTTGTCCGTGAGTTATGAGACCTATGAAACCTAGAGCTCTGATACCAACTTGTCACGACCCGGATTTCCCACCCTCGGGAGTCGTAATGGTGTCTACTAATGAGAGCTAGACAAGCCAATCCTTAACTGCTTACATCGTTAACAATTACTTCTTTTAACAATTATTGGCGATAGCAGGAAAGCAACGGAATTAAATAAATATGCGGAAGACTTAAATTTAAAGAAAACTGAATAATAATGCAAGAATCAACATATGCCTCTACCCAAGAACTGGTGTCACATTACTCACGAACATCTAAGAGTGCTAAATACAACCGTTTGAAAGAAAATATAAACTATTTGTCTCGAATATATGAGATAACAGACGAAAATAAAAGATAGAGGAGACGTCGGGCCTGCGAACGCCTGCAAGGCTACCTCAGTGTCTCACTGGACTGAAGGCTGGCTCCCGCACTACTGCTGCTATCCAAAACTTGGATCTGTGCAAAAGAGCACAGAGCGTAGTATCAGCACAACCGGCCCCATGTGCTGGTAAGTGTCTGGCCTAACCCCGGCGAGGTAGTGATGAGGCTAGGACCAGACACCAGATAAACCTGTACAGTTATATAATATATGACGGAAAAGTAAACAAGTAATAAGCAGTTAAAGCTAGGGAAGGGGAACATGCTTCGGGGGATAGCAGTTAAAAGAAATAACAGGGAATAATAAGGAAGCTAGCACTATAACTTCTATCACAAATGAAGAAAATAAAGGCAACTTTCACTTTCAGTTTCCTCTTGTTGCAGGCGTGCAACCCGATCCCATTTCTCATATCTCGTGGTAGGCGTACCACCCGCTCCCATTTCATCAATCTTGTGGTAGGCGTACCACCCGCTCCCATTTCATAATATCTTGTGGTAGGCGTACCACCCGCTCCCATTTCATCAATCTTGTGGTAGGCGTACCACCCGCTCCCATTTCATTCTATCTCGTGGTAGGCGTACCACCCGCTCCCATTTCATTATATCTTGTGGTAGGCGTACCACCCGCTCCCATTTCATTCTATCTCGTGGTAGGCATACCACCCGCTCCCATTTCATCAATCTTGTGGTAGGCGTACCACCCGCTCCCATTTCATAATATCTTGTGGTAGGCGTACCACCCGCTCCCATTTCAGTTCATCACACAATCACAAGAAATCCCGGCAAGGGAACATAAGTAATATAATAACTTCCCGGCAAGGGAACAAGGATATCGAAATAGTCATCCCGGCAAGGGAGAATCAGCTATAACCAATCTCACTTTGCTAGTACTCAGTTCAATTAATGGAAATACTTAATCATAGAGGATCTTTAATTAAAGTATACAAGGTGTCATTCAAAAACACAACAACTTTCAAGTTAAGACCCACGGTCATGCTTGACACCAACGTATAGATACTCGTCACCATGCCTATATGTCGTACTCAACAAGAAGCAAGTAGCAAATATGACTCAACTCCTAATCCCTCAAGCTAGGGTTAAACTAAACACTTACATCGATGCCTTGAACACCACTCAAGTCTCAATTATAGCTTTACCTCTTGATTCCACCATCAATTCGCTCGAATCTAGTCATAAGTTACTATGCACGAAAATGAGTTTTCCTAAGTTTTACCCAAAAGTCAAAATTCACCACCGGGCCCACGTGGTCGCAACCCGAGGTTCGGACCAAAACCCGATTACCCATTCCCCCACAAATTCAAATATATGGTTTGTTTTGAAATCGAACCTCAAATTGAGGTCCAAATCCCTAATTTTAGAAAAACCTAGGTTCTACCCACATCACCCAATTTCCCCATGAAAATCTTTGATTTGAAGTTGAAATCATGTTAAAAGATGTTAAGAAGTGAAGAAAATAAGTTAAAAATCACTTACCAATCGTTTCGGAGAAGAAAAGTTGTTTGGAAAATCGCCTCTTATGTTTTGGGGTTTTGAAAAGTGTAAAATAACTGAAATTCACGTGTATTTATACCCCTCTGAAGTTCCCACTGCAGACCGCGGCCGCGCAGGCTCCCTGAAGACCTGCGGATCATTGCCCCGTGCGGACCGCACCAAGCCGACCGTGGCCGCACAACACCCACCGCAGACCGCTCAAGGCGACCGCGGCCGCACGTGATTGCTCGCGGACCGCGCAAGAGGGTTTAGAGACATGTCAAAATTCCTGAACCAGCAACATCTGATCTTCTAAAGCCTAAGGCATCCTGGAACCTATTAGAAACTCACCCGAGCCCTCGAAACTCTTAAACAAGCATGCACACTACCTCAAAAATACCCTATGAACATATTCATGTGATCACATCACCAATATAATATCATGAACATCGAATTGAGCCTCAAGACCCATGAAATTTCTCAGATTTCCTTTTAAACATCAATTTTCCCAATTTGGGTCCGGATCACGTCAAACGACGTCCGTTTTTGACCAAACTTTACAGGAGTGATTCAAAACATATATAAGACTCGTACCGGGCGCCAGAACCAAAATATGGGCCCGATACCATTGCTTTCTAATCAGATTTCATTTTCATTTTCTTTAAACATTTTCAGAGAACAATTTCACTTAAAAATTCATAACTCGGGCTGGGGACCTCGGAATTCGATTCCGGGCATACGACCGAGTCCCATATTTTCCTACGGACCCTCCGGGATCAACAAATCATGGGTTGAGGTCCGTTTATCTAAAATGTTGATCGAAGTCAAATTTATTCATTTCGAGGTCAAAACATAGCAATTTTCACAAGATTTCACATTTAAGCTTTTCGGCTACGCGTATGGATTGCGCACACAAATCGAGGCAACTCTAAATGAGGTTTTCAAGGCCTCGGAGACACAGATTTCAATTAGAAACAAGTGATGACCCTTTTGGTTCATCACATTCGGATGCCCTAATCCTCAACTGATGGTAGCCAGATCTCAAGTCAATCTTCGAAAATACCTTGGCACCTTGAAGCTGATCAAACAAATCATCAATCCTAGGCAATGGATACTTATTCTTGATTGTAACTTTGTTCAACTGCCGGTAATTAATACACATTCTCATCGATCTATCCTTCTTCTTAACAAACAACACCGGCGCACCCCAAGGCAAAACACTCGGCCTAATGAAACCCTTCTCAAGCAAGTCTTGCAACTGCTCCTTCAACTCTTTCAACTCAGGCGGGGCCATACGATACGGCGGGATAAAAAATGGGCTGAGTGCTCGGAGCGAAATCAATGCAAAAGTCAATGTCCCTGTCGGGTGGCATACCCGACAGGTCTGAAGGAAAAACCTCAGGAAACTCACGAACAATGGGTACAGAATCAATAGAAGGAACCTCAGCACTAAAATCACGAACATATGCCAAATAGGCTAAACACCCATTCTCGACCATACGCCAAGCCTTCACATAAGAGAAAACACTACGGGTAGGATGACTAGGAGTCCCTCTCAACTTTAAACGAGGTAAACCCGGTAAGGCTAAGGTCACAGTCTTGGCATAACAGTCCAAGATAGCGTGGTAAGGTGATAACCAGTCCATTCCCAATATAACATCGAAGTCAACCATGTCCAGAAGCAACAAATATACACGAGTCTCAAGACCCCCAATCATAACTATATATGAACGATAGACTCTATCTACCACAATAGAATCACCCACCGGCGTAGACACATAAACATGATCACTTAAAGAATCACTAGGCATGACCAGATATGGTGCAAAATAAAAGGACACATACGAGTACGTAGACCCTAGATCAAATAACACTGAAGCATCTCTATCACAAACCAGAACCGTACCTATAATAACTGCATCGGAAGCCTCAGCCTCGGGCCTGGCTGGAAGAGCATAACATCGGGGCTAGGCCCCATTGCCTTGAACTACATCTCTGGGATGGCCCGCTGCTGGCTGGCCTCCACCTCTAGTGGTCTGAGCTCCACCTCTGGCACCTCTACCTCCACCTCTAGCACCTCTTCCCCCCACCTCTGGCTAGCTGGGCAGCCTGTGGAACACCTGGTGCCTGAACCATAGCACAGGAACCCTGATGCGGAAAACTGCTCGAAGCTCGAGGGCAATACCTAGCAATGTGCCTTGTGTCGCCACAAGTAAAACAAGACCTCGGCTGTTGGGGCCGATGACCTTGGAAACTCTGAAGTGGCAGTGCACTGATAGGAGCTGGTGATGCACTGTAGGACTGCTGATCAGAATACTACATTTGAGAACCACGACAACCTGAAGCACCGTGAGAAACCTAAAGTGCAGACTGGAAAGGCCTGGGAGGATGGCCCCTACCATATGAATCCCTACCTCCAGACGAGGTACCACTGAATCTACCTGAATGACAAGGCCTCTTGTCCGACCCATGACTACCTCCCTGTGACAGAACCATCTCAACTCTGGGCCACATTGGCAGCCTCCTAGAAAGATATCTCACTCCAAGTTTCTCTAGCCATCTGAAGACAAACCGGCTGAATGAGATAATCAATAAACCTCCTCACCCTCTCTCTCTCTCTCAGTGGGAAGTATGACAAGAGCATGACGATCCAAGTCAATGAATCTGGTCTCGTACTGGGTAACAGTCATAGAACCCTGCTGGAGACGCTTAGACTGCCTCCGATAGGCCTCTCTCTGAGTGATGGGGAGAAACTTCTCCAGAAATAGCTGAGTAAACTGCTCCCAAGTCAAGGCTGGCGATCCGACTGATCTAGCCAAACAGAAATCCCTCCACCAAGTCTTGGCGGATCCAGACAAGCGAAAAATGGCAAAATCAACCCCATTGGTCTCATCTATCCCCATGTTCCTGAGAACTTCGTGACAGCTATCTAGATAATCCTGGGGATCTTTAGTAGATGCACCCTGAAAGTAGTAGTGAAGAGCTTGGTAAACCTATCCAACCTCCACAAAGCATCGGCAGACATAGCTGCTCCATCACCGGTCTGAGCTACCATACCCGGCTGAACTGCTCCAATTGGCTTAACAGCTGGAGTCTGAATTTGGGGAGCTACATGCTCCGAAGTGCGAGTAGCAGTAGTCTGGGCTCCTCCTCCAGCCTGAGAGACGGCTGGTTCTATAGGAAGCAAGCCTACTCGGGTGACACTCTCCATGAGGCCCACTAAACGGACCAGAGCATCCTGAAGAACTAGGGTAGCAATAAACCCCTCTGGGACCTGAGCGGGGCCCACTGGAACTGGTGGGGCTGGAACCTCATCATCAAAGTCAACCTGGGGCTCCGCCGCTGGTGCTGCTGCTTGGGGCTGAACTCTGCCTCTACCTCGGCCTCTAGAATGGCCTCGGCCTCGCCCTCTACCCCTCGTGGAAGCTATTGTTGGGGGCTCGGGCTGCTGGTCAGTGGATGAGGAAGTGCGTGTTCTCACCACCTGCAAAAGAACTAAAAGTTCAATTAGCATTGAGAAACCAAACCGCGCGACTAGAGAGAATAAATGTGAAGTTGTTCCTAACTCTGTAGCCTCTAGGGGATAAATACAGACGTCTCCGTACCGATCCTTCAGACTCTACTAAGCTTGTTTGTGAACTGTGAGACCCATGTAACCTAGAGCTCTGATAGCAACTTGTCACGACCCGGATTTTCCACCCTCGGGAGTCGTGATGGCGCCTACTAGTGTGAGCTAGGCAAGCTAAACCTTTAATCTAATTACTTTATTAACCAATTATTTCTTTTTAACAAATATAAGACGATAACATGAAAACATCAGAACTTTAAATATTTAAGCGGAAGATAACAATTAAATATCTGGAATCTGCATCTATTACAACTCTTAAAACCTAAAACACCCAAAACCTGGTGTCACAGTGTAACAGACGGTCTAAGAGATTACTACATACAAAGTCTGAAGAAAATGACAATACACTGTTTCTGAACAAAAGGAAAATGAAACAAGAAATAGGAATAGAAGAGACGTCAGGGCCTGCAAATGCCTGTAGGTCTACATTGGATCTCCGCGTGGACTGGAGGTAGCCTCCACACTATAGTCCGAAAGATGCTCCGAGATCTGCACATAGTGCAGATTGTAGTATCAGCATAACCGATCCCATTTGCTGGTAAGTGTCTAGCCTAACCTCAGAGAAGTAGTGACGAGGCAAGGACCAGACTACCAAATAAACCTGTGCAGTTATATAATATACAACGGAAAGTAAAACAGAATAAACAAATAAAGATGGGAAGGGAAAACATGCTTCGGGGAAAACAGATAAAACAGAATATCAAGAGAATTATAAAGGAATCAAAATCCAACCACTAACAAGAATAAGGAAGACAAAGGCAGATTTCACTTTCTTTTCACATTTTGTTGCAGGCGTGCAACCCGATCCCATTTTCTGTATCTCGTGGCAGGCGTGCCACCCGCTCCCATTTCATTTATCTCGTGGCAGGCATGCCACCTACTCCCATTTCATTTATCTCGTGGTAGGCGTACCACCCGCTCCCATTTCATTTATCTTGTGGTAGGCGTACCACCCGCTCTCATTTCATTATATCTTGTGGTAGGCATACCACCCGCTCCCATTTTATCATATCTTGTGGTAGGCATACTACCCTCTCCCATTTCATTATATCTTGTGGTAGGCGTACCACCCGCTCCCATTTACAAGCCAACAATAATCACAAGGGATCCCAGCAAGGGAACAAGAGTAATATAACAACTTCCCGGTAAGGGAACAATGATATTTCAACAACATCCCGGCAATGGAACAATACAATCAAAACAAACATCTCGGCAAGGGATCATTAATATCAAACAAACATCTCGGCAAGGGAACAATGGTGATAATAACATATGAAGCACAATAAACCACAACGGAGTCATAACAATTATAATACAAGACTCACGGGCATGCTTGACACCAACGTATAGATACTCGTCACCATGCCTATACGTCGTACTCCACAATTAACATGTAGCAAATAAGACACAACTCCTAATCTCTCAAGCTAAGGTTATACCAAACACTTACCTCGATGCCAGGAACACAATTCACGATTCAACTATAGCTTTACCCCTTGATTCCACTACCAATTCGCTCGTATCTAGTCACAAGTTACTTAATTACGTCAATAAACGCTAAATGAATCAACCCCAATGCATGAAAATGAATTTGCTAAAGTTTTACCTAAAAAGTCAAAAAACGCCCTAGGCCCACATGGTCAAAACCGGAGGTTCGAACCAAAACCCGATTACCATTCCCCCACGAATCCAAATATATAATTTGTTTTGAAATCAGACCGAAAATCGAGTTCCAAATCCCTAATTTTTGAAAAACCTAGGTTCTACCCAAAACACCTAATTTCCCCCATGAAAATCATTGATTTTGAGTTGAAATCATATTAAAAGATGTTAATGATTGAAGAAAACGAATTAGAAATCACTTACCAATGCTTTGGAGAAGAAAGGTTATTTGAAAAATTGCCTCATATGTTTTTGGGGTTTTGAAAAATGAAAAATAACTGAAAATCCCGTTTTAATATACCCCTCTCAGACCCCATGTGCGGACCGCACAATATGGAGTGCGGCTGCGCAGCTCACCAGGTTGATTGCAGTGACATGTTCTAGTATTTTGGCCATAACGTTTTCTACAAATATCCAAATTATGATTTCTTTACATTTCTGGAAACTATACACGAAGGACTACAAATTTCGTTTTTGAATCATCTAAAAATTTCTAGTATATCAAACTATATAGGCTTTCGAAGTTGGACCAGTGAAATATTATTCATCGCGGACCGCACAGAATCTAGTGCGGTCGCAAAGACCTTATCGCGGTCCGCACAAAATCCAGTGCGGCCGCACAAGCCCCTCCACGGTAGCATTCCTTTATGTGCGGACTGTACTAGTCTGTTCAGAGGCTTTCCACTTCTCTGAACCTGCAACAACTATGATTTTAAGCCTAAGACATCCCGGAACTTACCCGAAACTCACCCGAACCCTTGGAACTCCAAACCAAGTGTGCATACTAACTCAAAAACATCATATGGAACTGCTCGTGTGATCACATTATCAAAATAACATGTAAAATCATGAATTAAAACTCAAAACTCAATATTTTCATCAAGAACTCTCAAAGTTTATAACTCTTCAACCGTAAGTCCAACTCACGTCAAATAAACTCCGTGTTTCACCAAACTTCACAGTTATCTTTCAAATACTATAACAAGTTTGTACAGCGGCTCCAAAACCAAAATACGGGCCCGATAACAATGGTTTCACACATTAATTCTTTTCTTTATTTCTTAGATAATTCAGTAAAATAATTTCTTTCAAAAATTGATTTCTAAGGCTTGGGACCTCGGAATTCATTTTCGGGCACACGCCCAAGTTTCATATTTTACTGCGGTCCTCCCGAGATGGTCAGAAAATGGATCCGGATCCGTTTGCTCAAAATATTGACCAAAGTCAACCATAATCAAATTTTAACTCTAAAATTTTTATTTCTCTTATTTTCACATAGAAGGCTTTCCGGATATAGATCCGGACCATGCACGCAAATCAAGGTAGGATAAAAGGAAGGTTTTTAGGCCTCGAAACACTAAATGCACTTGCAACACAAGTGATGACCTTTTGGGTCATCACAATTATATCTCAATCGGATATGTCTACTCTGCCCATTAAAGGATTTATTTTTGGCAATGGCTATTGTAGCTTGGCAATCACAATTCATCGACAGGGAAGGTGTCGGTTTAATTCCTAGTGGAATACTTGCCAAAAGATTCTTTAGCCACTCTGCCTCATTGTCAGCCAATTCCAATGCCACAAACTCAAATTCCATGGTAGATCTAGCTATTATTGTTTGTTTAGCAGATTTCCATTCCACAACACCCCCACCGAGGGTGAACACATAATCACTAGTAGATTTTGTCTCATCTGAATCAGAGATCCAGTTAGCATCAGTGTATCCTTCTAGTACGGTGGGAAATCCACTATATTTAATACCATAGTTCATGGTACCTCTCAAATATTTCATTACTCTTACTAATGCATTCCAATGATCATGACTCGAGTTTTGAGTATATCTACTCAATCTACACACAACATATGCAATATCAGATCTAGTAAAATTCATCAAATGCATTAGGCTACCAATAATTTGAGCATATTTATTTTGATCTACAACATCTCCTTTATTCTTTTTTAATTGACTACTAGCATCAAGGAGTGCTTACAGGTACCACATCAAAATTATCACATTTTTTAAAGAATTCTTTCAACATAATATTTTTGAGTCAACATCAAACTATTGTCATCTCTTATAACTTTCATGCCTAAAATAACACTAGCTTCTCCCATGTCTTTCATCTCAAAATTAGAAGACAAGAAAATTTTGGTTTTATGTACCAAATCAAGACTAGAACTAAAAATAAGCATGTCATCCACATAAAGGCAAATAATAACACCCGTACCATCTACACATTTTGTATAAACATATTTATCTACTTCAATTGATGAAAAACCATCATTAATTAATACTTGATCAAATTTTTCATGCCACTGTTCAGGTTCTTGCTTTAGACCATATAAAGATTTTAGCAATTTACATACTTTATTTTCTTGGCTAGACACTATACAACCCTCAGGTTGCTCCATGTAAATTTTCTCTTCCAAATCACCATTTAAAATGCAGTTTTAACATCCATTTGGTGAATAAAAAGTTTATAAATAGAAGCCAATGCAAGTAAAACACGAATTGAGGAAATTCTTTTTGGCATTGAATGACGTATTGCATGTTCCTAGTATCCGAGCTAATTTGGTCTCTATGGGATTATTAGGAAAAAAAGGGGTGAAAGTTTCTTTTGAATCTAATAAGGTCGTGTTGACAAAGAATAATAATTTTGTTGGCAAGGGTTATTATAACCATGACTTGTTTGTACTCAATGCTATCAATGAAAATGCTAGTACTTCTGCTTACTTGATTGATTCTTTTAATTTATGACATGTTAGATTTGGACATATTAGTTTATCTTATTTTAAAAAAATGCATTCTGAAGGTCTTATTTCAAATATTAATTTTTTAAATATTGATAAGTGTGAAATTTGTGCAGAAGCTAAACAAACAAAGAAATCATGTACTTCAGTATTTAGAGAATCTGAATTATTAAATTTATTTCATACTGATTTAGGAGACTTGAAACAAACTATGACAAGAGGAGGGAAAAATATTATGTGACTTTTATAGACGATTTTCTAGATATACAAAAGTTTATTTGTTGAGAAATAAAGATGAAACTTTTGATAAGTTTTTAATTTATAAATATGAAGTAGAAAATCAATTAGATAAGAAAATCAAAAGAGTTAGATCCGATAGAGGTGGTGAATTTATTTTGTTGAATGATTATTCTGAGAAAGAAGGCATAATTCACGAGATAACTCCGCCATATTCTCCACAATCAAATGGTGTAGCCGAAAGGAGAAATAGGACCTTAAAGGAAATGATGAATAGCATGATTGTTAGTTCTGGTGCTCCGGATAATCTTTGAGGTGAAGCCATTTTATCTGCTTGTCATTTAAAAAATAGAATTCCTTATAAGAAATCAGGTAAAACTCCTTATGAGTTGTGAAAAGGGTATCCACCTAATTTGAAATATTTGAAAGTGTGGGGGTGTCTTGCTAAAGTTATGTTGCCTGATCCTAAGAAAAGGAAAATAGGATCTAAAACATCTGATTGTATGTTTATTGGGTATGCTAAAAATAGTGCAGCATACAGATTTTTAGTAGTCAAATGTGATGTACTTAAAAACAATACTATTATTGAAACAAAAAATGCTGAATTTTTTGAAAATATTTTTCCTTTAAAATTTGAGAAAATTTTTGATGCTCCTATTATTCCAAGTGATAATATTTCACATGTTCCAATTATTCAAAGTGATTTTGAAAGTGAGGATTTAAGAAGAAGCAAAAGATCAAGGAAAGAAAAATCTTTTGGTAATGATTTTTATACTTATCTTGTGGATAATGATCCTTTAACATATTCTGAAGCTATTTCTTCGTCTGATGCCTCATTTTGGAAAGAAACTATTAATGTAGAATTAAATTCAATTTTACAAAATAAAACTTGGATTTTAGTTGATTTACCTCCGGGAGCTAAACTCATTGGTTGTAAATGGATTTTTAAGAAGAAACTCAATCAGGATAGTTCCGTTGATAAATACAAAGGTAGACTTGTTGCAAAAGGTTTTACCCAAAAGGAAAATGTTGATTATTTTGATACTTATGCTCCTGTAACTAGAATTTCCTCAATTCGTGTTTTACTTGCCTTGGCTTCTATTTATAAACTTTTTATTCACCAAATGGATGTTAAAACTGCTTTTTTAAATGGTGATTTGAAAGAGGAAATTTACATGGAGCAACCTGAGGGTTGTGTAGTGTCTGACCAAGAAAAATGCTAAAATCTTTATATGGTTTAAAGCAAGTACCTAAACAGTGGCATGAAAAATTTGATCAAGTATTGATTAATGATGGTTTTTCATCAATTGAAGTAGATAAATGTGGTTATACAAAATGTGTAGATGGTACATGTGTTATTATTTGCCTTTAGGTGGATGACATGCTTATTTTTAGTTCTAGCCTTGATTTGGTACATAAAACCAAAATTTTCTTGTCTTCTAATTTTGAGATGAAAGACATGTGAGAAGCTAGTGTTATTTTAGGCATGAAAATTATAAGAGATGACAATAGTTTGATGTTGAATCAAGAACATTATGTTGAAAGAATTCTTAAAAAATTTGATAATTTTGATGTGGTACCTGTAAGCACTCCTTATGATGCTAGTAGTCAGTTAAAAAAGAATAAGGGAGATGCTGTAGATCAAAATAAATATGCTCAAGTTATTGGCAGTCTAATGCATTTGATGAATTTTACTAGACCTAATATTGCATATGTTGTGTGTAGATTGAGTAGATATACTCAAAACTCAAGTCATGATCATTGGAATGCATTAGTAAGAGTAATGAAATATTTGAGAGGTACCATGAACTATGGTATTAAATATAATGGATTTCCCACTGTACTAGAAGGATACAGTGATGTTGACTGGATCTCTGATTCAGATGAGACAAAAATCCACTAGTGGTTATGTGTTCACCCTCGGTGGGGGTGCTGTGGTATGGAAATCAGCTAAAGAAACAATAATAGCTAGATCTACCATGGAATCTGAGTTTGTGGCATTGGAATTAGCTGGCAATGAGGCCGAGTGGTTAAACAACCTTTTGGAGAGTATTCCACTAGGAATTAAACCGACACCTTCTGTGTCAATGTATTGTGATTGCCAAGCTGCAATAGCCATTGCCAAAAACAAATCCTTTAATGGGAAGAGTAGACATATCCGATTGAGACATAGTGTGATAAAGCGACTGCTAAAAGATGGAATTATTTCCATAAATTATGTGAAGTCAGAAGTGAATTAGGCCGATCCTCTGACTAAACCTTTGGGAAGAAAATTATTATCTGAAACATCGAGGGGAATGAGACTTTTGCCAATTTGAGTTATATCAACTATGATGGTAACCCAATCTATGTGATTGGAGATCCCATGAAGTAGGTTCATATGGGTAATAACAAGTCATTAGTTGATCAAATGTGTACTATTAAATTATATCCCTTCCTATGGTGTATGTGTGTATATAGTGCAAGTCTGCAAGGAATGAGAGGCTGAGTTATTAAACTCTTAATCTATTAATCCATAGCCTTTTATAGGTGGTGTATTGTGCTGCAGAATACACTTGATGGATGGACCTATATGAGTGTGGAGTAGAGTCGCTCCTATAAAAATTTTGGCGAAATTTCTAGAGCACTCATGAAAACAAGGCACGTGCATGGTCTATTAGTGCAAAACCGCGTCAAACAACAAAGTGTGTGTGGGTATAATGTGATAGATAAGACACTAAACTTACAAAAGAATTCTTGGTTCATAGAAGTTTAAACTTCACCGATTATTCTGTAAGTTTAATCTTATTTTATCTAGGTCTGGTTCATAGTCCAAGAGATACCAGATTCGACGCATTATGCTCATTTGTGAAACCCAGCAAAATATTTTATTATTTTATTATTATTATTTTTATATTCTTTTTGAGATATGTGGGGGTTTGATAGAAAAATACTTTTAATATCTCAAAAAGAAATATTCTAAAATTATGTCTGGATTTATTTTCTTGCTATTATATTAATGGGTCTTTATAATAGTAATTATTTTAAATATATTTGTAAATGAAATCAGTTTAATGTTAAATTCAGTTTGGGACAAATAATCTGACCAATGAATACTCATTAGTGTGAAACGTTTCAATCTGACCTTTAAATTCAATCGAGTGTTTCTTTCAATTCTTTAAGAGTCTTAATGGCCTTAAGTTTATAATGGTTGCCAACAATCTGATTTCATAGTTATAACGTTTTGAAGCTTACGTTTTTGAAAAGTTAAAAAGCCTTTATGGCTTGGACATGATTTTAACGGTTTTTGAAGCATACGTTTCTGAAGTTTTTAAAAAGCCTTTATGGCTTGGACAGTTTCATATCAGAGTGTGCATTTTCTTTGCACTATATATAGTTCTTCGGTTTTACATAGAAGAATAGTGCGAAAATAGTAAGAAAAAAACTTTTCTTCTTCTTTCCTTTATGTTGGGTTTTTTTCTTATAAATCTTTATTGTTTCTGCTCCTAGTTATACTAGAAGAGCTTGTTGAATCCTGGGGGATACGCCTAATATTATTTATCTCGGTGTGGACGAAATATCCTTAAGGACAGTGTCTTTGACACGCCTCAAGCTAAACCTTTTATTCTCCATAACCATCCAACTTTTTACAACAATAAGTATTTTTCTATCACCCGACAGATAATATTATCCATGACTTCTTGCATATAATCCCTTTTGGGAGAACTCTTAGTCTCCCTAACTTGAGGAACGCCCAATCTGAGACTTTGCAAATGTAAAAGTTAGACCAATTGGTTATCCATTTTCTAAATGGATAATATAGTTCTTATCTATATTTGACCCGTTTTTAAATAACTCATTATCCAACCCATTTTTTGGTGGATAATATGGGTGGTTAACTATTTTTTTAACCATTTTTAGTGGATAATATGGGTGGTTAATTGTTTTCTTTTAATCATTTTTTAGTGGATAACATGGTTCTTATTCATATTTTCTTTTAACCATTTTGCAACCCCACCAGCAATTAATGTACTATTTTTTCTTCTTTTCTTTTTTTATTTTCAAACTAGGATTATATTTGTAGTTCATAGAGGTGGATCCAGGATTCGGAGGTTACGAGTGCCACTATTTTATACATACAGTATATCCAGGAGCAGATATATATAACACCAAGCGGTGTGTTATGGGACACCACTTCGCCAAAATATTTTACTACTAATAAATAAAAAATATATATAATTAATAATAAAATAAAAATATTTGGTATAAATACAAAACTTGACATTGTTTGTCACACTATAGTAATCACTTCTTCAAATGTTAGACACCACTTATGAAAATTTATGCGTACAAAATATACCTACAACTAGTTATAAAAGACAGAAAGGAAGGATGGCCGGTTTAGTTAGTTTATGTAAACTCGAATAGGTCTTTCATTTACAAGGAAAATAAGTTCGATTTAGGTTCTGTACTTTTATGCTTCTTAAAGAAATTGCCAAAAAGAGAAAATTCATGAAAGAGTGCCTCCAATTGAAAATTTTGCTTAAGTAATAACTTAATTATATATAGTCTTTGTTTGACTAGATTAATTAAGAGAAACTTTCAGAAACCACTATATTTTAGTGGTTATTAGTGTGATGACCTATTTTAAAATAAAATTTTGCGTTCTGAGGTCTTAAAAAACCTCTTTTAGCATCACCATATTTGCGTGCGCAGTTCGAGCGCGTAGCCGGAAAGCCTAAATGTGAAAATCTGTGAAAAATAATAAATTTTGACTATAAAATGAATTAATTTGACTTCGATCAACGTTTTGGGTAAACGGATCCAGACCTATGATTTGACAGTCCCGGAGGGTCCGTAGGGAAATATGGGACATGGGCGATGCCCGGAATCGAATTCCAAGGTCCTAAGCCCGAGAAATGAGTTTTTGAAAGAAATTATTTTCTGAAAAATATAAAGGTTTTTGAAACTGAAATGTTATGTGAAACCTATGGTATCAGACCCGTATTATGGTTCCGGAGCCCGGTACACGTTTGATATGATTTACATATGTTGTCGGTAAAGTTTGGTAAGAAACGGAATCTATTTGGCGTGATTCAGACCATAAATGCAAAATGTGATGTTTAAAAAGTTTTGATAAATTTCATTGATATTTAGGTTTAATTCGATGTTTCTGATGTTATTTTGGCGATATGAGTACATGAATAAGTCCGTGGAATATTTTTGAGGTTGTGTGTATATTTGGTTTGGAGCCTCGAGTGCTCGGGTGAATTTCGAATAGGTTCCGGGGTGTCTTAGGCTTAAACATGGCTATTGCAGGTTCAGAAAAACTACAGCTCTCTGAACTTGCTAGTGCGGTCCGCACTGGTGGCTGTGCAACCGCAGTGGATCTTGTACGGTCCGCACAGTTTCACTGGTGACTGTGCAGCTACAGTTGATTTTGTGCAATCCACACAGGGAGTCTGAGGAGGTATATTAAGACGGGATTTTCAGTTATTTCTCATTTATCAAAATTCCAAAAACATAAGAGACGATTTTTCAAACAACATTTCTTCTCCAAAATATTGGTAAGTGGTTTATAACTCATTTTCTTCAATCATTAACATCTTTCCACATGATTTTAACTCAAAATCAATGATTTTCATGGGGGAAATTGGGTGTTTTGGGTAGAACCTAGGTTTTTCAAAAAAATTGGGAATTTGGACCTCGATTTGAGGTCCGATTTCAAAACAAATTATATATTTGAGTTCGTGGGGGAATGGGTAATCGGGTTTTGGTTCGAACCTCGGGTTTTGACCATGTGGGCCCGGGGCGATTTTTGACTTTTTGGGTAAAACTTTAGAAAACTCATTTTCATGCATTCAAATTGATTCATTTAGCATTTATTGATGTAATTAAGTAATTTGTGATTAGATACGAGCGAATTGATGGTGGAATCAAGGGGTAAAGCTAAATTGAATCGTGAATTGTGTTCGTGCCATCGAGGTAAGTGTTTGGTCTAACCTTAGCTTGAGGTATTAAGGGTTGAGTCTTATTTGCTATGTAGTAATTGTTAAGTACGATGTATAGGCATGGTGATGAGTATCTATACATTGGTGTCTAGCATGCCTGTGAGTCTTTATATTGTGATTATCATGACTTTGTTGTATCTTTCATACCTTGGTGATGTTTTCTATTTATTGTATAAAGTTTGTGGAAAGAATTGTGACCTATGAACATTGAGGAGCGTTGGCTCAAGTTGTATGACGAATTGTGAAAGTATAAGTGACAATTGAACTTTTAGAGCATTGGTTCGAGTTGTGAAATGAGTTGTGAAGGTATAAGTGATAATTGAACCTCTAGAGCATTGGCTCGAGTTGTGAAGTGATTCGTCAAATAAAAATGAGAAAGAGAAGAGATCATTATATTGTCACCCTTGCCAGGCTATTGTTGATTTAATTGTTATCTCCCTTGCCGGGATGTTGATGTTATTGATGTTGTTCCCTTGCCGGGATTTAATCGTTGACTTGTTGCTCCCTTGCCGGGATTCTTATTACAATTTCCTTTATTTCCTTGCCCTATTGTTTGTGATTGTTGTTTGGGTGAGGAAGAGAGTTAAAGCACGAAAGGTGATCCGTGTATTATTTGTTTTGTGAGGAAAAAGTGTAAAGCACGAAGGGTGATGCCGTGCCGCACAATGTACCATTTTGTGCCTATTATATTGATTTCATAGAGAGGAAAGAGTGTAAAGCACGAAGGGTGATGCCGTGCACTGGTCCTTGATTTTCCCTGATTCTTGTTGATAATTGAGTTATGTTATCCTTTACGTTTATTTACTGATTTTCTGTTGTTACTAGATTTTATTTCGAGGTTATAGATTCCCTTACTCTATTTGTCTTGTGATTGTTGTTTGGGTGAGGAAGAGCGTAAAACACGAAGGGTGATGCCATGTATTATTTTGGTGAGAGAGTGTTAAAGAACGAAGGGTGATGCCATGTATTGTTTTGGTGAGAGAGAGTAAAAGCACGAAGGGTGATGTCGTGCACTTGTCTTTAATTTCCTAATTTTTATTGATAATTATGTTACGGTTTCTCTACACTAAATTGTTGATTTCCTGTTGATACATGTTGTACCCCGCAACATGATTTCCCCTTCCTATTTTCAATTGAACGGTGGTGAACCTCATACTTATTTGTTGCACTTCTGTTACTATTCGATGTTTCCCCGAAGCATGTTTTTCCCCTCCCATACTTGACTGTATATGACTGTTTCTTTCCGTACTTCTTTTCCCGCTGTATATAGTTAAATTGCACAGGGTTATTTGGTAGTCTGGTCCTAGCCTCGTCACTACTTTGCCGAGGTTAGGCTAGGTACTTACCAGCACATGGGGTCGGTTGTGCTGATAATACACTCTGCACTCTTTTGTGCAGACCCCAGTGTTGTAGACTTTGGACCGCAGAGGGATTGTTGATTCTTGCTCATCAGGCGACCCGAGGTAGTCCTGCAGGCTTCCGCAGGCCTTGGCGTCTCCTTCTATCTACTATTCCTATTTCTTTCATGCATTTCTAGAGACAATGTTATATTTAATTCTTTCAGACTCTTTATTTGTAGCATTCTTAGACCGTCTGTGAAACTGTGACAGCAGTTCTGGGTAGTCGAGACTCAAACAGTTGTACTAGATATTCATGTTCAGATAGCTTATTATTTTTCTTCCGCTTATGTTAAATTCCGCTGTTTAAATGTTATTACTTCGAAATTGTTAATGGATATAAAATGGGTAAAAAGGCAAATTGTTCAGGTAATTGGCTTGCTTAGCTCACAGTAGTAGGCGCCATTACGACTCCCGAGGGTGAAAAATCCGGGTCGTGACAATTAGCTAGTTGTAGCTACCATTTACTATATTACTTCCTATAGCTATGTTTTCAAATTTTTAGAGTGTATTCGATGTATTTAAGCTACCGTATTCATGAATACAGTAGCATTTCTAAGCGTGAATCATGGGATTATAGCTAGACAGATTTTTGTATTCGAGTGTATTCGATTGTATTCATAGTGTGAAACATGGGATTTTAGCTGGACAGATTATTGTATTCGACTGTATTCACGACGCGAAACAGGAGATTATATTGTTTTTAAACGAAAAGTGAATCAATTAACATAATAGACTCCTAATATAATTCAACAAACTCAATTATAACACACAAATTTTGTATTTCCAGTTATAAAAAAATTCTCAACCCAAAAACTCCCCAAAAATATAGCAATATTCAGAGAAATTGTATAATACATCTGAATACATAAATTAAATTAATTAAAAAACATATGAATACATTCATGGAATATAGCGAGAGAGTGAATACAATGAAATACATAGAATACAGCGGGATACATTGAAATACAATGAATACAATGAAATACATAGAATACAACGAGATACATTGAAATACAATGAAATATATTAACAGAAAATTCAAGCTGCTAAGCCCCAAACTCTGTCGTCTTTGTTCAAGAGCAACCCTAATGTCGTCTCGCCGTCACCGTTGCCTCCGGTTGCCATTGTTACGCTGGAGAAAATTTCTATATCGGATGATTTCTCGGCAGCCCAAAAGTCTTCGCCGGAAAAGATGAAGTGCTGCTGAAGTAATCACCTCCCGAAAATCGTACCAAGGATTCCATTGGAGTTGCTGTCGCAGGCGGTGTTTCTCTTCCGTTTGAAATTTCAATAGCAGTTTATTTTCTGGAAATCATAGATTACAGAATTAGAAGCCCAAAGTTGAGTAAATCAATCAAATGCAGTAACAATTATTTTCTCAAATGCTAACAGAAGACTTTTACCCTCTTTTTTGTGTTTTCTGGAATGGGGGAAGGGGATGAAGTGTATCAAATTAGAGAGAGAGAACGTGGAGTGAGAAATTTACATCAAATACGGTAATTATGTGAGAGAGAAATCTGAAAAAGGAGAGAGAAAAAAAAATAGCGTATATAGTGGCTTAAGGGGAGGAGGTAACCAAAAATAGATATTTTGCTATAAACATTAAAAGATATCTATAGAATATAATATTTTAAAATGATATTTATTTAAAATAAATAAGGTGTTAACATTTGGTATAGGAGGTAAAAATTACATTAATTAACCTTTATCATTTTTGGGTTAATTTTTTCATGTTAATTGTCGAGTTATATGACAATTATTTTTAAAGCAAAACCTTCAACTTTCAACCCATGGTAATCAACTCAAAATAACTATTAATCAAGTTATTTCTTTTTTCAAAAGCCAATAGAAAACACACTTCATCATATAAATTAATATTGTGTCATGAAAAAGAGAGTCATCATATTATATTATATGATAACTAGATCAATTCAAATTACCTATCGAAAAAAGTTACTCATGAGGATGGTAAAATGATAGAAAGTAGAAACAAAATGAGAATTGATATACAAAAGTTTAAAAAACAAAGAAGAAGGGAGAAATTAGCAAATAAAAGGAAGAAATAAAGAAGGGAAAACGAAGCCCAAAAAAGGAAAAGGGGTGAGGCCCTAGGGCCCAACTGACAAAACCCGAAAAAAAAAGTAGAGCAAAGATAATGCTCTTACAGGGAATCGAACTCGCATGCATGAGGCCAACTATAACCTTTAGAAGAGACACTAAACCACAGGCACCCGCATATACTTTGTCTGGTTTAGGTGCCACTAGATTTATATATCGGGTTTTTCATAAATTCAGTGAAGCGAGTGGGTGGCGTGCCCTACCTGATAAGGTAGATCTGCTCCCTCGTAGTTCTAGTCAAACTAGGATTGTTAGTTGATGTCTCATTCCTACTAGAATTCTTTTTCCTAAATAGCTAGTATAGGTTTTCTTATTCTAGTTTAATTATGATTAGTTTTTCTTAACCTTACCAATTTTGCTCATTGTAAGGCCTATTTAAAGGGCTTAATATACTGAAAATAAACATGAGTGATTAGTTTCTTTGAGCATTAGCTTCAAAAAACGTGATTGATTTTTTATTTCATTCTTTTTCCTTTCTTGCAATCTTGCAGGAATGAAGAACGAGTGGGTAAGGTTATTTTCATCTTACATTCTTCTAACGTGAGTTTGAATAACACTTTCGCTGGTTTTGTGAAAAAGTTTAGCGGGGTGCTTTTGTTTTTCTCTCTTCTTTGTACTTGAGATGTGCAAAACCTTGAAAGTACATCAGTAGATTCCCAGAAAAAATTAGCAAAGTTTTTTTCCATAAGGTTAACAATAGCTTTTGGGGTGGGGGGGGGGGGGAGTTCATAGCCGAAAGAATATATGTGGGAAGAGACTGTAGAACATACTTGATAAGAGTGATTTTCGCACCTGGAGATAGAATCTTGCCTTGCCATCCGTTGAGCCTTTGACAATTTTAGCTAACATGCCATCAAATAGACTAGCGTTCTTCCTCCCATAGTAGATAGAGCAGCTAAGGTATGTGAAAGGAAAATTTTTATCCATAAATCCAGATGCTTGTCTAATTCTATTGATCCTGAAGGCAGAGGTATTAGGGGAAGTAATGAAGTAACTCTTATCGTTGTTGACTTTTTGCCCAGAAGCCCTTTCATACCTCTTGATATATTTCTTAATAAGGTCGATAAAATGATTGTTTCCTCCACAAAAGATGACAGTGTCATCTGCATAAACTAAGTGGTTGGTGTTGGGTCCTTTGTTATCCATGCTAAATGGTGTGAAATTATCATGCTCAAACAACTTATTCAAATATCTGGAGAATACTTCAGCACCAATGATGAACAAAGAAGGGGAAAGAGGATCCCCTACTTAAGACCATGGAAAGAAGTAAAGAAACCTTTCCGAAACAATTTGGTTACCCAAATGGCCCCAAAAAGACATCTTGAAAGGAAGAATATTAACCAGATTATCCATACATTTTGACTAGGAGGACCATCTCTAAATAATATCACAAAGCCTTATCTCCATAAGATCAAATGCACCTATGTCAAGATCGACCGAGACAAATTTTTCATGACAAAACTAGAAATAAACAATATGTATTTATTCTCTGAATCCTTCCTTTAATACATAAAACATAGTAAAAAATAAACACCAATAGGAGCAAGCTAAAACAAGATCATAAGCCTAGAGCAAAATGCAATCCGATTTTCAATAGGCTAAGAAGCACACACGGTAGATCCAATTCTAATTTTCTTGCCCAAGTCCCACTGCTAATTCTTGTTTAATGTATTGCCAACGTCAAGTACAAAACGGTACTTAACATCCGATTTCAAAAGACGGTCTAAAGCTGTATTCACATAGTCCATTGGCACGACTTCAACATCTGGTGTAATGTTATGCTTTGCCGCGAAATCTACCATCTCTTGTGTCTCCTTTATCCCTCCTATGGCACTCCCTGCTACTAGCTTCCTTCCTGTTTATCAAATTATATAACTTTTTGATGATGTCCATCTCATTGAAGAAGTATTAGGCATGTGCCTAATAAGAGTTTTCTTTGGTTTGGTAGCCAACCTTGTTGACTTGGTTTGGTTGGTAGCCAACCTTGTTGACTTGGTTTGGTTGGTAGCCAACTTTGTTGAATTGTGAAAAATGTGTGTAAATTGTCAAATATTGTAGGCTTTAGAGGGTGAAGCTTTGGCTATAAAAGGAGAGCTTCAACTCTCATTTCTACATACCAACAAAGAGAGAAAGAAAGAGTGAGGTTTCACAGACAAGGTATAAGAAAATAGTCTGTGAGGAAAATAGAGAGTGAGCGATATTGTAGTGAGGTGGGAATATCAAAAGAGGGTTATTTCTTTTGAGTGTTGTAGTGGTCTTTGGAGTATTTACCTCCGACCTACAAAGTGTAAAATTCCTTACTATAGTGATATCAGTTGCTCCTCTCGGGGTCGTGGTTTTTTTTTCCCTTATTCAGAAGGGTTTTCCACGTAAAAATTTTGGTGTCATTGTTACTCTTTTATTCTTGTTAATTACCGTATCTCGGTGCTACATTATTATTCCGCTTTATTACCGTGAATATTATTTTGGTAAGGGGTTTATTCCCAACAACTGGTATCAGAGCACAGGTTCTGCTCGTTCACTGAAATACTATTCACTGTCGGTAGTACTATACTTGGTGAAAAATAAAAATGTCCGGAGTAAAGTACGAGGTAGCAAAATTCAATGGAGATAACGGTTTCTCAACATGGCAAAGAAGGATGAGAGATCTGCTCATCCAACAAGGATTACACAAGGTTCTAGATGTTGATTCCAAAAAGCCTGATACCATGAAAGCTGAGGATTGGGCTGACTTGGATGAAAGAGCTGCTAGTGCAATCAGGTTGCACTTATCAGATGATGTGGTAAATAACATCATTGATGAAGACACTGCACGTGGAATTTGGACAAGGTTGGAAAGCCTATACATGTCCAAAACGCTGACAAATAAATTGTACCTGAAGAAGCAGTTATACGCCCTACACATGAGTGAAGGTACGAATTTTTTGTCACATTTAAATGTGTTTAACGGACTAATCACACAGCTTGCCAACCTCGGAGTGAAAATCGAGGAAGAAGATAAAGCCATCTTGCTATTGAACTCGTTGCCATCTTCGTACGATAATTTGGCAACAACTATCCTGCATGGTAAGACTACTATTGAGTTGAAAGATGTCACATCGGCTCTTCTACTCAATGAGAAGATGAGAAAGAAGCCTGAAAATCAAGGACAGGCTCTCATCACAGAAGGTAGAGGCAGGAGTTATCAAAGGAGTTCGAACAACTATGGTAGATCCGGAGCTCGTGGGAAGTCAAAGAACCGATCCAAATCAAGAGTCAGAAATTGCTACAACTGTAATCAACCAGGTCACTTCAAAAGAGATTGCCCAAATCCAAGGAAGGGCAAAGGTGAAACCAGTGGCCAGAAGAATGACGACAACACAGCCGCCATGGTGCAAAATAATGATAATGTTGTCCTCTTTATAAATGAGGAAGAGGAATGCATGCACCTGTCAGGTTCAGAGTCGGAATGGGTGGTTGACACAGCGGCATCTCACCATGCCACACCGGTAAGAGATCTTTTTTGCAGATATGTAGCAGGTGATTTCGGCACAGTGAAAATGGGTAACACAAGTTACTCAAAGATTGCAGGGATTGGTGACATTTGTATCAAGACAAATGTCGGATGCACATTGGTTCTAAAGGATGTGCGGCATGTACCTGATTTACGGATGAACTTGATCTCGGGAATTGCTTTAGACCGAGATGGATACGAGAGCTATTTTGCAAATCAAAAGTGGAGACTCACTAAGGGATCATTGGTGATTGCAAAGGGAGTTGCTCGTGGCACGTTGTACAGGACAAATGCAGAAATATGCCAAGGTGAATTGAACGCGGCACAAGATGAGATTTCTGTAGATTTGTGGCACAAAAGAATGGGTCATATGAGCGAGAAGGGATTGCAGATTCTTGCCAAGAAATCACTCATTTCTTATGCCAAAGGTACAACGGTAAAACCTTGTGACTACTGTTTATTTGGTAAGCAGCATAGAGTCTCATTTCAGACATCGTCTGAAAGAAAATTGAATATACTTGATTTAGTATATTCTGATGTTTGCGGCCCAATGGAAATTGAATCAATGGGCGGTAACAAATATTTTGTTACTTTTATTGATGATGCTTCACGAAAATTATGGGTTTATATTTTGAAAACCAAAGATCAGGTGTTTCAAGTTTTCCAGAAGTTTCATGCTCTAGTAGAAAGGGAGACGGGTCGAAAGCTAAAGCGTCTCCGAAGTGACAATGGAGGTGAGTACACTTCAAGGGAATTTGAAGAGTATTGTTCAAGTCATGGGATCAGACATGAAAAGACAGTTCCTGGAACCCCACAGCACAATGGCGTAGCCGAGAGGATGAACCGCACCATTGTGGAGAAGGTGAGAAGCATGCTCAGAATGGCTAAACTGCCTAAGTCATTCTGGGGTGAAGCAGTTCAGACAGCCTGTTACCTGATCAATAGGAGTCCATCAGTTCCGTTGGCGTTTGAAATCCCAGAGAGAGTCTGGACCAACAAGGAGGTGTCCTACTCGCATCTGAAGGTGTTCGGTTGCAGAGCTTTTGCACATGTACCAAAAGAGCAGAGAACAAAGCTGGATGATAAATCTGTTCCCTGCATATTTATCGGATATGGAGATGAAGAGTTCGGGTACAGACTGTGGGATCCTGTAAAGAAGAAGGTCATCAGAAGCAGAGATGTAGTCTTCCGAGAAAGTGAAGTTGGAACTGCTGCTGATATGTCAGAAAAGGCGAAGAATGGTATAATTCCTAACTTTGTTACTATTCCTTCTACTTCTAACAATCCCACAAGTGCAGAAAGTACGACCGACGAGGTTGCCGAGCAGGGGGAGCAACCTGGTGAGGTTATTGAGCAGGGGGAGCAACTTGATGAAGGTGTCGAGGAAGTGGAGCACCCCACTCAGGGAGAAGAACAACCTCAACCTCTGAGGAGATCAGAGAGGCCAAGGGTAGAGTCACGCAGGTACCCTTCCACAGAGTATGTCCTCATCAGTGATGAGGGGGAGCCAGAAAGTCTTAAGGAGGTGTTGTCCCATCCAGAAAAGAACCAGTGGATGAAAGCTATGCAAGAAGAGATGGAATCTCTACAGAAAAATGGCACATACAAGCTGGTTGAACTTCCAAAGGGTAAAAGACCACTCAAATGCAAATGGGTCTTTAAACTCAAGAAAGATGGAGATGGCAAGCTGGTCAGATACAAAGCTCGATTGGTGGTTAAAGGCTTCGAACAGAAGAAAGGTATTGATTTTGACGAAATTTTCTCCCCCGTTGTTAAAATGACTTCTATTCGAACAATTTTGAGCTTAGCAGCTAGCCTAGATCTTGAAGTGGAGCAGTTGGATGTGAAAACTGCATTTCTTCATGGAGATTTGGAAGAGGAGATTTATATGGAGCAACCAGAAGGATTTGAAGTAGCTGGAAAGAAACACATGGTGTGCAAATTGAATAAGAGTCTTTATGGATTGAAGCAGGCACCAAGGCAGTGGTACATGAAGTTTGATTCATTCATGAAAAGTCAAACATACCTAAAGACCTATTCTGATCCATGTGTATACTTCAAAAGATTTTCTGAGAATAACTTTATTATATTGTTGTTGTATGTGGATGACATGCTAATTGTAGGAAAAGACAAGGGGTTGATAGCAAAGTTGAAAGGAGATCTGTCCAAGTCATTTGATATGAAGGACTTGGGCCCAGCACAACAAATTCTAGGGATGAAGATAGTTCGAGAGAGAACAAGTAGAAAGTTGTGGCTATCTCAGGAGAAGTACATTGAACGTGTACTAGAACGCTTCAACATGAAGAATGCTAAGCCAGTCAGCACACCTCTTGCTGGTCATCTAAAGTTGAGTAAAAAGATGTGTCCTACAACAGTGGAAGAGAAAGGGAACATGGCTAAAGTTCCTTATTCTTCAGCAGTCGGAAGCTTGATGTATGCAATGGTATGTACTAGACCTGATATTGCTCACGCAGTTGGTGTTGTCAGCAGGTTTCTTGAAAATCCTGGAAAGGAACATTGGGAAGCAGTCAAGTGGATACTCAGGTACCTGAGAGGTACCACGGGAGATTGTTTGTGCTTTGGAGGATCTGATCCAATCTTGAAGGGCTATACAGATGCTGATATGGCAGGTGACATTGACAACAGAAAATCCAGTACTGGATATTTGTTTACATTTTCAGGGGGAGCTATATCATGGCAGTCTAAGTTGCAAAAGTGCGTTGCACTTTCAACAACTGAAGCAGAGTACATTGCTGCTACAGAAACTGGCAAGGAGATGATATGGCTCAAGCGATTCCTTCAAGAGCTTGGATTGCATCAGAAGGAGTATGTCGTCTATTGTGACAGTCAAAGTGCAATAGACCTTAGCAAGAACTCTATGTACCATGCAAGGACCAAACACATTGATGTGAGATATCATTGGATTCGAGAAATGGTAGATGATGAATCTCTAAAAGTCTTGAAGATTTCTACAAATGAGAATCCCGCAGATATGCTGACCAAGGTGGTACCAAGGAACAAGTTCGAGCTATGCAAAGAACTTGTCGGCATGCATTCAAACTAGAAGACAGTGCTACCTCCTCTGGATGAATGAGACTGGAGGGGGAGATTGATGATGTCCATCTCATTGAAGAAGTATTAGGCATGTGCCTAATAAGAGTTTTCTTTGGTTTGGTAGCCAACCTTGTTGACTTGGTTTGGTTGGTAGCCAACCTTGTTGACTTGGTTTGGTTGGTAGCCAACTTTGTTGAATTGTGAAAAATGTGTGTAAATTGTCAAATATTGTAGGCTTTAGAGGGTGAAGCTTTGGCTATAAAAGGAGAGCTTCAACTCTCATTTCTACATACCAACAAAGAGAGAAAGAAAGAGTGAGGTTTCACAGACAAGGTATAAGAAAATAGTCTGTGAGGAAAATAGAGAGTGAGCGATATTGTAGTGAGGTGGGAATATCAAAAGAGGGTTATTTCTTTTGAGTGTTGTAGTGGTCTTTGGAGTATTTACCTCCGACCTACAAAGTGTAAAATTCCTTACTATAGTGATATCAGTTGCTCCTCTCGGGGTCGTGGTTTTTTTTCCCCTTATTCAGAAGGGTTTTCCACGTAAAAATTTTGGTGTCATTGTTACTCTTTTATTCTTGTTAATTACCGTATCTCGGTGCTACATTATTATTCCGCTTTATTACCGTGAATATTATTTTGGTAAGGGGTTTATTCCCAACACTTTTGTATCAATATCAAATTTTGTTGGTTCTAAAAAGAATGCATGGATATATAGAAACAGTTGATTCAAGAAACATACCTAAAAGCAAGGGAAATACGGGCAACTCTAATGGTTTTTCTGGTGCGCCAACCATTACAAGCTTCCCATGAGTTTTCAACAAATTAATCAATGGAAGAAGAGGGTGAATTGCAGAGACAGTGTCAATGATGCCATCAAGCGAGCCTGCTGCAGCCTGCTCATATTACATGTATATATGAAAATTAGTATTCTTATGTCAAACTCCCGTTTAAAATTGAAGCATAGTTGATTGATTGGTCGAGGTATAAAGTCAAAAGTCATAATATTCACCTGCATTTGGTCAGGGTCACGA
Source organism: Nicotiana sylvestris (assembly GCF_000393655.2). NCBI lineage: Eukaryota > Viridiplantae > Streptophyta > Magnoliopsida > Solanales > Solanaceae > Nicotiana > Nicotiana sylvestris. The sequence continues at coordinate 175,911,474 of NC_091061.1, forward strand.
CTAACCAAAAATGAGTCCGCACCCAAACGCCCAATTGCTTCTTGTTTCTTACTAGCAGATGTACTAATAACAGTCACTTTTGTTCCGAATGCCTTAGCAAATTTCACAGCCATATGACCAAGACCACCAAGACCAACAACACCAATGTGCATTCCAGGTTTATCGAGTCCAAAATATTTCAAAGGACTATATGTTGTAATTCCAGCACATAACAATGGAGCCGCTTCCATTGGCAAGTTCTCAGGCCAGTGAACCACGTAGTGCTCGTCCGTTACCATAATATTGGAGTATCCTCCATACGTGGTGGTTCCATCGATGTAAATACCGTTGTATGTCATTATCTGACCGGGACAATAATTCTCGAGATTATTGTCACAGTTTTCACATTTGCGACATGATCCTACCAAACATCCAACTCCTACTTTGTCACCAACCTTAAATTTCTCAACCTTGCTACCAACATCAGTTACCACACCAGCAACCTCATGCCTGTAACAAGTGACAATTAATGACAAAAATCGATGTATTAGCATCCAAAACATAACATGTGATTAAGTTTCAATTTACAGTTGCTAGAATAAGGTATAAATGAATGGCTCCCCATCGCTATTAGCTAGAAAAGACCAACACAAAGAAAAATGAGATAGTACCAGTTTTTGGTTTCTACCATCCTAGCGTGTCAATTTGTTGGTAAAAGTATTAGAATGCCCTGTTACGTTTCTTGCTATAAAATATATTATCTTGCAATTTCATCTCTTGAAAAAGATATCTGCATATTTAATTATAACCCAATCTTTCTCATTCCATTAAAGAACTCTTAACATGGAACCATTTGCCAAGACAGAAACTTTAATTTCTCGTAAATCCTAAATTTGGTTAATTTTATGTAGAACCTTTCATATATCAATCATAAAAACATATGACAAAAGGAAAAGTACATATTTGCAAGAGTTTAATTTCAATTAATCGACGGCGGAAGCTTTTTAGTGAAGAAAAGTCTATGTCGCCCGATATGGCACCTATCTTAAATCTATATTGTGACGCACTTGATTACCTTTTGTGGCGAGCTTAGTCGCCGCCAAAAGCTAATAATAAGAAAATTAGATTTTGTGGCGGCTTAGTTTGCCTCAAAAGGTAAATGATGTGCCACAAATAAATTTAGGACAGGATGCAACCTGCGATATACACGTTTGGTGGCGACTAACCGACGTCGCCGCAGAGGGTCGTCACTAAAATCCTTTTAGCTAAATGTATACGGTAAATATTAGAAACCTGGTAAAAAAAAGTTAGTAATTCACATGTTACCACAAGTTAGATTACACAACTTTATACGTCAGCATGTACCACTTAAATTCATATTCAAATAAATAAATGAAAAGTAAGAAAATGGAAACTAACCCAGGTACCATTGGATATATGCTAGTGCTCCATTCATTCTTGAGCTGATGAAGATCAGAATGACAAATTCCACAATACATAACTTTAAACTGCACATCCTTTTCACCCGTGGCTCTGCACCCATTCCAAAACCCAAACAGAGAATCAAGAACAATTTTTTTAAAAAGAAAACCAAAATTTTGGAAATGGAATCAAATAATACCTTCTTGAAAAGTTAAAAGGAGAAAGAACACCAGAAGTATCTCTAGCTGCCCATCCAAAGGCCTTTACTGGGTGTTCATTCTCATATAATTTTGCCATTTTCTTAACTTTTGGTTTTTTTAGAGATATCACAACAAATTGAGTAGTAATTAATTGCAGTAGGAAATTAAATAGATAGATAGTGAAGTGGTTGGCTTTCGATATTATGTATATATAGGCCTTTGAGTTCATGCCTTATGACGTAGTCGATGAGGTTGAAGCAATGGCTTTCGTCATGGCTTCTCTGTACAATCTGTTTTCTCTGAATTTTTTATTTGATATCACCTACTAAGTGACAATCTTTCTTCAATCTGTGTGGCGTAATATATACTCCGGGCAAATGCTACGTGTATATATATATATACATATGCATGGAGTCCACAAGTTCTCATGATACATGTGTTTAGGCTTGACGCTGGCGAAGCACGAGGGACAAGTCCGTGAGATCTGTTGGATCAAATTGACAATACGTGCCATAAACTTGAATTGTAATATAAGTGGTCATAAAATCTTTTTTTTATAGGATTCCAATATCAAAAAGGAAAAAAATATGAGGTGATTCCTCGATATATAGAGGTTAATTTGGGTTGTCAATTATAAATTCTACACAACTCTTGGAAGTCAAAGTTGTGCGATATGAAACCAATTACTATTTTATTTGCATGATTCTTTTGATGGAAAGTCTCAACTCTTTGGACTGATCACTCTATTTTGTCAGGTATCCCACGAACAGCTGCTTAGATTAACTGTTAACTTCACTTCCCATTTTTGGCAAATTGCTTAGAAAACTGTTAACTTCACTTCCCATTTTTGGCACATTATATTCTGAAAGTACATGGGGTGAATTGTGATCTACTAAAAATTAATCGACTAACTATGATTTTAGTTGACTAGATTAAGAGCAGAATGAAAGATAACAGGAAATGGAAAGAAAATGACACACATCGATTATACTGGTTCGGTACTAGTGTGATACTTACATCCAGTTTCCCTTGGGTCACAAAGGTTTCCCTTAGATCTTGAAAGAATTACGGTACAAATGGTTTTGACTCGTTCACCACCAACGAAGTATTACAGCAATGAATCTTGAATAATGACACAACTCTCTTTTGTGTTCTAATTCTTTCTATATTTTGAGACACCGGTAAACAAAGGATTATAGTGTTTAAACTAAGAAGTAGAGAGACTTAGAAAACAATGTGTGTAGTTGTGCAAAATTTTCCATTTGATCTTAGCTTTCTTATAGGAGAGAAAGGATTCATTGAGCCTTGACTGAAAATAGAGGCACGAGATCTTTAAAAGGATTTGACCCAATGGGTGTCTCTTCGAATCCTGCTCTTGGGAAGGGCCAGATTCGATCGTGACTTTCCTTGTCACAGGTTCCCATTTACGAGACAATCAAGCCTTTGATTGAGCTTAATTAAGAATCTGAATATTTGCTTGCGATAGCTCCTTGATTTGTAATCTGATTTCCTTTGATTGAGGCTGAATGGATATGCTAATTTTTTATTCCTTCTTCTTGTCCATTAATTCAACAATCACATCTTTGAACAGTTTTTCATTTGTTTTCTTTCCTTTTAATGATTCCTGCAAAACAAGGTGAGTGAACATTGTCATCATTAAAACTTTGGAATTTAACTTAACAATCTCCCCCTTTTTGATGATGACAATTAAGAGAGGGTAAACATTAATTATGAGACTTCCCTTTTTATTTCACTTCCTAAATTGCTCCCCCTGAGTTGATGCCATCTCCCCTTTTATGAGTGTTGTCTCCTCCTGAGTAGTTGTTTTACTTCTCTACTGTTCTCCCCCTTTGACATCAATCAAAAAGGAAAGGAAAGTATACAACACAAGTGATATAGGAAGTAATGTACATAATAACTAGTGAGGTAGTGCAGTAAAAGTAATACCTTCAGCAGAGGCATAATTTGTACAGACAAAAACAAAAGAAAGTTTGTTTAAAATCACTAGCAAGCAAGCAAAAGCAAAAAATATTGTTTGTAACACCATCACACAGATGCGCATTAACTTCTTCCTAGGAAATACTTGAGAGTTTTTATCACTTTGGTGCAGTAGGAGTCATAGGAGTTTTCGACATCTTTGATAAGCTTGTTCATCTTTTCACTCATGGAATTGAATCCCCAGGTTCCTTGCCTCCTCGTAGCTCCAAAATCCATTCTGATCTTAGCCACATATGTACCTGTCTCCTTAGTAACTTCCCTGATTTTGTCTACCTATTCCTTCATCTCAACCAGTAGCAGCTTTACTTCATTTAGATAGTGCGAAAATTGCTGAAGATTTTGAGAGGTAGTCAACTGAGATGCTGGCTGTGCAACTTGAACTTCTACTGGCACTGGAATGCTTTCAAATTTGGCGCGCTTAACCCATCCATCATCAACCAAAATGTACCCCATCATTGAAAAAGTTTTCTTATCACAAGTGTTGGTTATGTGCTTTGGGTGTAAAGGGTGCCAAATCTACCTTCATGACTTCGAGAATGTGTGAGATGAGAAGACCATATGGTAAACAGGCAGAAGAAGAAGATATGTCCCTGATACTTTCAAGCATGTATTGGCGAATCCACACGAACCAATCTAGTCTTTTATTGTTAACAAGACAATGAAAAACAAAAACATCTCTAGTGGACACAGAGCTAAGGGACCCAGTTCTGGGAAAAAGAGTAGTACCAATCATGTGGGCCAAGACACGATGTTCAAACTTAAGGTTCTTGGGACCGATATTAGAAGGATTATCAGATAAAAAGATATTTGCTTCTTCAAAGGAAACTTCAAAATCTGTTGGCCACGAATTTTGCACAAAAATATCAAACCCACTAAACTTAGCAGAGAAAATCTTTTCAAATTGATAAGAGTCCAAAACAATTCTAGTGCCTAACACCATAGATTCCAAGTCATCTTTGTCATTCACAAATAGGTTTGCATAAAACATCCTTACTGATTCCTCATAAACAAAGTTTCCAATAGTATCAAACAAAGAAGTAAGATTCTGAAAATCAAATATAGCAGTTTACAGTGTAGATTTTGAATGAGAGAGAGACTTACAGAGCGTCTATAAGCCATAGATTTTGACTTGTAGGACTCAAACCTTGCTTTTTCACTTGGGCCGTAAAAGATCAATTTGTCTTCAAGACCAAATTCAGTGTTCTCCACTTTTCCTTTCTTGCATGCAGCCTTTTTGGGGGTTTGCTCCATAGATCTTTTGCCTGCCCTTTTTTGGCTAATGGGAGAATTTTCGGAAGACTCATTACTCTCATTATCCGTTTTAAAGAAATCTGAGTCAATGGAGGACTCTAAGTCTACAGGTTCTTCAAGATTGAGGGGTTTTTGAAATCTTCGGTTGTGTTTGGTTGCAGTGGAAGAAGAGGGATTTATTTTGGCCATGGTAAAAAGGTTGGCTTTGATGAGAATAGAGAGGGTAACAGGGATGGAAGAGTTTTTATCGGTCTTGATCAAAGGAAAAGGCAGGTTCAGAAGAAAGTCATGCTTCTGAAGTGATTGATCGACGGTTCTGATGAAGAAGTAATTATTACACTTATAAGAAAAATTAATTAAACCATATATACTTAAGGAAATAAATATCTTAGAATACGATAAAAGATTTGTTTTACAAATTTGGCACAATTCCAATCTTTTTTCGGAGGAAACAAAATCTTTCTTCCAAAAGTGGTTTTGTAAGAATATCAGCAAGTTGAGAATCAGTACTAATAAATTCTAAAACAATATCACTTATAGGGACATGATCACGGATAAAATGATGCTTAATTTCTATATGCTTTGCTCTAGAGTAATGCACAATTTTTTTTGATAAATAAATAACACTAGTATTATCACAAAATATAGGAGTAGAGGTAAGAGATAAATTATAGTCAAGAAGTTGATGCATAATCCATAGAACTTGTGTACAACAGCTGCCAATGGCTAAATATTCTGCTTCAGTCGTTGATAGGGCAACACAATTTTGTTTCTTGCTATGCCAATATACTAATGCATTTCCCAAGAGTTGACACGTGCCACTTGTGCTTTTTCTATCAGTCTTGTCACTTGCAAAATCTGCATCTGAAAAGCCTCTTAAAGCAAAATTGTTAGAACAATCATACCATAATCCTAGCTCAGAAGTACCAATTAGATATCTAATAATTCGTTTGACAGCAGTGAGATGGGATTCCTTGGAAGCCAACTGAAATCTTACACACTTGCATACACTAAACATAATATCTGGTCGACTAGCAGTGAGATACAATAAGGATCCAATTATCCCTCTATACATGGTTTCATCAACCTTTTTTCCATTGCTGTCTTCATCGAGTATTGTTGTTGGACTTATTGGAGTGTCGATTGACTTAGCATTTTCCATGCCAAACTTTTTGATAAGCTCCTTAGTGTACTTGGTTTAGCTAATGAAAATTCCTTTAGGAGACTATTTGATTTGAAGTCTGAGAAAGAATGTCAGTTCTCCTATCATGCTCATCTCGAATTCTCCTTTTATAGAAAGAGCAAATTCTTTACATAGAATAGATTTAGGACTACCAAAAATAATGTCATCAAAATTAATTTGAGTAATAAGATTACCTGAACTAGAATGCTTAATAAATAGTGTTGTATCGATATTACCTCTTTTGAACCCTTAATTAAGAAAAGAACTTAACCTTTCATACCAGGCACGCGGAGCTTGTTTGAGATCATACAAAGCTTTAGTTAGCTTGTATACATGATCATGAAAGATGAAGTTTGCAAATCCCGGTGGTTGCTTCACATATACTTCTTCGGAGATATAGCCATTTAGGAACGCACTTTCAACATCCATTTGAAATAGCTTGAATCCTTTGTGAGTAACAAAAGCAAGTAATATTCGTATGGATTCGAGTCTTGCTATAGGAACCAATCTTGCTTTATTTCGAACCACTTGACCAGATTCATTCAATTTGTTTCTAAATACCCATTTAGTTCCAATGATGGAGGAGTTTGCTAGTCTTGGAACCAATTCCCATACTTTATTTCTTGCAAAATTGATCAAGTTCCTTTTTCATAGCACTTATCCAGTAAGTGTCTTTTAGAGCTTCATCCACTTTCTTTGGCTCAAGTTGAGAAATAAGAGCCACGTGAGATTTGTTCTTCTGAGATCTTCTTATAGTGATTCCTTCATGTGGATCTCCTATAATGAATTTGTGAGGGTAGCTAGGTTCGCTTTTCTATTCATTTAGAGTGTTTGAGGAAGGTTCTCTTTCTACATTAGTCGACTCATCTGCTTATGGTTCGTGAATTTCTGCAGACTCTTAAGATGGTTGAGTTTGCTGATCAACTAACTCACTTTGATGATCTTTTCCTACAACGAAAGATTTAGGGACAAAAGGAACTTTCTCATCTTCAGGAAGTTTTTCATTCCTTGGGCGAGGGTTAGTACCAACAAAAACAACATGAATTGATTTTTCAATGCATAAAATTCTTTTATTATAAACTCTATATGCTCTAATTGAAGGAGAGTAGTCAAGAAATATACCTTCATCACTTTTAGGATCGAACTTACCCAAATTGTCCTTTCTATTGTAGTGAATAAAGCATTTGCACCCAGACGGGTGAAAATAGCTAATATTGGATTTCTTACCATTCCACAGTTCATACGGGGTCTTTTTGAGAATTGGTCGAATCAGACACCTATTGATGATATGGTATGATATGCTTACCACTTCTACCCAGAAATGGTGAGGTAGAGAGTTTTCCACAATCGTAGCTCTTGCCATATCCTGTAAAGTTCTATTTTTACATTCTACCACTCCATTTTATTGCGGATATCTCGGTGAAGAGAAGTTGTGAGAGATTCCTTGATCATTGCAAAGTTTTCAAAGGCTATGCTTTCAAATTATCCTCCATAATCACTTTTGATATAAGAGATGCAGTATCCCTTTTCTCGTTGAACCTTCTTACAGAAAACTTCTAAATTCTTTAGAGCATCATCTTTATGACTTAAAAACATAACCCCAAGTAAATCTAGAGAAATCATCCACAATGACAAAAGCATATTTCCTACCACCTATGCTAGCAATTCTAGTTGGGCAAAATAAATCCATATGCAATAGTTGGAGAGGTTTGGAGGTGGAAACAAAGTTCTTGATTTTGAAAGATGAGCGAGTTTGTGTCACGACCCTAAATCCGGACCCGGTCATGATAGCGCCTCTCGTGAAGACAAGGCTAGCCAATTAAACCCAATTCACTTTTTAAACAGTTAAACAACATAAAAGTTGTCCAAAACATGATTTAGCAATACTAAGTAGCAGATAATATCAATAAAGTGCGGAAGTACAATCCAACACAGCCCTAACCGGGGTGTCACAAGTCATGAGCATATAACAACACTGAATACTCAAATGTAACTGCAGAGTTTAACACTGAACTAATGATATAAGGAAAAGAGATAGGGAGGAGCTCCGGGATGCGAACGCCAACAGCTACCTAAAGACTCCTCGAGATCCGCCTGAAGCTGGAATGAATCAGCACTCGTGAGCGGGACCAGCTACGCCTGAGTCTGCACACAGGGTGCATGGAGTAAAGTGAGTACTCCAACTTAGTGAGTAACAAATGTAAATACCGACTGAAAGTAAGAAAACACGTAAGGCACAAGACATTCTATAATGAAGCAGTAAAATCATTTAAAAGCAATAAACCAGTGAAAGTTAAGTAAAATCCTTTTTCAACAAGAAAACAGGTAATTGACGAGCAGTTAAGGTAAAGAAACAAATAGAAGTTCTCCCCTCGGGCACAGTATCAACAAATCCGCCCCTCGGGTAACATCTTAGAACAGTATTGGCCTCTCGGGCTCAATATCACATCACAATGGGTACCCGCGCTCACTGAGGGTGTGCAGACTCCTAGAGGGGCCCTTTACGGCCCAAGCGCAATATCAACCCACCTCGTGGCATCATCACTAGGCCCTCGGCCTCATATCAAACAAGCCACCTTATGGCGTACATATCTCAGGCCCTCGGCCTCATAATCAGTGTCAAATGTTTCCTCACAACATAGGACCCCGGCCTTACTCAGTCAAAATCCTCAAAAGCCACTCGGGCAATAGTAAAACATGATTCTCAGCCCAAAAATGTCATTTAAAAGATCATGTAAGGGTTAAAACAGAGTAAACATGGCTGAGTATGAAAATAGTATAATATAATATGACTGAGTTCAAGTATAAAGTCAAAATAGTGAGGAAAATACTAGTAAAAATCCCCGAAGGGTTCAAATAATTGGCACAAGCCCCAAATATGGCATTCAGCCCAAATCATGATAATAGCAAATAGATTTCAGTCAAATACGCGGTAAAATAGACATTTTGGACGGACCAAGTCATAATCCCCAACAGTGCACGACCCCACGCTCGTCATCAAGAGTGTGCCTCAACTCAATATAGCACTACGATGTGCATCCGGGGTTTCAAACCCTCAGAACATCATTTATAATCATTACTCACGTCGAACCGGCTAAATCTCTTGCTCGCGACGCCTTTGCCCCTCGAATCGGCCTCCACGCGCATCAAATCAATCCAAAATCAGAACGAGGATGCCAAAATATGCTAAGGGAACAAAGCCCAAGCGAAAACAATCAATAAATGGCACAAATCCCGAAATTACCAAAACCCGACCCCCGGGTCCACGTCTCAAAATTCAGAAATTTTTATACCAACAGATTCCTTATCTCCCCACGAGTTCATACATATCAAAAACATCAAAATCCATCTACAAATGACCCTTCAAATCCCAAATGTTTGGTCTCCAATCACAAGCCCTATTTCTTCAATTTTAGGCATAGATTCCATGATTTTCTAGGTGGAATTCACATAATAATCGAGTTTTTAGTCCAAAATTTTTACCTCCAAACGTTTCCTCCTTGAATCCCTCTTCAATCTCCTTCAAAAATTTCCAAAAATGACCAACTATGGAGGAAATAAGCCCCAAAATCGTGGGCAAGACGAGTTTAAAAACCTTCTGCCCAGGCCCAATTTCGTTCTTCGAGAACGTGGTCAAACCCTCGCTTTCGCGAAGCACAAATTTACTTTGACCAACTTCTCCTCTTACGCGAATGCGACATGACCATCGCAAACGTGATGGTTCCTCAGACTTACTCTTCGCGAACGCACTACCTCTCCCGCGAACGCGATGAACAACTTGACCTCAACCTAGCTGACCCAAATTTCTCTACGCGAACGCGAAGCCATTCTCGCGAACGCGATGCTTCACTTTCCAGCCCTCCGCGAACGCGAAGGCCAAAATTCCACTAACTTCCATTGGCTCTTCGCGAACGTGAGGGTCCACTCGCGAACGCGGAGAGTAATAACCTGTAACTTCTGCAATTTTCTTAACTCCAAAATGATCCGTTTATCCCCTCGAAACTCACCCGAGGTGCTCGGGACCTCAACCAAAGGCATGAACACATCCTAATACCTTATTCAAACTTGTTCCAATTATCAAAATACCTCAAATAACATCAAATCACCCAAAACACATCGGATTCAAGCCAAACTTTCTAAAATCTTCCAAATTCCGCTTTTGATAAAAAACCCAACCAAATCATGTCCGAATGACCTGAAATTTTGCACGCACATCCCAAGTGACACAACGGAACTACTACAACTCTCAAAATTCCATTCTGATCCTCATATCAAAATCTCGCCTACCAACCGAAAATTGCCAAACTATCAACTTCGTCAATTCAAGCCTAAATCTACTACGAACCTCCAAAATTATTCTGATCACGCTCCTAAGTCACAAATCACCTCCCAAAGCTAATATAATCATCGGAACTCACATCCGAGCCCTCTAACATATAAGTCAACATCCAGTTAACTTTTCCAACTTAAGCTCCCTCAAAAGAGACTAAGTGTCTCAAACCTTACCAAATTCCTTCCGGATTCGATCCGACCAACCCGATATCACATAACACGGATAAATAAAGCATAAAGAAGCAGAAATGGGGAAAATAGAGCGGTAACTCATGAGACGACTGGCCGAGTCGTCACATCCTCCCCAACTCAAACAAACGTTCGTCCGCGAACGAATCAAGAAACATACCTGAAGCCTCAAACAGGTGAGGATATTTGCTCCGCATCTCCCGCTCAGTCTCTTAGGTAGCCTCCTCCATGGGTCGACCTCTCCACTGCACTTTCAATGAAGCTATATCCTTTGACCTCAACTTTCGAACCCGACGACCCAAAATAGCTACTGGCTCCACATCATAAGTTAAATCATCATCCAGCTGAACCGTGCTGAAATCCAAAACATGAGACGGATCTCCAATATATTTCCGGAGCATAGAAACATGAAATACCAGATGCACACTCGACAAGCTGGGTGGCAAAGAAAGTTCATAAGCACCTCCCAAATCCTCTGAAGCACCTCAAAAGGCCCAATGAACCGAGGACTCAACTTCCCTTTCTTCCCAAATCTCATAACACCCTTCATGGGTGAAACCTTTAACAAAACCTTCTCACCAACCATGTAGGACACATATCGAACCTTCCGGTCAGCATAACTCTTTTGTCTCGACTGCACTGTACGCCTTTCCTGAATCACCTTCACCTTTTCTAAAACATCCTGCACCAAATCAGTCCCTAGTAACCTAGCCTCACCGGGCTCGAACCAACCAACTGGAGATATACATCGCCTCCCATACAAAGCCTCATATGGAGCCATCTGAATAATCGACTGGAAGTTGTTGTTATAAGCAAACTCTACAAGCGGAAGTAACTCATCCCATGATCCTCCGAAATCAATGATACAAGCACGCAACATGTCCTCCAATATCTGAATAGTGGGCTCGAACTGCCCGTCCGTCTGAGGGTGAAAAGCTGTGCTCAACTCCACCTAAGTACCTAACTCTCTCTATATGGCCCTCCATAACTGTAAAGTAAACTAAGTACCTCTATTTGAAATGATGGAAACCGGAACACCATGCAAGCGAACAATCTCTCGGATATATATCCCTGCCAACCGCTCTGAAGAATAGGTAGTACACACAGGAATGAAGTGCGCGGACTTGGTCAGCCGATCCATAATAACCCAAATAGCATTGAACTTCTTCAAAGTCTGTGGAAGTCCAACAACAAAGTCCATAGTGATCCTCTCCCACTTCCACTCTGGAATATCCATCTACTGAAGCAAGCCACCCGGTCTCTGTGCTCATATTTCACCTGCTGACAATTGAGACACTAAGCTACAAATCCCATAATATCTTCCTTCATTCTTCTCCACCAATAATGCTGCCTCAAATCCTGATACATCTTTGCGGCACCCGGATTAATGGAATACCGCGAGCTATAGGCCTCCTCCAAAATCAACTCCCGAAGCCCATCCATATTGGGCACGCAAATCCGGCCCTGCATCCTCAACACCCCATCATCTCCAATGGTCACATCTCTAGCATCATCATGATGAACTTTGTCCTTAAGGACAAGCAGGTGCGGATCATCATACTGGCACTCTCTGATACGATCATATAAGGAAGATCGAGAAACCACACAAGCCAATACCCGACTAGGCTCCAAAATATCTAACCTCACGAACCGATTGGCCAAGGCCTGAACATCAACTGCAAGAGGTCTCTCCCCAACTATAACATATGCTAGACTCTCCATACTCACTGCCTTTCGGCTCAAGGCATCGACCACCACATTGGCCTTTCCCGGATGGTACAATATAGTGATATCATAATCCTTAAGCAACTCCAACCATCTCCGTTGTCTTAAATTAAGATCCTTCTGTTTGAACAAGTGTTGGAGGCTACGATGATCAGAAAATACCTCACAAGACACACCATACAAGTAATTCCTCCAAATCTTCAACGCGTGAACTATGGCATCCAACTCCAGATCATGAATGGGGTAGTTCTTCCCGTGGGGTTTCAACTGACGAGAAGCATAAGCAATAATTCCACCCTCCTGCATCAACACACAACTAATGCCAACTCTCGAAGCATCACAATACACGGTGTATGAACCTGAAGCTGATGGCAAAACTAACACTGGAGCTGTGGTCAAAGTTGTCTTGAGCTTCTAAAGGCTCTCCTCACACTCATCTGACCATACAAATGAAGCACCCTTCTGTGTCAACTTGGTCAAGGGCGATGCAATTGTTCAGAATCCCTGAACAAACCGGTGATAATAGCCTACCAAACCAAGAAAGCTCCGAATCTCTGTGGCTGAGGACGGTCTGGGCTAACACTGAACTACCTCTATCTTCTTTGGATCAACTTGGATACCTTTGTTGGACACCACGTGCCCTAAGAAAGCCATTGAACCGAGCCAAAACTCACACTTGGAGAATTTTGCATAAAGCTTCTCCTCCCTCAATCTTTGCAACACAACTCTCAAATGCTCTGCGTGCTCCTCTTGACTACGCGAGTACACTAGAATATCATCAATGAAGACTGACAAACGAATTGAGATAAAGCCGAAACATGTTGTTCATCAAATACATGAACGTTGCTGGGGCATTGGTCAGTCCACAAGACATCACCAAGAACTCATAATGACCATATCGGGTCTTGAAAGTTGTCTTAAGAATATCTGAATCCCTTATGTTCAACTGGTGATAGCCTAAACAGAGATCAATCTTGGAGAATACCCTCGCTCCCTGAAGCTGGTCGAATAAATCATCAATGCGAGGCAAGGGATACTTGTTCTTAATTGTTACTTTGTTCGATTGCCTATAATCAATGCACATTCTCATAGTGCCATCCTTCTTCTTCACAAATAGAACCACCGCACCCCAAGGTGACACACTAGGCCGAATAAACCCTTTATCAAGGAGTTCCTGAAGCTGTTCTTTTAATTCCTTCAACTTAGCTAGTGCCATACGATACGTCGTAATAGAATGGGTTGAGTGCCTGGCACTAGGTCAATACCAAAATCAATATCCCTATCCGGAGGCATGCCCGACAGGTCTACAGGAAACACATCGGGAAAATCCCTCACAATTAGAATTGAATCAGTACTGGGAATCTCAGCCCCGACATCCCGCACAAAGGGTAGATACGAAAGACAACCCTTCCCAACCATACGTTGGGCTTTCAAGAATGAGATTACCCTACTAGGAACATAATTAGTCAACCCCCCTAACGCAACCACTCAAACTGCTACGCAGATCCTCTCTGCGAAACTGAGGCACATACTTCTCTAGAAAGAGAATAGAGAACTGCTGCCAGGAAAGGGGTGCTGCACCAACAGGCCTACACCTCTCAAAATCCTCCCACCAAGTGAAAACAGTTCCTGAAAATTGATAGGTGGTAAAAGAAACCCCGCTGGTATCCAGAATACCCACTGCACGAAGCATCCTCAGACACTTGTCCAAAAAGCCCTGGGCATCCTCTACATCTGCACCGCTGAAGGTCGGAGGCTGAAGTCTACCAAATCTCTCCAACCTACACTGCTCATCCTCCGACATGGCGAGAAATACGTAGTCCTGAGCAGCTGCAACCGACTGGGCTGGATGCGCTCCCGGTGTCTGGAGTCCCTGCACGACCTGCTCAAGTGTGCGAGTTGTGAGAGTCTAATTGCCTCCCCCGGCCCGAGAAGTAGCTGCGGCTATAGTAGCTGAAACCACCTGAGCTAGGCCCGTGCAAACTAATAATATCTAAGCAAAAGGCTCATAAAGACCCGGAATCACGATGGGGACAACTGGTGCCTGAGTTGGTGCTGCTGAAGCGTCTATAGATGGAACCTGGTCCTGAGCTGGGGCAGCTGGTAGATCTGCACGTGCTGCCCTAGCAGCTCTGCCTCTACTATGACCACGACCACGTCCTCGGCCTCTGGTGGCCACAACTGGTGGCACTGGTGGTCGTCCATCCTGTCCTGTAGCACGTGTCCTCACCATCTGTGAGAGAAGAGAATAACAGAAGTTTAGTACTCGGATCGACAAGTTCGCATGACAAGAATTTCAAGAATATGAAGTTTTTCCTAAAGGTTCTGCAGCCTCTCGAGGATAAATACAAGCATCTCCGTACCGATCCGCGAGACACTACTAATCCTTCTCATGACTCGTGAGACCTATGTAACCTAGGCTCTGATACCAATTTGTCACAACCCTAAACCTGGACCCGGTCATGATGGCACCTCTCATGAAGATAAGGCCAGCCAATTAAACCCAATTCACTTTTTAAATAGCTAAACAACATAAAAGCAGTCCAAAACATGATTTAGCAATACTAAGTAGTGGATAATATCAATAAAGTGCGGAAGTACAACCCAACACAGCCCTAATCGGGGTGTCACAAGTCACGAGCGTCTAACAACACTGAATACTCAAATGTAACTGCAGAGTTTATCACTAAACTAAGGACATAAGGAAAAGTGATAGGGAGGAGCTTCGAGCTGAGAACGCCAACAGCTACCTAAAGACTCCTCGAGATCCGCCTGAAGAAGGAATGAATCAGCACTGGTGAGCAGGACCAGCTACGCCTGAGTGTGCACACAGGGTGCAGGGAGTAAAATGAGTACTCCAACTCAGTGAGTAACAAATGTAAATAACAACTGAAAGTAAGAAAACACGTAAGGCACAAGGCATTCTATAATGAAGCAGTAAAATTATTTAAAAGAAATAAACTAGTGAAAGTTAAGTAGAATCCTTTTTCAATAAGAAAACATGTAATTGACGAACAATTAAGGTAAAGTAAACAAATAGAAGTTCGCCCCTCGGGCACAATATCAACAAATCCGCCCCTAGGGCAATATATCAGAACAGTACTAGCCCCTCGGGGTCAATCTCACATCACAATAGGTACCCGCACTCACTGGGGTGTGCAAACTCCTGGTGGGTCCCCTTACGGCCCAAGAGCAATATCAAGCCACCTCGTGGCATCATCACTAGGCCCTCGGCCTCATATCAAATAAGCCACCTCGTGGTGTACATATCTCAGGCCCTCGACCTTATATCAAACAAGCCACCTCGTGGCATACATATCTCAGGCCCTCGGCCTCATAATCAGTGTCAAATGTTTCCTCAAAACATAGTCCCTCGACCTTAGTCAGTAAAAAATTCTCACAAGCCACTCGGGCAATAGTAAAACATGATTCTCAGCCCAAAAATGTCATTTAAAAGATCATGTAAGTGTTAAAACAAAGTAAACATGGCCGAGTATGAAAACAATGAAATATAACATGACTGAGTTCAAGTATAAAGTCAAAACAGTGAGGAAAATACCTGTAAAAATCCCCGAATGGTTCAAATAGTTGGCACAAGGCCCAAATATGGCATTCAGCCCAAATCATGATGATAGCAAATAGATTTCAGTCAAATACGCAGTAAAATAGTCATTCGGGACGGACCAAGTCACAATCCCCAAGAGTGCATGACCCCACGGTCGTCATCAAACGTGTGCCTCACCTCAATAGAGCACTACGATGTGCAATCTGGGGTTTCAAACCCTCAAAACATCATTTACAATCATTACTCACTTCGAACCGGCTAAATCTCTACCTCGCGATGCCTTTGCCCCTCGAATCAACCTCCACGCGCGTCGAATCTATCCAAAATTAGAACGAGGACGTCAAAATATGCTAAGGGAACAAAGCCCAAGCGAAAACAATCAATAAATGGCACAAATCCCGAAATTACCAAAACATGACCCCCGGGCCCATGTCTCAAAATTCAGAAATTTTTACAGCAATAGATTCCTTATACATATCAAAAACATCAAAATCCATCCACAAATTACCCTTAATCCCAAATGTTTGGTTTCCAATTTCAAACCCTAGTTCTTTTAGGCTTAGATTCCATGATTTTCTAGGTGGAATTCACATAATAATCGAGTTTTTAGTCCAAAATTCTTACCTCCAAACGTTTCCCCTTTGAATCCCACTTCAATATCCTTCAAAAATCTTCAAGAATGTCAAAGTATGGAGGAAATAAGCCCCAAAATCGCGGGCAAGACGAGTTTAAAAACCTTCTACCTTGGCCCAATTTCCTTCTTCGCGAACGTGGTCAAACCCTCGCGTTCGCGAAGCACAAATATACTTTGACCAACTTTTCCTCTTACGCGAACGCGACATGACCATCGCAAATGCGATGATTCCTCAGACTTACTCTTCGCGAAGGCACTACCTCTCCCGCGAACGTGATGAACAACTTGACCTCAACCTAGCTGACCCAAATTCCTCTATGCGAACGCGAAGCCATTCTCGCGAATGCGATGCTTCACTTCCCAGCCCTCCACGAACGCAAATCCCTTCTCGCGAACGCGAAGGCCAAAATTCCACTGACTTCCACTGACTCTTCGCGAATGCGAGGGTCCATTCAAGAACGCGAAGAGTAATAACCTGCAACTGCTGAACCTGTAACTTATGCAATTTTCCTAACTCTAAAATGATCCGTTCAACCCCTCGAAACTCACCCGAGGCCCCCGGGACCTCAAGTAAAGGCACGAACACATCCTAAAACCTTATTCAAACTTGTTCCATTCATCAAAACACCTCAAATAACATCAAATCACCTAAAACACATCGGATTCAAGCCAAACTTCTAAAATCTTCCAAATTATACTTTTTATCAAAAACCCAACCAAATCATGTCCGAATGACCTGAAATTTTGCACGCACATCCCAAGTGACATAATGGAACTACTGCAAATCTCAAAATTCCATTCCGACTCCCATATCAAAATCTCGCCTACCAACCGGAAATCGTCAAAATATCAACTTCACCAATTTAAGCCTATATCTACTATAAACCTCTAAAACTCATTCCGATCATAAACCTAAGTCACAAATCACCTCCCGAAGCTAACCGACCTATCGGAACTCATATCAGATCCCTCTAACATATAAGTCAACATCTTGTTGACTTTTCTAACTTAAGTTCCCTCAAAAGAGACTAAGTGTCTCAAACCTTACCAAATTCCTTCCAGATTCGATCCGACCAATCTGATATCACATAACACGGATAAACAAAGCATAAAGAAGCAGAAATAGGAAAAACAGAGCGGTAACTCATGAGACGACTGGCCGGGTCGTCACATCCTCCCCAACTTAAACAAACGGTCGTTCGCGAACGAATCAAGAAACATACCTGAAACCTAAAATAGATGAGGATATCAGCTCCGCATCTCCCGCTCGGTCTCCCAGGTAGCCTTCTCCACGGGCCGACCTCTCCACTACACTTTCACTGAAGCTATATCCTTTGACCACAACTTTCGAACCTGACGACTCAATATAGCTACTGGCTCCACATCATAAGTCAAATCATCATCCAGCTGAACCGTGATGAAATCCAAAATATAAGACGGATCTCCAATATATTTTCGGAGCATAGAAACATGAAATACTGGATGCACACTCGACAAGCTGGGTGGCAAATCAAGTTCATAATCCACCTCCACAATCCTCCGAAGCACCTCAAAAGGCCCAATGAACGAAAGACTCAACTTCCCTTTCTTCCCAAATCTCATAACACCCTTCATGGGTGAAACCTGCAATAGAACCTTCTCGCCAACCATGTAGGACACATCTCGAACCTTCCGGTCAGCATAACTCTTTTGTCTCGACTGCACTGTACGCCTCTCCTGAATCACCTTCACCTTTTCTAAAGCATCCTACACCAAATCAGTCCCCAATAACCTAGCCTCACCAGGCTCGAACCAACCAACTGGATATCTACACTGCCTCCCATGCAAAGCTTCATATGGAGCCATCTGAATACTCGACTGGTAGCTATTGTTATAAGCAAACTCTGCAAGCGGTATAAACGCATCCCATGATCCTCCGAAATCAATGACACAAGCACGCAACATGTCCTCCAATATATGAATAGTGCGTTCGGACTGCCCGTCCATCTGAGGGTGAAAAGTTATGCTCAACTCCACCTAAGTACCCAACTCTCTCTGCACGGCCCTCCAAAACTGCAAAGTAAACTAAGTACCTCTATCTGAAATGATGGAAACCGAAACACCATCAAGTAAACAATCTCTCGGATATCTATCCCCGCCAACCACTATGAAGAATAGGTAGTACACACAGGAATGAAGTGCGCGGACTTGGTCAGCCGTTCCACAATTACCCAAATAACATCGAACTTCTTCAAAGTTCGTGGATGTCCAACAACAAAGTCCATAGTGATGCTCTCCCACTTCCACTCTGGAATATCCATCTGCTGAAGCAAGCCACCCGGTCTGTGATGCTCATATTTCACCTGCTGACAATTGAGACACCGAGCTACAAATCCCACAATATATTGCTTCATTCTTCTCCACAAATAATGCTACCTCAAATCCTGATACATCTTCGCGACACCCGGATGAATGGAATACCGCGAGCTATGCCTCCTGCAAAATCAACTCCCGAAGCTCATCCACATTGGGCATGCAAATCTGACCATGTATCCTCAACACCCCCATCAACTCCAATTGTCACATATCTAGCATCATCATGCTGAACTCTGTCCTTAAGTACAAGCAGGTGCGGATCATCATACTGGCGCTCTCTGATGTGATCATATAAGGAATACCGAGAAACCATACAAGCCAATACCCGACGAGGCTCCGAAATATCTAACCTCACAAATCGATTGGCCAAGGCCTAAACATCAACTGCAAGAGGTCTCTCCCTAACTGGAACATATGCCAGACTCCCCATACTTACTGCCTTTCGGCTTAAGGCATCGACCACCATATTGGCCTTTCCCGGATAGTACAATATAGTGATATCATAATCCTTAAGCAACTCTAACCATCTCCGCTATCACAAATTAAGATACTTCTGTTTGAACAAGTGTTGGAGGCTACGATGATCAGTAAACACCTCACAAGACACACCATACAAGTAATTCCTCCAAATCTTCAATGCGTGAACTATGGCAGCCAACTCCAGATCATGAATAGGGTAGTTATTCTCGTGGGGTTTCAACTGACGAGAAGCATAAGCAATAACTCTACCCTCATGCATCAACACACAACTAATGCCAACTCTTGAAGCATCACAATACATGTTTTATGAACCTGAAGCTGATGGCAAAACTAACACTGGTGTTGTGGTCAAGCTGTCTTGAGCTTCTTAAAGCTCTCCTCATACTCGTCTGACCATACAAATGAAGCACCCTTCTGTGTCAACTTGGTCAAGGGCAATGCGATAGATGAGAATCCCTGAACAAACCGGCGATAATAACCTGCCAGACTAAGAAAGTTGTGAATCTCTATGGCTGAGGACGGTCTGGGCCAACATTGAACCACCTCTATCTTCTTCGAATCAACCTGGATAACTTTGCTTGACACCATGTGCCCTAAGAAAGCCACTGAACCGAGCCAAAACTCACACTTGGAGAATTTAGCATAAAGCTTCTCCTTCCTCAATCTCTATAACACAACTCTCAAATGCTCTGCATGCTCCTCCTAACTACGAGAGTACACCAGAATATTATCAATGAAGACTATGACAAACGAATCGAGATAAGGACGGAACACGTTGTTCATCAAATGCATGAACGTTGTTGGGGCATTGGTCAGTCCAAAAGACATCACCAAGAACTCATAATGACCATATCGGGTCCTAAAAGTTGTCTTAAGAATATCGAATCCCTGATCTTCAACTAGTGATAGCCTGAATGGAGATCAATCTTGGAGAACACATTCGCTCCCTGAAGCTGGTCGAATAAATCATCAATGCGAGGCAAGGGATACTTGTTCTTAATAGTGCCATTCTTCTTCTTCACAAAATAGAACCAGCGCACCCTAAGGTGACACACTAGGCCGAATGAACCCTTTATCAAGGAGTTCCTGAAGCTGTTCTTTTAAATCCTTCAACTCCGCTGGTGCCATATGATACGACAGAGTAGAAATGGGCCGAGTGCCCGGCACCAGGTCAATACCAAAATCAATATCCCTGTCCGGAGGCATGCCCGACAAGTCTGCAGGAAACACATCGGGAAAATCCCTCATAACTGGAATAGAATCAATATTGGGAGTCTCAGCGCCGACATCCCGCACAAAGGCTAGATATGAAAGACAACCCTTCCCAACCATACGCTGGGCTTTTAAGAATGAGATCTCCCTACTGGGAACATAATCAGTCATACCTCGCCACTCGAGTCGTGGCACACCTGGTATAGCCAATGTAACTGTCTTAGCATGACAGTCCAAAATAGCACAACACGGAGATAGCCAATCTATGCCCAAAATGACATCAAAATCCACCATGCTCAATAATAACGGATCCACTCGGGTCTCTAGACCCCCAATAGTCACCACACACGACAGGTACACACGGTCTACAACAACAGTATCATCCATCGGGGTAGATACATAAACAGATAATGAAAGAAACTCACGGGGCGTACCTAAATAATGAGAAAAATACGAGGACACATAAGAAAATGTGGAACCGATATCAAATAATATAGAGGCATCTCTATGGCAGACTGAAAAAATACCTGTAATGACAACATCTGAAGCAATAGCATCGGGTCTGCTTGGAAGTGCATAGAAACGGGCCTGATCGCCCCCTAATCGACCTCCTCTTCTAGGGCAACCCCTGGCTTACTGACCCCTACCCCTAGCTGACTGAGCGGGTGGTGGTAAAGAAACTGGCGCTGAAGCCGATGATTGGCCTCTTTGCTAAGATGACCTAGCAAAACAATAAGGACACTGCCTCCACATGTGACCCATCTCACCACACTCATAACAACTCCCAGGTGCTGGAGAAGGGGACTGAAGGGAACCCCTCGCACCGGAGTGACTAGCAGATGCACTCGGCATAGAAGAGCCCTGAATTGATGAAGCACGGGTCGAACTCTGAGGTGGAAGGGCACTAAGTGATGACTGGCCCTGATGAGAACTGTGAGAACCATGACCCCACGATGCCCCACGATAACCTGGGCGAGCTGGCTGAGTAGACCTGAATGGACGGCCTCTACCATGCTGAAACTGACCCCTCAAAGGAGCACCACTATAGCTACCAGATCCTCAAGGCCTCTTGGCCTCCCTCTAGTCTCGCTCCTTTCGACGAACAGACTCAATTTCACCGGTGATATCCACAACCTCCTCAAAAGTAGCACCAAATACCCTCTCCCTAGTCATGAGAATACGGAGCTGATAAGTAAGACCATCCACAAACCTCATGATCCTCTCTCGATCTGTCAGAACCAACCAGATGGTATGACGAGCCAACTCAGAGAACCTCAACTCATACTGTGACACAGTCATCCCCCTCTGACGTAACCACTCAAACTGCCTACGCATCTCCTCTCTGCGAGACTGAAGCACATACTTTTCCAGAAATAAAACGGAGAACTACATCCAGGAAAGGGGTGCTGCACCAACAGGCCTACGCCTCTCAAAATCCTCCCACCAAGTGAAAGCAACTCCTAAAAACTAATAGGTGGTAAAAACGACCCTGCTGGTCTCCAAAATACCCGTTATACGAAGCATCCTCTAACACTTGCCCAAAAAGCCCTGGGCATCCTCGCCCTCTACACCACTGAAGATTGGAGGCTAAAGTCTAACAAATCTCTCCAACCTACACTGCTCATCCTTCGGCATGGCAGAAACTACATATTCCTGAGCAGCTGCAACCGGTTGGGCTAGATGCACCCCAGGTGTCTGGAGTCCCAACACGACCTGCTTAGGTGTGCGAGCGGCGGGAGTCTGATTGCCTCCCCCGGCCTGAGAAGTAGCTGCGGTTGTAGTGGCTGAAACTGCCTGAGCTAGGCCAGTGCAAACTGATAAGATTTGAGCCAAGGCCTCCTGAAGACCCGGAATCACAATGGGCACAGCTGGTGCCTGAGCTGGTGCTGTTGGAGCGTCCATAGCTGGAACCTGGTCCTGAGCTGGGACAGCTGGTGGATCTGCAGGTGCTGCCCTAACTGCTCTACCTCTACCACGACCACGACCGTGTCCTCGGCCTTTGGTGGCCGCAGCGGGTGGCACTGATGGTCGTTTATCCTTTCCAGTAGCACATGTCCTCACCATCTGAGAGAGAATAGAATAACAGAAGTTTAGTACTCGGATCGACAAGTTTGCACGATAAGAATTTCAAGAATATGAAGTTTTTCCTAAAGGTTCTTCAGCCTCTCGAGGATAAATACAGACGTCTTCATATCGATCTGCGAGACTCTACTAAACCTACTCATGACTCGTGAGACCTATGTAACCTAGGCTCTAATACCAACTTGTCATGACCCTAAACCCAGACCCGATCGTGATGGCACCTTTCGTGAAGACAAGGCCAGCTAATTAAACCCAATTCACTTTTTAAACAGTTAAACAACATAAAAGCAGTCCAAAACATGATTTAGCAATTCTAAGTAGCGGATAATATCAATAAAGTATGGAAGTACAACCCAACATAGCCCTAACCGAGGTGTCACAAGTCACGAGCATCTAACAACACTGAATACTCAAATGTAACTATAGAGTTTAACACTGAACTAAGGACATAAGGAAAAGAGATAGGGAGGAGCTCCGGGCTGCGAACGCCAACAGCTACCTAAAGACTCCTCGAGATCCACCTGAAGCAAGAATGATTCAGCACTCATGAGCGGGACCAGCTATGCCTGAGTCTGCACACAGGGTACAGGGAGTAAAGTGAGTACTCCTATTCAGTGAGTAACAAATGTAAATAACGATTGAAAGTAAGAAAACACGTAAGGCACAAGGCATTTTATAATGAAGCAGTAAAATCATTTAAAAGCAATAAATCAGTAAAAGTTAAGTAAAATCCTTTTTCAATAAGAAAATAGGTAATTGACGAGCAGTTAAGGTAAAGTAAACAAATAGAAGTTCACCCCTCGGGCACAATATCAACAAATCGCCCCTCGGGCAATATCTTAGAACAGTACTAGCCCCTCGGGCTCAATGTCACATCACAATGGGTACCCGCACTCATTGGTCACATCACAATGGGTACCCGCACTCATTGGGGGTGTGCAAACTCCTGGAGGGGCCCTTTACGGCCCAAGCGTAATATCAAGCCACCTCATGACATCATCACTAGGCCCTCGGCCTCATATCAAACAAGCCACCTTGTGGCGTACATATCTCAGGCCCTCGGCCTTATACCAAACAAGCCACCTCGTGGCGTACATATCTCAAGCCCTCGGCCTCATAATCAGTGTCAAATGTTTCCTCACAACATAAGCCCTCGGCCTTACTTTGTCAAAACTCCTCACAAGACACTCGGGCAATAGTAAAACATGATTTTCAGCCCAAAAATGTCATTTAAAAGATCATGTAAGTGTTAAAACAGAGTAAACATGGCTGAGTACGAAAACAGTGAAATATAGCATGGCTGAGTTCAATTATAAAGTCAAAACAGTGAGGAAAATACCAGTAAAATTCCCCGAAGGGTTCAAATAGTTGGAACAAGACCCAAATATGGCATTCAACCCAAATCATGATGATAGCAAATAGATTTCAGTCAAATACGCGATAAAATAGTCATTCGGGACGGACCGAATCACAATCCCCAATAGTGCACGATCCAATGCTCGTCATCAAGCGTGTGCCACACCTCAATATAGCACTACGATGTGCAATCTGGGGCTTCAAACCCTCTGAACATCATTTATAATCATTACTCACCTCGAACCGTCTAAATCTCTAGCTCGCGATGCCTTTGCCCCTCGAATCGGCCTCCACGCGCGTCGAATCTATCCAAAATCAGAACGAGGACGTCAAAATATGCTAAGGGAAAAAAGCCCAAGAGAAAACATTCTATAAATGGCACAAATCCCGAAATTACCAAAACCCGACCCCCGGGCCCACGTCTCGAAATTCAAAATTTTTTACATGAATAGATTCCATATCTCCCCACGAGTTCATACATTTCAAAAACATCAAAATTCATCCACAAATGACCCTTCAAATCCCTAATGTTTGGTCTCCAATTTCAAGCCCTAGTTCTTCAATTTTAGGCTTAGATTCCACGATTTCTTAGGTGGAATTCACATAATAATCGTGTTTTTAGCCCAAATTCTTACCTCCAAACGTTTCCCCCTTGAATCCCTCTTCAATCTCCTTCAAAAATCTCCAAAAATGACCAACTATGGAGGAAATAAGCCCCAAAATCGCGGACAAGACGAGTTTAAAAACCTTCTGCCAGGCCCAATTTCCTTCTTCGCGAACGTGGTCAAACCCTCACGTTCGCGAAGCACAAGTTTACTTTGACCAACTTTTCCTCTTACGCGAATGTAACATGACCATCGCGAACATGATGGTTCCTCAGACTTACTCCTCGTGAATGCGCTACCTCTCTCGCGAACGCGATGAACAACTTGACCTCAACATAGCTGACCCAAATTCCTCTACGCGAACACGAAGCCATTCTCGCGAACGCGATGCTTCACTTCCCAGCCCTCCGCGAATGCCAGTCCCTTCTCGCAAATGCGAAGGCCAAAATTCCACTGACTCTTCGCGAACGCGAGGGTCCACTTGCGAACGCGAAGAGTAATAACCTGCAACTACTGAACCTCCAACTTCTGCAATTTTCTTAACTCTAAAATGATCCATTCAACCCCTCGAAACTCACTCGAGGCCCCCAGGACCTCAACCAAAGGCACGAACACATCCTAATACCTTATTCAAACTTGTTCCAATCATCAAAACACCTCAAATAACATCAAATCACCCAAAACACATTGGATTCAAGTCAAACTTTCTAAAATCTTCCAAATTCCGCTTTTGATAAAAAATCCAACCAAATCACGTCCGAATGACATGAAATTTTGCACGCATATCCCAAGTGACACAACGGAACTACTGCAATTCTTACAATTCCATTCCAACCCCCATATCAAAATCTCACCTACTAACCGAAAATCGCCAAAATATCAATTTCGCCAATTCAAGCCTAAATCTACTAAGAACCTCCAAAATTCATTCCGACCACGCTCCTAAGTCACATATCACCTCCCAAAGCTAACCAAACCATTGGAACGCACATCCGAGCCCTCTAAATACATAAGTCAACATCCGGTTGACTTTTCCAACTTAAGCTCCCTCAAAAGAGACTAAGTGTCTCAAACCTTACCAAATTTCTTCCGGATACGATCCAACAAACCCTATATCACATAACACGGATAAACAAAGCATAAAGAAGAAAAAATTGGGAAAACAGAGCGGTAACTCATGAGACAACTGGTCGGGTCGTCACAATTTGTTTTCCTAGTTTACATGCATCACAAATATGATCATTTGAAATATATAGTTTTGGAAGTCCAATAACGAGATCATGTTTAGAAAGCTTTTGAATATTATGCATGCTGACATGAACAAGTT
This sequence comes from Nicotiana sylvestris, assembly GCF_000393655.2. NCBI lineage: Eukaryota > Viridiplantae > Streptophyta > Magnoliopsida > Solanales > Solanaceae > Nicotiana > Nicotiana sylvestris. Next base: position 175,937,369 of record NC_091061.1, read on the forward strand.
TTCTATGCCAAACTCAGGGATCATCAATTATGGAAGCAAGATAAATTTGATCCCCAAGATTATCTAAGTTGCTAATAGTATAGACATTTCCGTCTCTATTACCTGAAAGAATGACTTTACCTGATTCATCTTCTATAAACCAACCATGCTTCTTAAAACAAACCTCGTAGTCATTGTCACATAGTTAACTAATGCTTAGAAGATTTTAGCTGAGTTCGTCAACCAGGTAAACTTCATCTACATCACATGTTGAGCTCAGATGAACTTTTCCAACACCAATTACATTTCCTTTAGATTTGTCTCCAAAGGTAACTGTTCCTCCATCTAGTTTGGTGACTGTCTTGAACAATTGTTTGAAACCAGTCATATGTCTGGAACACACGCTGTTAAGATACCATTTTCCTTTTCGATTCTTCATGCGGTGTTCCTGCAAAATAAAATTACTTGTTTTTAGGTAACCAAGCTTGATTGGGTCCTAAATGGTTAGAATGCTGAGTATTAGTTTGATTTGAAGATTTGGGTTGCCAGACCCTTCTCCTGTTATACTTCAACCTGCAATGATTTGAGGTGTGATCCCTTTTACCACAATAAAAATAGGATGGACTGTTAGAATTTTCAGAGTCTTTGTTTGCTTTGATTCTGTTCCTGCATTGGTTAGTATTATGGCCATTTTTACCACAAAAGGAACATTCATGAGATTTCTTCTGTTTCTGATGAACAGTCTGATTTGATTTGACTGAACTATGACTAGTGGATTTTTTCAATCCATTCAATTGAAGTTGAAGTTCATTAAATTCTTCCTGTAGCATATCACGCTTGATTTCACAAAATTCTAGCTTCAAAGCCCAATCTTTCTTTTCTCTTTGGATCTTTCTGAGTTCATTTAGAACTCTTTCAATATCTGCAAGAGCAATATCAACAAATTCTTGAAGCTCATAACAATTAGGGCAAGTGCGGGGACGTACCTCACTAGTTCCCTCGTCTGCCATGAGACCAAGTTGACCTGAGTCTTCTTCATCATTTGCTCTTCTGTTTCCTGAGAAACCACGCTCTCCTGATTCCTCATTGCTATCATCTTCTATGGCCATGAAACACATATTTCAATTTCTTCATGATCAGACTCTTCTTCATCACTTCAGGCTCCAAAAGACTTCCTCCTTTGGAGGTTCCTAGACAATCAGCTTGAATGAGTCTGTGTTTTCTACATTCGTAGTATCTTCCATCATTTTCATTGTTTGTTCTTCCCTTTCTGAAGTTTGGTTTACCTTTTCTGCTATTTATGTTTTTCTTCATCATGCTAGTTACAACTTGAGAAAGCATGGCTATATTTTCATCATGTTCTCCTCCTTCCTCTTCTTCTTTATCTTCTGGTTCATCCACATTTGCTTTGAAGGCAGCTATTTTTTTCTTTTCTTGTTGAATCTGTCTATCCAAGTGAGTTTTCTCAAAGGCTATTAAGTCACCTCTGAGTTCATCATAGGACATTTTGTCAAGATCCTGGCATTCGAGAGCAATGACCTTTGGCTGCCAAATCGTAGGTAGACTTCTAAGAATTTTTCTGACTTGTTCTCTGCTTTTTATTGTTCTGCCAAAATATTTGAGATCTCCGAGAATTTTGCTGAACCCGGAGAACATTTCTTTAGCAGATTCTCTGTCCTTCATTTGAAATAGCTCATACTCACGAACCAAAAGATTTATCCTCGTTTCTTTTACCTAGTTGGTTCCTTCATATATGACTTCCAATTTGTCCCACACTTCCTTATCAGTTTCACAACTTGAGATGTTTTCATACTCTTCACCACTGATAGCATTATACAATATATTTTTTGCTTTAGTATTCATAGTTATGATAGCAGCTTGCTCATCAGTGCAATCATCAAAATCAAGTGGATCAGTGGATACTATTACTTGACCATTATCATTTTTCTTTGGAGGAATTGGAAGATTTTCCTTTTTGATCACCCGCCAGAATTTGATATCATATGACATGGTGTATATTTCCGTACACACTTTCCAATGAGAGAAGTGTTGTCCATTGAACTATGGTGGCCGAACTTGAGAGGTTCCCTCTTGAAATAATGCACTGATAACTGTGTTTGATCCCATGATCTTTTCCTCACTAGCTGTTAAGCAAAGTTTGTAAGCCTTGCTCTGATACCAATTGAAAATACAAGGGTGGATCGAGGGGGGGTGAATTGTGGTCTACTAAAATTTAGTCGACTAACTATGATTTTAATTGACTAGATTAAGAGGAGAATTAAAGATAATAGTAAATGGAAAGAGAATGACACACAGCAATTTTATACTAGTTCGGTACCGGTGTGGTACTTACATCCAATTTTCCTTGGGTCACAAGAGTTCCCTTTAGATTTTGAAAGAATTACAGTACAGATGGTTTTGACTCGTTCACTACCAACGACGTACTACATCAATGAATCTTGAATAATGACACAATTCTCTTTTGGATTCTAATTCTTCCTATCTTTTGAGACACTAGTACACAAAGGATTACAGTGTTTAAGCTAAGAAGTAGAGAGATTTAGAAAACAATGTGTGTAGTTGTGCAAGTCTTCCATTTGATCTTAGCAGTCTTTTTATAGGAGAGAAAAGAGCCGTTGAGCCTTGACCAAAAATAGAGGCATGAGATCTTTAAAAGGAATTGATCCAAGGGGTGCCTCTTCGAATCCTGCTCTTGGGAAGGGCTGGATTCGTTTAATTAAGCCTTTGATTTATTAAGAATCTGAATATTTGCTTGCAATAGCTCCTTGATTTGTAATCTGATTTCCTTTGATTGAGGCTGAATGGATGTGCTAATTTTTGATTCATTCTTCTTGTCCATTAATTCAGCAATCACATTTTTGAACTTCTCATTTATTTTCTTTCCTTTTGATAATTCCTGCAAAACAAGGTAAGTGAACATTGTCATCATTGAAACTTTGAAATTTAACTTAGCACATTCCAAACTTAGAAACAAACATCGCATCATTGACCTAAACAAATGACTTTAAATTTATTTCCTAATTTGTCACTCCATCTGTCCTAGACTCCTAGTTGTGATAGATTATTACAAGAAAAAAGAAATTACTCGACTATTATTCTAGTCTCTTTGCCAATAATATGTTCACTCAAAAGAAAAGGGCAACCTGATGCACAAAGTATTTCGTGTTCACGCAGAATCAGGATAAGGATCGTACTCCACTCCAAGGGGTGTGACGTAGGCAGCCTAACCTAATGCAACATGGTTTCACGGCTCGAACCCGTGACCTATAGGCCATACTCAGAATTCGATATTTATTTTATGTGTCCAAGTACGAGGGTGAAATTACATAATACTACACGAATTTTGAGAGCCAAAACTAGAAACACATTAATGTATTTAACTCTCTGGCTCCTTTTTTTATACACACATAACATAAGAAGTAGACACTATAGTTGCGGCTTAAGACAAATCTTCCACATACGACAAAGTGTATGGTGCATTATGTTTTTTTTAGACTAACAAAAATACATCATCAAGCCAAACTCTTCATTTTCTTGCCCAGATTAAAAAACAAAGACTCGCAAGAACAAGAAATCCCATCTTATCTCTTGTTCAATGTAATGCCAAAGTCAAGCACAAAGTGATACTTCACGTCTAACTTCATAAGACACTCTAAACCTGTATTCACATAGTCCATTGACATTTCAGAATTAAATTTTTAGAAATAAAGTTGTTGGCAAGTGAAGTTTGTTTTGCTGATTGACAAAGAAACTCAAACATGGACTAGGTCTACACATAGTGTACATAGACACGGGCAGAATTCGGGTACAAGGCATGCACATGAAGTAGATAAGCTTAAGTGGTTATATCTGATATTTCTTGAATGAAAAGGTTGCATAATTGACAAGGAGAAGGACTCCTTACTCGAGAGAACTCTATCCTAGATAAGGAAGGAGTTAGAAGTTAAAGATAACTAGAACTTTTCCATCATGGAAGAGTATAGCATTAGAACTCTAGTTATTTCCTATTCTACTAATTTTATAAATTACAGGATGTTCTCATTTTACAGGTATGCACAAACGCTGAAGTTAACGTGAGTTGAGAGCAAAATAGCAACGCATTTTACAAATAATTCTTGTGTGATTCAAGTATGCGAACCTAAAGCTACATGAAATAGATAGAAGAACCAGTTCCCAGTATTTGCCTTTCACTCTAGTTTCATTGTTGTAGGTGTTTGAAATAGTAACTTTCAGCTTTATCTAGAAGCAATTGTACTAGGTACTTTAAGTAAAATATTCAAGTTAGAGTTAACTTGAAATTGTCATAACAGCTAGAGGCTAGTTGCCACAAAGGGATTAGAGGTAATCCTTAGGTTTACAAAGATTTTTATAAAAATTGTTTTGGCTCAGTGATTTAGTGAAGTGTTGGGAAAAATTCCACTGAGTAGTAGGTAATAGTTTTTTCACCTTTTGAGCCAAGTGTTTTCCAAATAAAATACTTGTGTTCTTTACTTTCCGTATTTATTATTCTGCAACAGTAGTATAAGGAACACATAGAAAAACCATATCTTTCTATAATCTATGCACGCAAAATATTGGACACCACACAAATCATCCCCCCTCTTGTGTGGTATTGAAGTATAAAAATTAATTGGTATTAGAGCAGGTTATCCTTGAAGAGGCTTATACCTTAGGAGAAGATCAACATGAGTGCACCACCTGAAAATTAGGAAGGGCAATCCACTGCTAGGCCACCACTCTTTAGTGGCTAGTACTACTCTTAGTAGAAAAACAGGATGAGAGATCTCATTATACGAGAGGACTATGAGCTATGAGACATTGTCACCGATGGTCCACTGGCTACCTTGAAGAAAAATACTAAAGAAGTAGATGTGCCAAAGGCAAGAGCAGATTGCCGGTGAGGACTTGAAGAAGTGGAAGAAGAATGCTAAAGCCAAGAAATGGCTTATTTGTGGACTTGGTCCAGATGAGTACAACATAATCCAAAGTTGTGCCACTACTAAGCGAATTTGGGACACATTGCAAGTGGCTCACGAAGGAACACCTCAGGTGAAGAGATCCAGAGGAACTCTACTGTACTATTAGTATGAGAACTTTGCTATGAAGGGAGGAGAAACCATTTAGTAAATGTACACTAAGTTGACTACACTAACAAATGAGCTAAAATCTCTTGGAAGGATTATTCCTGAAGAAGATAGAGTCGAGAAGATACTTACTAGGATTTTGTCTATTACTTGGGAGAGCAAAATCACTGCCATCGAGTAATTAAAGAATATTGCCACTCTCCCATTGGATGAATTAATTGGAAAGCTCACTGCCTATGAACTTAGGAGACAAACCATAAAGATCGATGTGCCTAAGAAGGAAAGGAGCTTGGCACTCAGAATCACTAAAGCTTCTAATTTGGAAGATGATGAAATGGATATGATCACCAAGGACTTCAAGAAGTACCTGGGGAGAGGAAAGGGCTCTTCAAGAAGTGGAAGTTATAGCAAGTCAAAAGCTCCTGAGAAGCAAACCAATGATGGCTGCTCTAAGTGTGGAAAGACTGATCACCATATCAAGAACTGTTCTTTGTGGGAAATTAAATGAAAGAAGAAAATAGCTGAATGAAGGAACATGAAGAAGGAACATGTTCAACCCAAGAAAAGAAACAACAAAGGATCAACCGAGGCTATGGTCGTTGCTTGGGGAGAAAGCTCAGCTGAAAGCTCAGATGATGATGATGAGAATGAACAAACACTTATGGCCATTGGAGAATCTGATGAAGAAACTGAGGTAAGTATCATTCTTCTCAAAGACAAGATTAAATTTTTTTCTACAGAAAGGTTAACTGAGTTACTATAGAACTAATTGATGAATCTGAGGACGTAAGTAACGAAAAGGAACAACTGTCTAAAGAATGTGTGATTTTGAAGGCTAATTGCAAAAACCTGGAACTTAAGCTAAGTGAAACTGCAAGTGAAAATACTTGTTGAATAACCAGGTTCATGCACTTGAATCAATTGCCTTAAAGCTTATATATGAAAATCTAAAATTGAAACTAGGAACAAGCAAAAATACAGCTGATCACACACAACTCACTTTAGAAGAAAACGTAAGAAGAATGAAGGATGAGTTGTACAAAAGAGATGAATAGGTAAGAATTTTAAAGGAGGATCTAAGCAAGGTCAAGCATGAGCTAGCCAGAACCTGTAAATGGAACAGGTCCTCCGATGCACTTTCATAGAGAACACCATAGTAGCTACAGAAGAGGACTTGGCTTTGGGAACCCGACACATAAGTGGAATCCCAAAAGCAAGTACCTCACACTTTCTAAGAACAAGATTTGCACGCACTATGGTAAAACAGGTCACTATAAACGTGAATGTACTGCAAAAGAAAAGACAAGTCAATATAATAAAGAATTTGTTCAAGGGAAGAATAGGCTACCAAGTTGGGCTAAAAAGAATCTGATTCATCCTTTTTTCTTTCAAAAAGGGACCCAAACTAGTTTGGATTCCTAAGACTAACCCCTGATTTTCTTTTGCAGGTCCAAGTGAAGGGGAATAGCCATATATGGTACATAGATAGTGGATGCTCTAAGCACATGACAGGAAGCAAAAACCAGTTCCTTTCACTTGAGGACCTTAAAGAAGGTAATGTCTCCTTTGGAAATGGAAAGAAAGGTGAGATCATTGGGGTTGGAAAGGTAGGTAAGAATGATTCTTACTCTATTGAGAATGTCTACTTTATAGATGGATTGAAGTGCTGTCTAATAAGTGTATCACAATTGTGTGAAAGAACTAACATGGTAGCATTTACCTTTACAAAATGCTTTGTGATTAACCTTACCACTAGCAAGATAGTTTTGAAAGGAAAAAGAGTGAATAACATATATTGTCACGACCCCAATTTCCCTCCATAGGATGTCGTGACACCACCTAATCTCTAAGAGTAGGTAAGCCTAATACTTACTAAATAATTAGAAGAATTCAACCATCAAATGAAAAATACGAGATAAAAATCTTATACAAATTACAATTTCCAAAATTAGCAGTACAAATCATAAGCCCTACTAAGTTTGCTAGAAAATCCATAAATGCAGCTATTCAGATGGAATTAAACAGTACAAAGAAAATATTAGAAGGCGAATCCGAGGCTTTCAAATGCGACGATGGTTTACTTTGAGTCTCCACCACTCGACCAGTCAGCTAATAATCAACAATAACAGAGGCACCTGGATCTGCAAAAAAAAGTGCAGAAGCATAGTATGAGTACACTACAGCGGTACCCAGTAAGTATCAAGACTAACCTCGGTAGAGTAGTGACGAGCGACAGTCAAGACACCGACCGAACTAAACAACCTGAACAAGTGTGTAAATAAACTAACAGAGAAACAATATTAATATAAAGCTAAGTAGGATAAGGAATACAAGACAATACTTGCAATGATACACTAGTAACAACAATATTCAACAGGAACCAGTCAGGTAATAATGCTGCAGAGTAACTAATCATAGTCTATGTCCAAGGAAACCAAATAAAGGGAAAACCAGCAGCAACTCAATGAGAACAACCTCTTTCACACAAAATCTATTCAAGCATTCCACGAGGTACCTAACCTCATAATCACAGCTCACGGGTCCCATTCATGAACCCTAATCACTTGATATCTTGTTCCCACATTACAACTCATAATCGCATGGACGACTCACGTGCCAATAGAACAATCCTCACATAGAAGACCGGAAGACAAGAGTACGTATAATGGTTAATGTCGTCAAGATTCACCTTTTAAAACAGATATGGGTTTAATTACGTGTATGTTTGTGCAAGTGTTGTACCATAATTCCAGTCAACAAATAAGAGTTGAGTCAATGAATGACACATAAGCAACAATCACCATGAAATGTACGGTGTAACAGAAGTAGCAATGAAGTTTGAAGCAGCGACTAACACAACAAGATTAGCTACACAGAGTTGAGCAAATAGTGCAACACAGAGGAAAATAATTAATAATATGCTAAGTAAAACAACAATCAAAGATAAGTTCACAGAAAAGGGGAAATAACAAAAAGAGCACTCCCGAGGTAATGCCTCAAAGTCTCAAATCGTAAACGAATCACAACTTTCCTTATATCACCGAGGTGCTTTTATATTTAGTTTTTGAAAATCATTTTTTTCAAAATAGCATCCCGTGTTTTAGCCTGCCTTATCACACTGCATGGCTTCTAGTAGTTCCCCTAAAGCCACACATTTCAAGCCCACCTTATCTCGCCGTATGCGTCTCAACACCCAGATCTTATACCACCGTATGCATATCAATAACAACAGCATGACTGAAACCTCGTGCAACACAATAACAACCGCACAACAGAAACTTTGTGCAAACACAATGACAACCACATGGCAGAAACCTCGTGCAAACATATAACAACTGCACGACAAAAACCTCGTGCAAATACATAATAACCGCACGACAGAAACCTCTTGCAAACACATAACAATTTTCTCAACAAAACACATATGCCAAAAACATAACAACTCAAATAATTGCCTTTCACAATATTTCCTCAAAACAATTTCAATATCAAACCCACATATAGCCCTCGGATCAACAACACTGAATACAATATCAACAACAATAATAACATGAGAATACTGCAAGTAAATCAATATAAGAACTTCAGAACACAAAAAAATGGAAGAACGAACTTACAGAGAAAGACATAACAGGGAAATAATAGTCTCAACGAGAATAGTTCAACAAGGGATAGGTAATGTGTAAATAAGGATTCCACGAAAGTGCAATTCGATAACAAGAGAGATATCATGAATCAATGACCCCAAATGAGAATACGTCAATAATGAAAGAGGTAACAAACTTCCACTATGGCTAAGCAATTACGAAAGAGATAATAATGATTTCAATTAAGTCTAAGCAATTACGGAAGAGATAATAATGATTTCAATTAAGGTTAAGCAATTACGGAAAGGATATCATGACGGTAAAAGAGGCAACAACTTCAATTAAAGCACATAAAAGTTTAATCGGCAATAAGGGTAGGACATGAAGCAATTAATTCCAATTGAGACACGTAAGGATGAATTTAGTAAATGAGGAATTTAACATGACCAAACAGCTTCGTATTTAACGGACATAAGAACCTAAGAGCACTAGATAGTCAAATTTCAACAAATAAGTCCGGGCACGTACTCGCCACCTCGCGTACTTGATCGCGGCCAACCCTATACCACTATAGAATGACAAGAGCGGTCGATGCAGCTTTTACTTGAAAGGTCGGGATTGAATCCACAGAGCGCTAATGTTTGTTTGGAGTTGGGTTTCTATCTAATCTAGCAATGTGCGATGTTCTTAATTGCACTTCTAATCATTCTTTGTTTGGTAACTATTCTACTTTAATACTAATGAAACAGGAAAATAAGCTAAGTATGATATTTTTGTGAGGGTTTTCTTAATTGGTAAAAAGACACTAAGGAAGTGACTTACACCTAGGTGGGTATCTAACGGGATCTAAAACTTAGGTCAAACTTGTTATAATTGGGATCATGATATAACCATTGCACGTAATTATTCACTCTATACCTCTCGGTAGTTTGAGTGACTTTGCCCTAATTGGCTTTGTCAAGCCCAATTGGGTGTTTATACAATACAAGCAAGATTGGTTCAAGTCAGGTATTACTATCTCTAGGTTTAACCCTATAATTGGGGCTATCAATCTCTTGAATGCACCCCAATTCCTTGTTATCTTGAATTTCCTAGACTTAGTCTTTCTTTCTCAAGAAGAGCCTTAGTCAAAAAGATACAAATTAGTATTTGCAACCACCAATTCAACAATTAAAGCATGAATCAAGCTAAATATCATTAACCCATAAACATTTAAACCATAAAACTGAATACCCACACTAGAGTTGGGTCACAACCCTAACTAATGGGTTTTCAATTTTAGGGCTTAAATGTTTATAGATTAATGATATTTAGCTTGATTCATGCTTTAATTATTGAATTGGTGGTTGCAAATATCGATTTGTGCCTTTTTGACTTAGGCTCTTCTTGAGAAAGAGAGACTGAGTCTAGGAAATTCAAGCTAACAAGGAATTGGGGTGCATTCAAGAGACTGATAACTCCAATTAAAGGATAAAATCTAGAGATAGTAATACGCGACTTGAACCAATCTTGCTTGTATTGTGTAAACACCCAATTGGGCTTGAGAAAGCCAATTAGGGCAAAGTCACTCAAACTACCGAGAGGTATAAAGTGAGTAATTATGTGCAATGGTTATATCAAGATCTCAATTATAATAAGTTTGCCCTAAGTTTTAGACCCCGTTAGATACCCACCTAGGTGTAAGTCACTTCCCTAGTGCTTTTTACCAATTAAGAAAACCCGCACAAAAATATCATACTTAGCTTATTTTCCTATTTCATTAGTATTAAAGTAGAATAATAACCAAACAAAGAATGATTGGAAGTGCAATTAAGAATATCATACACTGCTAGATTAGATAGAAACTCAACTCCAAACAAATATTAGCTCTCTGTGGATTCGATCCCGATCTTTCGGGTAAAAGCTGCATCGACCGCTCTTGCCATTCTATAGTGATATAGGGTTGGCCCCGATCATTTTTTGGCATCGTTTCCGGGGAGCTAAACAGTTTTGGCTATCTATCGGACTAGTTTTGTCACACTTCCTTTTTACACCCGAGAGGGTATATAAGAGAGTTTTTCCAATTAAAGTGACACAAATCGAAATGGAATTATTTTATTTATTTTTTCAGAGTCGCCACTTGGAATAATTTATTTGGTGTCCTGAGTCACCGTTTTATTTTTTAAAACTCCAAATCGAGGAAAATCGACTTTATTTAAAAGTCTGCGAAATCAGAAATCTAGATAAGGAATTTTGTTAACCCGGGAGAAGGTGTTAGGCATTCTCAGGTTCCGTGGTTCTAGATCGATCACTTAACTATTAATAATTGGCCTAATTATTTGATTTATTACATGTTTTAAACCTATTGTGCATTTTTAGCTTTATAACCGCTTTTAATTATTTTATGGAATTATTCTGGAATAAGTTACGATTGTCGTACACTTGTTTGTTTGATACGTATTACGAATCATGTCACGGGAACCGTACCCACGATCCACAACATATTTAATTTATTAAAATTGTTAGAAGTTGTGGCCGGATCAAATAAATGTACCCCGAATTGAGATTTACGTATCGTGACCATACTACGGGAACTGTACCCATAGCCACGATAATTTATTTTTAATCGTGCCTAAAGCAAGTTACGATGTTCATGATTATTTCTTTCTATGATATAATCCGACTTTTTAAAAGTTAGGGGGTAAGGTATGTGTACATTCAACCCTCCCCAAACCTCACTTGCGGGACTAAACCGAATTTGTTGTTGTTAAGTTATGACTCTTTCACATGAGATTAGTAAAAGTTAACACAAAATCTGTAAATAAAATAAAGGAGAACATTGTAAAGTTATTTCTCACAATTCAAATTGTAAATAGGCACAGGAGATAATTTCCTCTACGACAAACAAAAGTTTTCACATTATAGTAATTCAAAACCAAATATTAAACTTCACAATCAACTAATCACACACAAAACGACAAACTAAAAATTTAAATAGATGAACTTCAAGTTTAAAAAGTCAACATGCATAAAATGAAAATTGACGGACAACATTAGAAACTTACCGGGTCAAGAACGTTGGGTTCAGGGCTATAATCAGCAGTGAGAAGAAAATAGGAAGCAGTGACAGTAGCCACCATAGTCGTCCTTCTTACGAGTTTATCAATTCTGGGTTCATTTTTTCTTAGGGAATTATTGATAGCAAATGCATCATCCACAACAGTATATTTCACAAATTCACGCAAAGTCTTGGTCTTATCCTCAATTTCAATCGACGTGTATGCTTTTATATTGAAAATTTTTGCTTTCAATATTACATCTGCACTTCCAAGTCAAACAAAAACAAGAACTTGACCACTGATCGGAGCTCGAAACCTCGCCGCAAAGCTCAAACGGAACCCCACAAACTTCCAACTTCGAACTTGGTTTGACAAAGACAGAAGCCCGCTATTTTGAGGTTGAAACGAAGCTCTGTTTTTGCTGGTTTTGGCTCGATTTCTCTATGTTTTCTGGGCTGATTTTGGAAGATTTTCTGCTGGATTTTCGTTGCCTTTTAGATCTGTTTTTGGGCTTATTTCCGTTGGGTAATGGGACTTATTTTGGGGTCAGTTTTATGGGGATTTAGAGGAAAAAGGAGAGGAAATCAGCTGCCATTTTTTTGTTCTCGTTCAGTGTCGTTCAATGGGATGCCGCTGCTACTAGTTTAGAGTTGCAGGAATTGCAATTTAGTTTAGGGTTTCTATAATTGGGTATTTTATATGGAGTTGGGAAGGGAAGATGACCATTGGATTAGAAGGAAATAAATGGTTAGGATTAAATCTTGCACTTAAATGGGCTAATGGGTTGAGAAGAATAAGTCTTTGTCTTGTTGGGTTAAAATATGGTAGAAAGACTAAAACAATGTAATGTACTTATAAAATATAAAATTATATCTTAATTAATAAAATAAACTACTAAAATAAAACTAAATATAAAAACTGAAACTATATTTTTTTGTATTTTCTTTTAATTTTTACATATTAAAACAATAAAATTAAACTAATAAAGTGGTAGTAAAAAAATGGATTAAAAATCTATAATAACTCAAGCAAATATTTAACATAGGAATAATGCCTTCCTGATCACTTAAATTTGTAGGGCTTTTGAAAGCCGATACACAAACTTTGGATTTTGCCATTTGAACACTCCAACTTGACAGAATGGATAATAATAAATACATTTGACCGTTGACCATGCCTATGTGGAAGCACTACAGATGACATGGCTAAACTGTGTGCAAATCACGCTCCCAAGACACGTGAATAATATTGTTTTTACTTAAAAAAATTAGAATTAGAATAAAATATAAATAAAAATGAAAAATGAAAAAAAAAGACTTTTCCAATTTTTTCATACTCCCAGGTGTCCACCATGGATTAAGTGATGCTATCATATGAGTAAGTGATGCTACGAACTTCACCAGACCATGCCGGAGCATGTAAGTTCAAAATCCTAGTGAAAAAGGCTGAGTAGAACTAGAGGGTGCATTGGCATTTGGTCGAACACTGTTATATGAACAGTGCATAGAATGACCATTTTGGATATTCGAAAGATTTGGCCCATGTAAGATCTGGTTTGAAGGTTTGGAAACATTCTCCTGAGGAGCAGGAGTAGTTTGGCATTGGTTTTGAGTCCTTTGGTTTGCCTGATCACCTTGCCCGACCAACTGGTGAAGTTTTGAGTTTTCCACTTGGTGGTGATGGTTGATTTCTTGAATGGATTGAGCTGAATCTTTACATAGAGGATCCATGGGTGTAGTAGAAGGGATTCCAATTGGAAATTGGTCTCCAATGGCCAAGAATTGATAGGGGCATTTCGTCGAACACCTTGGTCAACCGGACTGCCTGAGCTATTGGATTGTAAAATTGGAGGAATTGGTTGGTACCCATATGAAATTGGAAGTGTACGATCATTCTCCTCATCAAGGGGAACATTTTGGTACCTTTCTTTTCCAATTTGGATACCTGGAACACCTTGCGCATTCATTTTTGCCTCGCCGGAGTTCTGCTGCTCGTCGGAGGGGATGATTCCCATGGTGGAATTGTCGAACTATGTTTCAGGCGTTTTTTTTTCCTTTTTGTATTTGTTACTTTTTTTCTGATTTTATATTTAAAAATGGGACCCACAAATAACACATGGCAAGTAATAAATAACTTAGCATGATGTGTTGTACATGTCAGCGCAATTGATATACACGCTCTGGTGGATGTGTTTATTATTATCCATTTTGTCAAGTTGGAGTGTTCAAATGAGAAAATTCAAAGTTCGTATATCGACTTTCAAAAGCCCGACAAGTTTAAGTTGCCAGGAAGCCATTACGCCTTTAACATACTACAACTAACTTAAAAATTATGCGGGTCAAAAATTACGTGCTTACAGTTTTGTGTCTTGTTTTTCTTTCCTTCTATTTTACTAACTTGTGTGAGTTAATCGATTCAGGTACAAAATGACAAATAATGATAATCTTGGAAATGCTATCCCGAGGGAGGAGGTAGATGGTAATGGTGAAGAAGAGGTACATCTTGTACCTCAAGCTCAAAGAAGACATTCCAGAACCTCCCCCAGCTCCTCCAAGAGTGGCTCCTCGGGTGCTTCCAAATGAAGGATATGCAAGTGCAATTGCCCCACCTCGGATCTAGGCGGGCAATTTCCAGATTACAATGTGTTGTTGACTTTATTTGAGCAGCGAGGGTACTTCACAGGCGCTTGATCGTGGCCAACCCTGCACTACTATTGAATAACGAGAGAGGTCGAAGCAGCTTTTGTCACACCCCCTTTTTCCTATACCCCCGAGAAGGAGTGTATAAGAGAGTTTTTCCAATTAAAGGACAATCACAATGGGATTCGTTTATTTAAAGATTCAGAGTCGCCACTTGGGATAATTTATGGTGTCCCAAGTCACCGGTTCAAATCCCAAATCGAGGAAAAGATTGACTCTGTATTGTAGCCTGCGAACCAGAAATCCGGGTAAGAAATTCTGTTAACCCGGGAGAAGGTGTTAGGCACTCCCGAATTCCGTGGTTCTAGCACGGTCGCTTAACAATTTATACTTGGCCTAATTATCTGACTTATTACACGTTTTAAACTTATTGTGTATTTTTAGCTTTTATAACCGCTTTTAGCTTGATTATTTGTAATTATAGAATTGTCTTGAAACGAATCACGCGTACGTATATTCATTTTATTTTTGCATGTAAGGAATCATATCACGCGTACGTGTACATAATTAATAACACTTTTGGCGCGTCAAAATCATGTTACGCGAACGTGTCCACGATTAATAATTCTTTTGTCGATTTATTAAGAAATATTTGGTTGAAGTTGCGCGAACGCATCCCTCAAGTCACTTTTTAGAATCAAATTCGCCATCATGTTACGCGAAACGTATACGTAATCACAACACTAGTCTAAATCGAGCCTAAAGCAAACTACGAGTGTTCATTTTTTAGAAATTGTAATCGTGTCACGCCAACGTGTACACAATTGAATTAATAATATTTTTATTATTACTAAAATTGTGTCGCCCAAAGTTGCGCGAACGTGTACTTTGACTTATATTTGGAAATCATAATTACGTCACGCGAACATCGAAAATCCTAAAGATTGCCTATCCGGGTGTTGGCGGCCTAAGCATTTCCCTAGCAATAAGCAACAAAGTATAGTAATAAAACGTTTCAAATCCAAATTGTCACTCACGCTTAAATCTAATCCTTCTGTCGAAGCCTATAGTTTATAAAATACTAAAAATTGCAACTGATGGTTAATAAAGGAAAGCAAAAAGAACATTTTAACGCTCGATATGCTTCTACTAGGATGAGAGTTGCTAACTAGTGTTCAAATAGTCCTTTTAGCATTTAAAGTTGAAGAAAGAGATTAAATGTATCATTTGCATGATTTAACAAAAATGGCATGCGAACAAAAATAAAAAATAAAAAAATACATGTACTAGTATTTTGTCTAGAGACAAATCAATTCTAGAAAGGGGAAAACATGTGTATGCTGGTTTTATCTAAAGCCGCAATTCTTTTCATTTTTGAGTTTACTAACAAAGACTAACTCTTAACCCAAACAAAATCAAAATCTATGTAAACACTCACAAACCATTTAAATGCAAAATTGTTGGATCAATTCTGTCCATGAGTCTTTTAACCAAGATAAAAGTTCAACCACAAATCTATATAGCTCAATATTCACTATTGTTAACATTGCTAATTTTTATTCAATATAAGATCTCATTTGAGATTTCATACAACTAAAATAAGATTAACTTCAACCATAGACTCAATTAACAATTAACAACAAAAAAAACAATCAAATTAGATGAACAACATCAACCAAACCACTAAAATTTCATTCATAACAGTCCCAACACACAAGTATTTGAGAAGTAGTTCCTCTAATCTAGAATTAAAATAACAAAAATCAAAGTTCAAACATCTTCCTAAAATATACGGCATAAGTCATGATTGAATACAATAATGTTCAGGTAATCAAACTAATTTAGACAAGAAAACACATGAACAAATCATTCAAAACAGAGGCCATTTATTCACTATCTAAATCAACTACATAGCTTCCCTTTACATCTCATATGCTACTCAAATGCTGAAGCATACCTGGAAAATGAGAGGAAGTAAGAAATGTGAGATCAGTAGCCAAGCAGCAGCAGTCACAGCTATGAAATAGTGCCCAGAACCAATCAAACAGTAACCAAACAACAGAATTTAGAACAGAGCTTTCAGAACCCCCAAATTCAGACCATTTCTCAACTCAAGTGCAGAATGTAAAGCTTTTAGAGATTTTAGCTCATTAAAAAGATCAAAAAGACCCACTTGATACAGAATTTGATCGATTTTTATCAAGCAAAAGTGCTGGAAATCAGCGCAGTTTCAGAACTTCAGCCGTTTTTGGTTTTCTGGATTTTCTATCTCTTAAAGTCTCTGAGCTCTCCTTGATCTATCTTTGTACTCTATCTCTCTATATTCTTAAGCTCTCTTTCTGTATCTTTTTTCTGTCCTCCTCTCCGTCTGTTCAGCTCTTTTAAATAGACAATTAGCTTAGTGCCTTCTCCATTACCAATTCACTTTTTCATTTCTTAATTGTCCACTGATTCAGTGCTTTTAATTAATTCGGTAATGCAATTTCTATCCTACCACTATTAGAAGTTTCTCAATTAGTGACCACTTGCATAAATCAGTCAATTATTATACACATTTAACCAAATTCAAGATAATCTTTAATTTAACCGACTAAGTTATTAGACGAGATATGATTTCCAGATTCTAAACAAACTGACCACACGAACCTATGAAACCAAGAACAAATTCATCAACATTCTAAAAAAAACAAACAACGAACATAAAATAGTTTATGCTAGAAGATTGGTCGAGTTTTCAATTGAAATCGACCAGAGAAAAGAAAAAGAGATGAGGAAAGACGAACATCAGAATAATACCAATTAAACTATAAATATAGAAAATAGGACCGAAGAACTCACCGGTCAGTAGTAACTGAAGAAAACCTTCGAATCTTCAATTTTTGACTTTAACTGTGTGTTCTTATCAAGAATACACAGATAAAGTCAGAATTAGCTTAAATGTTCGATGAATCTTGACTTTGCAGTTTTAGGTTTGAAGCTTAGATTCATTATTCGACAAGTTGTGGTTTGATTCGAAGGTAACGGAACGTGGATTAGGGAAAATGGGGTTGTAGTGGTCAAGGGGTGTTAGTTTGGGGTTGATTGGAGGTGGCGCCGCCACCGGAAGGCGAGGGTAAATGGTGGTGGCTACTAGGGTTCATAGCCTAAAATCAAGATTCGAACCGTTTTAAGGGTGTTCGAAGGAAACTAACTATGGATTATGAAAGAAGAGATCAAGGGGGTTCTGGGGTGTGAGTTTGATGGTGAACGGAGTCGGCGCTGCCGGCGACAACCAGTGGAAATTAGGGCGGCGGGCCTCTAGGGTTTGGGGAATTTGAGAGAGACGAGGGTAACTGAGGGGGGTGGGGTCTGTTTGGACAAATATATATTGGGGTGAAATTGGATCCAGGCCGTTCGATCAAACGAGATCAACGGCTTGGATCATCTGACTAATTGGAACGACGTCGTTTGAGTGATTTAAAGACCGGATCAGTCTCAGATGAAATGGGTCGGGGTCGGGTAATGGGCAAAGCTTTGGGCCGTTCGATCAAATGAAATTGACGGCCCTGATCAAAACGTGTCCAAACGACGTCGTTTGGTTCTGGTAGGGGTGGACCGGGTAGGGAACGGGTTAGGCTAGACTGGGGATCAGGTCTGGCTGGGTAATTGTTTGGGCTATGGGATCTTTTGGCCCAGATTTGATCTCCTCTATTTTATTAACTCTTTTTTCTTTCAAAAATTAAAACTAAAATCCTAATTAAATTATAAAACACCAAATTAACTTAAAAATACTAATTAACTCTAACTAATAATTATCACAAATAATTAAATGCCAAATTAAAAGAAAATCACACAATTTGACTAAAATTACAAAAATATGTTATTATTTTTTGAATTTTCATTTTTGTAAAACACCAAATTATTAATTAATTCCAAAAAAATGTAAAAATTAAATCTTAAATGCCAATGCTATATTTTTGTATTTTTAATGCATTAATAAAATTAAACATGCCCATAAATATATGCAAACAATCAGGAAAATCACACAATAATTCCTAAAATAACACATAATTAAAGACAAAACCTAATTTTAGCAATTATTTTGGAGTAATTCGTATGAGACAAAAATTACGTGCTCACAGCTTTTACCCGATGAGGTCGGGATTGATTTCCACAGGGAGCTAGATATTGGAGTTGAGTTTCTATCTAAAGTGGAGTTGTGTATTTGTTCCTAATTGCACATTTACACATTTTTGGTTTTGATTATAACTCTAATTTTATAATGCTACAATGCTAAATTAAGCTAAATAAGGCTAAGGTTAAACTATTGCAAGTTGTTCAGATAGATTTAAGACACTAGGGTAGTGACTTTCTCCTTGAGACAACCCGGTCAGTCGTCTCATGAGTTACCACTCCATTTTCCCTATTTCTGCTTCTTTATGGTTTGTTATCCGTGTTTTATGGTATCGGGTTGGTCGGATCGAATTCGGAATGATTTTTGTAAGGTTTGAGACACTTAGTCTCTTTTAAGAAAGTTTAAGTTGGAAAAGTCAACCGGATATTGACTTATGTGTTAGAGGGCTCGGATGCGAGTTCCGATGGTTTGGTTAGCTTCGGGAGGTGATTTGTGGCTTAGGAGCGTGATTGGAATGAATTTTGGAAGTCCGTAGTAGATTTAGGCTTGAATTGACAAAGTTGATATTTTGGCGATTTCCGATTGATAGGCGAGATTTTGATATAGGGGTCAGAATGGAACTCCGAGAGTTGCAGTAGTTTCGTTGTGTCATTTGGGATGTGTGTGCAAAATTTCAGGTCATTCAGACGAGGTTTGGTTAGGTTTTTGATTGAAAGCGTAATTTAGAAGATTTTAGAAAGTTTGGCTTGAATCTAATGTGTTTTGGGTGATTTGATGTTGTTTGAGGTGTTTTGATGATTGAAACAAGTTTGAATAAGGTATTGGGATATGTTTGTAGTTTTGGTTGAGGTCTCGGGGGCCTCGGGGTGCTTTTGGATGGTTGACGGGGAGTTTGAAACCTTGTTGCAGCTGCTGAACTATGCTGCTTCTGGTATTTTCGCACCTACGGATTGGGGACTACATGTGCAACGCCGCATGTGCGGGAGATAGCTCGTAGAAGCGGAAAAGGGTCTGAAGAGCTGGAACCACAGAAGCGGCTAAGAGGACCGCATCTGCGAAACTGCAGATGCGGATAATGAATCGCAGATGCGGAAATAGGAGTTCAAGTGAGGAGCCGCAGAAGCGGTTATTTGGCCGCATATGCGGTACTGCAGAAGCGGTAATTTGGCCGCAGATGCGGAAAGGTTTGGGCAGAACATATAAATTGTCTTATTCGCGAATTTGAGTTATTTCACCATTTTTAACTTCGGCTTGTGAGCTTTTTGGGAGAATTGAAAAAGGGATTTCAAGAGAACTTCATTAAGGTAAGCAGTTTGGACCTAAAACTCGTTCCTATGCTATTATTTCACGGATTAGAGCTAGAAATTATGGAAATTAATGGTGAAAATTGGGGAAACTAGGTCTTGAGAACTTAAGTCTTTAATTGTGGATTTGAAGACCCATTAGGGGTCGGATTTGAGAACTTTTGATATGTATGAACTCGTGGGAGGATAAGGATTCCGTTGATGCACAAATTATTGAATTCTGAGTTGTGGGACCGAGGGTCGGGTTTTGGTAATTTCGGGATTTGTGCCATTTATTGATTGTTTTCGCTTGGGCTTTGTTCCTTTGGCATATTTTGACGTCCTCGTTCTGATTTTGGATAGATTTGACGCGCGTCGAGGCCGATTCGAGGGGTAAGGGCTTCGCGAGCTAGAGTTTTAGCCGGTTCGAGGTGAGTAATGATTTTAAATGACGTTCTGAGGGTTTGAACCCCAGATTTGCACATCGTAATGCTATATTGAGGTGAGGCACATGCTCGATGACTAGCGTGGGGTCGTGCACTATTGGGGATTGTGACTTGGTCTACCTCGATTTTTGATTTTACCGCGTATTTGATTGAAAACTATTTTCTATCATCAATTTTTGGGCTGAATGCCATATTTGGGCCTAGTGCCAACTATTTGAACCCTTCGGGAATTTTTATTGGTATTTCCTCACTGTTTTGACTTTGTACTTGAACTCAGTCATGTTATTTTGCACGGTTTTACTACTCAACCATGTTTACTCAGTTTTAAGACTTAAATGATATTTTAAATGATGTTTGGGCTAAGAAACACTGTTTTACTATTGACCGAGGGGCTTGTGAGAGTTTTTGACTAAGTAAGGCCAAGGGTCTATATTGTGAGGAAACACTAATACTGATTTGAGGTCGAGGGCCTAAAATATGTACGCCATGAGGTGGCTTGATTGATATGAGGCCGAGGGCCTAGTTTTGATGGCACGAGATGGCTAGTTATTGCGCTTGGGCCGTAAGGGGCCCCTCCAGGAGTCTGCACACCCCCAGTGAGCGCGAGTACCCATTGTGATGTGAGATTGAGCCCGAGAGGCTGGTATTGTTCTGAGATGTTGCCCGAGGGGCAGATTTGTGTATACTGCACCCGAGGGGCGAACTTCTATTTGTTTACTTTACCTTAACTACCTGTCAATTACTTATTTACTTGTGGAAGGAGAATTTTACTTGATGTTTACTGGTTTTACTATTTTTAAATGATTTTACTGCATCATTATAGAATGCTTTGTGCTTTACATATTTTCTTACTTTCAGTCGTTATTTACATTTGTTACTCACTGAGTTGGAGTACTCACTTTACTCCATGCACCCTTTGTGCACATTCAGGCATAGCTGGTCCAGCCTCCGAGTGTTGATTCATTCCATCTTCAAGCGGATCTTTGAGGAGTCTTTAGGTAGCTATTGGCATTCGCAGCCTGGAGCTCCTCCCTATCTTTTTCCTTTATGTTCTTAGTTCAGTAGTTAAAACTCTGTAGTTACATTTGAGGATTCAGCATTGTGAGATACTCATGACTTGTGACACCCCGGTTAGGGCTGTGTCGGGTTGTACTCCGCACCTTATTGATATTATCTGCTACTTATTATCATTAAATCATGTTTTAGACTACTTTTGTGTTGATTAGCTATTTTAAAAGTGAATTGGGTTTAATTGGCTGGCCTTGTCTTCACGAGAGGCGCCATCAAGATCGGGTTCGGGTTTAGGGTCGTGACAAGTTGGTATCAGAGCCTAGGTTACTTAGGTCTCACGAGTCATGAGCACGTTTAGTAGAGTCTCACGGATCGTTACAGAGACGTCTGTATTTATCCTCGAGAGGCTGCAACACCTTTAGGAAAAACTTCATATTCTTGAAATTCCTGTCGTGCGAACTTGTTGATCGAGTACTAAACTTCTGTTATTCTATTCTCTCACAGATGGTGAGGACACGCGCTACCAGACTGGGTGGACTACCACCAGTGCCACCAGCTATGGCCACCAGAGGTCGAGGACGCGACCGTGGTTGTAGTAGGGGCAGAACAGCTAGAGTAGCACCTGCTGATCCACCAGTTGCCCTAGTTCAGGATCAGGTCCCAGTTACTGACACTTCTGCAGCACCAGCTCAGGCACCAGTTGTGCCCATCGTGATTCCAGGTCTTCAGGAGGCCTTGGCTTAGATATTATTAGTTTGCACTGGCCAAACTCAGGCGGTTTCAGCCACTATAGCCGAAACTACTTCTCAGGCCAGGGGAGGCAATCAGACTCCCGCCGCTTGGCGCACCTGAGCAGGTCGTGCAGGGACTTCAAATGCTGGGGGCGCATCTAGCTCAGCCGGTTACAGCTGATCAAGACTATGTAGTTCCTGCCATGCCGGAGGATGAGTAGCGTAGGTTGGAGAGATTTGGTAGGCTTCAGCCTCCAACCTTCAGTGGTGCAGAGGGCAAGGATGCCCAGGGCTTTTTGGAAAAGTGTTAGAGGATGCTTTGTACAACAGGTATTCTAGAGACCAGCGTGGTCACTTTCGCCACTTATCAGTTTTCAGGAGCTGCTTTCACCTAGTGGGAGGATTTCGAGAGGCGTAGGCCTGTTGGTGCAACACCCCTTACCTGGCAGCAGTTTTCTGTTCTTTTTCTGGAGAAGTATGTGCCACAGTCTTGCAAAGAGGAGCTACGTAGGCAGTTTGAGTGGTTGCATCAAGGGGAGATGACCGTGTCGCAGTATGAGATAAGGTTCTTTGAGTTGGCTCATCATGCCATCTGGTTGGTCCCGACAGATAGAGTGAAGATTAGGAGGTTTGTTGATGGTCTTACTTATCAGCTCTATATTCTCATGACCAGGGAGAGGGTGACTGGTGCTACTTTCGAGGAAGTTGTGGATATCGCCCGTGAGATTGAGTTTGTTGGTCGCCAGGAGCGAGAGGATAGAGAGGCCAAGAGGCCTCGAGGATCTGGCAGTTATAGTGGTGCTCCTTCGAGGGGTTAGTTTCAGCACGACAGAGGCCGTTCATTTAGGTCTGCGCAGCCAGCTCGCCCAGGTTATCGTGGGGCGTCTTCAGGTCATGGTTATCATGGTTCTCAGCAGGGCCAGTCATCACTTAGTGCCCTTCCAGCTCAAAGTTTGACCTGTGCTCCATTAGTTCAAGGCTCTTCTATGCCGAGTGCATCTGCTAGTCACTCCGGTGCGAGGGGTTCCCTTTAGTCCCCTTCTCCAGCACCTGGGAGTTGTTATGAGTGTGGTGAGATGGGCCACATGTGGAGGCAGTGTCCTCGTCATGTTGCTAGTTCGTCCCAGCAGAGGGGTCACTCATCGGCTTCAGCGCCAGTTTCTTCACCACTACCCATTCAGCCAGCTAGGGGTGGAGCTCAGTCAGCTAGGGGTCGCCCTAGAGGGGAAGGTTGATCAAGGGGCGGTCAGGCCCGTTTCTATGCACTTCCAAGTAGACCCGATGCTATTGCTTCAGATGCTGTTATTACAGGTATTGTTTTAGTCTGCCACAGAGATGCCTCTATATTATTTCATCCCGATTCCACCTTTTCTTATGTGTCATCATACTTTGCTCATTATTTGGGTACGCCTTGTGAGTTTCTTGCTTTGCCTGTTCATGTATCTACCCCGGTGGGCGATACTGTTGTTGTAAACCGTGTGTACCAGTTGTGTGTGGTGACTATTAGGGGTCTGGAGACCTGAGTGGATCTATTACTATTGAGAATGGTGGATTTTGATGTCATTTAGGGCATAAATTGGTTATCTCCATGTCATGCTATTCTGGACTATCACGCTAAGACAATCACATTGGCTATACCGAGAGTGCCACGGTGGCGAGGTGTGACTGATTATGTTCCTAGTAGAGTGATCTCATTCTTGAAAGCCCATCGTATGGTTGGGAAGGGTTATCTTTCAAA
The DNA here is from genome assembly GCF_000393655.2 of Nicotiana sylvestris. Taxonomy (NCBI): domain Eukaryota; kingdom Viridiplantae; phylum Streptophyta; class Magnoliopsida; order Solanales; family Solanaceae; genus Nicotiana; species Nicotiana sylvestris. The sequence goes on from NC_091061.1 coordinate 175,961,040, forward strand.
TCTAGAATTTGTGAGGGATGTCAGAGCTGAGAATCCCAATATTGATTCTGTTCCAGTTGTGAGTGATTTTCCCGATGTGTTTCCTGCAGACCTAACGAGCATGCCACCGGACAAGGATATTGATTTTGGTATTGATCTAGTGTCGGGAACTCAGCCCATTTCTATTTCGCATTATCGTATGGCACCAACAGAGTTGAAGGAATTAAAAGAATAGCTTTAGAACTCCTAGATAAGGGGTTCATTCGGCCTAGTGTGTCACCTTGGGGTGCGTCGGTTATATTTGTGAAAAAGAAGGATGGCACTATGAGAATGTGCATTAATTATAGGCAATTGAACAAAGTAACAATTAAGAACAAGTATAATTTGCCTTGCATTGATGATTTATTCGACCAACTTTAGGGAGCGAGGGTGTTCTCCAAGATTGATCTCTGTTCAGGTTATCATCAGTTGAAGAACAGGGATTCGAATATTCTTAAAACAGCTTTCAGGATCCGATATGGTCACTATGAGTTCTTGGTGATGTGTTTTGGGTTGACCAATGCCCCAGAAGCATTCATTATTTGATGAACAGCGTGTCCCAGCCTTACCTCGATTCGTTTGTCATAGTCTTCATTGATGATATTCTGGTATATTCGCGTAGTCAGGAGGAGCACGCGGAGCATTTAAAAGTTGTGTTGCAGAGATTGAGGGAGGAGAAACTTTATGCAAAATTCTCCAAGTGTGAGTTTTGGCTCAGTTCAGTGGCTTTCTAGGGGCACATGGTGTCCAGGGAGGGTATTCAGGTTGATCCGAAGAAGATTGAGGCGGTTCATAGTTGGCCCAAACCGTCCTCAACCCCAGAGATTCGCAGCTTTCTTGGTTTGGCAGGTTATTATCGCCGTTTTGTTCAGGGATTCTTATCTATCGCATCGCCCTTGACCAAGTTGACTCAGAAGGGTGCTTCATTTGTATGGCCAGGCGAGTGTGAGGAGAGCTTTCAAAAGCTCAAGACAACTTTGACCACAGCTCTAGTGTTAGTTTTGCCATCAACTTCAGGTTCATATACCGTGTATTGTGATGATTCAAGAGTTGGTATTGGTTGTGTATTGATATAGGAGGGTAGAGTTATTGCTTATGCTTTTCGTCAGTTGAAACCCCATGAGAAGAACTACCCCGTTCATGATCTGGAGTTGGCTGCCATAGTTCACGCCTTGAAGATTTGGAGGCATTACTTGTATGGCGTATCTTGTGAGGTGTTCACTGATCATCGCAGTCTTCAGCATTTGTTCAAGTAAAAGAATCTTAATTTGAGGTAGCGGAGATGGTTGGAGTTGCTTAAGGATTATGATATCACTATATTGTACCATCCGGAAAAGGCCAATGTGGTGGCTGATGCCTTGAGCCGAAAGGTAGCGAGTATGGGGAGTTTGACATATATTCCAGTTGGGGAGAGACCTCTTGCGGTTGATGTTCAGGCTTTGGCCAATCGGTTCGTGAGGTTGGATATTTCGAAGCCCAGTTGGGTGTTGGCTTGTGTGGTTTCTCGGTCTTCTTTATATGATCGTATCAGAGAGCGCCAGTTTGATGATCCACATTTGCTTGTCCTTAGGGATAGAGTTTAGCACGATGATGCCAGAGATGTGACCATTGGTGATGATAGGGGTGTTGAGGATGCAGGGCCAGATTTGTGTGCCCAATGTGGATGGGCTTCGAGAGTTGATTCTGGAAGAGGCCCATAGCTCGCGGTATTCCATTCATCCGGGTGCCGCGAAGATGTATCAGCATCTTAGACAATATTATTGGTGGAGAAGAATGAAGAAAGACATTGTGTTATTTGTAGCTCAGTGTCTCAATTGTCAGCAAGTGAAATATGTACATCAGAGACCGGGTGGCTTGCTTTAGCATATGGATATTCCCGAGTGGAAGTGGGAGAGGATCACTATGGACTTTGTTGTTGGACTTCCACGAACTTTGAGGAAGTTCGATGCTATTTGGGTGATTGTGGATCGGCTGACCAAGTCCACACACTTTATTCCAGTGTGTATTACCTATTCTTCAGAGTGGTTGACAGAGATCTATATCCGGGAGATTGTTCGGTTGTATGGTGTCCTAGTTTCCATCATTTCAGATAGGGGAACTCAGTTTACATCGCAGTTCTGGAGGTCTGTGCAGTGAGAGTTGGGTACTCAGGTTGAGTTGAGCACAACTTTTCACCCTCAGACAGATGTGCAGTCCGAGCGCACTATTCAGATATTGGAGGACATGTTGCGCGCTTGCATCATTGTTTTCGGAGGTTCATGGTATCAATTTCTACCGCTTGTGGATTTTGCTTATAACAACAGTTACCAGTCGAGTATTCAGATGACTCCATATGAGGCTTTGCATGGGAGGCGGTGTAGATCTCTAGTTGGTTGGTTCGAGCCCGGTGAGGCTAGGCTATTGGGGACAGATTTGGTGTAGGATGCTTTAGAGAAGGTGAAGGTAATTCAGGAGAGGCTTCGTACAACATAATCGAGGCAAAAGAGTTATGCTGACAGGAAGGTTCGAGATATGTCCTACATGGTTGGCGAGAAGGTTCTATTGAAGGTTTCACCCATGAAAGGTGTTATGAGATTTGGGAAGAAAGGGAAATTGAGTCCTCGGTTCATTGGGCCTTTTGAGGTGTTTCGGAGGATTAGGGAGGTGGCTTATGAGCTTGATTTGCCACCCAGCTTGCCGAGTGTGCATCTGGTATTTCATGTTTCTATGTTCCGGAAGTATATTAGGGATCCGTCTCATATTTTGTATTTCAGCACGGTTCAGTTGGATGATGATTTGACTTATGATGTGACGACCCGGCCAGTCGTCTCATGAGTTACCACTCTGTTTTCCCTATTTCTGCTTCTTTATGCTTCGTCATCCGCATTTTATGGTATCGGGTTGGTCGGATCGAATCCGGAATGATTTTGGTAAGGTTTGAGACACTTAGTCTCTTTTAAGGAAGTTTAAGTTGCAAAAGTCAACTGGATGTTGACTTATGTGTTATAGGGCTCGGATGCGAGTTCCGATGGTTCGATTAGCTTCGGGAGGTGATTTGTTGCTTAGGAGCGCGATCAGAATGAATTTTGGAGGTCCATAGTAGATTTAGGCTTAAATTGGCGAAGTTGATATTTTGGCGATTTCCGGTTGATAGGCGAGCTTTTGATATAGGGGTTGGAATGGAACTCCGAGAGTTACAGTAGTTCGTTGTGTCATTTGGGATGTGTGTACAAAATTTCAGGTCATTAGGACGTGGTTTGGTTGGGTTTTTTATCAAAAGTGTAATTTAGAAGATTTTGGAAATTTTGGCTTGAATTCGATGTGTTTTGGGTGATTTAATGTTGTTGAGGTGTTTTGATGATTGGAACAAGTTTGAATAAGGTGTTGGGATATGTTTGTACTTTTTTTTGAGGTCCCGGGCGCCTCGGGGTGGTTTCGGATGGTACGAGGAGTTTGAAACCTTGTTGCAGTTGCTGAACTATGCTGCTTCTTGTATTTCCGCACCTGCGGATTGGGGACCGCATGTGCGACGCCACACGTGCGGGAGATAGCTCACAAAAGTGGAAAAGGGTTTGAAGAGCTGGAACCGCAGAAGCAGCTAAGAGGACCGCATCTGCGAAACCGCAGATGCGGATAATGAATCGCAGATGCAGAAATATGAGTTTAAGTGAGGAACCACAGAAGCGGTTATTTGGCTGCATATGCGGTACCGCAGAAGTGTTAATTTGGCCGCAGATGCGGAAAGGTCTGGACAGAACATATAAATTGTCTTCTTCGCGAATTTGAGTTATTTCACCATTTTTGACTTTGGCTTGGGAGCTTTTTGGGCAAATTGAAAGAGGGATTTCAAGAGAACTTCATTGAGGTAAGGAATTTGGACCTAAATCTCGTTCCTATGCTATTATTTCATGGATTAGAGCTAGAAATTATGGAAATTAATGGTGAAAATTGGGGAAACTAAGGCTTGAGAACTTAGGCCTTTAATTGTGGATTTGAAGGAACATTTAAGGTCGGATTTGAGAACTTTTGATATGTATGAACTCGTGGGAGGATAAGGATTCCGTTGATGCAAAAAATTATTGAATTCTGATTCGTGGGCCCGGGGGTCGGGTTTTGGTACTTTCGGGATTTGTGCCCTTTATTGATTGTTTTCACTTGAGCTTTGTTCCTTTGGCATATTTTGGCGTCTTCGTTCTAATTTTGGATAGATTCGACGCGCGTGGAGGCCGATTCGAGGGGCAAGGGCATCGTGAGCTAGAGTTTTAGCCGGTTCGAGGTGAGTAATGATTGTAAAGGATGTTTTGAGGGTTTGAAACCCCGAATTTGCGCATCCTAGTGCTATATTGAGGTGAGGCACACGCTCGATGACGAGCGTGGGGTCGTGCACTATTGGGGATTGTGACTTGGTCCGTCCCGATTGATGATTTTACCGAGTATTTGATTGAAAACTATTTGCAATCATCATTATTTGGGCTGAATGTCATATTTGGGCCTAGTACCAACTATTTGAACCCTTCGGGGATTTTATTTATATTTCCTCACTGTTTTGACTTTATACTTGAACTCAATCATGTTATTTTTCACTGTTTTACTACTCGGCCTTGTTTACTCAGTTTTAAGACTTAAATAATATTTTAAATGATGTTTGGGATGAGAAACACTGTTTTACTATTGCCCGAGGGGCTTGTGAGGGTTTTTGACTGAGTAAGGCCAAGGGCCTATATTGTGAGGAAACACTGATACTAATTTGAGGCCGAGGGCCTAAGATATGTACGCCACGAGGTGGCTTGATTGATATGAGGCCGAGGGCCCAATTTTGATGCCACGAGATAGCTAGTTATTGCGCTTGGGCTGTAAGGGGCCCCTCAAGGAGTCTACACAACCCCAGTGAGCGCAGATACTCATTGTGATGTGAGATTGAGCCTGAGGGGCTAGTATTGTTCTAAAATGTTGCCCGAGGGGCGGATTTGTTGATACTCTGCCCAAGGGGCGAACTTCTATTTGTTTACTTTACCTTAACTACCTGTCAATTACTTGTTTACTTGTGGAAAGAGGATTTTACTTGACGTTTACTGGTTTTACTATTGTTAAATGATTTTACTGCTTCATTATAGAATGCCTTGTGCTTTACGTGTTTTCTTACTTTCAGTTGTTATTTACATTTGTTACTCACTGAGTTGGAGTACTCAGTTTACTCCATGCACCCTGTGTGCAGATTCAGGCGTAGCTGGTCCCGCCTCCGAGTGTTGATTCATTCCAGCTTCAAGCGGATCTTCGAGGAGTCTTTAGGTAGCTATTGGCATTCGCAGCCTGGAGCTCCTCCCTATCTCTTTCCTTTATGTTCTTAGTTCAATATTTAAAACTCTGTAGTTACATTTGAGGATTCAGTATTGTTAGATGCTCGTGACTTGTGACACCCCAGTTAGGGCTATGTTGGGTTGTACTTCCGCACCTTATTGATATTATCCGCTACTTATTATCATTAAATCATGTTTTAGACTACTTTTGTGTTGATTAACTATTTTAAAAGTGAATTGGGTTTAATTGGCTGGCCTTGTCTTCATAAGAGGCGCCATCACGACCGGGTTCGGGTTTAGGGTCGTGACACTCCTAGGTGGTTAATTGACAGATTCTTGAGTCTAAGGCTAGATTGTCACATTTGGGGAGGATGATATAGCCATTGCACGATTCTACTCACTCTACACCACTCGGTGGTTTGAGTGATTTTGCCCGAATTGACTTTCTCAAGACCAATTGGGTATGAAAATTTGTGCAAGCAATTGAGGTTCAAGTCGGGTATTACTATCTCTAAGTTTAACCCTTTAATTGGGGCTATCAATCTCTTGAGTACGCCTCAATTCCTTATTGGACCAATTTCAGAGACTTAGGCTCTCTTTCTCAAGAAGATCCAAAGTCAACTAAACATAAACTAATGTTTGCAACCACCAATTCAACAATTAAACATGAAATTAGTCAAAATATCAAACATCCATAGTCAATCAAGCCCTAAAATACAAGACCCATCAATTACCCACAATAGGGTTGAGCCACAACCCTAGCTTATGGGTCTAGCTACTCATAATTATAGAAGAAAACAAAGAAATAGATGAAGAAAAGCTCATAATAATTAATTGCTAAATAAAAGTTGAAGATTCAATGTTTAATCTAAGCTAAAATGACTCAAAATGGTAAAACACTACTATTCACGAGAACATCTTTCGTCCAAAATCTATCTGATGACCTAAAAATGGGAAAAGAATCTATTTATGCTAGGCTGAAAATTCTGGACAAAAATACCCCAACGGGGCTAGTACGGACTGCATAAAATCGAGTGCGGCCGTACTAAGCTCTTGGCTTGAATATTCAGCTCTCTGAAGTTTGGCTTTGCGGACCGCACAAAGTCGAGTGCGGCTGCGGTGGCTTCTATTGCGGTCCGCAGAAAAAGGACCGCGGACCGCATTCACCAGTTCCTCCAAAATGCCATCTCTCTGAACCTTGGCTCTGCGGACTGCACGAAATTGAGTGCGGCCGCAATGAACCCAACGCGGACCGCTCAAAACCCTTTGCGACCGCATTGCCTTGTGTCCTGAAAAGCAACCTCTCTAAACTTCATCTTTGCGGACTGCACAAAATGGTGTGCGGCCGCACTAGCCCTATTTGACTGAGCTTGATCGTGTCTTGGTACTTGTGCAAGTTTCACTCCTTTTTGAGCTGGTTTTTGACACCTTGTCACCTTGTTGATCAAACCTGCAATCAAGCACAACTTGTGAGCTTTGGGACTATTTTGTACACATTTCTAATCAAAACTTCAGCAAGAAGGAGTTTAAAATGCATCATAATCCCTAGTTATCAGCGCTCCCCATCAGAATGCATATAAACATCTTAAAGGCTTTGTGGATACCTACTGGGGAAGCAAACAAACTAATGTGTCGGAGGATGTATCGAGATTGAGATTGTTCCCTTTCTCACTTAGAGGGAAATCTTTGGACTGGCTCATAAGACTCCCTAATCATTCCATCACTACGTAGGATGAGTTGGCTGATAAGTTCATAGCCAAGTTTTTCTCACTGGGACATATAGCTGCATTGAGGGATGAAATCTTAGCATTCAAATAGGAACTAAATGAGGCCCTTCATGAAATTTGGGATCGATATGGAACTATGGTCAAGGAATTCCCCAACAATGATATGACTGAAGAAATGATTCAACAGACATTTTATCGGGGTGTACACACGACCAATCAATGTGTGGTAAACTAGCTATCAGGGGGTAATTTCATGAAACTACCTTATGTTGAGGCTTGTGATATTCTTAATGAGAAGGCTGATACTTTCTCAGCTTGGAAAAGTCGAGCTAATGTGCCACAGGTGATCCCACTGTCATTCACCTGCACTAAGAGCTCCATGACCATGGCCAGGCAATAGCATAGTTGACTTCAACAGTGAACCAGTTGGCTAAAGCTCAATTGCAGCAAGTTCATGCGCCGAGACAAGTCAATACTATGTAAGGTGTAAACATGTTGGTCAACAAGAGGCGACAAATCAACAAAGTCAAGGAAATCCGGATCAATATGAACAAGGTAGCAGTGGTTTCAATCAGGATGATGGGTATGATGAGCAAAGTGAAGAAGTCTAGTACGTGAACAATTACCAAAGACAAAGGGGCAATGCTCCTAACCAACAATAACAGTAGAGATCCTAAGGAAACTGGGGGAATCAAAACCAACAGGGAAATAGCAAGTGGGGGAACAACAATCAGAATTGGGGCAGCAAGAACAACCAGGGCAACTGGAGTGGCAACAACAACAATTGGGGAGGAAACAACAACCAAGGGGGTTGGAATAATGGCAATCAAGGGAATCAGGGGCAAGGCTTTCAAAGACCTATGATGTATCAATAACCAAACAATCCGCCTCCATTTCCATCCCAAGGTCCTAGCTCGTCAAACTATGAGATGGGAATGATCGAGATGATGTTTGAACAAATGATGAAAAAGAATGCCGACTCTAATGCTTAGTTGGCATCCCATAATACTTCAATCCGAAACTTGGAGGTTCAACTTGGCCAGATTTCGCAATCTTTGAATACTCGCCCTAAAGGAGCTCTACCTAGTGATACGGTAGTAAACCCGAAGGGTGGGAACAATACTGGGCATGCAATGGTGGTGATCACAAGAAGCGGTAGAGGTGGTGAAGTGAAACAAAAGGAAGTTGTGAGTGATGAGGTTCAAGTAAAAGATGATGATGTTTCTATAGTTGATGAGCAAGTGAGCGAAGAGAATGTAAATGTAGAAGTGAGAATTGATATTCATGATAATGAGGTGGAGACCCAAAATGACATGAACCCGTCTAGGGAACACATTATAGACATGCCGGAAATGGTAGTCCCCAAGGTTAAGGCTCCCTTGCCAAGGCCTCCTCCACCTTACCCTTAAAGGCTTGCGAATCAAAAGAATGAAAACCAATTTAAGAAGTTTATTGAGATAATGAAAAGCTTGTCGATCAATGTTCCTTTGGTGTAAGCTCCTGAGAAAATGCCGGGTTACGCCAAGTTTATGAATGAATGGTGACTAAAAAGAGATCTATGGATTGTGAGGCCATCAAAATAACTCATCAAGTAAGTGCAATTGTGTACTCAATGGCTCCAAAGCTTGAAGGTCCTGGCGCTTTCACCATTCTATGTACCATTGGGAGTGCGGATTTTGCAAAGGTATTATGTGATTTGGGAGCAAGCATCAATTTGATGCCTTAATCCGTGTTCAAAACTTTGGGTATTGGTCAATCGAGACCTACTTCAATGAGGTTGCAAATGGCGAATGAAGAGGCCACTTGGTATTATCGATGATGTTCTTGTCTGGGTGGACAAGTTTATTTTGCCAATTGATTTTGTGATTCTTGATTACGAAGTCGACTATGAGGTGCCTATAATATTGGGAAGGCCTTTCCTAGCAACTGGGAAGGCATTGGTTGATGTGGAAGAAGGGGAACTCACCTTCCGGGTGGGTGACAAAAAAGTTGTCTTTCACGTGAGCAAATCAATGAGGCAGCCGAATAATATTGAAGTTTTCTCTTTTGTGGATCTTGTTACATGATAGTTGATGATACTAGTGCCATGGTCAATGTGGAGGATCCTTTAGAAGGGTATTGTTGAACCTTGATGTCGATGACGATGAAGGTCGGGTGGAGTGTGTCAATGCTTTGCACGAAATGGGTTCTTATTCTTATAAGCCCCGTAAGCTTTCTTTGGATCTTGAGAACAGAAAGTCTCTGCCAACAATGCCCTCAATCTAGGAACCTCCCATTTTGGAGTTTAAGTCTTTGCCTTCATACCTCAGGTATGAATTATTAGGCCCTAGTTCAACTTTAGCTGTTATTCGTACTTCTTGTTTTACTAACGTGCAGGTAGATGCCACACTGGAGGTGCTACAAAGAAGAAAGAAGGCAATTGGATGGACTCTAGCTGATATTCGGGGAATAGGCCCTGCATTTTGCATGCACAAGATTATACTTGAGGATGATGCCAAGCCCTCCATGGAACATCAAAAGAGGTTGAACGAGGCTGTGCAAGAGGTTGTCAAAAAGGAGGTGATCAAGTGGCTTGATGCAGGGGTTGTGTACCCCATCTAGGATAGTTCTTGGACTTCACCGGTGCAATGTGTGCCGAAGAAGGGTGGTATGACTGTGGTCACCAATGAGCAAAATGAGTTTATTCCCATCAGGACTGTCATCGGATGGAGGGTGTGTATGGACTACTGAAAGCTGAATAAAGTGACCCGCAAGGATCATTTTCCATTGCCATTTCTTGACCAAATGCTAGATAGACTTGCTGGGTGTGCCTTCTATTACGTTTTGGATGGGTACTTAGGTTACAACCAGATTTTGATTGCTCCCGAAGATCAAGAGAAAACCACCTTCACATGTCCGTATGGCACCTTTGCATTATCTAGGATGCCATTTGTTTTGTGTAATACACCGACTACCTTTCAGCGGTGTATAATGGCTATATTTACCGATATGGTGGAGGACTTCTTGGAAGTGTTCATGGTTGATTTCAGTGTTGTAGGTGATTCCTTTGATGAATATTTGAAGAATCGTGACAGTGTTGGCCCAATGTGAGGAGACTAATCTAGTGCTTAACTGGGAAAAATGTAACTTTATGGTCAAGGAGGGCATTGTCCTCGGCCATAAGATTTCAAAGAATGGTATTGAGGTGGACAAGGCAAAAATTGAAGTGATTTTAAAACTTCCTCCTCCTACTTCAACCAAGGGGGTTAGGAGTTTTCTTGGGCATATGGGGTTCTACAGAAGATTCATCAAAGACTTTTCTAAAATAGTGAATCCTTTATGTAAATTATTGGAAAAGGATGCAAAGTTCGTGTTTAATGATGAATGCATGAAAGCCTTTGAACTTCTCAAGTACAAATTGACAACCACTCCCATTATTACCACACCCAATTGGAGCTTACCGTTTGAGCTCATGTGTAATGCAAGTGATGTTATGGTAGGAGCGGTCTTGGGTTAAAGAGTAAACATGATGTTTCACCCGGTGTATTATGCAAGCAAGACAATGAATGATGCTCAAGTGAATTACACGGTGACGGAAAAAGAGTTGCTAGCAATTGTGTTTGCAATGGAGAAGTTTAGGCCTTATCTCATGGGTGCCAAGGTGATAGTTCATACTGACCATGCAACACTCCACTACTTGATGACAAAGAAGGATTCCAAGGCTAGGTTGATGAGATGGGTTTTATTGCTTCAAGAGTTTGAACTTCAGATTGTTGATCGAAAAGTAAGTGAAAACCAAGTGGCGGACCACTTGTTTTGCTTGGAGGGGGAGGGGAGGCCCCGTGATGGCCTCAAAATTAATGATTCATTCCCTGATGAGCAACTCCCCTCTGTATCTGTGAATAATATGCCTTGGTTTGCGGATGTGGCCAACTTTCTTGTGACTGGTATTATTCCGTGTGAGCTCTCTTCTAACCAAAGGAAGAAGCTCAAACAGGATAGCTTGGACTACTACTGGGATGCACCTTATTTGTTCAAAATTTGTAATGATGGTGTGAACCGTAGATGTGTTCCGGAAGAGGAGCAAATGAGTATTCTTGATGCTTGTCATTCCTCTCCCTATAGTGGTTACCATGGTGGGGTGAGGACAGCTTCAAAGGTGCTTAACTATTGATTTTATTGGCCTACAATGTACAAGGATGCGGGTGAGCTTGTGAAGAGAAGTGATGAGTGTCAAAGAGCTGGTGTAATTTCAAAGAAGGATGAAATGCCTCTCACCACTATTCTTGAGGTTGACATATTTGATGTGTGGGTCATCGACTTCATGGGACCTTTTGTGAGTTCATGTGGTAACACGTGCATTTTGGTGGCCGTTGATTATGTTTCCAAGTGGATTGAGGTCGTGGATTTACCCAACAATGAGGCCCGGAGTGTGATGGCTTTTCTCAAGAAGAATATCTTTACTCGGTTTGGCACTCCAAGAGCAATCATCAATGATGAGGGTTCTCATTTCTGCAATAAGGCATTTGACACTTTACTTGCAAGGTATGATGTCAATCACAAGGTTTCAACTCCTTACCATCCTCAGGCCAGTGGGCAAGTTGAGGTATCCAACAGGGAGATAAGAGAATATTGTCAAAGACTGTCAATGCAAATAGGACTGACTGGTCAAAAAACTAGATGATGCTTTGTGGGCTTACAGGACTGGTTACAAGACTCCAATTGGTATGTCTCCGTACCGGTTGGTGTTTGGGAAAGCTTGTCATCTACCTGTTGAGTTAGAGCACAAGGCCATGTGGTCTTTGAAGAAGATAAATCTTGGATGGGATGTTGCAGCCAATCTCCGGGTAGAGCAACTCAATGAGCTTGATGAGTTCTGGTTTCATGCCTATTCCAGCTCGTCCTTATACAAGGACAAGATGAAGTACATACATGACAAGTATGCCCGTAGCAAGGAATTCAAGGAAGGTGACTTGGTTCTATTATTCAACTCCCAGTTACGATTGTTCCCGGGAAAACTCAAGTCAAAATGGAGTGGTCCTTTTGAGGTGGTGCTTGTAACTCCGTTTGGTGCTCTTGATTTGAAAAACAAAAATGGTGAAATCTTTAGAGTTAATGGGCACAAAGTGATGCATTATCTTGGAAAGTTTGATGACAGCCACGCGGTGGAAATGATCCATCTCAAATTATTGATGGTAACCTGCGTCGTGTCGCGACGTTAAATCAGGCGCTTCTTGGGAGACAACCCATGTGTTTTTTTTTATTTTCTTGTTAGTGTAGGCTATGTTTTGAACTAACTGGTTGTGAGATATGTGTAGGAATGTTTGATGCAATGCAAGACTAAGCTGGAAAAATTGTGCAACAGTCTAAAGTTGGACCGCTGACAGCGCTCCATTTTTCACTGTCAGCGGTGGCCTTATCGTGAAGGCATAAATTGGCGGCGGACGCGGGACAGGAAAGTCCAAAATGAGACCTCTCTAAAGTTTCAACCGCGTCCATGGTGCTTTTATCGCGGTCAGCGGTGCCTTACAGCGACCGCGTACCATTTTTCTCTCTCAGTGGAGGTTTCAAACATGCAGCCTGTCTGTTCGTCTTCAGCACGGACCGCGGTAATTTTTCGCGGCCGCGCCAGGTGATTTGTGTGGGTCCCAAGTTATTTCTTTAAATATGAGATCTTTAAGCCTTTTACCCTTTTCGATCTTTTCTCTCTCAAAGCAAAAACTCACTGTTCATCTGAGCCCTAATCTGCAAAAACACAAAATTAGAGTCCATTTTCATCACACTACAAATCTGGTAATTTCACTCCTTTATTATTATTTAATTTTGTGCTTATTTCTCCTTTAATTGTTAGATTTTACTTCTTCTTCCTCTTTTTCTTTTAATTTTAACTTAGGGTTCATTAGCATTAATTAAATTAGGCTTAGAGAGTTAGGATTGGTTAATGAATACCTAATGGGGTTAACAATGTAGGTGATATTGATAAATGCATGAAAAATTTGAAACCCTAGGTTAACTCAGGTCGTTTTTTAATTCTGTGGCAGCGGAGCTTTTTCCATTGTTAGCGGTGCTTAGGTTCAGAGAAGCATATCATGGGTCCATGGTTGTGGTTGATTTTTCGGGGACAGCGGTGCACTTCCGCGACCTCACCCAATTTTCCGCGCCCAACAGTACCATAGAATCAGAGGGTGGGTTGTCTAATCCCCACACCTTCGCAGTTCGCGCTGCATTTTTTGTGGTCAGCAGCGCTCATGCCGCGGCTGTGCTCCTTTTTCCACTGTCTGCGGTCTGTAACTTTTTCAAGCACTATCAACTGTTGTTCTGCTTTTCTTCACTGCTTCTTCTAATACCAATACTAATTATTTTCCACTGATTATATTTGTAGACAATTGTTAAATCTAGAGGTGGCGGTGAGAAACAAAAGGGGAAAGCAGAGTCTTCCTGGGGAAGGGGACGAGGACAAATTAAGTTAACCCCAGCAGTACAGAAATCAATTGGGCAAATGAGCAAAAATATCAAAGTTGCATCCCACTCCGAGGGGAGAGAGTATGTTCCCTCCTGGGAGGCCTCAGAGAATAGCTCTGTACCCACACATATACCAGACTTCCGGGGGAGACTTAGATTGACAGACGAGCCTACACCACCAGCCTCTCTTACTACTCATGTTTCTTCTGAGTCGTCTGATGGCTTAGTAGAGAGTACTGATGGCTCAACTTCAACCTCACCTACAACTTCGTCACCTGGACAGGATCCCATAAATGTAGATGCTGAGGTATCGGATGACGTGAAAGGGGTGATACCCAGACTGGAAGTGTGGAAAGGACAAGAAACCCGGAGGTGTGGCAACAAAGGTTTGTCGGTGAGTTGGCATATCTCAAATTCACGGAGTAGTGGCTTCAAAAGTCACTCATACATGAGCGTCAGTTCATAAAGCAGGATCTACTGCCCCACAACTCCAATGTGAAGCAGCACTTCAATAAAAGAGTGGGATGGGAATACTTCACTAGCAATGTGCCGGATGCCAATGAGCACCTAGTCAAGGAGTTCTACGCCAATGCCTCCCACATCAAAAAGGGCTCATTTGTGACTAATATGCAGAATCTGAAGGTCAAATTTGACGAAAAGACTCTAAATGATTATCTTGGTTTCAATGATGAAAATGAGTCGATGTACTTAGAGAAGGTGGCAATGGATGAGGCAGCTCGCCCGTGGTTGGCATCACTACTTGCCCTCCCAGATACTACTCCAGTATGGTTGGCAGCAGGGGTTCCTATCTTGAGGAACACCCTAAATTTTGAGGCAATGGGTTGGAGACCTTTGTACGTAGTAGACCAGACCCCACTACTCATGACAGTGACATGCCGATTTCCCGGGAGATTATAGTGGCGGCTATAATGGCGGGGTTCCCGATCAATGCCAGGAATATCATGTCTAGGGTGATCACCAGAGTGGTTAACGAGGGAGTTTTCTTTACTCTCTAACCCTCTTTTTGATCTTATTTTTGGTTATTTAGCATTGAGTGCAATGCTAGTTTTTATTTGAGGGGGTGGTCCTATTTTGATTTGATGATTTGATAATGATGATTTTATTTTTCTTTATGCTTATTTTATACTTTTGGTATGTATATAACTTTACTATTTATGTTTTTCTACTTTTCATTATTTTTTCAATATCGGTATGTATATAAAGCTACTTTTCCATGTATATATTCATTCCCTCTAATTTATATTCGTCTAAATCCCCTATTGTACATATTTAGTTTACTTTCCGCATTTTACTTCATAACTTCTTTAGCAAGTTTCCTTAGTAGCATAGCTTCTTATTTCATTTAGTAGTTTCTTTTTCGGTTCGTAGCTTCTTAATTTACAAGTTTTTGTGATCAATAAGCCTTTGATTTTCTTAATGCCACGGTTCTTTCCAAAGGTGGAGTTTGTGTGGATCGGGTGGCTCTTCCCTAAGGGTTTGAGTCTGTTTTCTTTTCATTTTTGTGTAAATAGTAGTTAGTGAGTAATAGTGCTTCAAGCAAAGCTTCACTTGGGCCTAACACATTTACCTTTGACCTTATGATTAAAAACAAATTGGTTTGTATAGGATGGTGATAGTTGTGACCTTGAGACTCTTGTGTTGACTAAACAACCATCGAGTGGTTTCTCAAAACCATTTGTGTTGCTTAAAACTTAGCTAAGGTTGTTGTGGGACCTTGAGTCTGTCTCTTTAGCAATCCTATGGCTTGTGTGGTGAGGTATTAATTTGCAAGTCCAAGTCTTGTGCCAATAGGTCTAGAACTTTCCCTGAATGTTTGTCTAGGCGAAATCCTGAGTGTCGCCCGACTTGAGAAGTGATTATAGGATCACATTGATCCAAATTGAGACTTGAAAACATCCATAGCCTACCAAGAATGATATCCCTAGTCAACCTCGTTGAGCCATAGCCCTTATTCTTTCAATAACCATGATACAAGCCTTTATCCGTTCTAAATTGATCTTCTCTTGGCACCCGATCTTTCCTTAGCACAAGGCAAAAACATAAGTTTGGGGGGAGAGAGGAGGAATGCAAAAGTGATATAAGATAAAAAATGAAGAAAAGTAAAGGCAAAAAGAAAACGAAAGAAAAGCCAAAAAGTCAAAAAAAAAAGTGAACAATGTAGAAGAAATGAAGGGATTCAATAAAAGCAAAAGATAAAAGGCTAGGAAAGATTAGAAAGGAGAAAAAGGATTGATATGAATAAGAAAGAGTGATAGTGTGTCTCTCTAACCCCCAAGGAAGAAGTAAATGACTCAAAGAGTTAAGAAAATATGAGCCAAAATGAAGCAAATGAAGTGCTTAAGGAAAGATGAAACCTTCATAGACCAATATATCCTACCCTCAACCAAAAGCCTACATTACATTGCCGCAAAAGCCCTATGTGATCTTGAGTTGAGTGAGCTTACATTAGTGGAGACTCACATGAGGGACAAGCTTATGATACTTAGAGCCGGACTTGTGACCTTCATTTGAGAGAGATGAGTGTGTTTTTCACAATCCTCATTCTGAGTGCTGCAATCTAAAAGTAAGGTTTGCATATGGAGAGTCGAGGAGTATGAGTTTAGGATCCACAATGACCAATGTTATAGAAAGAGTTTCTTTGATGAGTTGAGTCAACTCTTGATGCTTTTATGTCGCACTATAGCCATGGTGCTAAAAAGGTTGTGTATTATTAATAATGCATTTGAGTTGAGTGTAATTGTTAGTCCCAATTGATTCTTGATGAGGTTACTTTAGCACAACTGAAATTTTCCTTTCTTTTATCTTGTGCAAGTGGGAATTACTTTGTTTGCTTGAGGACAAGCAAAAGCTTAAGTTTGGGGGAGTTGATAACTAGGGAATCTAACTTATTTTATGCTCATTTTTACTTATGTTTTGGATTAAAAGTGTGTACAAGTATTCCCGAAAGCTAACTAATTGTGCTTGTTTGCAGTGTTTGGTCAAAAAGTGACAAAGAAATCAAAACCAGCTCATAAAGGAGTGGAACCTGCACAAGTTCAAAGCTGAGTCAAAGGAGCACTGACAAAGAAGAAACTAACGCGGACACAGAGGGTCCACCGCTGAGGCAGTCTTGTTTACGCTCTCAGCGGTCGCAAAGTTCAGACAGTGATGTTTTGGGACTAACAAGTTACCGCTGCCCGTGGTGAAATTGCGTAGCAGCGGTCAAGTTAACCGCCCTCAGCGGAAGCGAGAATCAAAGAAACAAAAGTGGAGCTAAGAATTGAAGACCGCGTTCCGTGCTTGCTTTTGCATGGCCGCGGTAGCCTTATCACTGTAGCGGTCCTTTTTCCACTGTCAACGAAACCTTTGTAGGGGCATTTTTGTCCGAAAAATTTAGCTGTGTATAAATAGTTTTTTTTTTTGGATTTTTAGGTCATTAGTTTTTTTGTAGAGCACGTGAACTGCCTCTTTTTACCTTTTTAGTATAGTGGTACGTATTCCCACCTGTCATGCGGGTGACCCGGGTTCGATCCCCGGCAGCAGCGCCAAAAATTGATCGGAGCCAACCCTATACCACTATAGAATGGCAAGAGCGGTCGATGCAGCTTTTACCCGAAAGGTCGGGATCGAATCCACAGAGAGCTAATGTTTGTTTGGAGTTGGGTTTCTATCTAATCTAGCAGTGTGCGATGTTCTTAATTGCACTTCTAATCATGCTTTGTTTGGTTACTATTCTACTTTTAACACTAATGAACAATGAAAATAAGCTAACTATGATATTTTTGTTAGGTTTTATCAATTTGTAAAAAGGCACTAGGGAAGTGACTTACACCTAGGTGGGTATATAACGGATCTAAAACTTAGGGCACACTTGTTATAATTAGAATCATGATTTAACCATTGCACGTAATTACTCACTCTATACCTCTCAGTAGTTTGAGTGACTTTCCTTAATTGGCTTTCTCAAGCCTAATTGGGTGTTTACCAAGCAAGATTGGTTCAAGTCGGGTATTACTATATCTAGGTTTAACCCTTTAATTTGGGCAATCAATCTCTTGAATGCACCCCAATTCCTTGTTAGCTTGAATTTCGTAGACTTAGTCTCTCTTTCTCAAAAAGAGCCTAAGTCAAAAACGCACAAATCAGTGTTTGCAACCACCAATTCAACAATTAAAGCATGAATCAAGCTAAATATCATTAACCCATAAACATTTAAGCCCTAAAATTGAAGACCCATTAAATACGCACATTTGAGTTGGGCCACAACCCTAGCTAATCGGTTTAGCTACTCATAATCAAAGAAGAAATCAAAAATGGAGATGAAATATAAGCCATAAAAAGTAATTACAAGATTAAAATCTAAGATTAATTGCTAAAGAAGTTCTAAAATTACTCAAAAAGGTAAAAAGAGGCAGTTCACGTGCTCTACAAAACAACTGATGATCTAAAAATATGAAAGAGAACTATTATACACTGCTAAATTTTTCGGACAAAAATGCCCCAACGGACGTTCTGCTGACAGCGGAAAAAGGACCGCTACAGCGCTATGGCTACCGGAGCCGCGCAAAAGCAAGCGCGGACCGCGATTTTCAATTTTTAGCTCCACTTTTGGTTCTCTGATTCTCGCTTTTGCTGAGGGCGATAACTTGACCGCTGCCGTATTAGAAATACCACTGCCACGCAATTTCACCGCTGGCAGCGGTAACTTGTTAGGCCCAAAACATCACTCTCTGAACTTTGCCACCGCTGAAAGCGTAAACAAGACCGCCTCAGCAGTGGACCCTCGTGTCCGCGTAAGTTTCTTCGTTGTCAGTGCTCCTTTGACTCAGCTTTGAACTTGCGCAGGTTTCACTCCTTTATGAGCTGGTTTTGACTTCCTTGTCTCTTTTTGACCAAACACTGCAAACAAGCACGATAAGTTAGCTTTCGCGAATAGTTGTACACACTTTTAATCCAAAACCTAAGCAAAAAAGAGCATAAAATAGGCTAGAATCCCTAGTTATTAGTACTCAGCCTTCACATGACACAATTAGCACAAAAGACTCGAATCCTAAGGGGTAGTTCCCCTACACAAAGTTAGGCAAGATACTTACCTCAAAGAAGCTATATCGTTAATCTAAAATGACCTTCTCGAGTGAAACACACTTTGGACGACTCAAATCTAACCAAAATAATTTCAATTCATAAATAAAACTCATAGAAAACAATTCTGGATAATAAAGCTTCAACCGTTAACAAGAACTAAAAGTCAACCCAAAAGTAAATCCCTGGGACCGCTCCTCGGAACCTATTAAAATTCAGAAAACTCGAATATTTATTCCGTTATGAGTTCAACCATACGAAAATTATCAATTCCCGATATCAATTCGTCCTTCAAATTATTATTTTATATTTTAAAAGATTTCTAAAAAATTTCCCAATTTTCCAACTTAATTCACTAATTAAATGATTGAATAACAATGGATTGATGAAATATAACAAGATTCGTGTAGAGAATACTTACCCCAATGAGTTGCTTGAAAAACCCACGGAAAATCTCCCAAAATCGAGGCCTACAACTCAAAATATGTTGAAAATATCAAACCCTCGATATATGTGTTTTCTGCCCAGCGCTCTTCGCATTTGTGCACAAAAATGCCGCGTCTGCTGCCTCGATTTTGTGAGAAAAACACCGCACTTGCGGCCTTCAATTGAGAACCCAGTGCTCATATACGATCCAATAATCACATTTGGGACTGCGTAGAAGCGTGACGAATACCACAAAAGCAGACGACCACCTAGAACACATATCGCGCATCTGCGATCGACCTTCCGCAGATGCGAGCTCGCACCTGTGCGCCCCTCTCTGCGGAAGCGATGCAACAGGACCTATACCAACATCCCAGAAGCGACCAAGAATCTTGCAGAAGTGGTCACGCACCTGCGCACCAAAACTCACAATCTAAGCAAATATCAGCAAAGTTAACTCCTGGTCAAACCTCTTAACCGTCCAAAGCTTCAACTTTCGCCAAAATGCATCAAATTATCCTACGAACCTCCAAATCCAAATCCGGATGCACGCCTAAGTCCAAAATCACCATACAAAGCTATTAAAATTATCAAAACACCATTTCGAAGTAGTCTATATAAAAGTCAAATTCCGGTGAACGTTTTTCATTTAAGCTTCAAAAATAAGAATTGTTCTTTTAATTAAATCTCAAATCATTTGAAAGCCAATCTAAAGTATAGACGCAAGTCATAATACACATTATGAAGCTTCTCGAGACCTTAAGCCGCCGAACGGGGTGCAAATTCCGAAAACGACCGATCGAGTCGTTACATGTATGTTGTGGATCTGTCCACACTTTCAGATAATGGACTCACTTGCTTAAGTGTATTGGATAATGATCCCCTACTTTGGAACAAGAGACTTGGACATGCCAGTCTAAGTCAACTCAACAAACTAGTCTCCAAGAACTTGGTGATAGGGCTGCCTAACATTAAATTCAAGGAAGATAAAGTTTGTAAGGCTTGTGCAAGGGGAAAGCAGATAAGATCCTCTTTCAAAAGCAAGAAAATGGTAAGCACCAGCAGGACGATGGAACTGGTCCATGTGGATCTTTGTGGACCAATGAGAACATTGAGCAGAGGTGGTAAGAAATATGTTATGGTGCTTGCTGATGATTACTCTATGTTTACTTGTGCATTATTTTTAACATCTAAATATTAAGCATTTGACATGTTCATTTATTTTGTTAGAAAAACTCAAAAACAACTAGGTAATCAACTTGCATCAATTAGGTTTGATAATGGTACTAAATTCGAGAATGCTAAATTTTGTGATGAGCATGACATAGATCATAATTCTTCTGCTCCTATTACGCCACAACAAAATGGAGTAGTTGAAAGAAAGAACAGAACATTGGAAAAAATGACTAGGACTATGTTTCTTTCTAGTAAACTGCCCCATAGTTTTTGCGCAGAAGCCGTGAATACTGCATACTACATCATAAATAGGTGCATGACTAGACCTCTTGTTGAGAACACTTCCTATGAGTTACTTAAAGGAATAAAGCCAACTATATCCCATCTTAGGGTATTTGGATGCAAATGCTTTATGCACAATAATGGTAAAGACTCCCTAGGTAAGTTTGATCTCAGAAGTGATGAGAGAGTATTCTTGGAATATTCTTCACATAGTAAAACTTATAAGATTTATAACAAAAGAACTATGTGTGTAGAAGAAAGTGTACATGTGATTTTTGACAAAACTAACATTCTTTCAGAGAAGTATGAACATGATGATGAAACAATTGGGCTAGTAAGAAACTCAAATGAAACCATAGCCCAGACTGAAGCTTCACCAGAGGAAGGAACAGGTGATGGAACATGTCCTTTCACCCAGGGCAACTTGATAGGGGGAACTGAACAAAGAGGAACTGATCCTCAAACCTCGAGGGAACTGTCCATGAACTTGTTCTTTAGCAACAAAACATTGAAGGAACATCTAGGGGAAACCGGCTGGTTGTGAAACCTTACAAGTATCAAAGTTCTCATCCCATTGGGAACATAATTACTAATCCAACCTCTGGAATCAAAACCAAATCTTTCTTGAAGAATCTTTGTGCTTTTGATGCTTTTCTATCTCTTATTGAATCTAAAAATGTTGCTGAGGCTTTGTAGGATGCAGACCGAGTGAATGCAATGCAAGATGAACTCAACCAATTTAAAAGAAGTCATGTTTGGCATCTGGCACCCAAACCCAAGGACAAATCAGTAACTGGTACAAAATGGTTCTTCAGAAACAAACTTGATGAAGATTGAACAGTTACAATAAACAAGGAAAGATTGGTGGTTCAAGGATATAGTCAAGAGCAGGGCACAGACTATGATGAGACTTTTGCTCCAATTGCAAGATTGTAAGCAATTAGACTCCTTATAACCTTTGTTGCTTATATTGAATTCACTCTTCATCAGATGGATGTCAAGAGTAACCTCCTCAATGGCTATCTAAAGGAGGAAGTGTTTGTTAAGCAACCTCCGAGCTTTTAAAGCAATGAATGTCCTGATCATATGTACAAGCTTGACAAGGCACTTTATGGGCTCAAGCAGGCTCCAAGAGCATGGTATGAAAGTTCATCAAAATATTTGCTTGAACATGGCTACAAGAGAGGTAAAAATTACAATACATTATTCTTGAAAGAAAGAGTAAAAATCTCTTGGTAGTTCAGATATATGTTGATGATATAATCTTTGGAGCAACTATTGATAAGTTAAATAAAGAATTTGCTAAACTAACGGGGAGTGAATTTGAAATGAGTATGATGAGTGAGCTTAATTTCTTTTTAGGCCTACAAATTAAAGAAAATTCAAATAGAACTATGATCCATCAGCAAAAATATGTAAAAATATTTCTTAAAAGGTTTAAAATGGAAGATTCAAAAGAAATTGACACTCCTATAGAAACAACCACAAAATTGGATGTACATGAACCCCGTTCATCTGTTGATCATAAGTTGTATAAGGGAATGATTAGCTTTATTATATTTCATTGCTAGCAGACCTGACATTGTTTTCAGTGTAGGCCTTTGTACTAGATTTCAGACAAATCCAAAGGAGTCTCAGTTGACTGCTGTCAAGAGGATATTGAGATAAAGGCTCCACTGGCCTTTGTTTATGGTATCCAAAAAATAGTAATTTCAACTTAGTGGGATATGTGGATGCAGATTATGCAGGTTTTCTTGTGGATAGAAAGAGCACCTCAGATATGACACACTTTCTTGGCTCATGTCTTGTGTCTTAGGCTACCAAAAAGCAAACTTCTGCGACCTTATCTACTGCTAAAGTTGAGTATATTTCCACTGTCTCATGTTGTGCTCAATTTTTGGGGACCAAACAGCAATTAATGGACTTTGGAATTGATGTAGGATGTATCCCTATCTTTTGTGATAACACTAGTGCAATTAGTATGACTAAGAACCTGGTTCATAACAAAAGAACTAAGCACATAGATGTTAGACATCACTTTTTGAGGAACAACTATGAAAAAGGTTTAATCACTGTGGAATTTTGTGCTACTGACAAGTAAATAGCTGACATCTTCATAAAAGCTCTAAGTAGAGATCACTTTGAAAGGAACATGCTAGAATTAAGGATGATTAAGATCACCTAAAAGGAACCAGTTCTAACTCAAAAGTTGGTTAGAAAATCTGTGAATTTTTTACATAATTAGATTAGATTTTACTCAGTCTCATACTTTCATTAGTATACTCTTGTTCCATGTGCTAAAATGTCTCATTAATATCTAATGATATTATCTTCCTTTTTTTGGAAAATTCAGACTTACACAAGAGATTTCTCAGTGAAGACCCTGGTTCATCAAGATTACATGGTACGTACTCTCCACTCTGCGTATTTTGGAATAATTATATTTGGATAATAAGCAAAAGGATATTCCCATTTAATCCTAACCTCCTTGATCTTATCCGTTACAAAATGAACCAGTTTCACCCAAAGAGAGTCCCAAAATGCAATAAGTACTTAGATTCTAGGGAGAGTCCTTAACGTCTTTTTAAACTGACTCCCAGTTTGATTAGACTCCTGAGCTTTTGAAAAATCTGCCATTACCCAATCAAATTATCCCTCTTTAAATTTATTTGACCTTAGTTGTCGCTTCACTTCTAATTTACAACCGCGAAACAATTCTCTCTTCTCTCATCTTCTAAACACACATAATCATTTTAAGAGGCTAACACCTCTTAAAATCTTTCATCACCACCCAAAGAATCCACACCCACTCCTTCAACCACACCTATCACTAAGAAAGGAAGATTCAAGATGCTTGCTCGCAAAATAGTCGCTGAAGGGGAACAAATCAAGAAAATCAATAAGCAACTAAAGGCAAATCAGGCAGATGAAGCCCAAAAATTTGAAGATTATTTCAAGTTTGCAAATGAGAGGGAAGAAATTGTTTCATCTGAAACGGAGCAAGTAATATCTGGTCCAAATATTACATCTGAGACTATCTCTGAGGTTGCTGAAAATATAGAAAATAGGTTTGTTTTGGTAGGAACTATGTCTAGGGTTAAAACAAATGAGTCTAGGAAATCGGGTGGTAAAAAAAAAGAAAAAGAAAAAGGGAGTGAGGGTGCTCAAGGCGATGTGAGAGGAATAGGAAAAGGAGTGGCTGAATCTTCACCCGCTCCTGTTGGTTTGATAGAAAAAACATGAGCTGTGGTAGTATGGAGTGAGGAATCTACTAGAGAAGAAGAAAGAATGAGATAAAAAGGGGGAAGTGGGTCTGGAGAAGCTGTTGAGGGGTTGGTTAGATTGGGGAAGTATGTTCAAGAACTTGTTCCATTCGGACTGAAACCCCTCGAAGATCTACTGAAATGCGTGTCTGACAGCTATAATCCAAAAAGGAAGAAAAGTTTAGGAGTTAAAATCCCTGGAACTGCCTGGGAAAACAAGAAGAGAAGGCTGAATCTTCTATCCCTAAAAAGACTCCTACCACAAGATGAAGAGCTAAAAGGATTCAGAAGAAGCAGAGTGAGGCTGAAATTGAAAGCCTTGAAAGAAAGTAAAAGAAAAGTTATTGCAAAGGGAAAGAAGAAGGTGGTTGAGCCTGTTGAGGCAGTTGAAATTGAGGAGATGGACCTAGTCCTTCATGATGAAGAGGTGGAGGTTGTGACTCCAAAAGCAAAGAAAATCAAGAATTCCAAAAATAAGTCTCCGTCGAAAACAAAGTCAGCAGAACCTTCTACCTTGGCTAGAAGAACCAAGTCTACCATAAAATCTAGAAAAGTGAAACTTGAGGAGGAAGAAGACAGTGAAGAAAAAGAAGAACCTAATGCAGAGAAGGACAAGATAGTTAAGTTTGGGAAAAGAACCATCTTGAAAGGTAGACTCCTCAGGGAGTTGGAGGAGGAAGGCATGATGATGCTGTTGGAAAAACTATAACTGCAGGGTTGGAAGGACAAGGTCCTTCATATGGATGGAAGCTTTCCAGAACTGAGTTATGGAGTTCATAGTAAATTGTGAGATAAAAAATAGTAGAGTCACTAGTATGGTAGAGGGGGTGACTGTGAGCTTTGATGACAAGGAGTTGGGAGAAATTCTAGGAGTGCCTGCTGAAGGGTACAATGACTACAAAAAGTTAAAATGGCCAAGCCTAGAAAACCTCCCCACCTCATTTTCCATTACAAGGAAGTTTGGTGACAATGAAGAAGAGCTTCAGCCTAAGGCTGTATACAAAAGTGAGATGAAACTACCCCACAAAGTGTTGTTTGAATTTGTTAACAAAATTTGGTTACCCATGTAGGAAATAAGGCACCTTGCCACATTCATGGAATTAGTCCTTATGGAATGTCTAGACAGTAGGAGGCAAATCAACTGGCTTGAGTTTATCATCCAACTTCTTGATAGGGTTATAACTGGCACCAAAACTCATGTCATAACCTATGGTCTTATTCTCACGGCTGTACTTACTCACTTCAAGGTAACTCTCAAGAAATGGGAAGTTGGTACTAGCAAGGCTCACTTTAGGGAAAACACTTTGATTGTATGTGACTATGAAGTCCACACTACTCCCAAAGAATCTGGTTCATCCAAGAAGGTACCTATAACAACGAAGTGCAAGCCTTGGTGCAAGAGAGTGGGGCTAACAATGTTGAGATTGAGAGGCTGAAAAAGAGGTTGGCTGAAGTAGAAACTGGGAGGGATGCTCTCAGGGCTGAGCTTGTGACGGAGAAAGAGAAGAATGATGGCATTCTTCATGATATGCTGAAGCTACTTCAGGCAGAAACCAAGAACCTGGTCCTTCCTAGCCTTGAAACCTTTCTAGTCTAGTTAGAAAAACTAGTGACCTGGATAGGATTTTGTTCTTTTTGCTCATGATCTAGTATTTTTATTATTCTTTATGCTTTGTGGATGGATAGTATCAATGTTAATCAACTATTTTTGTGATCTAATTATTTGTTGATGCTTCTTAGATAGCTAATATCATTAGGTTTATATATGATGCTTGACTCCATAATTGCATTTTAAGTAGCCTCAGTGGCCATGAGTAATATCTAGTAAAATATGATTATCTAACATAATTATACAACTTTTCGGTAATGCCAAAAGCGGGAAGATAGGTTGTGTTTTTTACATTGGACTGTGATGTTTATAACCTAATGAACCTGGTCCTTGACGATTAATGACTTTAAAATGGAAAGTGTTCTAGCATTGTGTTGATGTTGAGTTGAGTTGTAATAGGGCTTATGCTTATCAAAAGCATAGAGTTTGTCATCATCAAAAAGGGGGAATGTATTGGCCCGAGTAAACTTTGTTTTGATGATTGACAAAGAAACTCAAGCATGAACTAGGTCCATACACAATGCACACAGACACAAGTAGAATTCGGGCACATGGCATGCACGTAAAAAAGATAAGCTTAAGTGGTTATATCTGATATCTCCTGAATAAAAAGGTTGCATAATTGATAAGAAGAAGGACCCCTTAGTCGAGAGAACTCTAACCGAGATAAGGGAAGAGTTAGAAGTTGAAGATAACTAGAACTCTTCCATTATGGAAGAGTATAACCTTAAAACTCTAGTTATTTCCTATTCAACTAACTCTATAAATTGCAGGATGTTCTCATTTTACAGGTACGTACAAACACTGAAGTTAAGTTGACAGTAAAATAGCAGGGCATTTTGCAAACAATTCTTGTGTGATTCAAGTGTGCGAACCTGAAGCTACATGAACCAGATAGAAGAACTAGTTCCAATTATCTGTCTTTTACTCTAGTTTCATTGTAGTAGGTGTTTTAAATTGTACCTTTTAGCTTTATCTAGAAGTAATTGTACTAGGTACTTTGAGTGAAATATTCAAGTTAGAGTTAACTTGAAGTTGTCGCAACAGCTAGAGGCTGGTTGCCATAAAGGGATTAGAGGTAATCCTTAGGTTTACAAAGAGTTTTGTAAATGCTGTTTTGAGCGAGGTATTTTTCATGTAAAATACTTGTGTTCTTTACTTTACGCATTTATTATTCTGCAAAAGTAGTAAAAGGAACACATAGAAGAATCATATCCCTCTATAATCTATGCACGCAAAAAATTGAATACCACACAAATCATCCCCGCCTTGTGCGGTATTGAAGTATAAAATATCAAAAACAAAAAAGAAAACCAAATTTTTTGAAATGGAATTGTATGGGCCAAAAGATATCTTTGATATGGGTAAGCCACTTTAGCATTATTATAGCCTTTGTCGACCGCCACGTGCTTTCAGTAAGGTCCCCACAAAGATCGTCCTCGAGGCGAAATAGCCTCAAAGCAATGAAGGATGTGGTCGAAGAGTCAGATCAAGTCGCGAAGTTACCGTGGATCAAGGTCGAGGTCGAGGTCGAGCATCTTAGACAGAATTATAATGGCTAGTTCTAAAATAAGACATAAAGGAGAATATTCTAGTCGATATTCTCTGCACATGTACTATTAGGATTTTCTAGAAACATCTTCCTTATAAATAGAAAGAGACACAATGATAAGGGACATGGGATATTCATTGTTTAAAAACACATTGACTTTATAGAGAGAGTATGGTCCTATTGCAAACATACAAAAATAATATTTTTGCTAAGATTTTTGTCTAGCATTTTCCGCTGGATCCAAGAAGAGCCTAAGTGTTGAAAGGCCCATCAATCATTCATCATTGTCAGAAAGAATATCTACAGATCTCATCCCTTTTCGGGTGACTCACATGTTTTATTTATTTAAATGTCATTTATTGAGATTTATTACTATTTAATGCCATATTTCGCCTTTTTGGATCATTGAATGTTATTATTTATTATACTCACTATCGTCGAGACAAATATACTAGTTATTTGTTACAGCCCGATAACGTTATCTTTAGGATATTATTTTTAACTAAGA
The DNA here is from genome assembly GCF_000393655.2 of Nicotiana sylvestris. Lineage (NCBI taxonomy): Eukaryota > Viridiplantae > Streptophyta > Magnoliopsida > Solanales > Solanaceae > Nicotiana > Nicotiana sylvestris. Next base: position 175,988,400 of record NC_091061.1, read on the forward strand.
TTAAATCTCTTTCATTTAAATTTAATTGGTTAAACTAAGATGATATTTTTGGTCAAATAATTTAACGCCGTCTGTGGGGATTTTTTAGTTAATTTTTTAATTTCCTTTAGATCTACTGATTCTGCAGATTTGTGGCTCAAAAGAATCTTGAGCGTCAAAACTTCTGACTCCTTTCTTTGATACACAAAACATAAGAAATAAATACCAATAGGTGCATGCTAAACAAAATCATAAGCCTATATATGGAAAAATACATTATGCAATCCGGTTCTTAATAGAATAACAAACACACATGGCCGGCCAAATTCTAGTTTTCTTGCCCCAAAATACAGAGATATGTGACAACAAGAAGTCCAGTGGCTTAACTCTTGTTCAATGTATTCCCAATGTCAAGCACAAAACGGTACTTAACATCCGATTTCGCAAGACGCTCCATAGCTGTATTCACATAGTCCATTGGCACGACTTCAACATCTGGCGTGATGTTAGGATTTGCCGCGAAATATACCATCTCTTGAGTCTCTTTCATCCCTCCTATGCAACTTCAAGCCACTAGCTTCCTTCCTGTTTATCAAATTATATAACTTCTGTATAAATGCATTAATATATATAGAAACAGTCGATTCAAGAAACGTACCTAAAAGCAAGGGAAATACAGGCAACTCTAGTGGTTTTTCTGGTGTGCCAACTATTACAAGCTTCCCATTAGTTTTTAACAAATTAATCAATGGAAGAAGAGGGTGAACTGCATAGACAGTGTCAATGATGCCAACAAGTGAGCCCGCTGCAGCCTGCTTACATGTATAACTGAAAATTACTATTCTTATATCAAACTCCCGTTTAAGATTGAAGCATAGTTTATTGATTGATCGAGGTATGAAGTCATGAGTTATAATATTCACCTGCATTTGGTCAGGGTCGCAACTAACCAAAAATGAGTCTGCACCTAAACGCTCAAGTGCTTCTTGTTTCTTACTAGCAGATGTACTAATAATAGTCACTTTAGATCCAAATGCCTTGGCAAATTTCACAGCAATATGGCCAAGGCCACCAAGACCAACAACACCAATATGCATTCCAGGTTTGTCAAGTCCAAAATATTTCAAAGGACTATAAGTTGTGATTCCAGCATTTAGCAATGGAGCAGCTTCCATTGGCAAGTTCTCCGGCCAATGAACCACGTAGTGCTCGTCCGTTACCATGATATCGGAGTAACCTCCATACGTGGTGGTTCCATCAATGTAAATACCATTATATGTTATTGTTAGGGATATGTAGATATGCCCTAGATCCAATATCATATTTGATGATTTGAACATAATTTTGTGAACGTCATTTGATATAAAATATATGGAATTTAATATTCTTTATAATTATTATTAATTGTTTGATTAATTTGATAAGGTCTTTGATTAAATTTTGAGATTTGTCATCGTGATAGAGATCATGATAATGAGAGCAATGTCTCTTACAATTTAATTTAAATTTGTTCTTGATCGTAGGATTATTAATTTGGACATTAGTAATCCGGTTAGATCAATATTTATGTGTTCGTCTTTACCGGATAAAGATTAGTTTATCTCATTAACAAAATCACATAGATAGATGATGTATATAGAGATATGATCATTGAACTGACTCATTGAATAATTCCTAATGGTTAGAATTACCATAAACTATCAATAGGATATTCTCTTGAAGAATGTGATGTAAGAATTTCCTTTGACCTGAGATCGTCATAGTAATTGACAAGTTATTTGTTGTGTTTTAATACTAGACACCTATGGCCCTAGGGCGATAGTTGAAAGGATATTGAGTGCGATTTAATACTTGTAGAATTAGTGATTGATCAAGATAAAATCTGTCAACTCTCGGTAATGAGTTTAAGCTCCATGTTGTCATAAATTATAAACGACCAAATTAAGACCTTGGTCAGGGCAATTGAATGAAAGAAGAAATGAGTTTCTTAGGTCATTCGATTATTCTGGTCTTTGCTAAAGGATTAATTATTTTATTGCTTGGTAATTAAATTATAGAATTTAATTACTCAAATAAATTTAATTACTCAAATAAATTTAATTACTAGTCCAAATGAAATATTATTATATTCTTTGCTAGCAGAGGATATATTAATATTTTTAACAAATTGAAGGTTTTCTATTTGGAATAGAAAAATTAAATTATGTCTCTTGGTTAAAAATATAAATATATATATATATATATGTATATATATATATATAATACTCATAATTAATATTTATTTATAAATATTAATGAAGAGTTATGTGTTAAATCCAATTTAACATTGGAATGACATAAAGTGACTACGGCAACTTCAATCCCATGTGGCATGGGATTCTATTTTGCAATGTAAAGGATTTATAAAGTCCTAATTTGAAATAGAGTTACACGTAAGTCACCGCCTTAACATGTCCCTAACCTATTGGGGAAAAGGATATTAAGGTGATGTATGTCAGTATATATACGAAGGTTTCGTATGTAGAAACACTGATGATCGAAAAGGGTCATAAACAAGAGAGGCGTTTTTAGACAAGAAATTTGTCGTTCTTGTCTTGTTATTACTACGTTAAAGGGTTTTGAGAAAATTTTTGCATAGTAATTTCTCGTTCATTTTGTCCGCGGGTTTCATTGATCAAAGAGTTGATAGCAAGGATCGGTCTTGATGTGGATACGCATAGAGTCTTTGCACTATCGAAGAAATTTTGAAACGAGACTCTCTCCACCAGGTACGTCTTAGATCCGACCTTTGACATGTAAATAAATTTTAAACACGAAAAGATCTGTCTAGGATTGTTATTGTCTTCCGCTGCGTGTTACGAACACCTGTATGCAATCCTTCAATTATTATATGATCGGGACAGTAAATCTCTAGATTGTTGTCACAGTTTTCACATTTGCGACATGATCCTACCAAACATCCAACACCTGCTTTGTCACCAACCTTAAATTTCTCCACCTTGCTACCAATCTCAGTTACCACACCAATAGCTCCATATCTGGAACAATTGACAATTTCAAAATATCAGTCGCATTAGATATGAACTGTATTGATAATATCCAAAGGGTAACATATGATTAAATTGCACTTTCGAATTTGCAAGATGAAAATAGATAGTTTAGTAGTTACCATGTCTTCCTTAATTGACATAAATCCGCTATTGATCTTGCAGTAAAAGAAAATATATCTATCTTGCAATTTGATAAATTTAATTACGATTCAATCTTTCCTATTCCATTAAAGAACTCTTAAAATGGAATTAGCGTAACCATTTGCCAAGACAGACACTTTAATTTTCTCCTATAAACCTTGATTTGGCTTAAGTAGAAACCTTCACGTCAATTATAAGAAGATGCAACAAAAGGAAAAGTACATGTTTTGCAAGAGTTTAATTTCAATGCATTGACGATGTCAAAAATATCTGCACGATAAATCAATTATAATGTAACTATACACTATAGGAAAATAAGCTTTTTAGTGACTAAAAATGTCGCCCGATATGACGACCTATCTTAAATCTATATTGTGACGCACTTGTTTACCTTTGCGGCGGGCTTAGTCGCCGCCAAAAAGCTAATAATAAGAAAATCAGATTTTGTGGCGGCTTAGTTCACCAAAAGGTAAATAATGTGACACAGGACGCCCCTCCAACCGGCGATATAGACTTTGGTGGCGAGTAGACGTCGCAGAAGCTCGTCACTAAAAGCTATGTGTCCTATAGTAATAGATAAATCTATACGATAAATATTAATAATCTGATAAAAATGTTAATTACCATGTTATCACAAGTTAGATTACACATCTTTTACACGTACAACTTAAATTCAAATGCAAATAAATAGTTAAAAAGTAAGAAAATGGAAACTAACCCAGGTACCATTGGATATATGCTAGTGCTCCATTCAATATTCTTGAGCTGCTGAAGATCAGAATGACAAATTCCACAATACATAACTTTGAACTGCACATCCTTCTCACCCGTGGCTCTGCACCCATAATTAATCCAAACCAAATTACCCCCATTTTAGAGTTTTCTATAGCCATAACACCACTCATAAAACAGAGAAGCTGAATAAATTTAACTAAAAAAAAAGGCTAACTAAAATTTGGGATAAAAGAATCAAATAATACCTTCTTGTAAAGTTGAAAGGAGAAAGAACACCAGAAGCATCTCTAGCTGCCCATCCAAGGGCCTTTACTGGGTGTTCATTCTCATATAGTTTTGCCATTTTCTTAACTTTTGTTTTTTTAGAGAGATGACAACAAATTGAGTAGTAATTAATTACAGTAGGAAATAGATAGATAGTGGAGTGGTTGGCTGTGGATATCACCTAAGGGACAAACTTCCTTCGATCTGTGTGCTGTGTGGCGTAATATACTCGGGACAAATGTGCTACGTGTATATATAACAGTTTTAGTGTACGTGTGTTGCACGTGAACTTTGCGTGTATTAATAAAATAATATATATATATAATAATATGACTACTTTAGTGTTTAGATATTTTTTCAAACGTAAATCCTCTTTTAACACAAAGCATTAACCAACATAATCTTTTATCTTAAAAAATTGAATTAAATGGTAAAAAGAAAAAGACTTAGGCAAAAAATAATTCTTCCAAAATCCTATAAAAGCACCAAAAACAAAAGTAACAACAAACTAAACCAAGAAAAACTGCCAAATGTTACAATAATATTATGTAAAATGAAAAATATTAAGGGGCTCACATGCTAAGGCGTAATTCATATCTCGTTTGGTGAGGAAAAAAACACAAGTTACTTCAATATACTCGATATACTTTGTTGTGTTCGTTAAAAAGATCCAAAAGCTTATGAGATTTAGAATCGACAACCTAAAACTTGGAGGAAGAAAACACAAATATTAGACAATACCAAGTTAAGAACATAAAAGAAGACGGTAAATAAAAGCAAAAGCACTAATAGGCAATAAAGGAGTTTGAATCACAATCAATCGGTTAAGACTTTAGCAACCCTAATGAAAATATCAAACTTGTCATATGGCAAAATAAAAAGGACATAAAAGAGAATTCAAAGCAAGAGTCTTTTCAAGTTAAAACAGAAATCAATAACGAAAGACAACAAGGTAAAAGGCAAAAAAAATTGACTCTTAGAGTAATAATGAAATCTTTAACTGAGAGAAACTAAACCCTAGTGTCATTGAAAATTGGTAACGTTTCTAATGCTTGTTAATAGGGATATTCATTTATAGTAAATCTCCTACTTATTCTCTTAATTTTTTCCTTTTGAACCCACCAAATTTTTGATTTTCTTTAGTAGAGATATTAAATGTTTCCTACTTATCCTCCTTATTTCTTCTTTTCTTTTTTTAACCTACGAAAATCACCTTTTGTTATGGATATTAATTGAAGAAGTCGTATTTCACTTATTCTCTTCTTCTTTTTCCTTTTTTTTTGGTCATAAACAGTTTCATTTTTTCTTCCACAAAAATACATTATTAATATTTACAGTTTCATCCAGCTTAAAATGCACTTACAGAGGAAAAAAATAGCGAACGACATTTCGCTAAGGGCCTTCGTACTTTTAATATAGTATAGTATATAAATTACGTCCTATGAGATGGTATTCAAGTCTCACTATATGGGATCAGGAGAGCATGTGAAAGGTGAACCATTAATCTTATTCTTTATGTTGATATTCACTGCTTCATATGCATATATAAAATATTTGATGTGCCTACAAAATTGTTAGAAGAAAAAGAAATAAGAAAAACATCTTAATTATTTATTTGCGGAGAGCTTTGCTTTAATAAGTGAAGGACAATGATTCATTATCAATTTAGATACATCACAATAAAATAAAAGTAACTACTAATAATATCAACTTGTAAAACAAATTGAACTAAATTATAAAACTAAAGAAGAAATATTAACTTCTTGGGAAGAATAACGTGGATTTTACAAACTGCTTTTCTTTTACTTTTTTTTTAAAAAAAAATTCTTTAAGTTTTTTTTTGTACGGTAGTATTCTATTTCTTTTGTGATAAATATTGATCATGTAATCTGACCACATGAATACTGCTTCCTGGATTTAGTCTTATTCCAGTATAAAGGTAACAACGTATATTGAGTTAAACATGAAGAAGTTATACATCAATGGCTCAATGTGGTTGACAAATTTTTCGAAATTAAATTCAACATATTATATTATGATGTTTGTGCAAACAAATCAAAAGATATGGCAGATGCCAGACAATCTGCATTATTTTATCTTTCTGTTCTCCCTAATTTCCAAGATAGCTTAGTTGTATCCTATAAGAAGAAGAAAAAACCAACTCCGAATTAGCGACTTGAAAAGCTGGTCTCACCATCATTCTTTTGGGTGATGTCGACAATTTAGTAGCAAATACAAATAATGGTAATTATATAGAAAAAAATTTAACCTGTTTCAGTTTAAGGAAAAATCACAAAATCAAACAACGTACAAAGAACATATCACACAAAGCAGGTTACGGACAAAATAAGAAAACACTTGAAGCAATGAACTTACGGTGACGGTAAACATATGACCACAATAGATAAAAGAGATTCAAAAGTGCAAAAAGGATACAAATTAAATAGAAAAGAAAAATACAGATGGATTTTAAGCAAAAAAAAAAGATGCTAGAGGTGAATAAATTCATCTACTGGGCGCTTGATGTATGACTGTATGACTTGAAATTTTAATATCCTCTAAACGATCATATTTGAGTTCCACCACGTGTTTATATATTTGAGATAAAAACTCGTAGAATTACTTGGATGTGGGTTGTTTCAGAATTTTCTTAGAATCCTTTTGAATCTTGGCATTAAAGAGTCTGTGTTAGTTAAAAATCTTTTTCTATTTTCAGTATATTTCATACTAATATAGCCTACCTATTTTTGTAAATTACCGGGCAAAAAGGTAGAATGCACTAAGTAGCAAGGAATTAATCACTGGTATGCGAATCATTAATTATGGTATCAATTCAATAAGGTACCGGATTGTAACCGAAGACTAAACCAATTGATAGTTTACTTGGTTAATATGCTAAATATAAATGGCAAGTAAATAAGTGCCCAATATATTTAAACTTCAAATACCAAAAATTCGAGGACTTCTTTCATACTTTAACTAACAAAAAAATAAATAAACATATTTTTAGTTGATTAGTTTACTTGGTTAACATGCTAAATATAAATGGCAAGTAAATAAGTGCTATATAAACTTAAACTTCAAATGCCAAAAATTCGAGAACTTCTTTCATTACTTTAACTAACAAAATAAATAAACAAACATAATTTTAGTTGATTCTAAGGCCTTAAAAATTATGAAAATAATTAAATGACTATTTTGTCTAATGTAAACTCTATTTTTAAAGGGTAAAAAAGGCGAACGACATTTCGCTAAGGGCCTTCGTGCTTTTAATATATATATATATATGCATGGGGTCCGTGTATGATCGCGTTTGACGAAACACAGAATAAGAGAAAAGTGAGAAGTTTTATAAAATATATTATAAATTCTTATGATACACGCGCTTTTGGGCTTAAAGCTGGCGTAGTCGGAAAATAAGTCCGTGAAATTTATTGGATCAAATCGAATAATACGTGTCATGAGCTTGGATTGTGACACAAATAATCATATGACCTATTTTTTTTAATAGGATTCGAATATATATATATATATATATATATATATATATATATATCAAAAAGGGAAAAAAATAAAAGGTAATTATATTCCTCTATAAGTTAATTAGGACAAGGACGGATCTATATGGAAGGCGATGGGTTCACGTGAGCCTATGCTCCTCTTCCTAAATTATATATAACACATATATATTTTTATTATGTTTTTGAATAAGCATGTGTGAACTCGTGCACAAGTGGGCACATTAGCTTAGTAGTCAACGCGTGCACCTTTAACCGAAAGGCCCGTGTTCAATTCCTGCTTGCTCCTTCATATAGTTTTTTCTTCCTCCCAAATTAGGAGGATCTATAGTGTTTCCACACTTCCCCTCCATGGTGACTCGAACCCAGAACCTAACGATCGTAGGTGGAGGTACTTTTACCAACTGAGCAAGCCTCACTTGTCCTTCATAGAGTTTTTAGTTAAGCATGCATGCTTCTTTTCTTTATTGTTTCATTTTCTTCTCTGCCTAAAATTATTCTTTAAAAAGAAAGTTTTCAGTAATCTATATACTATATTAAAAGCGCGAAGGCTCTTAACAAAATATCGTTCCCTTTTTTTACTCTTTTAAAATAGAATTCACACTGGCAAAATAATCACACAATTATTTCCTAATATTTAACACTTTGAAATCAACTAAAACATTGTTGATCAGAATTTTCCTTATTTGATTTGTCACATTAGAAGTCCAAATAATTAGGACCAAAAATTGTGTACATCAAATAAAATTAATTTAAAATATTGAATCGACTAAATGTGCACCCTAATTCAATCTCTTTCGTTAGTGGTTAGTTCCCATTAAAGACAGTGACACCCGAAGTCACTAAATTTTGAATCTGCTTCTAGTAAATATAAAAAAGAAGTGAGAGAAACATACCAAGAGAATTCCATCAACATTGCCCTCATCTCCTCCTTCATGTAGCTGCACACAATATTGTTAAGGCAATTTACCAAATGGAACACAATAAATATTGAAAAATTAATATAACCACCCCGACTTGTTAGGGATTGAAGTAATAAAGCCCAAGAGGGTTTTAAACGATTTGGTACAAAGACTAGAAAGAATATTCAAGGAAAAAAGGAACGTACTTGAGTTTCATGCGAGCAAGGCGATCGGCAACGGAAGTGTCCTTCTCCATTTTAAATATTCTTAAAATTTTAATAGGTTAGTTTTCATCTACCAACTAAATATATCTATTTTATTTGGTTTAAATGATAAAATTTCAATTTAAACGTTGACAAATATATCTGAAAAAGAAGAAATATACAATTAAAATAAATAGTTGGTGCATCTAAAAGATATATAAAAAGAAATATTCCGTAGTTTGTATTGCATTATATTGCTTAAAACTTTTTCTTTGACAAAAAATAATGGAGCTTTAAGCAAGTATATTTACATATTTTTTCTCCCAAAAAAATACACAGTTGAAATAAATAATTATTACATGTAAAGGAAAAATAAAAATAAAGTATACAATTACAACTTCATTATTTTAGTTGTACATATTTTATTAGGCAAAAAATAATGGAGCGCCAACCAACTTCTTTTTACTAATTTGACTCGAAAATAAGAATATACAATTAAAATAAATAGTCATTTGTCTAAGAAAAAATAACAAGAAATACACTGTCGGTACTCCATTATTTTGGATAAAACTTTTTTTATTTGGCTCAAATGATGGAGTTTCAGTTAAGATTTATTACAAATTTAACCCCAAAAAAGCAATACACAGTTGAATCATAGTCATTGTTTTCAAATAAAAAAAATTTAAAAATGTAAAATTAAATGGGGATAAGATATTGTCACGACCCGGAATTTTCACCATTGGGACTGTGATGACGCCTAACATCGCACTCGCTAGGCAAGCTAATGTTAGAGTTTTATTCACCTTTTTCCTTTACATTTCACAAACTAAAATTAACAAAGTTAAATCAAGCTGAAATAAATACGGAAGTACATAATTAACCAGTTGTCTATAAACTATTAACAATACCGAAACTGTTACCACTCAAAAACTGGTGTCAAAATCCACGAACATACTATGAATATCTACAAACATTAGTCTGAAAGAAATTACATATGTTTCAAAAGAAAAGGAAACAGGAATGTAGAACATAGGAGGTGACGCAAGGGCCTGCGAAACTCAAATATCTTATCAGTACCCAGCTATATCTGATCCTTAAGAGGGTTACAAACCACAAAATAAATTCATAGCAGAAAAAGAATACATAAACAACAAACTTATGTGGCGCGCATCACGATCCCACCATATAATCAGTACAATATGAACATTCACCCTTATTACTCCGTATCAATCCACCCTTATTACTCCTGTTGCGTCGCGCAACCCGATCCCACCGTACAACAATAATACACCTTTATTACTCCTCAATATATCACTCTTATTCCTCCTGTTGCAGTGCGCAACCCAAACCCACCAGACAATCACATTTCACCATTATTCCTCCTTAATATATATCACATTTATTCCTCATGTTGCTGCGTGCAACCCGATCCCACCATATCAGTTTCAATCATACAATAAGAACATGAATTTCATAATTTAACTCAAAACCCTCCACAATATGTCTTAAACCAAAGCAAACTGAAGACTATACAATTATGAAACTTCACTCAATTAATACTAAACAACGAGACCAACCAAAATATACCATGAACCACCGATAAACCATCTTAAGCCAATAATGTAATACGATAAATCTACAGAATACTTAATACATTCAATAAAGAAAACAACATCTAACAGGAAGCAATTAAACATGAAAACACCAATAAACATGTAGCACTTAAGGCAAAAAGACAATATATTAGGAACGGGGAAGGGAACAGGCTAAACAGATAATTTGGCGGCACATAGGTACTCGTCACTTCACCTATACGCCACACACATGGATTTTCACATAGCAAATAAGTCAGGGATCCCTAATCCCTCAAGTCAAAGTTAGATACAACACTTACCTCGATCCAACGGCCAGCTCAACGCTCAATTACCGCTATTCCTCTAGATTCCACCTCCAATCTATTCGTATCTAGTCATAATTAACTTAATAACATCAATTATTGCTAAAGAAATCAATTCCAATATATAATTATAATTTTTCCAACATTTCCCCCGAAAGTCAAAAAGCGATCCCGGGCCAGATTAATCAAAACCCGAAATTCGAACCAAAACTCAATTACCCATTTTTACCTCGAGCCCGGATATACAATTGGTTTTGGAATCCGACCTCAATTTAAGGTCTTAATTCCCAAATTTTGAAATTCCTAAGTTTTACCCAAAAATCCCCAATTCCACCATGAAAAACCCTAGATTCTAGGATGAAATCTTGTAAAAAGAAGTAAAAGATTAAAAGAAATGAGCTAGGATTCATTATCCTATGATTTGGGGAAGAAATGATCTTTGGCAAATCGCCTCTTGAGGTTTAGGTTTTGAAAAATGGGAGAATGAATAAAAAATCCCGTCCAAAATTGTTGTTGAACAGTTGCAGGTATCACACCCCGCAAATTCGAACATCTCTTCGCAAATGCGAAAAATGTCTAGGACCTGCTACCATTGCAAATGCGAACAGTTGTTTGCAAATGCGGCCTCTGCTTATCGCAATTACGATCTTAAGATTTGCAATTGCAAAGGTCCCCTCCCAGCTCTTCAACTCGCAAATGAGAAACTTCTTCCTCGCATTTGCGAGCCAGACTTTGCAAATGCGAAGTCTGCAGACCTGAAGCATACCAGCAAAATTTCTTAAGTCAAAATCATTTTGTAGCCTATCCGAAACTCACCCTAGCCCTCGGGGTTCCAAACCAAGCATGCACAGAAGTATTAAAATATCATACGAACTTGCTCGCGCGATCAAATCGCTAAAATAACACCTAGAACTTTGAATTTAGCACCAATTTGCATGAAATTCTCAAGAAAGTTTCAAAACTTCTATTTCCTCAACCAAAGGTCCGAATCACATTAAATCAGTTCCGTTTCCCACAAAATTTCACAGATAAGGTATAACTATCATAACAGACCTATACCGGGATCCGGAACCAAAATACGGACACGATACCATGAGATCAAATATTAACCAATTTCTTAAAACCATTATAATTTCAGTCTTACAAATTTCATCAAAAAATTTATTTCTCGGGCTAGGGACCTCGGAATTCGATTCCGGGCATACGCCCAGGTACCATATTTTACTACAGACCCACCGAGACCGTCAAAACGCAGGTCCAAATCCGTTTACTTAAAATATTGACCGAAGTTAACTAAAATCAACAATTTAGGTCAATAATTATTATTTCATCAATTTTTTCACATAAAGGCTTTCCCCGAATAGCGCATGCAAATCGAGGAGAGATAAATGAGGTTTCTACAGCCTCGGAACACGGAATCAAGTTCTAAAACATAAGATGACCTTTTCGGTCATCACATTCTCCACCTCTAAAATAATTGTTCATCCTCGAACAGACATAGAAAAGTACCTGAGCCGGTGAAAAGATAGGGATATCTGCTCCATATATCGGACTCGGACTACTAGGTCGCTGCCTCAACAGGCTGACCTCTCCACTGGATACGAACTGAAGGATAAATCTTTCGATCTCAACTGGCGAACCTGCAGATCTAAAATGGCTACCAGCTCCCCCTCGTAGGTCAGATCATTGTCCAACTGGACAGTGCTGAAATCCAACACGTGGGATGGATCGCTGTGATACTTCTGAAGCATGGATACATGAAACACTACATGTACCGCTGATAAGCCTAGTGGCAATGCAAGTCTGTAGGCCACTTCTCCCACTTGATCAAGAATCTCAAAAGGCCCGATGAACCTAGGGCTCAACTTTCCCTTCTTCCCAAACCGCATCACACACTTCATGGGTGATGTCCGAAGCAGAACTCTCTCTCCGACCATGAATGCCACATCACGAACCATACGGTCGGCATAACTCTTTTGCCTGGACTGAGCTATACGAAGTCTATTATGAATGGTCTTAACCTTATACAAGGCATCCTGCACTAAATATGTACCCAATAACGGAGCCTCCCCGGGCTCAAACCACCTAACATGTAATCGATACCATCTACCATATAATGCCTCATAGGGAGCCATCTGGATGCTCGACTGATAACTGTTGTTGTAGGCAAACTCTGCTAATGGAAAAAACTGATCCCAAGAACCTCAAAAGTCAATAACACAGGCGCAAAACATATTCTCTAAGATCTGAATAGTACGCTCGGACTTCCCATCCGTTTCAGAGTGAAATGATGTGCTCAACTCGAGCCGCTTACCCAACTCACGCTGTATGGCCCTCCATAAATATGAGGTAAACTTTTTACCTCAATCAGAAATGATAGACACGGGCACACCATGAAGACGAACGATCTCACAGATGCAAATCTTTGCCAACCGCTTCAAAGAATAGGAAACTGCCACAGGAATGAAATGCGCTGACTTGGTCAGCCTATCCACAATGACCCAAATCGCATTGAACTTCCTCTGAGTCCGTGGGAGTCCAATAATGAAATCCATGGTAATATGTTCCCACTTCCACTCAGGAATCTCTATCTTCTGAAGCAAACCACCGGGCCTCTGATGCTCGCACTTTACTTGCTGACAATTTAAACACCAAGCTATATATGCAGCAATATCCTTCTTCATCCTCCTCCAACAATAATTCTTCCACAAGTCCTAAACATCTTAGCGGCACCTAGATGAATAGAATATCGGGAACTGTGGGCCTCCTCTAGAATCAACTCACGTAGCACATCCACATTACGCACACAAACACGACCATGTATCCTCAAAACTCCATCATCTCCAGCAGTAACTTGTTTGGCATCACCGTGCTGCACTATGTCCCTAAGGACAAGCAAATGAGGGTCATCATACTGCCGCTCCCTGATACGCTCAAACAAGAAAGACCGAGCGACTATACAAGCTAAAACACGATTGGGCTCAGAAACATCCAACCTCATGTACTGATTGGCCAAAGCCTGAACATTTAATGCAAACGGTCTCTCACCAACCGAAATACATGCAAGGCTACCCATACTAGCTGACTTCTTACTCAAAGCATCGACCACCATATTGGCCTTCCCAGGATGATACATGATGGTGATAGCATAGTCTTTCAATAGATGCAACCACCTTCTCTGCCTCAAATTGAGCTCCTTGTGCTTGAACAAATACTGCAAACTCTTATGATCCATGAACTCCTCACATGACACGCCATATAGATAGTGCCTCCAAATCTTCAGCGCGTGTACAATGGCTGCTAGCTCCAAGTCATGAACTAGATGATTCTTCTCGTAAATATTCAATTGCCATGAAGCATATGCAATAACCTTGCCACCCTGCATCAATACTGCACTAAGTCCAATGCAAGATGCTTCACAATATACCGTATAGGCCCCTGAACTTATGGGCAACACCAACACTGACGCCGTAGTCAAAGCTGTCTTGAGCTTCTGAAAGCTCGCCTCACACTCGTCTGACCATCTAAATGGGGCACCCTTATGGTACAACCTGGTCATTGAGGCTACTATAGATTAAAACCCCTCCACAAACCGACGGTAATAACCTACCAATCCCAAGAAACTCCGGATCTCTATAGCTGATGTAGGTCTGGGCCAGTCCTTGAATGCCTCAATCTTCTTAGGATACACATGAATACCTTCTGCTGATATGATGTGACCCAAGAAAGCAACTAAACTTAACCAAAACTCATATTTTAAAAAATTAGCATATAACTGGTTGTCCCTCAGAGTATGAAGAATGATCCGAAGATGCTGCTCATGCTCCTCTCGGTTGCAGGAGTAAATCAAGACATCATCAATAAAAACAATCATGAAGGAATCCAGATAGGGCTTGAACACCCAATTCATCAAATCTATAAATGTTGTTGGGGCATTTGTCAACCCAAATGACATCACCAGAAACTCATAATGCCCGTACCGGGTCCGAAAAGCTGTCTTAGGGACATCGGATGCCCTAATCCTCAATTGATGGTAGCCAGACATCAAATCAATCTTTGAAAACACCTTGGCACCTTGAAGCTAATCAAATAAGTCATCAATCCTCAGTAATGGATACTTATTCTTGATGGTGACTTTGTTCAACTGCCGATAGTTTACACATCCTCATCGACCCATCTTTCTTCTTTACAAACAACACAGGTGCACCCTAGGGCAAGGTAATAGGTCCAATAAAGCCCTTATCAAGCAAATCCTGCAACTTCTCCTTCAATTCTGGCGGAGCCATGCAGTACGGCGGGATAAAAATAGGATGCGTGCCCGGATCCAAATCAATGCAAAAGTCAATATCCTTGTTGGGTGGCCTCGGCAGCTTTGTAGGAAATATCTCTAGGAACTCCCGAACAACTGGTACAGAATCCATGGACGAAACCTCCGCACTAGAATCACGAACATAAGCCAAGTAAGCCAAACACCCCTTATCGACCATATGTCAAGCCTTCATATAAGAAATAATACTGCTGGTAGAATGACCAGGAGTCCCTCTCCACTCTAATAGTGGCAACCTCGGCAATGCTAAGGTCACGATCTTGGCATGACAGTCCAATATAGCGTGATAAGGTGACAGTCAATCCATCCCCAAAATGACATCAAAATCAACCATATTGAGAAGTAGGAGATCTATGCTAGTCTCAGGACCCCCAATAATTACCACACATGAGCGATAGACACGATCTACAACAATAGAATCCCCCACTTGTATGGACATATACACAGGAGCACTCAAAGAATCATAAGGCACAAACAAATGTGAAGCAAAATAAGAAGACACATAGGAGTGTGTAGACCCTGGATCAAATAAAACTGATACATCTCTACTGCAAACCGAAACAATACCTCTGATAACAACATCAGATGACTCAGCCTCAGGCCTGGCTGGGAAAGCATAACATCAGGGATAGCCCCCACCACTTTGAACCATATCCCTGGGATGGCCTCCTGCTGGCTGGCCTCCACCTCTATTGGCCTGGCATCTACCTCTAACGGCCTGATCTCCACCTATAGCGGGCTAACCCCTACCTCTGGCTCCCTGACCCCTACCTCTAGCTAGCTGAGCAGGCAGTGACGGGATCATGGCATGAGAAACCTACTACTATGACTGAACACCCACTAATCTTGGACAAGTCCTCCGGATATGCCCATACTGACCACACTCGAAACATCCATCCTGATACTGCGGCTAAGAAAACTGAGACTGACCCTAATAAGTCAACTGACTGCGATAATAACTCTAAAGAGGAGGTGCTCTGATAGGAGCTGGTGGTGCACTATAAGCTGCCTGCCCTGAAGGAGGTACATAAGGACCACGACTCCCTGAAGCTCCATGGGATGTCTGAAGTTCTGAATGAAATGTCCTAGGAGGATGGCCTCTACCAAAAGTACCCCGCCCTCCATATGAAGCCCCACTGAATCCACCGGAGTGACGAGGCCTCTTGTTAGACCCCTGACTACTCCTTTGAGCTAAAACATCGCAACTTGTTTGGCCACATTGGCTACATCCTGGAAAGAAATCTCACTCCCTGTCTCCGTAGCCATCTGCAATCTGATAGGCTGAGCGAGTCCCTCAATAAACCTCCTCACCCTCTCACTCTCTCTCTCTCTCTCTATCTGTAGAAAGTATAAGAAGAGCATGACGGTCTAAATCAACAAATCTAGTCTTGTATTGAGTGACGGTCATAGAACCCTGCTAAAGGCGCTCGAACTGCCTCTGATAGTCCTCTCTCTGAGTGATAGGAAGATACTTTTCCAGAAATAGCTGAGAGAACTAGTCCCGAGTAAGAGCTATCGACCCAGTTGGTCTGGCGAAACAAAAATCCTTCCACCATTTCTTGGCAGAACCTGACAGATGAAAGGCAGCAAAGTCGACCTCATTGGTCTCCACTATCGCCATGTTCCATAATACCTTGTGACAACTGTCCAGATAGTCCTTCAGATCCTCTAAAGATGTACCACCATAGGTAGTGATGAAAAGCTTGGTAAACTTATCCAATCTCCACAAAGCCTCGGAAGACATAGTTGATCCATCGCCGGTCTGTGCTACAACACCCGACGGAACTACCCCAACGGGCTGAGCTGCTGGAGTTTGAAACTGGGGAGCCATCTTCCTCGGAGTGTAGGGCTGTGCATTTGGATCGAATATCCGAAATCCGAACTGATCCGCTCAATTTTGGATTTCAGATTTTGGATATTTGGATAGGATTCAGAATTGATTTATTAAAATTTCGGATTTTCGGATTGGATTCATATTTGTATAGTTTGAACTCGATCCGATTCAAAATCCGAATTTATTAGGGGAAGTATAAATACTAATTGTATTTTTAGGGTTAGGTCTTATTTCATTCTCGTTCTTTTCTCACAAGTCACAGCCTTATCTGAGACTCAGACTCCACCTACACCCAGAGACTACTGCTCACTTCACGCCTCAAACTGCTCCTGCTCGTCGCTTCCTCTATATCTTCTTTGTGTTCCGGAGACTGGTGACCGCACTGGTAAGACACTAAGACTCACTCCTTCTCTCTCGTTCTCTCTCTCTTTCTCCCCCTTTCTTAGAGCTTAAAGGAAGTGTTTGTTCTCTTTTATTTCTTGGATAAAATTGATGAAATAAATTGGGGGTTTCACTCTTGACTTTCTTAAATAGAAATAGACCATACTATACTAATATTTTGAATCTGATTTTGCTTTTATTTTTTTGTTTTGTTTCGTAGATGGAAGATGAGGTAGAGATGGTGAATAAAGTTCAAGCTCTTGTAAAATGTGGTGAAAGTGGTGCTTTTGTAAACTTTTGGTGGCAGATTACTAACCATTTATGTTTACTTGAAGGAATTACTTTGATTTGTTTCATTTGCAAAATCTTTGTATGGTAATATGAGAATGTTATCCAAAAAATGTATATGCTACTTTCCTATTTGTATGGTAATATGTGGACTTTACTGAATACATATGAGAAAATATATAAAGGGCTTGTGCCCGTTTCACCATATACCACACCAAGTGTTTGAAATGCTAGAGCAAGAGTAGCCAAAAAAGGCATTTGCTAATATGTCATTTGCTAAGGTATTTCTTCCAGATTGATACTTTGTTCTGTTGGAAAGGATATTGCAACATGCTTGCATTCTTTGTTCTGTTGTACAATTGTAGTGTGTTTGAAGTTTGAGAAATGTTTTGTCCAGTATTAGGCTAATGCATTAGGCTGTTGCGTGGAAATTGCTTGTACCACTGTTTCTCTCATTTACTTAGGGCTGTGATTTACTAATCCTCTCTTTTTGACAAGTGCAGTGTTGCAGAACTTGAAAGCATGGCAGGAATCAGGATTGATGCGATGGCCATAGAAGTTGGAATTTGGAACTCTTTTGTGTAGTCTATTAAGGAATTTTGGTTGAGGATTTCAGTTCATTAGACATCTATTTGAGATTTCAGTTAATTTGTTTTGTTATGAAGATTATGTTTTGTTTATGTAATGGATTCTATCACAAGAATTAGGATTTGTAGCTTTCCTTTTCTTGTTGAATTATAATTATTAACTATGTGTATGTCGATTAGGACTGATGTTTGAGAACTATGTTCACAAGAATTAGAACTATAGAGATGACCAAGAACTATGTAGATTTAGGACTGATGTTCACAAGAATTAGAACTATGTTGAATTAAACTGTTGTTTATGTTAATTTTGTTCTGTTATGAACTGTTGAATCCGATCCAAAAATCCGATCACCAAACTGATCCAAAATTATGCAATCCAATCCAATCCGATATAATTCGGATCGGATTCAGATTTCATTTTGTGGAATCCGAAATCCGAAATTTCAATCCGAAATGTGCTAAATCTGATCCGATCCGATTCATGCACAGCCCTATCGGAGTGTGAGTGGCGGGAGTCTGTGCTCCTCCCCCTGTTCGAGAGATGGCTGGTGCTACAGGAAATGTGCCAGCCTGAGTAACACTCTCTATAAGGCCCACTAGATGGACCAAAGCATTCTGAAGTATCGGGGTAGCGATGAACCCTTATGGAACCTGAGATGGCCCTGCTGGAACGGTATGGGTTGGAGCCTCTTCATCGAACTCTACCTAAGACTCCGCCATTGGTGCTGCTGCTCGAGATCTAGGCCAAGCCATGCCCCTACCTCGGCCTCTAGCACGGCCTCAGCCTCATCCTCTGCCCCTCGTAGGAGCTGCCACAGGGGCTCGGGCTACTGATCAGCTGATGAAGCGGTATGTGTTCTCGCCATTTGCGAAGGAACAAGAGTAAAGAGTTCAATTCGCATTGGGAGATCAAATCGCATGACAGAGAATAATAGAAGTGAAATTGTTCCTAAACTCTGTAGCCTCTGGGGATAAGCACAAACGTCTCCATACCGATCCCTTAAACTCTACTAAGCTTGTTCATTAATTGTGAGACCTAAGCAACCTAATGCTCTGATACCAACTTGTCACGACCCGCAATTCCCACCATCGGGACAATGATGGCGCCTAACATCGCACAATCTAGGCAAGCCAATGTTAGAGTTTTATTTACCTTTTTCCTTTACATTTCATAGATTAAAATTAACAAAGTTAAATCAAGTTGAAATAAATGCGGAAGTACATAATTAACCGGATATCAATAAACTATTAACAATACCGAAACTATTACCACCCAGAAACTGGTGTCACAATCCACGAACATACTATGAATATCAACAAACATTAGTCTGAAAGAAATTACATCTGTTTCAAAAGAAAATGAAACAAGAACGTAGAACATAGGAGGGGATGCCAAGGCCTACGAACGCCAGCAGGACTACCTTGGGTCTCATAGATGAAATGTATGCAATTGACCTCTCGATCAGCCACTACCAACTCCAAAATATTCTCTCCAGGTCTCCCATGGCACTTCAGGTGGTCGTGGTTCTCAGACGCATTATTCTAATCAGCAGCCTTACAGTGCACCACCAGTTCCCATCAGTGCACCACTGTTTTAGAGTTTCCGAGGTGGTCATTCAGGTCGACAAGGCCAGCAGTCTCAGTGGTCGAGGGCTTGTTACACTGGTGGTGATCCGGGTCACATTGCCAGGTTTTGCCCTCGAGCAGCGGGTAGCTCTCCGCATCAGGGTTCTCGTGTTATGGTACAGGCACTAGGTGTTCCACAGCCCGCCCAACCAGTTAGAGGTGGGGGTAAAGGTTCTAGAGGTAGAGGTAGAGGTCCTGGAGGTGGAGCTCAGGCCGCTAGAGGTGGAGGCCAGCTAGCAGTAGGCCGTCCTAGAGAGGTAGTTCAGGGTGGTGGGGCCCAGCCCCGATGTTATGCCCTTCCAGCTAGGCCCGGGGCTGAGGCTTCAGATTCAGTTATTACAGGTACTATTCTGGTTTGTGATAGAGATGCTTCAGTGTTATCTGATCCGGGGTCTACGTATTGGTATGTGTCATCTTATTTTGCACCGTACTTGGTCATGCCTAGTGATTCATTGAGTATTCCTGTTTATGTGTCTATACCGGTGGGTGATTCTATTGTGGTCGATCAAGTTCATCGTTCTTGTATTGTGGTGATTAGGGGTCTTGAGACTCGTGTAGATTTGTTTCTTTTAGACATGGTTGATTTCAATGTTATATTGGGGATGGACTGGTTATCACCTTACCATGCTATCTTGGACTGTCATGCTAAGACTGTGACCTTAGCCTTACCGGATTTGCCTCGTTTAGAGTGGAGGGGGACTCCTGGTCATTCTACCCGCAATGTTATCTTGTATGTGAAGGCTCGGCGTATGGTCGAGAAGGGGTGTTTGGCCTATTTGGTGTATGTTCATGATTCTAGTGCTGAGGTTCCCTCTATTTATTCTGTGCCTATTGTTCGCAAGTTTCCTGAGGTATTCCCTTCAGACCTGCCGGGGATGCCACCCGACAGGGATATTGATTTCTGCATCGATTTGGCTCTGAGCACTCCGCCCATTTCTATTTCTCCATATAGCATGGCCCCACAAGAGTTGAAAGAGTTGAAGGGGAAGTTGCAGGACTTGCTTGAGAAGGGTTTCATTAGACCCAACATTTCGCCTTGGGGTGCGCCGGTTTTGTTTGTTAAGAAAAAGGATGGTTTGATGAGAATGTGCATTGATTATCGGCAGTTTAACAAGGTCACCATCAAGAATAAGTATCCACTGCCGAGGATTGATGATTTGTTCGATCAGCTTCAGGGTGCCAAGGTATTTTCAAAGATTGACTTGAGATCTGGCTACCATCAGTTGAGGATTAGGGCATCCGATGTCCCTAAGACAACTTTTCGCACTTGGTACGGGTATTATAAGTTCTTGGTTATGTCGTTCGGGTTAACAAATGCCCCATCAGCCTTTATGGATTTGATGAACCGAGTGTTCAGGACTTATTTGGACTTGTTCGTGATCGTCTTCATTGATGATAATTTGATATATTCCCGTAGCCAGGAGGAGCACGAGCAGCATCTCAGAGTGATTCTTCAGACTCTGAAGGATAGTCAATTATATGCTAAGTTCTCAAAGTGTGAGTTCTGGTTGACTTCAGCTGCATTCCTGGGTCATGTTGTGTTAGCAGAGGGTACTCAGGTTGATCCGAAGAAGATTGAGGCAATCAAGAACTGGCCTAGACCAACATCAACTACAGAGATTCGGAGTTTCTTGGGATTGGCTGGCTACTATCGTCAGTTAGTGGAGGGTTTCTCATCTATCGTAGCCCTGATGACTAGGTTGACCCAGAAGGGTGCCCAGTTCAGATGGTCGAACGAGTGTGAGGCAAGCTTTCAAAGTCTCAAGAAAGCTCTGACTACAGCACCGGTGTTAGTTTTGCCCACAGGTTCAGGGCCTTACACAGTCTATTGTGATGCTTCCCGTATTGGGCTTGGTGCAGCATTGATACAGGATGGCAAGGTCATTGCCTATGCTTCGAGGCAGTTGGAGATTCATGAGAAGAACTATCCAGTGCATGATTTGGAGCTGGCAGCCATTGTTCATGCATTGAAGATTTGGAGGCACTATTTGTATGGCGTGGCATGTGAGGTGTTCACTAACCACAAGAGTCTTCAGTACTTGTTCAAGCAAAAGGAGTTGAATTTAAGGCAGAGAAGGTGGTTGGAGTTGTTGAAGGATTATGACATCACTATCTTATATCACCTAGGAAAGGCCAATGTGGTGGCCGATTCTTTGAGTAGAAAGTCAGCCAGTATGGACAGTCTTGTTTATATTCCAGTCGGTGAGAGGCCGCTTGATTTGGATGTTCAGGATTTGGCCAATCGATTTGTGAGGTTGGATATTTCTGAGCCTAGTTGAGTATTGGCTTGCACGGTCGCTCGTTCTTTATTATTGGAGCATATTCGTGATTGGCAGTTTGATGATCCCCATTTGTGTGTCCTTAGAGACACGGTGCAGCGTGGAGGTGCCAAGCAGGTTACCTTAGATATTGATGGAGTTTTGAGATTGCAGGGTCGAGTTTGTGTGCCTAATATGGATGGGCTTTGGGAGTTGATTTTAGAGAAGGCCCATAATTCCCGGTACTCTATTCATCCGAGCGCCACGAAAGTGTATTAGGATTTGCGGCAACATTATAGGTGGTGTAGAATGAAGAAGGATATTGTGGTATATGTGGCACGGTGTTTGAATTGTCAGTAGGTTAAGTACGAGCATCAGAGGCCTGATGGTTTATTTTAGAGGATTGAGCTTCCCGAGTGGAAGTGGGAGCGGATCACTATGGACTTTGTTACTGGACTTTCGCTGACTCGGAAGAAGTTCGACGCAGTTTGGGTCATTGTTGATAGGCTAACCAAGTCAGCGCATTTCATTCCTATGGTAGTCTCCTATTCATCTGAGAGGTTAGCTGAGATCTATATCCGGGAGATTATTCGCCTTCATGGTATGCCGGTATCTATCATTTGGGACCGAGGTACACAGTTCACTGCGTTTTTGGAGAGCAGTTCACCGAGAGTTGGGCACCTAGGTTGAGTTGAGTGCAGCATTTCATCCTCAGACGGACGGGCAGTCCGGGCGAACTATTCAGATATTGGAGGATATGATCCGATCTTGTGTTATTGACTTTGGAGGTTCGTGGGATCAGTTCTTACCTTTAGCAGAGTTTGCCTACAACAACAGCTACCAGTCGAGTATCCAGATGGCTCCTTATGAGGCTTTATATGGTAGGCGGTATCGATCTCCGGTTGGATGGTTTGAGCCGAGAGAGGCTCGGTTGTTGGGTACGGATCTGGTTCAGGAGGCCTTGGACAAGGTCAGGATCATTCAGGATAGGCTTCGTATAGCTCAGTCGAGGAAAAAGAGCTATGCAGATCGCAAGGTTCGAGATGTGGCTTTTATGGTTGGTGAGCGGGTATTGCTCCGAGTGTCTCCTCTGAAGGGCGTGATGAGATCTGGAAGAAGGGCAAGCTTAGCCCTAGGTTCATTGGTCCGTTTGAGATTCTTGATCGAGTGGGAAAGGTGGCTTATAGACTTGCATTTCCACCAAGCTTATCAGCCGTGCATCCAGTTTTTCATGTTTCCATGCTTTGGAGGTATCACGGCGATCCATCCCACGTGTTAGATTTCAGCACTATCCAGTTGGACAAGGACTTGTCCTATGAGGAAGAGCCGGAAGCTATTCTAGACCGGCAGGTTCGTCAGTTGAGATCCAAGAGTTTTCCTTCTGTTCGTGTTTAGTGGAGAGGTCAGCCTCCTGAGGTACCGACCTAGGAGTCCGAGTCCGATATGCGGAGCCATTATCCTCATCTATTCCCCGACTAAGGTACTTCCTTCTTCTGTCCGTTCGATGACGAACGATTGTTTTAGAGGTGGAGAATGTGACGACCCAAAGGGTCATCACCTGTTTTCTTATCCATTCTGTACTTCTGAGGCCTTGAAAACCTCATTTAGAGTTGCCTCAATTTGCGTTAGCCGAAAAGCTTAAATATGAAATTCTGTGAAAAATGCTAAGTTTTGAGTTTAAAATGAATAAATTTGACTTCGGGCAATATTTTGGGTAAACGGACCCAGACCTGTAATTTGATGGTCCTGGAGGGTTCGTCGGAAAATATGGAACTTGGGTGTATGCCCGGAATCGAATTCCCAGGTCCCGAGCCCAAGAAATGAATTTTTAAAGGAAATTGTTTTTCTGAAATTGTTAAGGAAAATTGAAATGAAATTTGATTAGAACGTGTTGGTATCGAGCCCATACTTTGGTTACAGTGCCCGGTACAAGTCTTATATATGATTTAAGATGTTTCTGTAAAGTTTGGTTAAAATCGGACGTCATTTGACGTGTTTCGGACTTGAAATCTTAAATTTGAACTTGATGAAGTTTCTGGAAAAAACTCTTGATTTTGAGGTTTGATTCATTGTTTTTGAGGTTAGTTTGGCGATTTGATCGCATGGATAAGTTCGTATGATGTTGTTGAGTTAGTACGTGTTGTTGGTTAGGAGCCCCGAGGGCTCGGGAGTGTTTCGGAGGTGTTTCAGAATGGTTTTTGGCCTTAGAAGTGTTGCAGATTTTCTGCTGTTGTGCACAGGGAATTTGTTCTTCGCGTTCGCGTGGACTCACTCGCGAACGCGTAAGGCAAAATTCCCAGGAGTTCATTTTCTTCTTCGCGAATGCGAAGTTGGTGATGCGAACGCGAAGCTGAGGGGGGTAGATCCTTCGCGAACGCGTCCCTTCTCTCGCGAACGTGTAGGGTACAGGGGGAAGGGCCACCAAATTTGTTCAAAGCGAACGCGGCTCATGGCACGCGAATGCAAGGCTCGAGGAGATTAATCTCCGCGAACGCGAGCCCCTATGTCGCGAACGCGAAGGTCTTCAGACCTGGACCATCGCGAATGCGAGTTGCCCATCGCGAACGCGAAGGGCAATTTTGCCAGTTATTTTAAAACCCCAAAACAGAACTATTACGGGATTTTCACAAAACTTCACAAACTCCTTCTTCTCCAAAGTTCTAGGGCGACTTTTGAAGCATTGTTTCACCATTAACTCGTGGGTTAGTAATCTTTAACTCGTTTCCTTTATTTTTCATCAACATCTATTGAAATTCTAGGTCTAAAACATGTAATTAAGGGCAGAAATTAGGGAATTGGGTAGAGTTAGGGCTTTTTGATTTTTCTTGATTTAGACCTTGTTCTAGTTCGAATTTGAAAACAAATTATATATTCGGGCTCGTGGGTAAATGGTTGATTTGATTTTGATCCGAACCTCTTATTTTGATCAACTGGGCCTGGGGTCGATTTTGGGATTTGGGAAGAATGCTTGGAAAGCTATAATTAGGCATTGGGTTCGCATTGTTTAGCATTTATTGATGTATTGAAGTCATTATTGTATAGATACAATCGATTTGGAGCGAAATTCGAGAGGAAAAGAGGTAATTGAGGATTGATTTGGCCGTGGAAGTTTGAGGTAAGTGTTTGGTCTAACCTTAGCTTGAGAGATTAGGAGTTGAGTCTTATTTTCTACGTGCTAATTGTCGAGTACGACGTATAGGCATGGTGACGAGTATCTATACGTTGGTGTCTAGCATGACCGTGAGTCTTTATATTGCGGATATTTTGATTTTTGTTGTATCTTTCATGCCTTAATGATGATTTCTATATGTTGTAAAAAGCATGTGAAAGAAATTGTGATCTTTGAACTTCGAGGAGTGTTGGCTCGAGTTATAATATGAATTGTGAAAGAGAAATTGAACCCTTTGGAGCATTAACTCAAGTGGTAAAGTGAGTTATAAAATAAGAAAAAGAAAGAGAAAAAGTTATTGAATTGTTCCCTTGCCGGGATGTTTGTTGCTTTGTTGATTATCTCCCTTGCCGGGATGTTGAGATTTATTGATATTGTTCCCTTGCCAGGATTTAGCTGTTTAATTGTATTCCCTTGCCGGGATTTCTACCATTATTTATCTACTCCCTTGCCCCTTTGTTTGTGATTGTTGTTTGGGTGAGGACGAGTGTTAAAGCACAAAGGGTGATGTCGTGCATTGTTTGCTATTGTGAGGAAAGAATGTAAAGCACGAAGGGTGATGTCATGCCGTACGATGTACCATTCCGTACCGATATTCATTGACTATGTGGTAAGGAAAGAGAGTAACAACACGAAGGGTAATGTCGTGCACATTATTATGATACGATTGATTTGGTGAGAACGAGAGTAAAATCATGAAGGGTGATGCCGTGCATATTTTTATTATAAATATTGTTTGGGTGAGGACGAGAGTAAAAGCACGAAGGGTGATGCCATGCAAATCGTTGAATTCTGATTCTTGTTCATATTCTGGCTTTGTTGTTTCTTTCTTTTATTGAGGTTTCTATTTGGAACTGTTACCTCCCCACAGCATGTTTCCCCTTCCCACATCGACTAATTATTTCCTGTATTTATTTTCTGCTGTATATATAGATATTTGAACTGCACAGGTTATTTGGTAGTCTGGTCCTAGCCTCGTCACTACTTCATCGAGGTTAGGCTAGGCACTTGCCAGCACATGGGGTCGGTTGTGCTGATACTACACTCTGTGCTCTTTTGCATAGATCCAGGTATTGGACAGCAGCAGTAGCGCAGGAGCTAGCCTTCAGTCCACCGAGACACCGAGGTAGCCTTGCAGGCATCCGCAGGCCCGACGTCTCCTCTATCTTATATTTTATTCTGTTATCTCATGTATTCGAGACCAACAATATTATATTTCTTTCAAACGGTTGTATTTAGTACTCTTAGTAGTTCGTGAGTGATGTGACACCAGTTCTTGGATAGAGGCATATGTTGACTTTCGCATTATTGTTCAGCTTATTTAATTTAGGTCTTCCGCTTATTTATTTAATTCCACTGTTTTCATGTTATCACTGATACTTGTTAAAAGAAGTAATTTCTTAATGAAAAAGGTAGTTAATGGTTGGCTTGCCTAACTCTCATTAGTAGGCGCCATCACGACTCCCGAGGGTGGGAAAATCTAGGTCGTGACACTTTATTCCTCCTGTTGCGGCACACATCTCGATCACACCAGACAATCACATTTCACCCTTATTCCTCCTTAATATATATCACCCTTATTCCTCCTGTTACTGCGCGCAACCCGATCCCACCATATCAGTATCAATCACACAATAAGAACAAGAATTTCACAATTTAACTCAAAACCCTCCACAATATTTAAGTCTCAAAACAAAGCAAACCGAAGACTATACAATTATGAAACTTCACTAAATTAATACTAAACAACGAGACCAACCAAAATATACCATGAACCGCCGATAAACCATCTTAAGCAAATAATGTAATACGATAAAACTACGGAATAATTAATACCTTCAATAAAGAAAACAACATCTAACAGGAAGCAATTAAACATGGAAACACCAATAAGTATGTAGCAATTAAGGCAGGAAGACAATATATTAGGAACAGGGAAGGGAACAGGCTAAACAGATAATTTGGCGGCGCATAGGTACTCGTCACCGCACCTATACGCCACACACATGGATTGTCACATAGCAAATAAGTCGGGAATCCCTAATCCCTCAAGTCAAAGTTAGACACAATACTTACCTCGATTCAACGGCCAACTCAATGCTTAATTACCGTTTTTCCTCTAGATTCCACCTCCAATCTACTCGTATCTAGTCATAATTAACTTAATAACATCAATTATCGCTAAAGAAATCAATTCCAATACATAATTATAAGTTTCCCAATATTTCCCCCAAAAAGTCAAAACCCGACCCCTGGCCCGATTGGTCAAAACCCGAAATTAGGACCAAAATCCGATTACCCATTCACCCCAAGCCCGGATATATAATTGGTTTTGCAATCCGACCTCAATTTGAGTTCTAAATCCCCAAATATTGAAATTCCTAAGTTCTACCCAAAAATCCCCAATCCACCATGAAAACCCCTAGATTCTAGGATGAAAACTTGTAAAAAGAAGTAAAAGATTGAAAAAAATGAGTTAAGATTCATTTATCTATGATTTGGGGAAGAAATGATCTTTGGAAAATCGCCTATTGAGGTTTCGGTTATGAAAAATGGGATAATGAATGAAAAATCCTATCCAAAATTGTTTTTAAACAGTTGCAGGTATCGTATTTGCGATCAGGGGTTTGCAAATGCGAACATCCCTTCGCAAATGCGAAAAATGTCCAGGACCTGCTACCATCGCAAATGCGAACAATTGTTTGTAAATGCAGCATGTGCTTATCGCAATTGCGATCTTGAGCTTCGCAATTGTGAAGGTCCCCTCCCAGCCCTTCTGCTCGCAAATACGAGGCTCGCATTGGCGAGCCAGACTTTGCAAATGCGAAGTCTGCAGACCTGAAGCATATCAACAAAATTTCTTAAATCCAAATCACTTCGTAGCCTATCCGAAACTCACCCGAGCCCTCGAGGCTCCAAACCAAACATGCACACAAGTCTTAAAACATCATACGAACTTGCTCGCACGATCAAATCGCCAAAATAACACCTAGAACTACGAATTTAGCACCAATTTGCATGAAATTTTCAAGAAAGTTTCAAAACATCTATTTCCTCAACCAAAGGTCCGAATCACGTCAAATCAATTCCGTTTCTCACCAAATTTCATAGATAAGGTTTAAATATCATAACAGACCTGTACCGGGCTCCGGAACTAGAATACTAACCTGATACCCACGAGATCAAATATTATCCAATTTCTTAAAATCATTATAATTTAACTATTACAATTTTCATCAAAAATTTATTTCTTGGGCTAGGGACCTCGGAATTCAATTCAGGGCATACACCTAGGTCCCATATTTTACTACGGACCCACCGGTATTGTCGAAATACGGGTCTGGGTCCGTTTACTCAAAACATTGATCGAAGTCAACTAAAATAAACTTTTTAGGTTAAAAATTATTATTTCATCAATTTTTCCATATAAAGGCTTTCTGGAAATACGCCCGGACTGCGCACGCAAATGGAAGAGAGGTAAAATGAGGTTTTTAAGGCCTCAGAATATGGAATCGAATTCTAAAACATAAGATGACCTTTTGGATTGTCACAAATATGCATTGTATATTAAGAAGAAGCAAGACGAAATACACAATTCATGCCAATAAGTATTGTATATGACTATGTGATAATTGAAGAAAAATACCCTATCTGAAAATTATTTTTTCCACTCTCACACACCTATATGAGAGTGTCAATGCGCTTTGTCATGTCAGTGACCATGGGAAATCAACTATCAAATAATAAAGATCGGGTGAGTAACTATGACTACGAACAAGTTAGGTGTGTAACTAATAATATGTGCCAAAATTAAAATTTTCTTAATATAAACTCCATGTTTTTGCTCATAATTAATATGTTCTTTTAGAATCTATTAACATTAAGAAATTCCATGACAATCTTAGGCTCTTAGGGGTCGTTTGGTACACTGGATAAGGTGGAATAAAGTAGGGTACTAAATTTATGCTATGTTTGGTTGGTGGTATAAATTTATTCCTGGATAAATTTATACCAACAACCAAACATAGTATAAACTTTTTCCCAAACTTAATCCTTGATATCCCATCTTATCTTACCTTATCATATCAACTCTGGTATTGTTTTATCCCACCTCACATCTGGGATAAATGTCACGACCCAAAATTTACCAGTCGTGATGGCACCTAACCCAACCCGCTAGGTAAGCCAACCACTACTATTCAATTTCAATAATATTAATTAAACAAAGGAATCTTCTAAATCTTTTATATTTCCCAAGAACTGGTAGACAAATTATGAGCTTCTAAGAGTAGAATTTACAAAGCTGATATGAAGAAAGTAAATCATCTGTTTAACAAATACATAAACAGAATTTAAAATTCTCAGGCTACCATGAACAAGAGGCAGCTACAACAGGGACACAGGTACAGCTTCCAATTCAGCTCCTAGCAAACACAACAACATCGGCATCCGAAGTCTGCACGCAATGTGCAGAAAGTGTAGTATGAGTACAACTGACCTCATGTACTCAATAAGTAACAAACCTAAACTTAGATTGAAAGCAGTGATGAGCTGGAACATAGGTCGGGTCTAGCACCAATAACCAAGAGTAGTGTATAACAGTGTAAGGCAAGTAAACAAAGAAGTAGATCAGAGATAAAATGCTTAGCCTTTTTATAGTTTTTCCGAAAATAGTTCCACTTTTCAAGTATATCAGTGAAAACCCAAATTCTTTATCGAAATCGTCAAATATGAGTAAGTATGAAACTTGTAACTTTTTCCAAAAGCTTTTCATTAGGTAATGTTTCATTTTCAAATAGCACAAGGAAAGTACATCTCCATGCCTACATGTCAAGATATAGGTAAAGATCATGAATGTCACCAAAACAGTCAGCAAAAGGAAATGCGTCTCTATGCATGTATCTCAAGTATGCATGTCATATGCAATGCCTTTCAGAGATGAATCATGTACTCACACTCTCGGAGTACTCAACCTCACTGTATCACACTTTCCACTCATCATACTCAACCACTCGGTACTATATATGACCTATACGGCCCCGGGAATATCTAACCCGGAATATATATGTATATGTATATATATACATCACTGACTATAAGTCACCCAGTACCGAGGAAATAGGCCAATCCATCCTCATAGGGAAGATCCATCTCCGAGTATCAAGTACTTCGGGCAAATCCATGTCCAGGGAAATCCATGCCTCAATGATATTGATATTGATATATATATATATATATATACATAGTCGACTGCGCTCACCGGGGGTGTGTGCAAACTCCGGAGAGCCTCCTATAGCCCAAGCGCTAAAATCTGCACGGACAACTTACATGTTGCATAGACAACTCACGTGCTATCATATACCTGCGCTCACTGGGGTGTGCAAACTCCTGGAGGGGCTCCTTCAGCCCAAGAGCTATAATCCGCACGGACCACTCACGTGCTGTACGGACAACTCACGTGCTATAACATCAATATCAGAATCCGCAGGGACAACTCACGTGCCATAGTATCAAGATCTCACAATCAGACCCTCGGCCTCACTCAGTCATCAATATCTCTAGTCTCACTCACGGGCTTATAATGTCATGAAAACAAGCTCGACCACGATGAAATGATGTATCAATAAACAACAACTGAGACTGAGATATGATATGAATGCATGAATATGACTGAGTATGAAATATCAATGAAATCAGTGAGATGACAGCAAGAAACAACCTCTATATGTCCCAACAATATTAGCATAAAGCCTAAATAGGATATCTAGCATGATGTACAACATAGTTCACTTATCAGATGGTGAAAACACAAATATCAACAAAGTAGGACTACTATACAGTGTCATGGAAATAATAGAGCCACCATTCATAGGGTGCACGCCCACACGCCCGTCACCTAGCATGTGCATCATCTCAACATCAATCACATAGCACGTAATTCGGGGTTTTATACCCTCAACACAAAGTTTAAAAGAGTTAATTATCTTGAACAAGCCGATTCCACAACCGAGCAAGCTAATCGATGCTCCAAAAATGCCATCACGCACGTTCTGACCTTCGAACGACTCTAAACCCAATCCATATGGTGAAAATCGCCTCCAAAAATTGTCTAAATCCGAGCTCCCCAACTCAAAATATGACCAAATAAACAAACCTTCCATATTAAGTAATTTTGCCCAGCTGTTCTGCCTCATTTTGTGTGCTAAACAATCGCAAAACTTGCTTTTCATGCCTCCAATGGATTCCTTGTGACATTTCAGTCAAGGTAAGCTTTTGAATCACTCCATTTGACCTTATAATAAAGGAGATATGTTGGTTTCAATATTTGAAAATAGTAAAGATTTTGAAATACGAAGCAGTCACAATTTTGTAATTAATCTGGAAAAAAATCAGGCAACCCAATTCTTAGTAAAATGGCCATAAAATCCTTATAAGATGTCCAAATTCGATGATTCTTTTTTCTATACCTCCGTAATTACAAACGGATCTAATGCTTCAATCAAAAAAGAAATTGGAGCTCATTTGCTTAATGTGGTACTATTTATGCTTGAAGAAACGACGTCGAAACATAAGAAAAACGACCGCAACACGGCCCAAACCTATCCGAAACTCACCCAAGCCCCTCGGCACTCTGTACGAATATACCAACAAGTCTCATAATATAATACAGACCTAATCGAGTGTCACGCCCCGAGCCTGGGGCGAGACCGGCACCTGGTACCTCATATATCCTTGTGTACCAACTTGTGACTCAGGAATTCTGGACATATAATGTCATACCCTTGCTAAGGGCCACATTGCAAGACAATTTGCGAAGTAAAATATAAAATTGAATAGGGACTAACGTTGACTAAGTATCAACATAAAGCTGGGCCGGCAAGACCGTCATAACTACTATAATTGACAAGCCAACAAAATATAAGTACAGGGCTTAAAAGTCCAACATACTGCACTAACTGACAGAATATGTCTACAAGCCTCTACTGATAGATGTACTATAATCAGAACAAGGATCTAACCTTCCCTCAACCTATATACATATCCACATAAGATGTACACAAAACCTCTAGACCCGGCAACTCCAAAGGACAAGGGGATTACCGAGAAAGTTGAACTCGGGCAACACCTATTGAGGAGATTTACCCGTCTATCTGTCTGAACTTGTACGCATGAAATGCAACGCCCCCAAAAAGGGACGTCAGTATGAAATAATGTACCAAGTATGTAAGGTAGTATACAGAAAGCTGAAACTGAGCTGATAATCTAAACATACAATTACCTGCTGATACTGACTCAATTCTCTCTATATAATAAGTAAAATAGTTGTCCGACCCTATAAGACTCGGTATATATATAACTGTTCTACCGTAGTAGGCTCGCTCATAGGCACTCGGCCATACTAGGCTCTATATCTCGGTCAACTGGTCTCACTCATAGGAGCTCGGCCATAGTAGGCTCGGTATATAACTTACCATCTGATCAGAGGTTGCCCAACAGGGGCTTGCTCATCGATTATAGCTTGATGGTATTGAAAATACTTTAATACTGTATATATAAACCCTATGCTCTCTTAACTGGAATAATGAAATATTCAAATGAATATGAAGTCCTGATAAAGAGAATATTGTAACTTGCGAGACTAGCAAAATATACGTAAATTCCGGGGATATGAATTTTTCTTTATGCCTCGTTATCAATATCGTATAATTACGAGATCATGCAAATGAAGGAAGAGCTTAACCTTAACATACTTGGAGTAGGACAAAATTCTGTATGATATTCTTAGAAAAGGTTGCACCGTACTCCATTAGAATTGCAAAATTTTACGTTACTAAAGTTCCAATAATTCTTTGAGAATGAAATTTGAATGGCTAACATTTAGGATCTCACTTAAGTGTCTTGAGAATTGAGTTTGAAAGAGTTATAAGAATGCTAATGTATTTCTTGGTATTGAAACATTGGAAATGAAATTTGCAAGAATTGTAATATGGTTTGTTTTGAATGTTTTAAAGTTAGAGATGTCTTATAACTAAGGCATTAATATGCCACCTAATATAAAATGGCTAAGAGTAATTGTCATAATAAGGGGATTTTCTGCCATGTTTTGGGGTGGGAATTAATAATCTTTATCCACTTATTAGTTAATTAGGTAATGTCTCGTTATTCGGTAATTAACCAATTACCCGCATAATTAAGAATTGACTCAAATTACTTAAAATTTTACTCATTTTTAATACACATTATACATCATACTATCATGATCATATGGTACCTTGCATGGTATTAGTCCATAAGTATCAGGTATTATAGCTCGGACCGTATTTTATGTAAATTTGATAACCTTCAACAAAACTCATTTTCTTTAATTCGTGTACTCTTTCCTTTATGGCACTTACTTATTGCTTGGTATAAATAGCATAAATATGCTAACTCCAAGATAATCTCATCCCCGAGTTTATGTTAATTAACTAAAGACGGAACTTTAATGTACGAAAAACGCGAGATGTAACATTCTTCCCCCCTTAGAAATATTCGTCCTCGAATGTCTACTCTTAGATACTTTGGGAAAATTTTGGCTGGAGTCTCTTTCGTATACTAGACTAAAACCAACCTGTACATAGCCAGAAAACATACTATGTATGCCACACATGGCAACTATCTATAAATAGCAACACCTGGCTTCACACAACTGCCCATTATAAATTCTGAGAGTCAAGATGAGAACTTACCTGATGACCTAATCGCTTGAATAGAGCTGTGCTGAGGTATCCCACCTCGAGCCATATTTTCGGTTTAAAATAGGTGGGTATATTTACAATTTATTTCTTCCTCCGCTTACCACGTCATCTCTTCCACATTTTTGCTCCTCCATAAAACCTTCACGGAGGCTATTTCCTTATTCTGTAGCTTGCGGATTTGTTGGTCTAGGATGGAAACTGTAATTTTCTCGTACGATAAGTCCCTTGTGATCTGTACATCATCCGTGGGAACCACTTGGGTAGGATCTCCAATGTAGTGAAAAACTGGATGGACAGACTCCAACTCCGAGGGCAATTCTAACTCATAAGCTACTTGGCCCACTCTTCGAATGATCCCAATATATCATGGGTTAAGTTTGCCTTTCTTTCCAAACCTCATGACACCCTTCATATATGACACCTTTAAGAATACCCAATCATTAACCCTGAACTCTAAATCTCGTCACCGCATGTTAGAATAAGACTTCTAACGACTCTGAGCTGTCAACAATTGCCCCCAATAAGCTTTACTTTTTCTATGGCCTACTGAACCAGGTCTGGTCTATGTAATCCAGATTCTCCAATATCAAACCACCCTATAGGAGATCTGCACTTGCGCCCATACAAAGCCTTGCACGGAGCCATCTGGATTATGGAGTGGTAACTGTTATTATATGCAAACTCGATAAGAGGCAGATGTTCATCCCAACTTCTTTTAAATCCAACACATATGCTCGTAACATATCCTCGAGCGTCTGAATTGTGCGCTCGACTTGTCCATCAGTTTGTGGATGAAAAGTTGTGCTGAGACTCACCTGAGTCCCTAGACCTTTCTGAAATGACCTCCAAAAATGTGTTGGGCCCCACGGTAAGATATAATAGATATTGGCACTCCGAGTGATCGCACTATCTCCTTAATATATATTTTTACATAATCTTCTGTTGTATATGTAGATCTGGCCTGTAGGAAATGAGCTGATTTCGTGAGCCTATTGACTATCACCCATATGGAATCGAACTTACAATGAGAACGAGGTAAACCCGTGATAAAGTCCATGTTTATCGCCTCCCATTTTCGTGTCGGGATCTTCGTTGACTTAGGGTGAATGGAGTACCATGAATAATGTGCCTCTAGTATAATCCTGTCTCGTAGCCCTGCTATATTTGGAACACACAAATGACCCATGTATCTAAGAACCCCATCTCCCTTGAGCTCTAACAACGCCTTCTTCTAATGCGAAACTCGCTCTCTTAACTCAACCAACTCTGTGTCCTCGTACTGCCTCTCCTTTACTTCAGCTATGAGAAATGATTTTGCAGTATTTTGGAGTACAACTCCTCCATTGCTAGAGTCTACTAACCGAACCCCCAAACAAGCCAATTGATGAATCTCTCTAGTTAATTGTCTTTTCTCGACCTCTACATGTGCTAAGCTACCCATAGATCGGTGACTTAAGATATCTGTTACAACATTAGCTTTCCCTGGATGGTAGAGAATGTTAACATCATAATCTTTCAATAATTCAAGTCATCGCCTCTATCGCAAATTCAACTCTTTTTTCTTGAAGATATATTGCAAGCTTTTATGATCTGTGAACACATCAACATAAACACCACATAACTAATGCCGCCATATCTTAAGTGCATGGACAACCGCAGCTAACTCGAGGTCGTGGGTTGGATAATTCTGTCCGTGCTTCCTTAATACCTTGAAGCATACACAATTACCTTCGCATGTTGCATCAGGACACATCCTAATCCAACATATAAGGCATCGCAATACATGGCATAACCATTTGGACCCTCTGGAAGTGCTAGAACTGGCGCTGAAGTCAACCTATTTTTAAGCTCTTGGAAACTCCGCTCACAAGTCTCTGTCCACTGAAACTTAGTTTCTTTCTACGTTAACCTCGTCAACGGTGCTGAAAGAGAAGAAAAACTCTTTACAAACCTCCGATAGTATCCTGCTAAGACTAGAAAGCTATGAATCTCTGTCGGAGTGGTAGGTCTAGGCCAGGATTTAACAGCCTCAATCTTCTGAGTGTCTACCCTTATACCTCTGTCGGATAGAATGTGCCCCAAGAATGCTATAGACTTCAACCAGAACTCACACTTAGAAAACTTAGTATACAATTTATTATCAATGAGGGTTTAGAGTACCGCTCGTAGGTGGTCCACATTCTCATTCTCTGAACATGAATAAACCAGAATATCATCAATAAAGACTATCATGAACAGATCTAAATATGGCCGGAATAGGCTATTCATCAAGTCCATAAATATGGTAGGCACATTCGTCAAATCGAAGGACATGACAAGGAACTCGAAGTGGCCATATGGGGTCTTGAAGGCTGTCTTGGGAATATCTTTCTCCCAAACTTTGACCTGGTGGTACCCCGACCTCAAATCTATTTTTGAAAAGCATCTAGCTCACTGCAACTGATCAAATAAGTCGTCTATCCTTGGAAGTGGATACTTATTCTTAATAATTACCTTGTTCAGTTGCCTATAATTGATACACATCCTCAGCGAGTCATCTTTCTTCCGTACAAACAGTACCGGTGCACCCCAAGGTGAGGTACTGGGTCTGATGAAACCTTTCTCCAGTAAATCATTTAACTACTCATTCAACTCTTTCAATTCGGCAGGTGACATTCTATATGGAGGGATGGATATTGGTTGAGTTCTTGGAAGCAAATCGATGCCAAAATCAATTTCTCGCTCTAGGTTAATACCTGGAAGTTCATCTGGAAATACATTTGCGTACTCTTTTACTACTAGAATAGACTAAAGTGTAGGTATCTTAGTATCTATATCTCTAACTCGCACAATATGATAAATGCACCCTTTTGCGATCATTTTCCTCGCCTTCAGAAAGGAAATAAACCTACCTCTAGGTGTCGCTATATTACCTACCCACTGAAGGACTGGCTCACCCAGAAAATGAAATCTAGCTATATTTGCTTGACAATCAACTATGGCATAGCAAGCTGCCAACTAGTCCATGCCCGTGATAGTATCAAAATCCAACATCTCTAGCTCAACTAGGTCAGTTGAGGTCATACGACCACAAGCTGACACCGTACAACCTCGATAAACTCGTCTAGTGATAATCGATTCTCCAACCGGTGTAGATATCACAAAAGGATTACTTAGTATTTCAGGCACTATACCAAATTTCCCCGCGACAAATGGGGTAATACATGATAAAGTAGATCATGGGTCTATCAAGGCATAAACATCATAAGAGCAAATGGTCAACATACCTGTCACAACATTTGGTGGGGCTCTTGGTCCTGTCGCCCCACTAGCGCATAGCTACGATTCTGGTTACCACCTGAACTGGAATGTCTACCTCTTCCTCGACCTCTACCAGCCAAAGACTGAGACTCGCGCCCTGAAGGATGCACGGACATAGATGATCCTATTGCTGAATTCACAACATATGCCCCGAACGTCCACATGTATAGCAAGCATCGGAACCAACTCAGCATTGCCCAAGTGTCCTCTACCATAGATGGTACACCATGGTAGAAATGGCCATGTCTGTCTCGAACCTTGTTGTCTCTTCAAACTTAACGCTTGGGAGCTGTCACCTAGTCCTGATTGAGTATAACGGTCATACCTGTAACCCTTTGACTGAGGTGGCAGAGGTCTAGGTAGTCATTCGAAGTACTGGGGCCTATAACTGCCATGAGACTGCTCCTGAGACCTGGCAAATCTCATTCTCTTATGCTTCCATGACTCAATCCTCTCCGTACCCTAGTGCCGATGCCTACCCCTTTCTATATTCTAGGCAAATGCCTGAATTTTGGAGATATCCATACTATCTTGCAATGCAGCGGTGGCACATGCCTCATTCAACTCTGGGGCCAACCCTGCTATAAACATGTGGATTATGTCCTGCATAGTAGCAATTATAAATGGTGCATATCTGGCCAATGAGTCAAAATGGAGATTATACTCTCGAACACTCATATTGCCCTGTTTGAGGGCTAGAAACTGATCAACTCGGGCCTGTCGGATCTCTCGCGATAAGTACTGGTCAAAGAAGGTATCTGAAAAATTCTCCCAAATAGTAGGAGGTGCATCACGTCCCCTAGACCTTTCTATTCCTCATACCAAAGGATGGCTATATCTCGGAGTCGAAAAGCTGCTAACTCAACTACCTCTTTCTCCGTGGCATGCATAACCCGAAAGATCCTATGAAGCTGATCTATAATATCATGCGGGTCCTCCCTCTGATCTGTCCCTATGAACTCTGGGGGACTCAAAGCAATAAATTCTCGGACCCTTGAACTCCCATATGCCTCAGAAGGTCCTACACTAGTGGATGCCCTAGCCTGTTGCTAGGTAGCTACTAATTGTGCCAACAAATGTACCACACTCCTTAAGTCCTGATCTGATGGAAGCGGAGGGGGAGCTGGATGTGCGGTCTCCCTAGGAATCTTCTCAAGTGGCAGAGGAGTCGGTAATTGCTGGGTAGGGGTCTCTCCCTTGGCCTCTAATTGGTCCCCATCTACTGGGGTACACTGCTAGTCCCCCCACCTACTGATGTTTCTCTCCTCTGGCTATCCGTAGTCTTCCTAGTTACCATCATCTGTGCATACAAATGCCAACACGTGAGTTTAACTCAAATTTCCTATAACTCAGTGCTACGACACGATTTAGATTTGAAAGAAGGGCAACCAACTCCTAAATGCCCTGTAGTCCCTGCTTATATAATGTGGTGCACCACACATCTATAAACAAGACCCTACTAGACACGGCATGTAGACTCCCTAGGACAGAATTGCTCTGATACCACTTTTGTCATGCCCCGAGCTTGGGGCGAGACCGACACCTGGTGCCTCATCTATCTTGCGTACCAACTTGCAACTCAGGAATTCTGGACATATAATGTCATACTTTGGCAAGGGACCACATTGCAAGACAATTTGCGAAGTAAAATATAAAACTGAATAGAGACTAACGCTGACTAAATATCAACATAAAGTTGGGCCGGCAAGGCCTTCATAACTACTATAACTGACAAGCCGACAAAATATACGTACATGGCCTACAAGCCCAACATACTGCACTAACTGACAGGATATGCCAACAAGCCTCTACTTATAGATGTACTGTGATCGGAACAGGGCCCCGACCTACCCATAACCTATCTACATATATACAAAAGATGTACACAAAACTTCTAAACCCGGCAACTCTGAAGGACGAGGAGCTTACCAATAAAACTAAACTCGGTCAACACCTACGGAGGAGGTCTACCCGTCTGTTTGTCTAAACCTGCACGCATGAAATGCAGCACCCCCAGAAAGGAACGTTAGTACGAAATAATGTATCGAGTATGTAAGGCAGTATATAGAAAGCTGAAACTAACACTGATAATCTGAACATATAGTTACATGCTGATACTGACTCAATTCTCTCAATATAATAAGTAAAATAGTTGTCTGGCCCTATAAGGCTCGGTATATATATATATATAACCGCTCTGCCGTAATAGACTCGCTCATAGGTGCTCGGTCATACTATGCTCTGTATCTCGGCCAACTAGGCTTGCTAGGAAGCAAGTAGGCTCGATATATAACTTACCATCTAATCAGAGGTTGCCCAATAGGGGCCTGCCCATCAATTATAGCTCGGTGGTAATGAAAATACTTTAATACTGTATATATAAACCCTCTGCTATTTTAACTGGAAGAATGAAATACTCAAATGAATATGAAGTCCGGATAAAGAGAAATTGTAACTTGCGAGACTAGCAAAATATATGTAAATTCCGGGATATGAATTTTTCTTTATGCCTCGTTATCAATCTCGTGTAACTACGAGAACATGTAAAATGAAGGAAGAGCTTAACCTTAACATACCTAAAGTAGGGAAAAAATCCGTATGATATTCTTGGAAAATGTTGCACCGTACTCCGTTAGAATCGCAAAATTTTACGTTGCTAATGTTCCAATAATTCTTTGAAAATGAAATTTGAATGGCTAACGTTTAGGATCTGACTTAAGTGTCTTGAGAATGGAGTTTGAAATAGTTATAAGAATGCTAACGTACTGCCTTGGTATTGAAACATTGGAAATGAAATTTGCAACAATTGTAATATGGTTTGTTTTGAAAGTTTTAAAGTTGGAGATGTCTTGTAACCGAGACATTAAGATGCCACCTAATATAAAATGACAGAGTCATTTTCTTAATAAGGGGGCTTGCTGCCATGTTTTGGGGGTGGAAATTATTAATCTTTATCGACTTATTAGTTAATTAGGTAATGTTCCGTTATCTGGTAATTAACCAATTGCCCGCATAATTAAGAATTGACTCAAATTAGTTAAAATTCTACTCATTTTTAAAACACCTTATACATCATACTATCGTGGTCTTTTGGTACCTTGCATGGTACTAGTCCATAAGTATCAGGTATTATAGCTCGGACCATATTTTATCTAAATTTGACAACCTTCAACGAAACTCATTTTCTTTAATTCCTGTACCCTTTCCTTTGTGGCACTCACTTATTGCTTGGTATAAATAGTATAAATATACTAACCTCAAGATAAGCTCATCCCCGAGTTTATGTCAATTAACTGAAGATGAAACTTTAACGTACAAAAAATGCGAGATGTAACATCGGGGCCTCAAATCACGTATAACAACATCGAAATGACGAAATGCATCTCAAATCAAACTAAATGAACTTTCGACTTCCAAAACTTGCTGAGGGTCTCCTGGAAACAGTCTCTCTACCCTTCGGGGTAGGGGTAAGGTCTGCGTACATATTACCCTCCCCAGACCCCACTTGTTGGATTATACTGGGTCGTTGTTGTTGTTGTTGTTGACTTCCAAAACTCACGCCAGAACATATCAAATCAACTCGGAATGAAATCAAATTTTGCACACAAGTCCTAATACTTTATACGGAGCTACTCGTGCCCCCAAACCACCGAGCAAAGTGCAAAATCTCAAAATGACCGGTCGGGTCTTTACATTCTCCCCCACTTAAACATATGTTCGTCCTCAAACGTACCAAGAGTTGTTCCTAAGCCGTCAAACCGCCGTGTAACCATACCATGCACATACCTGGGGGTGATCCCACGTCACCCTATACAAATAGGCTTGACAACACAACATAATTGAAGATCATTACTTCAACCTTAGTCCGTAAACCAGAAAATCCAATTTCCAACATCACAAGACCCGAACTTCGCATCTACATGATATACAAGTTTGAACAAGCTATATCAAGCCATAACCACAACCCAAGATGTAATCACCCGACATACCACACGACTAGCTTACTCCTAGCAAATTTTCTGATCACAGTAGCTCCTCAAAATAACCCAATACCGATAATAAACCTCATGTCAAATAAAACCTCGTTCTAAAGCCTTTGTGTACTGCAGATGATGGAAGAAACATGCAAAAACTCATAACCATTCATCAGATCAACAAGTCATGGAGCTCCCCCACCTTCAATTAGAACTATAGACAATTTCTAAGCCGATCAGTCACATTATCCTTACAAATATACCACAATCAAATCCGATAGCACACATTCTAGGTCCGACGACCTCATCTTATCAAATACAAGCTACTCTTCTAACATGCCTCACCAATACTACCCGGAGCTATAAACCATGCAATCTTTGCACCAATATGCAACAATTCAAACATACTCAAACATAGAAAATGACTCCAATGCGACAACCGTCCCGCAAGCTCTACAAGTACCACCACAACACAATGCTAAGAACCCATCACACATCATAGAATTAAAACACACGAATCTAACACAAAGGATCATATCCCAACATAACTTTGCTACAATGCGCAACCCCATACAGACACTGGTCCACATGAAATACCTCAAGTCACAATGCTCAAAATCAACAAACACGCGCAATTTGACTTCTAGTACCAAAAGTGCACGACCATAACCACTGAAGCAAATAAATCAATACCATAGTCCAGAATGAACATAATAAATGTGCAATCAATCATCCAATACCCAAATACCCATCTCGCTCAAATTCTTCTATAAATCCCGAATAAACTGCACAGTTTGTGTATATAACCAATGAGTCACAACTCCTCGCAGAATAGAAGAGTAACTCACAGATCATTTCAGAACAAAAATAAGCTCAACAACAACTGAATGGCACATCCTTCAACAATAGCAGTATGGAGCCATCCAATCCGACCTGGTATAGAACACAAATCCTCATTGGGCCTACTAATGGACCCTAAACCAACTCTGGTCACCCAAAAATAAATATATAACACTCCAAAATTCCACAATGACTGAACCATAAAGCATACTATCATCTGTCTAGCTTTGGCCACATCTTCACAGTCCACAACCACGAAACAATATGTTTCTGAGAACTCCTGATTGCTCAAATATCTAACACATCTCTCATATACGATCATCCCACAAGGAATACTTATATAATTCTTCTGTGCCACATAGAAAAACTTAAATATCAGCAATCGATCAACCAAGCGAGTGTCGCAATACCAATGAAGTATCCATAAATCAAAACCCAGTGACCCTTCTAAAATTTACACTCTCATCAAGCCCATATCTAATAGTAATATCATTTATCTAGTCCTCTGAAACCATCCATGCTACTTAAGGATTCATGACATTCCCTTTAAACTGTACTATGACATTGCACATGCAAATCTCGATCCACACAACACATTGCACATGTCATGCCATCTTATGATAAATACAAGAACTTCATAATACACTCAGAGTCGCAAGCAACCGCATGATCAATAGTCAAGAACCTTCCATTTGATCCCACCTAGGTGAAAATCATAATACGCATCATATCCCACACATCAATATGAAATATACACCTCAAACTGTGGTAGAACCCTTAAGAACTCTTCGAAGCCCATTTGAACATAACCAAGCCGATAGAACTGAACCTTTCTAACTTAACCAAGCCACGCAGGTTGCCAAAAACCCAAGAGCATCGCCACAAAATACATGTATAAACTCATTATATTATAAGAACCGATCATATTCATTACCATGCCTATCCAACCTACCACCAAGCTGCCCTGATCCTCCGAGTTCTTTTCGAATTGCCTACAAGTCGATACTTTTCCTTGATAGAACACTACTAACCTTAACCAAAACTTGCCTCACGAACTTTAGCATAGAACCACTCCGCCCTAAGGCTCATAAGTCATTGAACTCCCTTTTAAGTATCCCAAAAGTGCCATAACCAAAATACTTACTCTGAAGAAACTTCCTATGAATCTAAAGACATTACCTTCACCTTCCTGATACTGATATGTAGAATCCATAGTGATATAAAAATGCCACAAGTCTCGACAAC
Source organism: Nicotiana sylvestris (assembly GCF_000393655.2). NCBI lineage: Eukaryota > Viridiplantae > Streptophyta > Magnoliopsida > Solanales > Solanaceae > Nicotiana > Nicotiana sylvestris. The sequence continues at coordinate 176,031,656 of NC_091061.1, forward strand.
ATCCAACTTAAATCTCAGATTCTAGCCCTATACAAATCCTGAAGATTTCCAATTGCTATATATAAATCCTGAATCTATTAGGGCTTACTCGAGAATCATCCACTCTGCTCAAGTCTCAATTCAACTGACCAAATGGACCGAACGACCTGTGCCCCATTAGCACTCCAACACCCAAGGAAGTAACCCCACCTTAATGCAACCAGATTCATACTCATAAAGTCTAATACAACTCGTATCCAGAAATCCCCTTACTCCAGTCATCCTAGATTTCCACCTCGTTAAGCCATAACTGATTCACCGGTATACCTCAAACTGAAAGCCTTATAACACATAACCGTGCAATTAACCCATCGATAACAGACTCCCCCACTTGACGCAAAGCCAAGGAATAAAGCATTTGATAACTTATAATACCCATACCTTGCTGCTGTCCAAAATTCCGCACTGAAATTCGACTAAATCCTTCACAAGCTCATGCAACACAAACCATCTAACATCCCAAATCATTAGGAAATCTTGCATTCACCCTTGCAATAGTCAAGTCAACTTTCATAAATGATCCAAACTCAGATTGTACTACATATAATTCACTGGTAAAAGAGAACTCTCAACAAAACAACATATGGATCACACAAACCTCAGGATGCCCCGCATGAGATAAACCAGCTCTTTGCCTCAAATTAACATCTCTCTATACCCTTCCATAGTTATAACAATTACACAATCACTTAATCTTCCTGAGTTTGAACTCATATCATAACATGAAAATCTACTCCACTTCTCCACTACACAACATGAAAGGATCCTTCAATACACCCATAACTCGAGATTATACATCAAATCATGAAGGAAATCAAGCACCCAATTTACCTCTCAATCAAACTCTTTTCGTCAAAATCAATCTATCTAAACATACCCATAGTCACATCATAATCATCATATAGCAATCCGACCACTTATCTAGTCATGAATTCCACTTATAGGGACGCTATCAGACATATAAATCCAAAAGCACGTGCTCATATAATCAACACCTTAGTGCTCAAGCTACAGTCAAAACTCGACCTCACGTCCTCCAGACTAGCCCATAATCAACACGCAGAAATCACATCTCGCACCTTATTCCAGAAATCACAAGCCGTTGATGCACAGTTGATACCGAGCGCTCAAGTGCGCATACGAATACGTGAAAGGAATTCAAAGGATTACGCTTCAAGCTGAATCGATGTCGTATGATAAGGAAGAAAGATGGGAAGTGTATCCTAAATGTCATGTAGCCTCTTAAAGATAGGTATGGACGTCATCATACCGATCCGCAAAACTCTACTAGACACTTGCTCATGACTTGTAGAACCTATGAACCTAGAGATCTAATACCAATATGTCACGAACCAAAATCCATCAGTCGTTATGGCACCTAACCTAACCCGCTAGGTAAGCCAACTACTACTATTCAGTTTCTATAATATTAATTAAACAAATGAATTTTCTGAATCCTTTACATTTCCCAAGGACCGGTAGTACAAATCATGAGCTTCTAAGAATAGAGTTTACAAAGCTGATATGAAGAAAGTAAATCATCTGTTTGACAAATACATAAATAGAGTTTAAAATTCTAATGCTACCATGAACAAGAGGCAGCTGCATTAGGGACACAGGTACAACGTCCAATTGAGCTCCTAGCGAACACAGCAATATCGGCATCCAAAGTCTGCACGCAATGTGCAGAAAATGTAGTATGAGTACAACAAACCCGATGTACTCAACAAGTAACAAACCTAAACTTAGGTTAAAAGTAGTGACGAGCTGGAACATAGGTCGGGTCCAACACCAATTACTAATAGCAGTTCATAACAATGTAAGGCAAGTAAATAAAGAAGTAGTTTAGAGATAAAATACTCAGCCTTTTTATAGTTTTTTCGAAAACAGTTCCACTTTTCAAGTATATCAGTGAAAACCCAAATTCTTTATCAAAATTGTCAAATATGAGTAAGTTTGAAAACTGTAACTTTTTCCCAAAACTTTTCATCTGGTAAATGTTTCATTTTCAGATAGCATGAGGAAAGTACATATCTATGCCTACATGTCAAGATATAGGTAAAGGTTATTAATATCACAAAAAAGGCAGCAAAAGAAAATGCATCTCTATGCATGTATCTCAAGTACGCATGTCATATGTAATGCCTCTCAGAGATGAATTATGCACTCACACTCTCGGAGTACTCAACCTCACTGTATCACACTTTCCACTAATCATACTCAACCACTCAGTACTATATATGGCCCATACGGCCCAGGGAAGATCCCTCTCGGAATATATATATATATATATATATATATATATATATATATATATATATATATATATATATATATATATATATATATATATATATATATATATACACATACACATCACTGACTATAAGTCACCTGGTACCGAGGAAACAGGCCAATCCAGCCTCATGGAGAAGATCCATCTCCGGGTATCACGTTCTTCGGACAAATCCATGTCCAGGGAAATACATCCCTCAATGATATATATAGATAGTCGACTGCGATCAGTGGGGTGTGTGCAGACTCCGGAGGGGCTCCTACAGCCCAAGCGCTAAAATCTGCACGAACAACTCATGTGTTGCACTTACAACTCACGTGATATCATATACCTGCGCTCACTGGGGATGTGCAAACTCCTGGAGGGGCTCTACAGCCCAAGCGCTATAATCTGCACGGACAACTCACGTGTTGCACGGACAACTCACATGTTGCACGGACAACTCACGTTCCATAGTATCAAGATCTCACAATCTGGCCCTCGGCCTCACTCATTCATCAATCTCTCCAGTCTTAATCATGGGCTCACAATGTCATAAAAACTTGCCCGACCACGATGATATGATGTATCAATAAACAACAACTGAGACTGAGATATGATATGAATGCATGAATGTGACTGGGTACGAAATATCAATGAAATCAGTGAGATGACAACAAGAAACGACCTCTATGGGTCCCAATAATATCAGCATAAAGCCTAAATAGGATATCTAACATGATGTACAACTCAATTTACTTATCACATGGTGAAAACACAGATATCAACAAAGTAGGACCACTATACAATGTCATGGAAACAATAGAGTCACCATTCACAGGGTGCACGCTCGCACGTCCATTACCTAGCATGTGCATCACCTCAACATCAATCACATAGCACGTAATTCGGGGTTTTATACCCTTAGCACTAAGTTTAAAAGAGTTACTTATCTTGAAGAAGCCGATTCCACTACCAAGCAAGCCAAGCAATGCTCCAAAAATATCATCACTCGCGTTCCGACCTCCGAACGACTCTAAACCCAATACATATGGTGAAAATTTCCTGCAAAAATATCCAAATCCAAGCTTTCCAACTCAAAATATGACAAAATGAACAAACCTTCCATATTAAGTACTTTTGCCCAGATGTTCTGCCTCATTTTGCATGCCAAACGATCCTAGAACTTGCTTTTGATGCCTCCAATGGATTTCTTATGAAATTTTAGTCAAGATAGGATTTTGAATCACTCCATTTGACCTTATAATGAAGGAGATATGTTGGTTTCAATATTTGGAAATAGTGTAGATTTTTAAATACGAAGTAGTGGCAATTTTGTAATTAATTTGAAAAAAATCTGGCAACCTAATTCTTTGTAAAATGACCATAAAATCCTCATATGATGTCCAAATTCGATGATTCTTTTTGCTATACTCTGTAATTACAATACGGATCTAATGCTTCAATCAAAATAGAAATTGGAGCTCATTTGCTTAATGTGGTACCGTTTATGTTTGAAGAAACGACGTCGAACATTAGAAAAACGAGCGCAACACAGCCCAAACTTATCCAAAACTCACCCGAGCCCCTCGGCACCCCATACGAACATACCAAAAAGCCATATAATATAATACGGATCTACTCGAGGCCTCAAATCACGTATAACAACATCGAAACGATGAAACGCACCTCAAATCAAACTTAATGAACTTTTGGCTTCCAAAACTCGCGCCAAAATATATCCCGGAAAGAACTCAAATTTTGCACACAAGTCCTAATACATTATACGGAGCTACCCGTGCCCCCAAACTACCGGACGATGTGCAAATGCTCAAAATGACTGGTCGGGTCATGACAATAAATTAGTCTAGGGATTATAATCCCATGACTGTAGTACTAGGATAATTTAATCCGCATACCAAATGCCCCTTACATCCATAGAGATAAATTTTCAAATGTACAGTTACGTACTAGGACAGAGAAAGAAAGCCCAATTACAAAACGAAGGAAGAGCAGATTAATCAAAACATAAGAATTGAATCCAAACATTTGCAATAGTATTTTTTAATCTGTTGAAAATAATTATTGTTGTATTTCTTATTGGTTAAGGAAATAAAACAATTGCGTTTTAGTCGTGAGAAAAAAAGACCGTCTTTTATCAGTTTTTTTTAACGAGATGATTAAGGACTTATAAGTGGAGTTTCTTACTTTATTGAGTTAGCTAAATATGATCAACAATCATCATTTTTAGGAACTTACAATTTTGTTAACATTAATTTTAAACTCAAACAAAAGTATTAATATAATATTTATTTAACTTTTCAAAGTATTATATTTATATATTGAGATAAAATACACGCACAACGCGCGTACCCTAAGACTAGTAATGCAAATCACGTATCTACGGGAAAATTGAAGTACATAAAAAGATTTAGGATGGAGAATTTTTAATAGTTTTTAGCTTGCTATATATAACATAAGATATTCAAAATGGTAAGTAATGATTTTATTAGGGATAGCTTTCAAAGTATGAAAACTAGCTAATGATGCTAATAATATTAATGAGAGTTTGCTCGTTAACTTGGGTCACTGTAAAAAAAAATTATATTATCAAATCATATATTGATAAAGATATTATTATACCTATACTCTTAAAATCTTAGATACACCTCTGAATTAGGGTTAGCTAACTTTGAATTCTACACAACTCTTGAAAGTCAAAATTGTGCGATATGCAATCAATTATTTGCACCTCTACCCATGACCGTTAGGTCCTGGGTTCGAGTCATGCCGGAGGGAAAGTGTGGAAATACTATAGATCCTCCTAAATTGGAAGGGAATTTGAAAAAATAAATCATTTTCCACTCTTCTTCTCTTCTTGTTATATATATAATAGCTTCCTCTGTTGGAAAAATTATACATAATATACTTCCAAAACTAATCAAAAATAAAAAGTGACAAACAATAATTTGAGGACAAAAATTGTAGTTAAAGAAAAAGCTAATTATCTTGACATGATCAAAATCAAATCAAAGAAACTACTGCTATAATGACTTAACTATATTTCAAAGAGGATAATGTAGTCATGGGGGAGGTGTGAAGGATGGGATACCAGACAACATATCTAAATAAAATTAGTTAGTTGGAAAGTTAGAGGAATAAATAAAGTGTATAAGCAAAAGGAGATGCAGAGGTATATTAAAGAACATAATATTAGTATTATGGCAATTATAGAACATAGAGTACGAGAAAAGTTTTCACAGAAAGTCATATAAAATATAGCTCCTAAATGGGAATGGTGTGCAAATTATGATGGTCGACGAAAGGGTAGAGTATGGATTATATGGGATCCAAATGAAATCAAATTCACTATGAAAGAATCTAAAACTCAGTATATTTATAGAGAGGTAGTTATGTTGGATACAAAACTAGAATTTACATTTACAGCCATCTACGGGTTGCATACAGTAGAGGAAAGGAAAATTTTATGGAGGGATTTAATAAGGTGGAGTCAATATCAGACAAAGCTTTGGCTATGTATGGGTGACTATAATGCTATACTGGCAGTGGAAGATAGAATAAATGGTAGCTCAGTACAAGAAAATGAAATCAAGATTTCAAAGAATTCCTAACAAATACTGGGATGTGTGAGATGAGAACAGTAGGAAGGGATTACATATGGACTAACTCACATGTGTTTAGTAGCATAGACAGGGCAATAGTAAATGCAGAATGGGTAACTAACATACCACAAGTAGATGTTATGATTATGGATCATCTCTTCTCGGATCATTCCCCTTTGTGTGTTAAGCTTGGAGAAGAACCAAAGACCTCAAAGCCCTTTAGGTTTTTCAACTGTCTGGCTGAGCACAAGGATTTTCTTTCAGTAGTGACAGAAGCATGGAATAAATCACAACAAGTAGGAAATATGGTGGGAATCTGGAGAAAACTGAAGGATGTTAGAAGAGCATTAAAATGGCTGAATACAAATGAATTCCAAGCAGTAGATTTGAGGGTGAAAAGTGCTAGACGAAAACTACATTATGTCCAAGAACAGATGAGAACTACAAGCATATCATCACAGAAGTTTGAAGAAGAGAAAGAACTGAAGCAACAGCTAGAGAAATCGGCTACTATAGAGGAAAGCATTTATAAACAGAAATCTAGAAATCAGTGGATGAAGTTGGGTGATTCTAATACTGCATTCTTCTTTGCCAGCATGAAAAATGGAATATGCCACAATAAGATCAGAAGCTTGAAGAATAATGATGGAGAAATAATTCAGCCTAGGGAAACAATAGAAAAGGAAATAGTGGGATTCTATAAAGGACTATTAGGATCTGCAGCTGATACCATACTAGTCATACAACCAGTTATTATGAAGAAGGGCAATGTGCTAGATAGGAGGCATCAGTTGAAGCTAATTGAACATGTTACTATAGAGGAAATTCAAAATGCTTTAAAAGCGATAGATGATCAAAAGGCTCCAGGATGTGATGGCTTCAATTCAATGTTTTTTAAGAAGACATGGGGTATCACAGGTCAAGAAATATCTAAGACAGTGTTTCAGTTCTTCAACACAACTGAAATGCATCTGCGTATTAATGTAACAACTGTTACATTGATACCTAAGGTTCAACATCCTTCAACAATCAAGGATTTCAGGCCTATCTCATGTTGCACAGTGTTATACAAGATTATTTCAAAATTCTGACTAACAGATTGCAAGGGGTGATGGACCATTTAGTAGATAAAAGCCAGTCTGACTTTGTTCCTGGAAGAGTTATCATAGATAACATAATACTAAGCCATGAATTAGTAAAAGGGTATGAGAGGAAGGGCATCTCACCTAGATGTATGATGAAACTAGACTTGCAAAAGGCCTACGATTTCATTGAGTGGGAACTCTTAGAGCAAGTGCTGAATAATTTGAACATTCTAGAGAGGTTTATTAGATGGATCATGTTATGTGTAAGAACAGTATCTTACTCTATACTCATTAATGGGAAACCTGTGGAACCATTCCAAGCTAGAAGAGGCCTAAGACAGGGTGATCCAGAGTCACCATTTCTTTTTGTACTTGGTATGGAGTACCTCACAAGGAGTTTCAAGACTTTGAAGTATAAGCCAGATTTCAATTTTCATCCTAGATATGATAAGATAAATATCATTCAACTAGGGTTTGCAGATGACTTGCTGCTATTCTTTAGAGGAGATGTTATTTCTATCCAAATGGTATTCAACCGTTTCATGGAATTCTCTAAGGCATCTGGCCTAAAAGCAAATACAACAAAGAGTTCCATATACTTTGGGGGTATACCACAAGATATACAGCAGAGCATAGTACAAGTAACTGGTTTTAGCAGGGGAGATTTGCCTTTTAAATACCTTAGAGTTCCACTCAGTACTAGGAGGATTTCTAAGATACGATCAGCCACTACTGGAGAAAATAATAGGAAGAATTACCTCCTGAACTTCAAAGTATTTATCTTATGCAGGAAGGTTGCAATTAATCAAAACAATGTTGTTCTTCATCCAAATATACTGGTCGCGGATCTTTGTAATTCCTACAAAGATAGAAACAGTCTGTAGAACTTTTCTATGGACAGGAGGAGTAGATGCTTCAAAAAAGCTTTGTTATCATGGGACAAAGTGTGCTCTCCAAATATTGTTGGTGGATATAATGTATTGGATATGCATACATGCAATAAACCTGCAATTTTCAAACTGTTAGATCTAATTTTAATCATGAAAATAATATATTTGCTTCTTATGTAGGAAATCTTGGATTGGCAAAATCATTGACAAAGGAATGAATGGAAACGTATGGATTGAGTTACAAGATTAACGGAATATAGTAGCGATCAAAGGAAGAAGCAATCAATCCTGAAGATACTAACGAAATCTAGGGACGCAATTAAAGGAAGACGAAATCACAGAAGATACAGATGGAATCAATCATAGCTAAACTCAAGTAATCAAATAAATCAAGATCTCACTAAACATTCATCAAGTGTTTAAATATAGAAGATCAAGATTTCGAGTTCAACAGAGCCGTTGAAGAACAACTTTATTCTTGGAAAGAATCAATCTCTTTCCAAGGATCAAATCTCTTGAGTTAGCAAATCTTTCCAGAATTCAAGCCTCTCTCTCAAAGTATTTATACTTGTAATCACATATTAGCTAAATATACTTTATCAAACCAAACGTCCTCTCTTTGTTCTACTACAAACAAATATTGTAGCTCTCTAAGATCTGTTGTGTAACAAGTTAGAGAAGAAAGAGAGAACAACATTGATGATGCATTATATCAAAAGAGACGAGTGATATAGGAACTGAGCTATCACATTATTTCCACTGTAGTCGAAGAAACGCATTCACTAAAGAGAACTCCCTTGCAACCCAAAGGGACTGAACTAAGATTCACATTGAATCCGAACCAGTATAAAAATTTCGACGTATTTAATTCATACATTTATTTTTGCATCTTATATTATGCTATTACAACTGTTAGTTTATTGCATCTAGTCGACTAATTGAAAAACCAGTCAACTAACAGAGATTAAATTTTAAAATATACAATTCACCCCTCCCCCTATACTTTTAATTGGTATCAGAGCAAGGTTCGCATTTTTTTTTGCTTAACAGCTTGTGAGAAAAGATCATGGCAAATCAAGTTATCATAGGAGCTCTCTTCCAGGAAGGAACTTCACAAGTTAGACCACCATACTTCAATGGACAATATTTCTCTCACTGGAAAGTGCATATGGAGATCTATGCCAAGGCATACGATGTTAAAGTTTGGAGAGTCATCAAAAAGGGGAACTATCCCCTGCCAGCTGCTACTCCACCACTTGTTGATCCTGAAAATATAGATTCATATACAAAAGAGCAAATGGAAGTGGTACAAGTTAACAATAAAGCGAGAAACCTGCTTTCTAATGCCATAAGTGGTGAAGAGTATGAAAAAAACTCTAGTTGTGACACAACCAAAGAAATGTGGGACAAGCTTGAGGTTACATACGAAGGAACCAGCAAAGTAAAGGAAACACATATCAACATGTTGGTTTATGATTACGAACTCTTTTCAATGAAAGAAGGAGAGTCTATTGAAGAGATGTTTGCTAGATTTAGCAAAATAATTAGCGATCTAAAAGTGTTTGGCAAAGCATATACGAGTAGTGATCAAGTCAAAAATATTCTCAGAAGCCTACCAACCACTTGGCAGACCAAAGTAGTCACACTTGAATCTCAGGATCTAAATAAGTTATCCTATGATGAACTACAAGGAGAACTCATAGCCTTTGAAAAGATACTTCTCAAGAATACTAGTCAAGAAGAAAAAAGGAAAACAGTCGCATTCAAAGCCTCAACTGAAATAGCTGAAAATGAAATCGGTGATGATCCTGAAGCTCTACAAGAAGAGATTGCTATGCTATCAAGAAATATGGATGACTTGATGAGAAGATTTAGGAATATGAGGAAAGGAAGAATTCCACCTAGGCGATCCAAGCAATACAATGACCAGGACAAGAATGATGGAAAATGTTATAAGTGTGGAAGATTTGGACACATTCAAGCTGAGTGCCCAGATCTAAAAAGAAAATTTTCCAAAGGCTTTAACAAGAATAAATCTTTTTGAAGTTGGAATGATGAAGATAGTTCAGAACATGAAGAGATAGCAAATCTTTGTTTCATGATGATTCTAGAAAACGAGATGAACAAATCCTCAGGATGCTGGACGGATGAGGACACTTCAAATGACGAATACAAAGATGACAATGAGAACTGTTTCATGGCACGAGGTGAAACAAATGAGGAACACCACAGAATAAGCCGCAAAGGAAAATGGTACTTAGACAGTACGTGTTCCAGTCACATGACAGGTGACAAAAACCTGTTCAAAAAAGTTACACAAATTGATGGAGGAAGCATTAAGTTTGAGGATGACTCAAAGGGAAAGATAATTGGCACTAGAAAAATTCCCTTCAATAACAACTGTGATATCACTGAAGTTTATTTCGTCGATGGACTCAACTACAATCTCCTGAGCATAAGTCAATTATGTGACTCAAGATATGAGGTAAATTTTAAGAAAATAGGATGTGCTATTAAAGACGAGACAGGTAAAACAATCCTCCCAGGAAAAAGGTATGGAAATGTTTATATCCTTGATGGTTTTGAAAAGATAGATGGTCATATTTTCTTAACATATATGTCTGATGATTCATGGTTATAGCATAGGAAACTTGGTCATGCAAGCATGCATTTGATAGAAAAATTATCTAAACATGAGTTAGTTATCGGTCTACCCACACTGAATATTTCTAGAACTCATATTTGTTATGCATGTCAAATAGGTAAGCAAACCAGAAACTCTTTCAAAAATAAAGATATTGTATCTACTACTAAACCTTTGCAATTGCTTCATATGGACTTATTTGGGCCTACTAGAACTGCTAGCATAAGAGAAAAAAGATATATTTTTGTTATTATTGATGATTATTCACGTTTCACTTGGGCAATTTTCTTATTTTATAAAGATGAAGCATTAAGAAATTTCGAGATTTTCTGCAAAAAGGTTGAAAGAGAAAAGGGATATCTGATTTCAACAATTCAGAGTGATCGTGGAGGAGAATTTGAAAGTAGAGCATTTGAAGACTTCTGTAATGATCAGGGATACACTCATAATTTCTCTGCACCACGATCACTACAGCAAAATGAGGTTGGTGAGAGGAAAAATAGAACCCTCCAAGACATGGCAAGAACCATGTTACTAGATCATTCACTGCCAAATCACTTTTGGGCAGAAGGTGTAAGTACAGCATGTCACATTCTCAACCGATGTCTTATAAGGCCCATTCTGAAGAAGACTCCTTATGAACTATGGAAAGGTAAACATCCTAACATCAACTACTTTCATTCCTTCGGAAGTAAGTGTTTTATTCACAATAACGGTAATCACAACCTTGGAAAATTCGATCCAAGAAGTGATGAAGGTATTTTTCTAGGCTACTCATTGAATAGTAGATCTTTTAAAGTCTATAATAAATGCACATTATGTGTGGAAGAATCTGTACATGTCATATTCAACGAAAATAACCCCTTGGTCGAGAAAGGAATTATTGTAGGTGATGAAGATCAAGCTCAAGAAACTCAGGAGACAAGCAAATCTCAAGAGTCAATTGATAAATCTGCTACGATAAAGTCAACTAATGAAATCAACAACAGTGTACTAGATCATCCGATCGAGTCGACTACTAATGTAGTGCGTCCAAATGAATGGAGAAGCAAACCTGAATATCCTCAAAAATTCATCATAGGGGATCCAAATGAAGGAATGAAAACCAGGGGAGCTCACAAAAAGAAAGCAAATTTAGCATTAATCTCTCAGGTTGAACCAAAAAAGATAGAGGAAGTTCTAAAGGATTCAAGTTGGGTACAAGCAATGCAGGAAGAGTTAGATCAGTCTGGTAAAAATCAAGTGTGGAAACTGATACCCAAACCTGAAAATGTTTCTGTAATCGGAAAGGGTAGGTCTTTAGAAATAAATTGAACGAGGATGGAAAGGTCGTAAGAAATAAAGCCAGATTAGTTGCTCAGGCATATTCACAACAAGAAGGAGTCGACTATGACGAAACCTTCGCTCTAGTAGCTCGCTTGGAGTCTATACGAATCCTTCTGGCATATGCATCGTTTAAGGGATTTAGGTTGTTTTATATGGACGTCATAAGTGCCTTTTTGAACGGATTTATTGAGGAAAAAGTATACGTGAAACAACCGCCAGGGTTTGTAGATTCAAAGTTTCCCTACCATGTATATAAGCTCACTAAGGCACTATATGGACTAAAGCAAGCTCCACGAGCATGGTATGATAGACTTATTTCTTTTCTTGTTGATCATGGCTTCACAAGAGGTAAAGTAGACACTACCTTGTTTATTAAAAGATCATCAGAAGGTAATCTCATTATTCAGATTTATGTTGATGATATTATATTTGGTAGTGCTAACCCTCTTATGTGCAAGAAATTTTCAAATCTTATGCAAAGTGAATTCAAAATGAGCATGATGGGAGAGCGACATTTTTCCTTGGACCTTAAATTCAACAATCTGAAGAAGGAACCTTTATATGTCAGACCAAATACATAAAGGAACTGATTCAAAATTTTGGCATGAGCAATGCAAAACCATTGGTACACCAATGTGTCCTTCAACGAGTCTAGACAAAGATTAACATGGAATCCCTGTTGATGAAACTAAGTATCGTGGAATGATTGACTCATTACTGTATCTGATTGCAAGTCAACCGGATATTATGTTCAGTGTGTGTAAATGTTACAGGTTTCAGTCAGCTCCTAAGGAATCTCATCTGACTACAGTAAAGAGAATCATTTGATATCTCATTGGGACTGTCTCCCATGGACTATGGTATCCTTGATCTAACTCTTTTAAATTAGAAGGTTTTTCAGATGATGAACTTGCAGTTGATAAGGAAGATAGAAAGAGCACAAGTGACACATGTCAATTACTTGGAAATGCATTGATATCCTGGAATAGTAAAACACAAGCATCAGTTGCATTATCTACCACTGAAGTTGAATACATTGCTATTGGACAATGCTGTGCATAATTACTATGGATGTCCCATCAATTGAGTGACTATGAACTTTCTTTTAAACCTATAAAAAATTTTTGTGATAATTCAAGTGCTATTTGCCTTTCAAAAAATCCCGTTCATCATTCTAGGGCAAAGCATATAGATATCAAGCATCACTTCATTAGAGATCATGTTCTTAAGGGAAATATAGAAATATCCTTTGTAGGAACAACTAATCAATTAGCGGACATCTTTACCAAACCATTATTAGAAGAAAGATTATGTTCACTTAGAAAACCTCTTGGCATTATTTGCATTAATAGCTATTAGTAGGACCTTTGTGTCATTATTTAATCTTTTATTTAGAATAGTCCACATTTTTTGTTTACGCATTAATTACGCCTCCGTTTTCCCTCCTTTTCTTCTCTTTTCACATCATCACAGAACTCGAAAAAAGAAAAACCAATCATCGCGTCTGATCAACTGACGCCTTTTCCTTTTCTGTACTCAACCGTCAGAAAACCCTTTTTATGTTGTCTTCTCATATCGATCTCTATTGTCCCTATCGCCCTCATACCCTTTCTCTGAAATCTTGCTTCACCACCAACCTCCTCCAATGGATAAACAATCCAAACCCCATTCTTCCTCCCCTAGAAAGAGCACCCGTTCCAAGGGAAAACCCCCTTCTCAACCCTCTGAACAGGTAGACCTAGGGTTCGATCACTCTGAGGGGTTTGCCTCTTCACAGGCGGATTTCTCCGATCATTCTCAACCCTTAGGAGAAAACGCCTTGGGTAAAAGACACATGGAAGAACCCCTGTCTCCTTCACTCCAAAGAAATCAAAAGTTGACCTCTCCAGTTCCCTTAACAGGGATTCTCCTAACAGGGACATCTTTTTTGCCCTATCCGACAAGCCTATTGCTCATGGGAGGGTAGTCAACCTTGATAACATAGAAGCCCTAAATTGTAAGGTCAAGGACCTTTTTGTTTATCAAGGGTGGTCCAAGTTCTTTTCTATTCCTCCTCCTAAAGTCTATGAACTAGTGCGAATGTTTTATGCAAATCTTCATTCTAATAGGTCTGATAAGTTGGAATCCCTAGTACTAGGAAAGCATATTGTTCTTGACTGCTCCTTGTTTGATTTGATCTTTCAGTGCAAGTGTTCTGGTTTCCCTATGCTCTTTAAAAATTCCTGCCCGTATGATTTTGAAATTTCTTTTGATCAAGCCAAAAGATGTATTGCTGAGTGTCCATCTGACTCCCTTCCAAATCAACTAGGTCCTAGTGATGTTAGTTTTGAAACTCGTGTTCTAGCTCACATTGTAGCAACTACTCTACTTCCCCGTACTGGGTCTTTCTCAACCTTCTCTCTACGAGATACTTTTCAGGTCTACTGTCTTGTGACCAAACTCAAAATCAAGTTGTCCTCCTAGGTTATCAATTTCATGATTGAAAGTGCCGAAGATCCTACTAGTCTACCTTATGGAATGGCCATCACCCATATTTTGGAAGCCCAAAACATTTCCCTCTCTGCATACTCCTTCACTATTGTTTCAAAATCATACAACTCCAGAGCCTTTGCAAGTATGGGGTATGTGTGTGTGAAGGGTTCATGGGTCAAGAAACAGGAGAGTGATGTCAAGACTGCCCATACAAACTCCAAGCCCAAACCTTCTGCTTCTCATCCTAGCCTTAGTGGATCTGATCTGTCTGAGAAAATTAGCGCCATTAGGAAAGAGCTCTCTGCAATCAAGGATCTCCTCATTGCCACCTAGTCCACTATTGGTACCATTCATGCTATCTCCAAGGAAACAGGGTCTGATGTCTCCAAAATACGGGTTGCAGTTTTCAGAGCTCGGGAAAACACCGTCAAGGCTTTCAAGGAGGTTCATGACAGGCTTGATGGAATGAGTGTCTCAGCCAACACCAGCTTTGATAGACTAAAGGGGGCCGTCTGCAACACTCTTACCTATTTTCTGCGTCGTTAGTATGGAAGTTTAAGACAATATTTTTGATATGTTGTTTTTGGACTGGGATATCAGTCTTGGATATTTGTCTTTTTTTGTTATGGTCTAACTCTACCAATACATTTTGTTTATGCATGCTGGCGTATTATTCCCTCTTTGCTGATGTCAAAAGGGGGGGAAAGGATATATGTATTATGTGCAGGTACATCTATGTATTGTATACATGTACATAACAAGTCAACTATGGTACTCCTTGAGGGGGGAGTCATCGATCCTGAAGAAGTCTACTACATGTGTCTCAAGCCCTCACTGCTCCTATTGAGGGGGAGCAAACTACAGGAAAGTCAATTGGTGTTTATACATATATTATTTTGTCATCATCAAAAAGAGGGAGATTGTTAGATCTAATTTTAATGATGAAAATAATATATTTGCTTCTTGTGCAGGAACTCTTGGATTGGCGAAATCATTGATAAAGGAAAGAATGGAAATGTATGGATTGAGTTACAAGAGTGACAGAATATAGGCTCGATCAAAGGAAGAAGCAATCAATCCTGAAGATACTGATGGAATCTAGGGACGCGATTAAAGGAAGACGAAATCACAGAAGATACGGATGGAATCAATCATAGCTAAACTCAAGGAATCAGATAAATCAAAGATCTCACTGAACATTCATCAAATGTCTAAATATAGAAGATCAAGATTCCGAGTTCAACAGAGCCATTGAAGAACAACTTTATTCTTGGAAAGAATCAATCTCTTTCCAAGGATCAAATTTCTTGGGTTGGAAAATCTTTCCAGAATTCAAGCCTCTCTCTCAAAGTATTTAAACCTGTAATCACACCTTAGCTAAATATACTTTGATTGAACCAAACATCCTCTCTTTGTTCTACTGCAAACAAACATTGTAGTTCTTTAAGATCTGTTGTGTAACAAGTTAGAGAAGAAAGAGAGAACAATACTGGTGAGGCATTGTATCAAAAGAGACGAGTGATATAGGAACTGAGCTATCACGTCATTTCCATTGTACTCGAAGAAACACATTCACTAAAGAGAACTCCCTTGCAATCCAAGAAGACTGGACTAGGATTCACATTGAATCCGAACCAGTATAAAAATTCGGTGTCTTTAATTCCTGCATATACTTTCTGCATCTTATATTATGCTATTACAACTGTTAGTTTATTGCATCTAGTCGACTAATTGAAAAACCAGTCAACTAACAAAGATTAAGTTTAAAAATATACAATTCACCCTCCCCCCTCCCCTTGTACTTTCACAAACTACTATGAAATCTGTGTAAGAAGAAAGACAAATTGTGGGTTCAGTGGATTCATTTATATTATGGGAAGAAGTAAGAAGTGTGGGAAACCAATCCAAGCAATGCATCATGGATAGTTCAGAAAATTATTAAGGCAAAGAGATATGTAGAGGCAGCAGAAGTCAATATGAAGGATCTGACAGAATGGAAATACTTCTATGTCAAGAAGTGGTATAAAGGCATGCGAGGACAGTATCAAAAAGTATCATGGAAGAGATTAACATCCAACAATTTAGGGACTCCAAAGTAGATCTTTGTGCTGAATCTAGCTCTACAAAACAGACTCCTTAAAAGAAGTAGACTTCATACGTGGGGAATTGCAGATGAAGTAAGCTGCCCCTTGTGTAATGAAGCAAATGAGACCATAGATCATTTGCTGTTTAAATGTAGAATTGCTGGAAGTATATGGAGCAAGCTGCTACATTGACAAGGCATAGCAAGACCTTCGATGGAGTGGCAAAGGAAGGTACAATGGGCTGAAGACAAAGCAACAGGAAACAATGCAAATGCTTAAGTATATAGACTGACTTTGGCATGTGCAATACACCATATATGGAATGAAAGAAACAGGAGAGTATTTCAAGAACAGCAGAAGACAATAGAAGTGATAGTTAGACAAATCGTACAAGAAGTTACAAATAGGGGATCAAGAAACAGTAAGATAGAGAAGAGAATGGCAAAAATGAATTTCTATCCTTAGTTTATATAGAAGACTTATAGTAAAAGTTGTGTGAACCTGGGAATGTCCCATTTCAGATTTTAACATTGTACATATTTGCTATTGGTAAATAAAATCATTTAAAAAAAAAGAGTATAAATGCAGCGTCGACCCTACCACTTGAGGACAATATCTCAATCCACTAAAATTCGGGATAAAAATTGTCGCTGGGATATTTTTTTCCCCTCGGAAAAGATTTTCAGCATCTGAATTGATGATCCAAACCTCAAAATAACTTTAAATATACTTGTCATTTTAATGTTCATATACAAGTCCACTTTTATAATTGTTAGAAAGATAGAATTGAAGAACGATCTTGATAGCGTGAAAAATCACTATCGTAAAGTGATATTGCACGTATACTGTTTATGGAAATACATGCAAGATATTTCAGGATTCAACAAAGCTAATGAATACAATAAAATGACTTAGAGGCCTCATTTTTTTTTTAAGAAATAACCAAACCATGGATGTATGCGGATAAAACCGGGGCTAAGGAGCACTCCGATTTCCCGGTGGGGCCCACAAAGCAAGGACGTAAATTCAAGGAATCAAAATCAAAGCTGGGAACCTCCCATATCAAGGCCCAAACAAAGCACCTGCCCCCGGAGCCATCGAGACCATGCTCCCGAACCCCGATTTGAATAACGAGACCTCGTAGAGCATTGCCAAATGCCCACACACGATTAACAAAGAGCCTTGATATCTATGCTAGACTAAATATCACGGCGTGAATTTCGGCCCATATGAGCAGTTGATCAGTGATTAGCGTAAAGGAAGATCTTTATCTTTCTTAAAATTGTACTTAGGGTGAAACTCTCCTACTATATAAAAAGAAAGATTACTACTCAATACACACATTGCAACACGCATACCAAGGCAATACACTTTTATTTTCTCTGTTTCTAAAGTTATTCACAGTTCTTATCTTTGTTCATAAGTTCTTTATAAGTGTTTGGCTCCGAACCAAAGGCAAACTACTTGTTAAGCTTTTAACCGAGCCCAGATTTAGTATCACCATTGGTATGGCTGTTTATTCTAATTTTTATTTGCTTATCTAACGTCATTAATCACTTGTATTGAATTAGTCCACATATTCTTAAAATCACGTATAAATTCAATTGTTATCTATTTTTTAAAGGTAAACAGTTTGGCGCCCACCGCGGGACTTAGGATAATAGTGGTAATTTGATAGATATTTCCATAACACACTTTATTTTACGCTTGTTCATTGAGATTTTAATTTCAGATCTATCCAAGAATATCAAACTCTCAGTCTGCTCACTTGAACGTTGATGCTGAATCTGGCCACCATGGCGAAAACAACAATATAGTACCTAGCAACGAGGTGCCCCCTGTTGACCTTGACGGGGTCCCAGTTGCAGACCCAATCGATGCCAACCTGCCGCCCGACCCCAAAAACAACGTTCACGGAGGAGCCCGATCAACGGCTCGAGGTACGCCCAATGGTGAAGGTGACGGAGTCAATCTGCGACTGATCTTCGAATTACAAACCCAACAGATGGCAATTAAAAAACCCGATTAAAAAACTAACTAGGTTTGGTTTGATATTGAGTAAAAAAAACTCGAACCAAACCGATATATAAATATATAATTTCTATATATACTTTTAAGATTTTATATAGAATTTTCTTTAAAAAATATCTAGAAATATTTGGGATTCTCGTGAGGGATATAATATTTAAGAGTATATAAAGTGCTCCATATTTATTAACCTTAAATAATACGTTGTATGATCACTTTCTCATCATATGTTACTGAAATACATCAATCTCTTTGTTCTTCCATATTCATATCATATGTTAAGATCTATTAAATTCTTAAATATGAAGTGTTTTTTATTATTTAGGTATCATATTGATTTTTATGTTTAATTACTAAATTCGGTTAAGCTTGAAAGTGTACATCAACGAAAAATTGATATTAAACGACTAAAAATAATTATTATGTGTTACTAAGAAAATTATCCCATAAGAATATTTTAATAGATAATGTGTTTGTCAATTTTTATATGTTACTAAACATATATTTCCTTATAAAAAAATTAACAAAGTAAGGTTAAATTAATATTTAAGTAACAAAAAACTCAAAAAATTCGAAAAATCCGATAAAACTTAATCAATCCAAAAAGATATAGTTGATTTGGCTTGGTTTTGATAAAAACTGAACCAATCCGGGATGTATAAGTTGTAGGTGATGGTCACTTTATTACATCTAAGCCTTATTGTACTGTGCATACACCAATTCTGAATTTCTTTTTCCCCCTTCTAATCCTTCTTTCATTATGGTTACATCATGGCTTTCTAGCGATTACGAACTCCTATTTCTTAAACTATCCAAAATATATTATGCAATCCGATTTACTGAGAAGCACACATGGTAGATCCAATTCTCATTTTCTTGCCCAACTCCCCTACTAACTGTTGTTCAATGTATTGCCAACGTCAAGTACAAAACGGTACTTAACATCCGATTTCAAAAGACGGTCCAAAGCTCTATTCACATAGTCCATTGGCACGACTTCAACATCTGGTGTAATGTTATGCTTTGCTGCGAAATCTACCATCTCTTGTGTCTCCTTTATCCCTCCTATGGCACTCCCTGCTACTAGCTTCCTTCCTGTTTATCAAATTATATAACTTTTGTATCAATATCAAATTTTGTTGGTTCTAAAAAGAATGCATGGATATATAGAAACAGTTGATTCAAGAAACATACCTAAAAGCAAGGGAAATACGGGCAACTCTAGTGGTTTTTCTGGTGCGCCAACCATTACAAGCTTCCCATGAGTTTTCAACAAATTAATCAATGGAAGAAGAGGGTGAATTGCAGAGACAGTATCAATGATGCCATCAAGCGAGCCTGTTGCAGCCTGCTCATATTGCATGTATATATGAAAATTAATATTCTTATGTCAAACTCCCGTTTAAGATTGAAACATAGTTGATTGATTGAGCGAGGTATAAAGTCAAAAGTCATAATATTCACCTGCATTTGGTCAGGGTCACGGCTAACCAAAAATGAGTCCGCACCCAAACGCTCAATTGCTTCTTGTTTTTTACTAGTAGATGTACTAATAACAGTCACTTTAGTTCCAAATGCCTTAGCAAATTTCACAGCCATATGACCAAGACCACCAAGACCAACAACACCAATGTGCATTCCAGGCTTATCAAGTCCAAAATATTTCAAAGGACTATATGTTGTAATTCCAGCACATAGTAAAGGAGCGGCTTTCATTGGCAAATTGTCAGGCCAATGAACTACATAATGTTCATCAGAAATCATGATATCGGAGTAACCTCCATACGTTATGGTTCCGTCAGAGTAAGTACCATTGGTTGTCATTATTTGACCAGGACAGTAATTCTCGAGATTGTTGCTACAGTTTTCACATTTTCGACAAGATTCTACAAAGTATCCAACCCCTACTTTGTCTCCGACTTTAAACTTTTCTACCTTGCTACCAACTTCGGTTACCACACCGACAATCTCATGCCTGAAAAACAATTGAGACAGAAACTTTATTCTCTCCTATAATCTTAAATTTGGTTAATTTTATGTAGAACCTTTCATATATCAATCATAAAAACATACCACAAAAGGAAAAGTACATATTTGCAAGAGTTTAATTTCAATTCATTAACGGCGTAAAAAATATTTACACCATAGATCACTTATAATATAATTATACACTACAGAAAGTACGCTTTTTAGTGGCGAAAAGTCTATGTCGCCCGATATGACAAGCTATTTTAAATCTATATTGTAACTCATTTGTTTACCTTTTGTGGTGAGCTTTGTAGCCACAAAAACTAATTTTTTCCAATAACAGGAAAAAAAACTAATTTTTTCCAATAACAGGAAAAAAAACTAATTTTTTCCAATAACAGGAAAAAAAATTAGTTTTTTTGCGGCTATTTAGTTCGCCACAAAAGATAAATAATGTGCCACAACACTCCAGCCGGCCATACAGACTTTTGGTGGCGACTACAGTAGTGGCCACGGAAGGTTGTCACTAAAAGCCTTATTTCTTATACTTTAGCTAAATGTATGCTATAAGTATTTATAAATAAAACGGAAAATGACACTATATAGTCGTTGTAAAAATATTAACAGAAAAATGTATATATATATATTCTGTATGTTATATACAAAAATTATATAAATTTTGTACACTTTTTCGGCTACCAAATATAAATATTTCTGGCATGGGCTAAAAGTGATAATACCCCGATTAAAAACCTGATATAAATGTTAATTAACATGTTATCACAAGTTAGATTAGACATATTAACACGTCATCATATACAACTTTAATTCATATGCAAATAAATAAATGAAAAGTAAGAAAATGGAACTAACCCAGGTACCATTGGATATATGCTATTACTCCATTCATTCTTGAGCTGATGAAGATCAGAATGGCAAATTCCACAATACATAACTTTAAATTGCACATCCTTTTTACCCGTGGCTCTGCACCCATTCCAAAACCAAACCTCCATTAGAGTTTTTCATAACCAAAACTTCCATAAAAGAGAGAAGCATAAATCATATTGTCTCTGTTTCAATTTATGTGAACTTATTTCTTTTTTGGTCCGTTAAAAAAAATAATCCTTTCTAAATATGAAAATAATTTAGCTTGAATTTCGAATTCTACCCTTAATAAGAAGTTTTTATAACCACACAAAAACTCTGGCATGTTTACTACCACAAGTTTCAAATAATTATAGCCATATAAATATTATGACTTGTTTAGGACCACAAATTTCAAAAATCTTCATTTTTTCTTAAAGTTGGTGCCCAATCAAACAAGTTCACATAAATTGAAACGGAAGGAGTAATATTACAAAAGGAAGATAAAAGAAAATTACCTTCTTGAAAAGTTGAAAGGAGAAAGAATACCAGAAGTATCTCTAGCTGCCCATCCAAAGGCCTTTACTGGATGTCCATTCTCACATGATTTTGCCATTTTCTTAATTTTTGTTTTTTAAAGATATCACAACAAATTTAGTAGTAGTTAATTGCAGTAGGAAATGGATAGATATATAGTGAAGTGGTTGGTTTTCGATATTATGTATATATAGGGATTAGAGTTCATTGCTTATGACGTAGTCGATGAGGTGTGAAGAAAACGTTTTCGTCATGGCTTGACAATGTTTTTTTTTTTTTTTTTGAATTTTTTATTTAATATGATCACCTAAAGACAATCTTCTTGTCTCTATGTGGCGTAATATATACTTCGGGCAAATGCTATATATATATATATATATGGGTCCGTGTATGATCGTGTTTGACCAAACATAGAATGAGAGAAAACTGAAGAACTTTATAAGATATATCATAAATTCTTGTGATATACGTGTTTTTGGGCCTGACGCTGGCATAATCGGAGGGACAAGTCCGTGAAATCTGTTGGATCAAATCGAATAATATGTGTCATGAGCTTGGATTGTGAACAAATAGTCATAAGATCTATTTTTTAACATGATTAGATTATATATATCAAAAAGGGAAAAAAAATATAAGGTGATTCCTCTATATAAGTTAATTAACGCATGGACGGATCTATATGGGAAGTGATGGGTTCACATGAACTTATGTTCCCCTTCCTAAACTATGTATAGCACTTATATATTTTTGATTTTGTTGTTAAATAAGCATATGTGAACTCATTCTCAATGTGTGCACTTTTAACCCAAAGGTCCGGTGTGCAATTCCTACTTATTCTTTAAAAAGAAAGCTTTCACTAATAATGCAAATAACGTATCTATAGGAAAATAGAAATACATAAAAAAAAATTACGTAATAGGATGGATGGGGAATTTTTAAATAGCTTTTAGCGTGCTATATACTAACGTAAGATATTCAAATTAAAACGATAAGAAATGCCTTTATTATTGATAGTTTTCAAAGTATGAAAACTAGCTAATAATGCTAATAATATTAATGTGAGTTTGCTTGTTAACTTGTCATCGTACAAAAAAATTTATATTTTCAAATCATATATTGATAAAGATATTAGTACATTCATACTATTAAAATCTTAGATACGCTTCTGAATTAGGGTTGCCAACTTTGAATTCCACAGAACTCTTGAAGTCAAAATTGTGCGATATGCAATCAATTATTTGCATGATTCTTTAGTTTGAAATCATTTACCAACTCTTCTTCACTTCTTGTTATCTAATAGCTTCCTCTGTTAGAAAAGTTATACATAATACTTCCAAAACTAATCAGATATAAAAAGTGAAACAATAATTTGAGGGGAAAAAAATTGTAGTTAAAGAAAAGCTCGTTAATCTTGTCATGATCAAAATCAAATCAAAGAAACTAATACTATAATGACTTAACTATGTGTCAAATGAATAAATGCAGCGTCGACGCTACCACTTGAGGACAATATCTCAATCCACTAGAATTTGGGATAAAAACTGTCGGTAGGATATTTTTTTCCCTCGGAAAAGATTTTTAGCATCTGAATTGATGATCCAAACCTTAAAATAACTTTAAATATATTTGTCATTTGAATGTTCATATACAAGTCCACTTTTATAATTGTTAAAAAGATAGAATTGAAGAACGATCTTGATAGCGTGAAAAATCACTATCGTAAAGTGATATTGCACGTATACTGTTTAGGGAAATACATGCAAGATTTTCAGGATTCAACAATACTAATGAATACAACAAAATGACTTAAGAGCCTCATTTGTTTTTGAAGAAATAAGCAAACCAGGGATGTATATGGGTAAAACTGTGGCTACGGAGCACGCCGATTTCTTGATGGGGGAAACAAAGCGAGGACATAACTACCTAGGAATCAAAATTAAAGTTGGGAACCTTCTGTATCAAGTCCCGAACAAAGCACCTACCCCTGGAGCCATCGATACCATGTCGCTGGACCCAAATTCGAATAACGAGACCTGGGAGAGCATTGCCAAACGTCCGCACATGATTAACAAAGGATCGTGATATCCGTGCCAGACCAAATATCACGACATGAATCTCGGCTCGTATCAGCAATTGATCAGTAATTAGAGAAAAGGAAGATCTTTACCTTTCTTAGAATTGTACTTAGGGTAAAACTCCCCTACTACATAAAGAGGAAGATTATTATTCAATACGCATGTTGCAACAAGTATACCAAGGCAATACACATCTGTTTTCTCTGTTTCTAAAGTTATTCAAAGTTCTTAACTTTGTTCATAAGTTCTTCACAAGTGTTGGCCGAACCGGAGGCACGCTACTTGTTAAGCTTTTAACCAAGCCCAGTCAGTATCGCCACTGGTTTGGCTATTTATTCTATTTTTTATTTGCTTATCTGACGTCATTAATCACTAGTATTGAATTAGTCCACATATCTTTAAAACCGCGTATAAATTCATTTGTTATCCATTTTATAAGGGTAAGCAGTTTGGCGCCCACCGTGGGGCTAAGGATAATAGTGATAATTTGATACATATTTCCATAACACACTTTATTTTACGCTTGTCCTTAGAGATTTTAATTTTGTAAGGGTAAGCAGTTTGGCGCCCACCGTGGGGCTAAGGATAATAGTGATAATTTGATACATTAACACACTTTATTTTACGCTTGTCCTTAGAGATTTTAATTTCAGATCTATCTAAGAATGTCAAACTCTCAATCTGCTCACTTGAAGGATGATGCTGAATCTGGCCACCATGTACCTAGCAACGAGGTGCCCCCTACTGACCCCGACGAAGTCCTAGTTGCAAACTCAATCGATGCCAACTCACATGTGGTCGTCGATGCCAACCTGCCGACCGACCCCGAAAATAGCGTTTGCGGATGAGCTCGATCAACGGCTCGAGGTACGCCCGACAGTGAAGGTGATGAAATCAATATGCAGGTGATCTTCAAAATGTTACAAACCCAACAAGCGGCGATAGCGCAACTGCAAAACCAAAGTCGTGCCCCCAGCAGAGTCGAGCCCCAGCCGTCCTAGGAAAACACCCGTAGAAATGAACCAGTCACGGAAAGTCCGGGTGAAGTTGAGCACGAGACCAACCCCGAAATAATGAATATGCTCAAGGAACTGACAAAGCGGGTGGAATCGGGGGAGAAGAAAATTGAGGCCAACGACAAAAAAGTGGAGATGTATAATTCCAGAGTTGATCAAATCCTAGGAGCGCCCCCGATATTGAAAGGCCTAAACTCCAAGAAATTTGTCCAAAAGCCTTTCCCTCTGAGTACGGCACCGAAGCCAATCTCGAAGAAGTTCTATATGCCCGATATTCCGAAGTATAATAGAACCATGGATCCAAATGAGCACAGGACCTCCTATACATGTTCTATCAAGGGAAATGACTTAGAAGATGACGAAATCGAGTCGGTTTTGCTGAAAAGGTTCGGATAAACCCTTTCAAAAGGAGCAATGATATGGTATCATAACTTGCCCCCAAATTTTATTGATTCATTTGTTATGCTTGCAGATGCCTTTGTAAAAGCACACGCTGGGGCCATCAAGGTTGAGACCAGAAAATCAGACTTTTTAAAGGTAAAATAATGAGATAACAAAATGCTCAGGGAATTTGTGTCGAGGTTTCAAATGGAACAGATGTACCTACCTCTGGTTGTGGATGATTGGGTCGTTCAAGCGTTCACTCAAGGAATCAACCCCCGAAGCTCCTTGGCTTCACAGCAGTTGAAACAGAATTTGATAGAATACCCGATGGTAACTTGGGTGGACGTCCATAACAGATACCAACATGAGAGAAGTACCCTCGACACTATACTAGGCACTAAAGTTCCCCACTTCGGGAGGAATCAAGACGGTCAACGGAGAGCAGCCGACTGCAAAAGAAATGTTCAGAGTCGATGAAGTAATCCTGATGTACGCACTCTCGACATCAAAGAACACGAAGCTGGTCGGGAAGAAAGAAACCAAATAGCAATAACCGATACAGGTCCCGACAGAATCGGAGAAACAAGGAGCATCGAGGATGACAATTACGGAGTCCCTAGCTCGTTCATCGCCCCTGATGATTCCGATGCCACCAAGTCAATGATAAAGGGGCTGGAGCAAGTCCCGATCTCGGGAGTGTAAGCTGAGTTTGGATCCGAAGTTTCACACGGTTAAATAGAAGAGGAGACCTCAGTCCGAAGTCAAGCATACATTCATCAAAGATGAGGTATCAAAACTCCTTAAAATAGGTTCCATTAGGGAAGTTAAGTACCTGGATTGGTTAGCTAACATAGTGGTGGTACCTAAAAAGGGAAATAAATTAAGAATATGCGTAGGTTACAAAGAATTGAACAAGGCATGTCGTAAGGACTCTTTTCCTTTGCCTAACATCAATCGCATGATCGATGCGATGGTCGGGCATGAGATACTCAGCTTTCTCAATGCCTATTTTGGGTACAACCAAATTCGGATGGACCTAGGAGATCAAGAAAAAATTCCTTTATCACCAAGTTCGGCACCTACTATTATAATGTAACAACATTCGGACTAAAGAACGCCGGTGCCACTTATCAACGCCTAGTAAACCGGATGTTCGAAGAATAAATAGGAAAATCAATGGAGGTTCATATTGATGACATGCTAGTTAAGTCCATGCGAGCAGAGGACCATTTGAAACATTTGCAGGAAACCTTTGACATATTGAGGAGATACAATATGAAGCTTAACTCGGAAAAATGCGCATTTGAGCGGAAAATTCCTCAGGCTCATGGTATACAACTGGGGGATCGAGATCAATCCCGATAAAATCAAAGCTATAAAAGACATCACCGTGGTGGATAGTGTTAAGTCCGTTCAGAGGCTAACCGGGCATATAGCCACCCTAGACCGGTTCATATCGAGGTCCTCAGACAAAATCCATCCATTCTTCTCACTATTGAAGAAGAAGAACAACTTTTCTTGGACCCCGGGATGCCAGCAAGCCTTTGGAGAACTCAAATGATACTTTTTGAATCAACCCATACTCCATACTCCGAAGGTGGATGAACAGTTGTACCTTTACTTGGCGGTTTCCGAAGTGGCAGTAAGTGGAGTCCTAGTTCGGGAAGAGGAAGGTACATAATTTCCTATTTATTATGTTAGTAGAACTCTAGGCGAGGCTGAAACAAGGTACCCCCACATGGCAAACTTGCACTCGCTTATCTAAGCGCCTCCAGAAAGTTAAAATCATACTTTCAATACTACCACATATGTGTCGTAACCTATTACCCGCTAAGGAACATTATGCACAAACCCGAGCTCTAGGGTTGGTTGGCCAAATGGGCCATAGAAATTAGCGGGTACAATATCGAGTATCAACCTCGAACCGCCATCAAATAACAAGTATTGGCAAACTTCGTAGCCGACTTTACCCCGACCTTAATACCCAAAGTCTAAAAGGAATTGTTGTTAACCTTGGGGACTTCCTCGAAAATCTGGACCCTCTTTATGGATGGTGCTTCGAACACAAATGGGTCCGGACTCGACATTGGGTTGAAGCCGCCTACGAGAAATGTGGTCAAAGTATGAAATTGACTAACAATGAGACCGAGTATGAGGTTATGTCTGTAGGTCTTGAATTGGCTAAAGTTTTGGAGCCGAGGTGGTCGAAGCTAAATGCGTTTCCTTCCTTGTGGTAAATCAAGTCAATGGGACATTCGAAGTAAAAGAGGAACGAATGCAAAAGTATTTAGAAAAATTGCAGGTAACATTGTATCAATTCAAGGAATAGACCCTGCAACACGTGCCCTGAGATCAAAATAGTGAGGCCAATATTCTAGCTAACTTGGGGTCATCAGTTGATGACGATGAATTTAGTTCGAGAACGGTTGTACATCTCATAAAATTGGTAGTAGAAGAAGGCCATGATGAAATAAACTCAACAAGTTTAACGTGGGATTGGAGGAACAAATAGATAGATTATTTGAAGATTGGGAGTTGCCCTTGGATCCTAAAGAATCGAGAGCTCTACACACGAAGGCAGCCAGGTTCAACCTGTTCGAAAGGACTTTGTTCAGAAGAACATTCGACGGCCCGCTCTCCATATTCCTGGGGTTGGGAGATACCGAATATGTCTTGAGAGAATTTCACGAAGGCACCTGTGGGAACCATTCAGGGGCGGAATCTTTGGTTCAAAAGATAATTAGGGCCGACTATTACTGTATCGACATGGAGAAAGATGTGAAAGACCTTGTGCAAAGATGCAACGGTTGTCAAAGGCACGTGCCGATGATCCATCAACCCAGAGAGATGCTCCATTCGGTCTTGTCCTCATGTCCGTTCATGAAGTGAGGAATGGACATCGTCGTTCCTCTATCGTATGCACCTGGAAAGTCTCAATTCATCTTGTTTATGGCCGATTATTTTTCTAAATGGATCAAAGCTCAAGCATTCGAGAAAGTCTGGGAAAAGGAAGTCATTGACTTCATTTGGGACCACATAATATGCCACTTCGGGATACTGGCCGGGATATGTGTGATAATGGGAAGCAATCCATCGGCGGCAATATGAACATGTTTTTCAAAAATCACAAGATCAAAAAGATCTTATCAACACCCTATCACCCTAATGGGAACGTACATGCGGAATCAACAAACAAGAACATACTTCAAGACCTTAAGAAGAGATTGACCGATGCCAAAGGGAAATGGAAGGAAATTCCGCTTGATGTCTTATGGTCATGCCATACAACATCAAAATATAGTACCGGGTCCACCCCGTTTTCGTTGGTCTACGGTGCCGAAGAACTAATACTGGTCGAAGTGGGAGAACCTAGCCTCAGGTTCGGATATGCGATCGAAGAATCAAATGGTAAGGCCATAAGCATGATCCTAAAACTATTGGATGAAAGGCACGAGGCTATCCTAGTCCGGTTGACCGCCCAAAAATAGTAGATAGAAAGGTATTACAATCGAAGAGCCAACCTCCGACACTTCAAAATCGAGGACTTGGTGTTAAGGAAAGTAACACTGCACACAAAACTCGGATGAGGGAAAGCTGGGGCTGAATTGGGAAGGACCATATTGAGTCATTGAAATTACCAACAAAGGCTTGTACAAACTCGAAGCAAGAATAGGTGCATAGCTACCGAACAACTGGAATGTGAAGCACTTAAAGCGATATTACTGCTAAGGTACGATCTTTTTTACTTTTATATAATATTATAAATCGGGCTAACACTTGCAGGCAATAGCCAAAGGAGAATGTGACTATTAGGCCTGAAAGCACGTGTTGCACTCTTTTTCTCTTGAACCGTTTTTGTCCCAAATGGGTTTTCCGGCAAGGTATCACGGCCCTAACGCCGAACCCGATCATGATGGCGCCTCTCGTAAAGACAAGGCTAGCCAGTTCAACCTAACTCAACTTTTAAAGCAGTTAATCAACATAAAAATAGTCTAAACATGAAATGATAGAGAAGTAGAGACACGGGGCTGCGGACGTCAACAGCTACCTTGTAGTCTCCGAAAACCACCTGGAACTGGAGGAATCAGCACTTAGGAGCGGTACCAGCTACGCTTGAATCTGCACACAAGGTGCAAGGAGTAAAGTGAGTACTCCAACTCAGTGAGTAACAAATGTAAATAACGAATGAAAGTAAGAAAATACGTAAAACACAAGGCATTTTATACTGAAGTAGTAAAAAATCACTTGAAACAGTAAAACAGTGAAGAGTCAAGTAAAATACCTTTTCAACAAGTAAAACAAGTAATTGACAGGTAAGTAAACAAATAGAAGTTCGCCCCTCGGGCACAGTATTAACGAATCCGCCCCTCGAGCAACATCTCAGAACAGTACCAGCCCCTCGGGCTCAATCTCAGAACAATATCAGCCCCTCGGGCTCAATCTCATATCACAATGGGTACCCGCGCTCATTGAGGGTGTACAGACTCCGGGAAGGGCTCCTTACGGCCCAAGCGCAATATCAAGCCATCTCGTGGCATCAAATCTAGGCCCTCGGTCTCATATCAATCAAGCCACCTCGTGGCATATTTATGTATCTCAAACCCTTGGCCTCATATCAGTATCAATGTATCCTCATAACTAGGCCCTCGGCCTTACTCAGTCCAAAACACTCATCACAAACCACTCGGGCAATAGTAAAATAGTATTTCTCAGCGCAAAACATCATTTAAAAATATCATTTAAGTCTCAAAACTGAGTAAAAATGGCTGAGTAGTAAAACAGTGGAAAATAACATGATTGAGTTCAAGTAATAAGTCAAAACATTGAGGAAATAGTAATAAAAATAATCGAGGGGTTCAAATAGTTGGCACAAAGTCCAAATATGGCAATCATCCCAAATCATGATGATAGCAAATAAGTTTCAATCAGATACGCGGTAAAATCATCAATCGGAACGGACCAAGTCACAATCCCCAATAGTGCACGATCCCACGCTCGTCATCAAGCGTGTGTCTCACCTTAATATAGCACTACGATGTGCAATTCGGGGTTTCAAACCCTCAAAACATCATTTACAATCATTACTCACCTCGAACCGGCTAAATCTCTAACTCGCGATGCCTTTGCCTCTCAAATCGGCCTCCATGCGCATCAAATCTATCCAAAATCAGAACGAATACATCAACATATGCTAAGGGAACAAAGCCCAAGCGAAATCAATCAACAAAGGGCAAAAATCCCGAAATTGCCAAAACCCGACCCTCGGGCCCACTTCTCGAAAAATAGAAATTTTCACATCAATAGATTCCTTATCTCCGCGAGTTCATGCATATCAAGAATACCAAAATTGGAGTTCAAATGGCCCATCAAATCCTCAATCTAAGGCCTCTTAAACTCAAGCCCTAATCCTCCATTTTTAGCCCTTAAATTCCTTTAATTTCAGTCTAAATTCATGAAATGCCACCATAAAAATGTGTTTTAGGTCCGAAATTCCTTACCTTAACGAAGTCTCTTTATTCTCTCTTCAGAATCGCCCCAAAAGCTCCAAGGTCGAAGTCAAAATGGTGGAATAACCCAAACTCGCGAATGAAATAACATATATGCTCTGTCTAGCCCTTTCCGCATCTGCGGTCAAATATCCGCTTCTGCGGTACCGCATTTGCGGTCTAAACCTCCGCTTCTGCGGAATCACTTAAGGGACCAAAGCTGCTTCTGCGACTAATCTCCCGCATCTGCGGTATCGCAGATGCGGTCACCATACCGCTTCTGCGGTCTCTGCCCATCTAACCCTTTTTTCGCTTCTGCGATAAATCACCCGCATCCGCGGCGCCACATCTGCGGTCCCCAAACCGCAGATGTGAAAATACCAGAAGTAGCAAATCTGAAGCTGCAACCAACATCTAACTTCTCCGTTAAGCACCCAAAATCACCTCGAGGCCTTCGGGACCTCAACCAAAAGCACAAACACATCATAATACCTTATTCGAACTTGTTCCAACTATCAAAACACTTCAAACAATATCAAATCAACCAAAACACCTCGGATTCAGGCCTAAGTTCTAAAATCTTCCGAAATATGCTTTTGATTAAAACCCAATCAAACCACGTCCGAATGACCTGAAACTTTACACAGACATCCCAAATAACACAATGAAGCTACTGCAGCTCTCGGAATTCCATTCTGACCTCTATATCAAAATCTTGCATATCAACCGGAAAACGCCAAAATCTCAATTTCGCCAATTCAAGCCTAAACCTTCCACGGACTTCCAAAATGCATTCCGATCACGTTACTAAGTCCCAAATCACCACACAGAGCTAACTAAATTATAAAATTTCCGATCCGAGATCATATACAAACAAGTCAAATCTTGGTCAAACCTTTCAAATTTCAAGCTACAAATTGAGAATTGTTCTTCCAAATTTGTTCAAATTTCCCTGAAAACCCAAACCAACAATTTACACAAGTCATAATACATCACACAGGGCTAGTCCTGCCCGAAATCTGGCGATCAAAGTGCAAAAGCTCAAAACGACCAGTCGGGTCGTTACATCCTCCCCCACTTAAACATATGTTCGTCCTCGAACGTACCCAGAGTTGTTCTAAAAGCCAACCAATTGCTGAATAACCTTACTATGCATATACCTGGGGGTGATTCCACGTCACCCTATCTCACATAGGTCCGATAACACAATATGACTGAAATTTTACAACCCATCCTAGCCCATAAACCTTAGAACCGCATTTCCACTGCCGAAATCATCTATAAGATCAAAATCTCACATCTATACTCTGAATAAGCCCGAACCAGCTGTAATAACCCATACCTACAACATCAGGTGCAATTACATGATAAACCATATAACTCAAATGCTCGTAGCAATAACTTCTATTCACAGCAGCTGTACACAACACCTGAATACCGATAGAAAAAAAAACTCTATCACTAAAGTCTCATTCCAACACTTTCATATACCGCCAATGATAAATGAAACACACAATAACCATAACCGCTTTCTCAGATCAACCATTCATGAAGCCATTTCTCCTTTGGCAAGGACCATAGCACATTTCTGAGCCGAACCTTGATATTATCCTTCAAACATGCTAAAATCTAATCTGTTTGTATTCATTAAAGACCCCAACAATCTCATCTAATCCAACACAATTACTCTGATGACATGACACATCTATATAGACTAAAGCCACAACTTGCATAGTCTGCGCACCAATAAGCAACAATCCAAACATACTCACATCATGAAATTGACTCAAATGAAAGAACTGTACCTCAAGCTCACCAGTACCACCACAACACAAGGCTGAGAACCCGTCTCACATCATAAGAATAGAACACTCAAATCTAACCCGCAAGGTCATACCTTCACATCACTTTGTCGTGATGCGCGATCCTATCCAACACTATTCCACATGAACCACCTCAAGTAACTATGCTCGAAATCGACAACTACGTACAATTTGATGTCTGGAGCCAAAGCAATCATCATACCACGGTAAATCAAATAACCTACACCACATAACCTGAAAGGACATAACCGATACGCCATTTACCTAGCAACACCCAATACTTTTCCCGCTCGATTTCCACTATGAAACCCCAATAGAACCGCACCATATGTGCCCATAACCAACAAATCATACATCTCGCAACACAGGAAGGTAACTCATAGACCTCCCCGGATTACTAATTAGCTCAATAACAATCGAATCAACACATCCCTTAACAATACAATTTGGTGCCAACCAAGCCGACTCAAGTTAGAACACGCATCCACAATGGCCTGCCAACGAACTCCTTATCACAAAAATCCTAGAGCTGTTCTTCAACTCCTTTAATTCTGCCAGTGCCATACGATACAGTGCCCGGCATCAAATCAATACCGAAATCAACAACCTTGCCCGGTGGCATGCCCGGCCACAAGAAACACATCTGAAAAGTCCCTCACCACCAGAACTGAATCAATGGTAGAAGCCTCTGCATTGATATCTATCACGAAAGCCCACATGAGAAAGACAATTATTCCCAACCGTCCGCTGGGTCTTCGAAATATAAAACCACTCCACTAGGACATAATCCGTCGAACCTCGCCACTCAATCCGTGGTATCTCCGGCATAGCCAACAGTGCCACCTTAGCGCAATATTCCAAAACGACACAACATGGAGACAACTAATCTGAACCCAATATCACATCCAAAATCTAACATACCAAGCAACAAAAGATCTGCTCGGGTCTCCAAACCCCGATAGTTACTAAACAGTGCAGATGCCCACGACTCACAACCACAACATAGCCTGAATATGAGAACTTCCCATCTCTAAATCCATATGGCACATGAATCATCACACCTGATCCCAATTCCGCCATCCGAATGCATATCACACCTCAAATACCCAATCATTCCACGAAAGATACTCTAAAATTCCTTTGTGCCATCAAGCCAACTCGAATATCAGCAGTCGATCTAACAAGAAAGTGCCGCAATATTACCGAAGTACCATCAACTTAATCTCATTGCCTTTTCTGAAACATATACCCTTGTCAAATCACTCCAATTAGCAATACCATTTCCTTAATCATCTAAAGATCATTCCTCTAATCATCTGAAACTGCCCGTACTGCCTAAGAATTTTATGACCTTCCTTTTATAACCGAACCGCAACCTTACACACGCAATTCTCAATCATTTACAACATTCCACATAACCCATACCATTCTAGGATAACTATGAGGACTCCGTATCCCTTCCGAACTGCAAGTAACTATGCATTCTACTAGCTAAGAACTTCTCATTGATCCCATCTAGAAAAGAACCACTATACATCCCATGCTCCTCATGCCAATAGGAAAATATACATCTCCAACCAAGGTAGGAACCATCAAGAACTCCCCGAATTCATTTGCACAACCCTAACTCATCAGTACTAAATCCTTCTAACTCAACAGAGCTACGCATGACTCTAAACCCAAAAGAATTGCCGCGAAACACCTACAGAGACTCATTACCCTATAAGTATCCAAAGAGATAATCATATCCTTACCATATCGATCCGACCCACTACCAAGCTATACCATCTATCCGAGTTTCCTTCTGATTTACTTTCAACTTGATTCTCCTTCTTGCTATAACATCACAATTCCTCAACCCAAACTTACCACACAGGACCCAAGCATAAAGCCACACCGTCTGAGACCCATAAGCCGCTGAATACTCTCTTAACTATACCCAAAGGCACCACATTCAAAATACTTTACTCTGAGGAAACTTCCTGCGAATCTAAATCCGTTACCTTTACCTTCCTGATACTGATACATAGAATTCCATAATTAGTATAGAAAATACCATAAGTCTTGACATCTTCCAATGAAAACTTAGTCTCTAGCCACATATACAACTTTAAAATACTACATTGTTACATGTAGAATCTTGAACACATTGGAACCATTCTTGCAAGTCATCCACTCTACTCAAACCGCAATTAGCCCGATCAAAAGAACCGAACAACCTGTGCCTCATTAGCACTTCAGACACTACAGAATGCAGCCTCATCCCAATACAACCAAGCCACTTCCTGCTCTATGCACCGATCATCCTTTACAAATAACGACTCTAGACATTCCGAGATTCCCATACCCTATGAAGCATAATATAACATATGTCAAAAATTTCCTTTACTCAATCCATCCTCGATCTCAATCTCCGTGGGCCATAACTGATTCACCCGAATACCTCAAACTAGAACCGACATAGCACCTAGCCGTGCAATCAACTACTCAACAGCAGACTCCCCCACTTGGCTCGAAGCCATAGATCAAAATACACTTAATAAGGCATAACACTTACACTCTATTGATGTCATAATACCATAGTGAGGTTAAACTCAAATCCTTTAAAAGCTTGTAAGAACACAGATCATCAAGAATTTTAACTCTTCTGCAGATCTCACATTCACTCTCACAACAGTTAAGCCCACTCTCTTAAGCGACCCAAAATTCAAATTTCAACACTTATATTTCACTTGTACATGAGATCTTCTAATGGTCACTTAAGGATCACACAACCCCAGAACACTTTGCAAGAGATAACCCACCTGCTTTGCCCCCAATTAACATTTCTGTATACCTTTCACCGTCATAAACTGTACACAGTCACTTAGTCTTTCTGAGTCTTAACTCATACCGCAACATGAAATTTACTTCACTCTCAACCGGGAAACATGAAAAAGATCCTTCACATGCCCATAACTCGGGGCTATACCTTGAATAAAGGTGAATTCAAGCACCTAATAGTTCTTCTATCCTCCAGCAGACCCTTTTCGTCGCTTCCAAATCATATGGGTACATCTCGCAGTACTAACATATTCATCACATAGCTACCCAGCTGTCACCTCCACTAACAGGGACACTACCGAACATATAAGTTCAAAAACACTTGCTCACACAATCAGCACCTCGGTGCTCAAGCCATAGGAAAAGATCCGGCCTCAAGTCCTCCAGACTGGCCCAACATCAACTCATAGAAATCACATCTCGTCCCTCAATCAGGGAATCACAAGCCATCAATGCACATCTGATACTGAGCGTTCATATGTGCATAAAAACGCATGGAAGGAATTTCAAGAGTTATATTTCAAGCTGAATCAAGGACGCACGATAAGAATTCAAGAATGTGAAG
Source organism: Nicotiana sylvestris (assembly GCF_000393655.2). Taxonomy (NCBI): domain Eukaryota; kingdom Viridiplantae; phylum Streptophyta; class Magnoliopsida; order Solanales; family Solanaceae; genus Nicotiana; species Nicotiana sylvestris. Next base: position 176,067,666 of record NC_091061.1, read on the forward strand.
TTTTTTCCTAAAGGTTCTGCAGCCTCTCAAGGATAAATACAGACGTCTCCGTACCGATCCGCGAGACTCTACTAAACCTGCTCGTGACTCGTGAGACCTATGTAACCTAGGCTTTGATACCAACTTGTCATGACCCTAACCCCGAACCCGGTCATGATGGCGCCTCTCATGAAGACAAGGCCAGACAGTTCAACCTAACTCAACTTTTAAAGCAGTTAATCAACATAAAAATAGTCAAAACATGATTTAAACAATAATGAATAGCGGAAATATCGATAACAATGCAGAAAGTCCAACCCGACACAGCCCTAACCGGGCTGTCACAAGTCACAAGCATCTCTAAACCATAATACTAGTCTGCTAAAGTCATAAACTACTACAAGTGTTTGAAAGGAAACAGAAATGATAGAGAAGTAGAGACACGGGGCTGCGAACGTCAACAACTACCTCGTAGTCTCCGAAAATTGCTTGGAACTGGAGGAATCAGCACTCAGGAGCGGTACCAGCTACGCCTGAATCTACACACAAGGTGTAGGGAGTAAAGTGAGTACTCCAACTCAGTGAGTAACAGATGTAAAAAACGACTGAAAGTAAGAAAACACGTAAAACACAAGGCATTCTATACTAAAGCAGTAAAAAATCACTTAAAATAGTAAAATAATGAAGAGTCAAGTAAAATCCCTTTTCAACAAGTAAAACAAGTAATTAACAGGTAAGTAAACAAATAGAAGTTCGCCCCTCAGGCACAGTATCAACGAATCCGCCCCTCGAGCAACATCTCAGAACAGTACCAGCCCCTCGGGCTCAATCTCAGAACAATATCAGCCCCTCGAGCTCAATCTCACATCACAATGGGTACTCGCGCTCACTGGGGGTGTACAGACTCCAGGAGGGGCCCCTTACAGCCCAAGCGCAATACCAAGCAATCTCGTGGCATCAAATCTAAGCCCCCGGCCTCATATCAATCAAGCCACCTCGTGGCATATTTATGTATCTTAGGCCCTCGGCCTCATATCATTATCAATGTATCCTCACAACTAGGCCATCGGCCTTACTCAATCCAAAAGAATCATCACAAGCCACTCGGGCAATAGTAAAATAGTATTTCTCAGCCCAAAACATCATTTAAAAATATCATTTAAGTCTCAAAACTGAGTAAAATGGCTGAGTAGTAAACAGTGGAAAATAGCATGACTAAGTTCAAGTAATAAGTCAAAACAGTGAGGAAATAGTAATAAAAATCCCCGAAGGGTTCAAATAGTTGGTACAAAGCCCAAATATGGCAATCAGCCCAAATCATGATGATAGCAAATAAATTTCAGTCAAATACGCGGTAAAATCATCAATCGGGACGGACCAAGTCACAATCCCCAATAGTGCACGACCCCACGCTTGTCATCAAGCATGTGTCTCACCTCAATATAGCACTACGATGTGCAATTCGGGGTTTCAAACCCTCAGAACATCATTTACTATTATTACTCACCTCGAATCGGCTAAATCTCTACTCGCGATGACTTTGCCCCTCAAATCGACCTCCACGCGTGTCGAATCTATCCAAAATCAGAACGAGTACGTCAACATATGCTAAGGGAACAAAGCCCAAGAAAAAACAATCAACAAAGGGCAAAAATCCCGAAATTACCAAAACCCGACCCCCTGGCCCACTTATCGAAAATAAGAAATTTTCACATCAATAGATTTGTTATCTCCCCATGAGTTCATGCATATCAAGAATACCAAAATCGGAGTTCAAATGGCCCCTCAAATCCTCAATCTAAGGCCTCTTAAACTCAAGCTCTAATCCTCCATTTTTAGCCCTTAAATTCCTTTAATTTCAGTCTAAATTCATGAAATACCACCATAGAAATGTGTTTTAGGTCCGAAATTCCTTACCTTAACGAAATCTCTTGATTCTCTCTTCAGAATCGCCCCAAAAGCTCCATGGTCGAAGTCAAAATGGTGGAATAACCCAAACTCGCGAATGAAATAACATATATGCTCTATCCAGCCCTTTCCGCATCTGCGGTCAAAAATTTGCTTCTGCAGTACCACATTTGCGGTCTAAACCTCCGTTTCTGCGGAATCACTTAAGGGACCAAAGCCGCTTCTACGACTAATCTCCCGCATCTGTGACAACACAGATGCGGTCACCATACCGCTTCTGCGGTCTCTGCCCATCTAACCCTTTTTTGCTTCCGTGATAAATCACCCGCATCTGCGGTCCCCAAACATGCATAACTACCAGAAGCAGCAAATCTGAAGCTGCAACCAACATCTAACTTCTCCGTTAAGCACCCAAAATCACCCCGAGGCCCCCGGGACCTCAACCAAAAGCACAAACATATCCTAATACCTTATTCGAACTTGTGCCAATCATCAAAACACTTCAAACAACATCAAATCAACCAAAACACCTCGGATTCATGCCTAAGTTCTAAAATCTTCCGAAATACGCTTTTGATCAAAACCCAACCAAACCACGTCTGAATGACCCGAAACTTTACACACACATCCCAAATAACACAACGAAGCTACCGCAGCTCTCGTAATTCTATTCCGGCCTCTATATCAAAATTTTGCCTCTCAACCGGAAAACGCTGAAATCTCAATTTCGCTAATTCAAGCCTAAACCTTCCACTGACTTCCAAAATGCATTCTGATCACGTTACTAAGTTCCAAATAACCCAACAGAGCCAACCAAATCATAAAATTTCTGATCCAAGATTATATACAAACAAGTCAAATCTTGGTCAAACATTTCAAATTTCAAGCTACAAACTGAGAATTGTTCTTCCAAATTCGTTCCGATTTGCCTGAAAACCCAAACCAACGATTTACACAAGTCATAATACATCACACGGGGCTAGTCCTGCCTGAAATCTGGCGATCAAAGTGCAAAAGCTCAAAACGACTAGTCGATTCGTTACACAAGGTTTTTAACGAGGCAACAATAAATCGTGCTAACTTAGATTCGAATTGGTTTTAAATTGGAATCAATGGTCACATCAATAGTATCCGAACCCTCTTAAGATCGACCTTAAATACTGGGAGCCATCACCATCAGGTTAAGGTTTCTTAGCAAGGAAAGAAGAAAACTTTGTATTTAAACAGCTTAGGCTCGGTGGTTAAGATTTATTGTAAGGGGCGAAAAGGTCAAATGAACCGTGCCCGTGTAGACCACCTTAGCCATAATACAAGCTTTTACACACTTTCAATCATCTACTTTACACACAAAAATGAAAGAAAGTTTCCACCTTGTTATTATATATTTTTGCCTCTTAAAGCATCGAGCCTAAGGGCTATCCCTATTCGGGGACTGTCAAGACCAAGGACTAACCTTACTCGTGCCTAAGGTCTATCTTTATTCGGGGACTATCGATCCCAAGGGCTTACCCCACTCGGTGACGGTCGTCCGAAATAAGTTCGGGCAACTCGGGCTATCAAATCCTGGAGGCACAAAATCTATTAGGTGGTGCCTAAACCCAAAAGGTTACGGGCACCCTAAAAATGGCTTAGAGGCATCCGAAGCCTATAATCAAAACATAAGGCCTTCGTCAAAATTCAAAACCTGCTAAAGGGTTACCCTCGGCAAAAGAATCATCTAAGATCACTTCGAGTTTTCAAAGCTGCGAACAAATAAAGTTGTATCGATGCCAAGCCATGTTCGGACCTCCGAAAAGCAAACGACTTATTACTACATTTGATTCTATGCTATGGAATTAGAAGTATTTGCAGGAACAGAAAAGATGCTAAAAAGTGAAGACTCGAAATTGCTAAAAAGAAAATTTATATATTCCGAAATGTCTTTATAAAGGCTCAACAAAAATGGCCTCAAAATAAATGACAAATATACACAACGAAAAAATTGCCGGGCTCAGAAAATCTCTTTGCCTAAGCCTCAAGCTTCTTTGCCTCCTCGATCTCGGTCGACAGGTCGAAGCCTTGGGCATATATCTCTTCGAGGGTCTCCCTCCAATACAGTCACCTCATATATTCGGCATTAGTTTTCAGGCGAGCCTCGGCTGCTTCAACGTCGGCCTTGTACTGGGACACCAGCTCTTTGGCATCGGCAAAGGTTGTGTCAAACTTGAACTTTATTGCTTTGAATTCCTTACCGAGTGCGTCCTGTTCTGCTAGGGCCGAGCTTAGTTGTGCTCGGAGTTCATCTTTCAGCTAGGATCGCTTATCGGCTTTCTCCTTATCCGCCTGAAGTTGAACCTCTACCGATGCCAGTTATGCCCAGGCGGTTTCCTTCTCTGAAGCCAGCTAGTCCATTATGCTTTTCCAACCATCAGTCATGGCTTGGACTTCGTTCATTTTAACTCGGAGTTGGACGATCAGGTCGATCTTCTCCTGGACCTGCGAGGTTCGGTCATTAGTCTTCATGACTAGTTCCTCGATTTTAACTTCAAAAACTTTTACCTTTTCAACTAGGTCGGCATGTTCCCGCCTCAGGGTCGAAGCTTTCTCTTGAGCCCTATTTAGCTCGGCCTGAAGGTCCCTGATGGCCTCGTCCTGTTGCTCGCTAAGGAGCTCTTACATATCCCTTTTTTAGCATGATCCTTGAGCTCAAACTCGAGCTGATTGACCTCGGCTCGATGTTGGAGGAAGCTTTCGTGATGAAGTACCGAGGCCTGCAAAATAATGAAAGACATAAGAGACATCAAAACCTGAGTAAAATTCAAAAAGACGTAATGATGCCTTACCCAGTTCAGTGCCTCATTGAAAAGGCTCGGCATATTCACCTCGTTCATTTTTGCCTGGTCCTCCTCAGTCGCCAAGCATCGGAGATAGCTTACTACTCCCACGGGGGCAGAAAGAACCCAGGAATCCTCCAGGATAATAAGAATAATCGATCTCTTGCGATCGGGGTTCACACTCAGATGCAGAAATTGATTAACCAATTTTGGGCTCGAACTCGGCCCACCAGCTCCCGAAGATATATCCTTCTTCGGGACTTCCGGTCACCCAGCCCGGAAAAATCTTCCAAAGTGGAGGAGTCCACACCATCAAAGAAAGAATGAAGAGGATCGTCCACGCTATGGATCCCTTCATTGGACTTATCCTTTCCTGCTTGGGCCTTCTCGAGCATGGACTGGGTGTAGGAGGGCATCCCGACAATTTCTATTACATAGGGCGCCTCTTTCAGAGCGGAGCCGACATCTCAAGGGTCTCATCTCCCGTCTTCATATCAATCTCCCGAGTCTAAGAGAGGTCAGTCTCACGAATCTCCCCCTCGGTTGACACCTTCTCCCCAGGAGGATTCGATCCATGGGCAATAAAAAATTTCATCTTCTTCAGACTCATCCTTGAGCCGAAAAAGCGAATCAGAGTTCGGCACCCAAGAGATTGATCTCTTTTTGGGCTTGTGAGCCACTATTTTCTTTGGCTTCACCACGGATCTCGGGAGCCCGAAGCCTTTTTTTTCTTCTTTTTCTTTTCCCTCACTGTTGGGGCTGTCCCGTAACAGAGGGATCAAAAGATAAGGACATGTCCTCGTCCCTCTCCAAAGGCCTAAGTTTGGTGGTCTTAGGAAAAACTACAAAAAAAAGAAGAAAAGTCAGTATGATGTAAGTTAAAAGCATGGTATTAACTATTCGGAGAAAGACCTTACCATGAGAACGGGCCTCTCATCGGTCCTTCGAAAGCTTGCGCCATGTGCGCTCGGAGTACGTTATCTGTTTGCAGATGCCCTCAATCCACTTATTAAGCCGGGGGACCACATTTGGAATCCGGGAAACAGCTGCACCACTACAAGTATGAATGAGAAGAAAGAAAATCAAAAAAAATAGACGCTTAAGGAGAGGCTGCACTTACGAGATACATTTCACTTCTCAAGTAATGGCATGAACTTGGGAGGGATCAAGTCTTCGTCCTTCACCTGAACGAAGCATCCCTACCAGCCCCTATTTCGGTCTTCATCAATGCTCGAAAAATAGGGCCTTGTTGGCCTGGCGAGTAAGCTTGATTAGTTCCCCTCGGAAAATTTGGGGACTGTATAAACGGAGTAGATGATCAATGGTGAACCGACAAGACTCGATCTTATTCATGAAGTAACTAAGGAGGATCATAATCCTCTGCAGAGACGGATGAATTTGCCCGAGGCACACCTCGTACCTCTTGCAAAAATCAAAAACAACCGGGTCCATTGGGCCTAGTGTGAAGGGGTAAGTGTAAATACTTAAATATCCCTCCACGTGAGTAGTGATAGCATCCTCAGGCCCGGGGAGTACCACATTTTTGCCTTTCCATTTACGGTTCTCTCGAACCGCAGGGAGGACATCCTCGGTAATGGATCATATATACCTCGATGCTCATTCACCCCATACCTGTTTAGATGAGGGTTTCTCGACCGTAAAGTCATCCACGATTGAGCAGCCCCTGAGAATGAAAATTTTCAAGGAAGGCTTAGGGGTCGATTCGGTGGCAGATGACTTGGTGGAAGCCACTTCGGGAGCTACCATTTTGAGGGCAATTACTTTAGGAGCAACCATCTTAGTACCAGCGGCCGATTGAAAAGATGAATAGGCAACTTGTTGAGGAACATATTTAGATGTTTTAGCCATTGTTATCTGGAGAAGTTTGAAAATTTAAAGAAAGAATACGAAGGTTTGAAAGAACGAGTTTGAAGAATGAAGAACAAAGTATGAAGATTTGAAGGAAATATGGATAAAAACCTAGGAACAACTATGAGAAATTGAAGATCAAGGATGAAGATATGAAGGTTTGAAGAAGGTTTATAATAGCTAAGGAATTCAGTGGAAGAAGCTTGTTCGGAAAGTAGGAAAGGAACAGGGGATAGAAGCTTTTATAGGGGAGGATTGTGTCACTTCTCATTTGAAGGTAACCGGCTGATGGTTGACATGTGTCCTAAGTCAGAATGACGTGACTGATGGGATGTATCGACTTCTTCATTTTGACCATAACGTACGGAGGAAGGAACCATAAAACATATATCGTTTCTTATCGCTTCAGCAAACCTACTCTATGAGAAATGAGGGGACTATCAGTATACGGGTAAAACCGGGTCTATGGAGCACTCCAATTTCCCGGTGGGAAAACGAAGTGAGGACGTAACTACAAGGAATCAAAATTAAAGCTAGGAACCTCCCATATCAAGGCCCGAACAAAGCACCTTCCCCTGGAGCCATCGAGACCATGCCCCATATCCGATTCGAGTAACGATACCTCGGCATTGCCAAAAATCCATACACAATTAACAAAGTGTCGTGATATCCGTGCCTGACCAGATATCACCGCATAAATCTCAGCCCATATTAGCAGTTTATCAGTGATTAGCTAAAAGGAAGATCTTTACTTTTCTTAGTATTGTACTTAAGGTAAAGCTCCCATGCTATATAAAGGGGAAGATTATTATTAAATACACACATTTCAACATGCATACCAAGTTAATACACTTATGTTTTCTCTATTTCTAAAGTTTATCAAAGTTCTTACCTCTGTTCATATGTTCTTCATAAGTGTTGGCTCCGAACCGAAGGCAGGCTACTTGTTAAGATTTTAACCGAGCCCGGAGTCAGTATCACCACTGGTTTGGCTGTTTATTCTAATTTTTGTTTGCTTATCTAATGCCATTAATCACTTATTGAATTAGTCCACATATCCTTAAAATCACATAAAAATTCAATTGTTATCCATTTTTAAGGGTAAACAAGGGAAATAGAGAACAAAAATAAACTTTATTTCTAAGGTTTTCCCTTTGTGTTTACACGACTCGCTCTTTTGGTATAAATAATAATAATACACATAAACCTTTTCCTAAACACAAACAACTTTGTAAAGGTAAAACCTATACACCTCCTAACTGCTAGCTTCATTATTTTACAAGGAGTTGGACTCTAGTTGAGAGTTTGATACATACTTTCTTTCATCCCCCCTCAAGCTGGAGGTTGGGGTTGATACAACTCCAAGCTTGCTATGAATTAATAAAGAGATATTGTTGCTTAGTTAAAGCTTTTGTGAAAATGTCAGCTACTTGATTCAAATACGGAACATATCGAGTGACCATGGCACCTTGAGTACCCTTCTCTCGAACAAAATGGTAATCTAACTTAACATACTTTGTTCGAGCATAAAGAATTGGATTGCAAGTTAAATGCAATACACTAACAAAATACATGAGAGATGTACGATACATAAGTAAACAGGCCTTAGACTCTAGTGACATATTTTAAACCCGTGAGGGCCTAGGCCCAGAGCGGACAATATCACTAGCGGGCTGGGCTGTTACGTATTATATCATTAGAGTCCAATTCTGATACCATATATAATAACCCATCCCACTAGTGATATTGTCCACTCTGGGCCTAGGCCCTCACAGGTTTAAAACGCGTCACTAGAGTCTAAGGTCTATCTACTTATATATCCAACATCTCTCTCGTGTTTTGTCGGTGTAGGATTCGCCTAGGGTGTCACATACACCCCTTTAGGGACTCAGCGTCCTCGCTGAGGTTTGTCCTACAATCATTCAAGGTTACACGCGGAGTGCTTCTGATACCATATGTAATAGCCTAGACCATTGGTGATATTGTCCGCTCTAGGCCTAGGCCCTCATGGGTTTAAAATACGTCACTAGATTCTAAAACATGTTTACTTATATACCCAGTATCTCTCCCCGTGTTTGGTTGATGTGGGATTTGCGTAAGGTGTCATATACACTCCCCCTTGGGAATCAGCATCCTCGCTAAGGTTTGCGCCACTACCGTTCAAGGTTACACGCGGGGTGACTCTGATACCATATGTAACAGTCCGACCCACTAGTGATATTGTTCGCTTTGGGCCTAGGCCCTCACAGGTTTAAAACATTTCACTAGAGTCTATGGCTTGTATACTTATATATCCAGCATCTCTCCCATGTTTTGTCGACAAGGGATTCGCTTAGGGTATCATATACACTCCCTTTAGGGACTCGGCGTCCTCGCTGAGATTTGCCCCACCATTGTTCAAGGTTGCATGCAGAGTGACTCTGATACCATATCTAACAACCTAGCCTGCTAGTGATATTGTCCACTAGGCATGTCTACTTATATACCCAGCATCTCTCACGTGTTTTGTCGATATGAGATTTGACTAGGGTAACCTTCTTTATTTGAGGATGGTAGCATTTATATCCCTTATGCAAGGGACTATATCCAATGAATACACAAGGAAAGGTCTTCGGTTGAAACGTGTTGTTATTGTATCCTTTTAGATATGGAAAATGGCGTGCCCCCTTTTTTCCCTTTTGACGGGGAAGTCCCGATTTCGACATTCATGGGGAAACAACTCGTTTCCTTTTGGGAATTGGGTATTTGAAGAGTCGCCACCTAACGGATTAAGGTGCGTTATGGCACCTAGAGCAATTAACTCATGTAACTAGTTCGCATTACCAGAGATTCGGGTAAGGGCTCGAAATAACCTTGAGGGAAAGGTGTTAGGCAACCCTCGCGGTCCACAACGATGGGTCTCGGCCGAACTTAAACTATGTGAATTAGTCATTTTAACAAGTAAACAGTTTTAACACATATTTGTAAATAAAGGCTTGTTCTCTCATTCTAAGTATATGTATGATTCAGGTAATGGAAGCAAGGGAGGGGTTTGAACAACTTGCATATATATATGTAAAGAAAGTTTATAAAATTTAAACACATATGGAATTGGGAAAGAGGAGTCCTAGGTTGGTGTAATACCCTATATTTTTAAATAAGGGTGTATATCTCATAATAATAATAATAATAATAATAATAATAATAATAATAATAATAATAATAATAATAATAATAATAATAATAATAATAATAATAATAATAATAATAACAACAATAACAATAACAATAATAACAATAATTATAAGAAAATAACTTTAAAAAAAGATAAGTAAGGCAAAAGGGTTGAAGCCCATTTGCCAAAAGAAAAGAAAGGGCAAAAAAAAAAGGGTTGCCGATTACGACGAACAGAAGCTTCAGAATTGAAACAAAAAAAAACAGAGAAGGAAAGAAAGAAAGAAGAAGAAAGCTTTGGACAAAGACTTTAAGAAGAACTGGGGGTTGAAATTGAATCATTCGACTCAAGAGGTTAACTTCTTCTCCTCATCTGTTGGATTATTCACTGTATTTATGCAATTTCATGTGGTACAAAGGAATTCAATATCAACTTTCTTATATATAAAAATAAATATACAATTACTATGGATATAACAAGGCTATGAGGGTTTGGTTTAAGCACTGATAGGTCTACTTCTAAAGGAATAATTATACTAAATAGTTTGAAATTGATAGAATTATGGACTAGTTCTATGATTAAATATAAATACCTTTTTATTTACAAGATTTTTTTTTTTGGACTAATTTAAATTACTCATAGCATGGGTAAATATAAATCTATAAATTAAGACTCAAACATGAACCCCGATGATTGGGTTTCTAAAATAGCTATGAATTAGCCTAAATAAGGAAATTAATATGAGATCGATATTATGTAATTATAGATTGATTGGAGAAATTTATACGAATTGTTTGAGGTGAAGCATTTGGTATTTCGGCACGAGTACTGTGAGTAGTAATCTTATCGCAATTTGTGTTTTCATAACTTGCATGATTTACACATAATTTTTAAGATGAATATGTTACCGATTATTTTAAGTTGCTTGTGGGACAAGTCTTTTACTCGATATGATACCGAAATAGTTATTTAAGTTGGTTACCATGGTTTTAAATATTTTCGTTGTCACTAAATCTGTTTTACTGTTGCTTGAATTTACTGTCATCGAAATGAAATTATATGATTTGATAAGAACTGAAATGCCGTGTATTGTTTTAAAATATTTTCTACGAGTATATATACGGATTACAAAGACAAGTATAAATGGGAGTAGACATTGAAGGATCCCGTAGCTAATGGCGGGTTCGTTAGACCTAGTGCACTTTGTAATTACAGATTACCGTTATATCCCTCGCTAGTGGGAAGGTAGAACTAGCATACCGTTACCGATTTTCCTCGAGTAGGGACTACCGTTATATTTGACTTCTTGCGAAGAAGTCCATAATTATACCGATTACATGATCCGTTCATTGAAACCTCCCAAAATATGAATATTGATATTATACAATGGTTACCAAGCTTATTATGGAATTGTCAATCGCATTATACTATAAGAAAAACAAGATGAAACTGAAAATTGTTTATTGTTTCTGAAAGGGGCATTTTTATGATAATTTCATTTTAATATACTAGCATGTTTTCTGACTTGTCCCCAAATAAAAATGGTTGTGGGTTAAGTGTTATTACTCACTGAGCTAGCGACTCATTCCCCGCTAAATTTATTTACAAAGACAGCAGTTGACGCGGGCGAGAATTTCGTTAATTAGAGCACACAGGTTGATAGTTCTCGGTGAGCCTCGCACTTGTTCGCGTGGGCGGAGATTTTATTTATTGTTATACTCTTTTATTTGAACTATTAGAGTCGCTCCATAGTCATTATTTTAGTGTAATGAATATTTTTTTGTTATTATAGTCTTATGTTGAGTATCGCTCTCATTTATCAAAGTTGAAGATAAATTAGTATTTCTAGTGGTTAGTTGGTGGTTTAGTTATGGTGGAGACTTGTATTGATTAATTGACAAGTTGTTAATTGTTTGGTATGATATTAGGATGTTTGGTTGTTGATTTGAGACAGGAAAATTTTTGGGATGGTCCAAAAACAGGGAAAACTCTGTCCGATTTTCTGTAAAATTACCGATGAGACTTACTTGGGAGCACTTGCTCCTAAGCGTTGGTCACAAATCCTAAATTAGGTCGTAGCCTACATGATCATACCCATGCAATGCCCGGTAATCACTCCTCAATGAGGGGCTACACGTGACATTAACGCTCAGTCATTATATCCTCACTACCCAATTCCCTTCCCTTGGTCGTAGCCTAAAACGTTCTAGCAATCTTAAAAGATATCCTATGCGTGCACTACCCGTCCCTTCCTTGTGGCCCTGATGTATTAGGACCTCTAATTTAGGTAGTTCTAGACTATCCTAAGGTTCTTAAAGGAGAAAAATCTAGGCGACAACCAAAACAATTAGGACTGGACCAAAGATGAAACAATTAAAGGCTCAAGTTTTACCTCCACAAACAGAGCAAGAAAATGCACATCTTAAACACAGTTTCAGGTATTTAAGAGAAGCCCTAGAACAAGATATCTAGGTGAGCACAGAATATGCAGTATCGAGTTAGGACCAAAGAGTCAAAGACTTATTCAGTTTGCATACTGATTCTAGACCTGTTGAATATGAGCAGTCACAAATAACAGAGCGTAGCTTTACAATTTGCAGGATTTTTAATCGCCCTATAAGCTTGCCTAGGCGTGTAATAGTGATGTCCTATAAGCATGGCATCTAATCATTAGTCAGGAATGCAGTAAACCATAAAAAATTTCAAAACGGGCAATTTTGGATCCTATAGGCATGTTTTCTAGTGATATTAAAGTTGATTTTAGATCCTATAGGCATGACTTCTAATTATGTGAAGTAAGGCAAGCAGAATCTATTTGAACAAAAGCAAAATTCTATAGGCATATTATCCAACAAACACGTTTGAATCAAAAGGAACCCTATAGGCATGTTATCTAACAAAACACAATTTTTAACCAAAATAAAAACCTATAGGCATGTTATCTATCCAACTTTACCCACAATATACAACTACCCTCCCTTTTACTAGTCACCCCAATATTTATTTACAACTAATTATTACAGACCAAGGATTTAATAAATTACATAAATTTAAACACACATCAAGCTATAGGGAGCCTGAAATAGGTCCAAAGTAATTTCCAAGCCTTCAGTAGTCTCAAATGCCCAGAGTTCCATAGCCAATTTCATGTCTAGGTGTGTCAGAGTTCCCTAAGAACCTCAAGGATCCCGGGCAGTGCTCACACCCAGACCTTCCTCAAATAAGGACTGATTTATGTGTAGTGTGAAAGTGTCAGCCCTGATATGCTAGAGTTCAGAGAGATCTCAGGTACCTCTAAGAAGTACACATACCAGAGGGACAGAATTTAATAACCTAAGAATAAGTGAGAGTGTTTGGCATGATTTGAAAGAGTTTGGTAAACAGTATAAGGAAGGGTCTTAGGAGTGAAAAGATTTTCTGAAAATCAATACCAATTTAGAGGTAGAAACAGTTTGAGGAAAGTATGAAAAACAATTTGCAGTCAGAACATAAGTTACAGAACAAACAGCTTTAGAAAATACTTTGGCAAACAGTTTCCACACAAGGAAAGAGGAGTTGGGGACATATAGAATATACCTTAATGGAACACATAAACAACAAGGTGCATAGAGTTCTCAAGGGGTTCTAACATAAAGCAAAGATCACAGCAGAAACATGTTGAGGACATATAAACAGCACAACTAGAGTTACCCTAGGGAGATTAGATAACTTAGCAAGAGTAAGGCAGAATAGGCAAGGACTTAAATGGACATGCTAGGAAAGTATTAACAAGTGTAGGCATGCTAATTACATAAAAGCAAAGTTTAGGCATGCTAGATAAACAGTAGTCAGTCAGACACGCTAGTCACATATGTAAGACATGTTAAACAAGATAGCAAACAAGCAAGTAAAGCGAAAATATGTTAATTACATATTCGAATGAGGCAGTATTTGGCATGCTAGGTAAGTAGTAAACAGAAGCAGGAATGAACTCAGGATTGATGAACTAAGGCAGTAAATAAACACATAGTTTTGGATTCTGAATTTTAATCAGAAGCATACCAGTTAGAGAAAGAAAATACAAAGATGTAAGACAGGTGTGGTATAATTTCCAGCCTTGGCTTGCAGCCGGCTAGACTAATAGAGATCACAAGTAGCAGAGAGAGTAGAGAGCTTTTGTAGAGTGTAAATTAGGGTTGATGAACTAATGTTCGTGTCCAGAAGTGAGGAGTAAAGGAGAGTATATATAGCAGTTTAGGAGTGGAGAAGAATAAGGTAAAGAAATCATAATTCAGCAATTAGGGAGATTACAAAATCAATCACACAAGAAATTAGCATAGCCTTCCTTCAATTAAGGACAATTACTCAACGGTTAAAGGACATGAGTCACTTAAGGAAAGAAAATCAAATCAGACCTAAGTAAAGAGGTAAATAAATAGAAGTTTAATTAAGGAAATAATCGTAAAGAATTAGTAACATTATAGACACTAAGGTAATAAGAATAATTAGAGTCGTAAACAAGAGAATAAGTCAAGAATCAGCACATAATTTTCAACCAAGCAAATCAGTAAATTGAAATTCAAAATTATATTGGTTTAAAGAGAGGGGAAGAATATAATTTTCCACAAAAAGACAAATAGGCTAAAATACAATTTCATAAACACGCAGAAATCAATCGAGAAGTCGAACCAGAAACCGTAATAGAGAGAACTAGGGTAAAAAGTCAAAAACAATGAATCTGACTAAGGGAAGCATGTGAATCAAACATAGAATGAAACATTGCACAAGTAACACGAAGAACTCATAATCGAATCAAAATTAGGGCTTTAGCGTGAATCGACTAGGTTAAGGCAAACTCAACATAAATCGGTTAGAAGCACATAAGAAAAGAAGATTAAACATTAAAAAATCGGAAAGCTTTTAGAGAAGATGATTTTCAGTAAACCCTAGTTTTAGGGAAAACGGAGAATCAATTGAAAAACCATAAAACTTTCACAAAACATTTTGAGATAGGTCGATTCGTCTCAGATCTGTACATATCTGAAAGGATCAGAGACCCAAAATTAGGGTTTTCGAAAGTGAACAAAGACAGGATCATAGGCTTAGGAATCCATGGATTTAAGACGAAAATAAGAAGGATCTTACTCAAAGTCAAACCAAATGGCCTGAAACAGGTGAGAAAGGCCCAAAGGTGTACACAGACCTGCCTAGGTCCCTTGAGAATATCCTCAAGGATCTTGAAGATAGAGGTACCATAGCATAAAAGAGCCCATTAGAGGCCTGAGGTGGTAAAGAACCACCATAGGAAGGCAGTAGGTGAGTGACGGGGGTAGGGGACGTAAGAGTGATTAGGGTTAGGATCAAGTTTTAGAGAGGCAGAGAAGAAGAGGAATTTAGGGGCGGCGGATGTAACAAAATGACTAGGTTAGGGGGGATCGTTTGAATTAAAAAGGTAAGAAAGGATGAGGGCCGTTGATCTCAAAGATCAACGGCCAGGATTGAAAGAAGTCTGGGTCATGTTATATTTAATTGGGGTTGGGTTAATGGATTGTTTGGTTTGGGCTTTGGGAATTGGGCTAGGGATTGGGTGTTTGGGCCATTAATTTAGTCCGAAATTTGGCTTATTTTGGGCCAGCCTTTGAAACTCTTGAAAATAATTAAAATAAATTATTAAAACTTCTAATAAATGGTAAAAAAATATAATACTTATATTGTAAAACTATTTTAAAATAGTAACTCGATATTTTAAAAATATAAGATTGATACTTTGATATAAATAATATAATAAAAGCAATTACTTGTAGAATACAGGCCATTATTGCAAAATTAGTTAAATAGCTGAACAATGCTAATGCAATTACAAAAAATAGGATAAAAATATTTGAAACATGTGTTACGGATGCAAATAATAATTTCTGGGGTGATTAAGTCATCATAAAGTAATTTAAAGGATAATTACTAGATATTTATATAATTTTAAATGTAGGAAAAAAATTAATTTGAAGCTCTAAAAATTATGAAAAATTATAGAAAATACTTGTATAGGTTTGTAGACTAAATGATGATGTAAATATGCTCTCTCTCTCTCTCTCTCTCTCTCTCTCTCTCTCTCTCTCTCTCTCTTATATATATATATATATATATATATATATATATATATATATATATATATATATATATAATATGAGGGTAAAATTGGGTATCAACAAAAAGCATCTACAACCAAAAATCTTTAGAGCGCTATAATCTAGTCTTTTTCCATATAAATTATGAAAAGGAGATTGCATCCGTAAAACCTATGTAGGTAATCTATTTATAAGATATACGACCGTTATGAAGGCTTCGACCCACAAGTAGAGCAGTACACTAGCATTAAAAAGCAATATTAATCCAATTTCAACTAAATGTCTATGATTTCTTTCCGTTATGCCATTTTTCTCAGGTGTATGTGGGCATGAAATTTGCCTTTGAATTCCACATTGTGCTGACTACTGAACTCTCCACCTCCATCACATCGAATTTTTTTAATTTTCTTATCAAACTGATTTTCCATTAGCCTTTGAAAATTAACAAAAATAGTGAAAAAATCTGATTTCTTTCTTAATGGATATAGCCAAGTATATTTTGTATGATCATCTACAAAAATCACATAATATTTCATGCTTTGTGGTGAAATAACTAGCGAGGGACCCCATAGATCACAATGAATTTTGATAAGAGGATCAGTCTCAATTTTATTTGAACTCCCAAAAGGTTGTTTACAACTTATCCCTATTTGACATGCAACACAAACTGAAAAACTCGTATTCCAACCACTAATTCTAACTAATCTATTTGGGTATAAAAATTACATGGTCCTAGAGTTAGGATGTCCGAGCCTTTGATGCCAAACTTGATCTGATGCTTTACTTGAACGTATGGTTGTCAAAGCTTGATGCACCTTTCCATTGGCATCTTTTGGATCTAAGTCATATAAATCTCCTCTTCTACTCCCTTCTGCCAATAAATTCCTTGTTTTCTTGTCCTTAACAACAAATTCATAGTTAGTAAATTCCAATAAACATTTATTATCACTCGCAAGTTTGCTCACAGATAGTAGATTTTTCTTTAACTTAGGTACAACTAGAACAAACTTTAATAGTAGATTTTGTCCAATTTCTTTATTCGCAACATGTGTAATTTTGAGTCGTTTTCCATCACATATCATAACTGAGTCTGAGCCATGGAATAAGACAGAATTGTTTAGATCATCTGTTGATTGTACCATATGATGACTTGCTCCAAAGTCCATGTAGAGGTTATTATCTATTTGCTCAGTGATAGATGAGGTTAAGAGAGCTTGTGATATTTCTTGTTGAGATTGATATGGATAATCCCACCTATAAAAACATGAAACAGTAGTATGATTATTTCTTCCATAGATCTGACACGGATTTTATTGTGATTGTTGTCCCTTCTGATTATTTGTTGCACCACCAAGTTGTTTAGGATTTGAGTAATTGTTGAATCTAGGACCAAAGCCTCCTCTTCCTCTAGCTTGTCCTCCTCTATATGAATTTCCTCTGCCTCTACCCAAAAATCCTTGTGTTTTTTGAACTTGCAAAGCTTGCTTGATCTACAATAACTTTTTCACCATCTTCTTCTCTCATCTCGAAACCACTTAGGGCATTGGCAAATTGAGTGAATGTTGGATATGGAGGTTTACCCAACATTACAGTCCTCGGAGTCTTGTATTTATTTCCTAGACCCTTTTCAAAGTATATAACTTTATTATCCTCATCCAAAGGTTTGTGTATAGCAGTAAGACTATCACAAATTCCCTTGAATTCTTTAACATAATCATCCATCGTCTTTGAACCCATCTTGATACTTTGGAGTTGTTGCTTCAATTGGAACTCCTTATCCTTGCTAGCTTGTAGGTAATTATCCTCAAGACTTTGCCAAATTTGTTTGGCCGAGGTGCAGCCAATGATGAGGAAAATCGATTCCTCAGATTGTTCCCGTGAGCTAACTTCTAACCAAAACATCATTTTCTTCCCATTCAAGGAATTTTGGATTAGGGATTTCTTCCCCTTCTTTGTTTGTTTGGACAACAGGAGGTGGATCCTTGCTGATGATATCTCTAACTATCAGTGTTTGCATTAACTGAGTTATTTAGGTTTTCCAAACTAAGTAGTTAGAGGCTTTTAATTGATGAAGGGAGGCATAAGATAAGGAGAGAATAGCAGATGTTCCAGCAGCCATAGCAGCGCAAAGATAGACGTCAGGATTCACAATAATCTTGGTTAGAACCAAGCTCTTGATACCATGAAGAAATAAGCAAACCAGGAAAACAAAGAACAAGAATAAACTTTATTTCTAAGGCTTTCCCTTTGTGTTTACACGTCTCACTCTCTTGATATAAATAATAAGAATACACATAAACCTTTTCCTAAAAACAAACAACTTTGTAAAGGTAAAACCAATACGACTCCTAACTGCCAGCTTCATTATTTTACAAGGAGTTGGACTCTAGTTGAGAGTTTGATACACACTTACTTTCAGTTTTTAGTAAGATTAAGAAGTTTAAATCTAAATACATATCTGAATATTAATATGTGTACTAAGATTAAAACAGTTGAATCTGAATACACATCTGAATTTAAGATGTTGTATAAAGATCCGAATACTGAATAATTACGATAGTTTGTTTTCTTTATATCTGAATATGTAAATATTTTTTTCTTTAAAAAATTAATAAGTATAAATTCAATTCAAATAGTACTAATTAATTTAATACTATATTAATAAAATATTTTAAAATTGTATGGAAGTTGGTGGTGATGATGGCTAATAGTGGTGGTTGCAAGTGCCGATTGGGTAGTAGCTGGTGGTGGTGTTGATTGATAGTGGTGATCATGGGATAGTAAAGGTGGAGGACAGTAGTAGTTAACAGTGGTATTTGATGTGTGGTGACTAATAATAGTGATGAGTGATATATACTGATGGTTGATAGCAGTGATTGGTCAGTACTAGAAAATAGGCCTATGGCAACAGTTATTGTAGCAACGATTCAAAAACCGTTGCTATAGAATTATATGGTAACGGTTACAACCATTACAACAGCATTTTGGTGATATCAGCAAACTTTAGCTATACAACCGTTGCAATTGTAAATCAACCGTTGCCATAGATGCATTTGTCGCAACGGTTATATAAACTGTCCCAATAGAACTATCTATGGGAACGGTTTTATAGTAAAGATTTCTATTGGAACAGGTATTTTTTCCCTCCTGAATTTTGTTAAATCCGCTAAAACAACCCCTATTTATTTTATTTTTGAATAATTTTAATAATCTTAATATTAAGTTAAATTTTTTTTGGCCCTTTCCAAGCTAGCTGATACCTAAAGTAAAAACCCACAAATATTTCCCCTCTTAATTCGCATACCCCCAATTACAGACGCCCATCTCTCTCCCCAAAAATCATCGCTCTTTCACTCTGAAAAATCCGTTGAATCTTCCTCTCTATTGTATTCCTCTCTTTCACTCTATGAACTTTGCTATATGGTTGCCTTTATGGGGTTTTACAAATAAGTTTTGCTGATTTGGTGGACACTTCTTTGGGTATCATGAATGGGGGTGGCGATTTTTTGAGGCATTTGTGAAAACTTCCCCAAAACAGGTGGTCTCCCCAAATCCCTAAATCCAACACCAGTGATTTTAACCATATAAGTTCTTTTGGTGCCTTTTTTTTTTTAAACTCTTCAATCTATCCATGGAGGTTGTAGAATTGCTCTAGGGATGGTGTATTTATATTGATTGATAAATAGTACATCACAGCTGTGAATCTGAAATTTTTTCTTGTTTTTCTGTTTTTGTTTTTTTTTAAATTTTGTGGTGTCAAACCAATAATTTAAGTTGCCTTTGTGCTAGAAATAGAACTGATTGGATCTACATGATCGCGGTGTGAAGGGGAAAAAGGACAAGACGATTAGTTTTCAGTAGGTTGACCAGATTTTGATGTTGTAACGCAAGGAAACTTATGCCTGCCAATTAGCTGATGGCAAAAGGGGAAGCATTTGAAATGCTTAAACCAAGAGACAAGTTAATTAATATTGTCTTGCTTCAAAATATAAAACCTTCTTATACCAAGCCTGTGTATGATTTGCAAAATCTGAATACATGAAAGATAGCTATAGAAAGAAGTTGTCTTATGTGCACTATGAATTGGGTGAGTAAGTCTTGCATCTGCGAGTAACTTTGATATAAAGACCATAATAGTTAGTTCCTTGGAGGGAGCCTAATGATGACATTGGTTCTTTAAACGGATTAGTTGATGATGGCGTTGGATGGGCTAGAGACGACGTACCCGTTGATGTCGTTGATATTCCATCTAATGCACAACATTCAAATGATACAATTATAGAAACATGGGAAGAGGAGGATGAATTTGATGATACTGATTGGGACTGGATGGAATCAGATGACTAAAGAGGAAATTTCTGAAATTCTTTTAAATATATTCTATTTTGAGTGAGTGATAATATCTTTTATCAATATTTTATAATTACTCTTGTTTCTAATACTGATCTTTTTATTATATTTTATTTGTTTTTTCCTTTAGCATTTTATTCTGATGCTTCAATTTTGCAAGATTTGGGATCTTGTGATATTGTTGCAGCTATTGATGAGGTTAATAACATCAGATTAATTACTTGCTAATAGAAACCGATCGAGGCTTGAATGATAGAGAATTGAGGTACTGATAACATTTATAACACTTGTCATGTTACATTATTGCCGTGCTATAATACATGTAGTTTGTGATCAGTATTCTTGTCATGTACATTGATACCATCTTCTACCTAAATAAATAGTTTGAGATCAGTATTCAGTTAATTGACCAAATCTTCACTTATCAGAAGTTATAGGGAATCAAATTAAGTTTCCAGAACGTATCACAATGTTGTTGTTTCCTTGTACATCAGTGAAGTAGATAAATGATTAAGGAAACTGGAACCATCATCTCAGTTTGCAAACCAAGAAAACATCTATAAGCAAAAGAAAAGACCCCAATTTTCTCAAAGATCTAAACATTGGAAACTAAAGAGATATGCTTGAACATGCTCAGTAAAGTAGTTAGGTAAAACACTGTTTTCCAGAAGGGAAAAGATGGAGTAGAAAAAAAAAAAAAGAGCACTAATACAAAGATATGTGATGACAAGAAAAAGGGGTTGAACTTGCTTACCTAGTTTACAAGATTGGAATATAATTTGTGAGAGAATATAGTAAAAGTGTTGGGGGAAGAAGTAGAAGAGACTCACTTGAGCTCAACTATGGCCATAAATGTGTTTATTGTTGCGGAAGCCAAATGTATATAGTGTGAATAAGTCACAACTACTATACCAAAAATTATGGCAGCCACCAAATAATAAATAAGACAATAAATCAACAATAAAAGGAACACCAGAATTTATGAGGTTCGGCTAATTTTGCCTACTCCTCGGACACAACCAATATTTTATTCCACTCCAAAATACAAGTGAAATAATACTAAAGAGAGAAGATACAAATGCCTTAAACAGATGAGAAGGCAAATGAGAGGTGTGTTTCAATCCTAAACATTAGGCCTTCTTTTATAGGGGAAAAATCCCCCCCAAACTTAACTCCCAACCAATGTGGGACTTTGGCATTTTGCCAAACTTCAACAAATCTCCACCTTGGCAAAATTCCACATTTTCAATTCTCTCTCAATAACAAATTTTGGTTGTGTCTTCATCTTCAATCTTCAGTGTTCAACAATGTTGATCTATCTCAATCCTAAACATTAGGCCTTCTTTTATAGGGGAAAAATCCCCCCAAACTTAACTCCCAACCAATGTGGGACTTTGGCATTTTGCCAAACTTCAACAAATCTCCACCTTGGCAAAATTCCACATTTTCAATTCTCTCTCAATAACAAATTTTGGTTGTGTCTTCATCTTCAATCTTCAGTGTTCAACAATGTTGATCAAATCCAAACAATGTTGAAACTTGATCGCAGTCACCACCTTAGTTAGCATATCAGCAGGATTCTCCGTAGTATGAATTTTCTTCACTGTGACTCCTCCTTCTTCTATGATTTCTCGTACGAAATGATACCGAACATCAATATGCTTCGTCCTTGCATGATAAACTTGGTTCTTCGCTAATTGAATAGCACTTTGACTATCACAAAAAATTGTGATACCTTTTTGTTCAACACCAAGCTCCTTTAGCAATCCTTGAAGCCAAATTGCCTCTTTCACAGCCTCTGTAATAGCCATGTACTCTGCCTCTGTTGTAGACAAAGCAACTGTTGACTGCAAAGTAGACTTCCAACTAACTGGTGCCTTTGCAAAAGTAAACACATAACCAGTAGTTGATCTTCGTTTGTCCAGATCACCCGCAAAATCTGAGTCACAATATCCAACTACAGACTGATTGTCTTCCTGCTCAAAAACTAACCCGACATCTACAGTATTATGAATATACCGTAGAATCCACTTCACAGCTTGCCAATGCTCCTTCCCTGGATTGTGCATATATCTGCTAATAACTCCAACAGCTTGTGAAATGTCAGGCCTTGTGCAAACCATTGCATACATCAAGCTACCAACAGCATTTGCGTATGGTACCTTTGACATATACTTTCGTTCAGCTTCATCCATTGGCGACATAGTAGTACTTAGCTTAAAATGGGAAGCAAGTGGAGTACTAACTGGCTTAGTCTTGTCATCTATGCCAAAACGTTGAAGTACTCTCTTCAAATATTCCTTTTGAGATAAACAGAGTTTCTTTGAACGTCTATCTCTAATTATCTCCATGCCAAGAATTTTCTTTGCCTCACCCAAATCCTTCATCTCGAACTCCTTCTTCAGTTGAATCTTCAACTTATCAATTTCTTCCGAATTCTTGGAAGCTATCAACATATCATCAACATATAGGAGAAGATATACAAAGGAACCATCTTTAAGCTTGTGCAAATACACACAATGATCGTATTTGCTTCTCTTGTACCCTTGCCGCAACATAAACTCGTCAAATCGCTTGTACCATTGTCTAGAAGATTGTTTCAATCCGTACAACGATTTTTCAAGTTTGCACACCATATTTTCTTTTCCAGCAACTTTGAATCCTTCTGGCTGAGTCATGTAG
Organism: Nicotiana sylvestris; assembly: GCF_000393655.2. NCBI lineage: Eukaryota > Viridiplantae > Streptophyta > Magnoliopsida > Solanales > Solanaceae > Nicotiana > Nicotiana sylvestris. The sequence continues at coordinate 176,090,525 of NC_091061.1, forward strand.
ATTTCCTCCTCCAAGTTTCCATGTAAAAACACAGTTTTTACATCCATCTGAACTAGTTCCAAATCCAATTGTGCTACCAAAGCCAACATAATTCTAATGGAGGAATGTTTTACAACTGGAGAAAACACTTCATTGTAATCAATTCCCTCCTTTTGAGCATATCCTTTGGCCACCAATCTTGCTTTGTAGCGAACATCTACTTGGTTAGGAAATCCTTCCTTCTTTGCAAATACCCATTTGCACCCAATTGCTTTCTTTCCCTTCGGGAGATTGGCCAATCTCCATGTATGATTCTGATGAAGGGACTGTATTTCATCATTCATGGCAATCCTCCACTTATCTTCTTCTGAACTTTGGACAGCGTCTTTATAAGTAGTAGGAACATCATCAGCTACAATTGAGGTTGCACAAGCAACCGTCTCTATGAGACGAACAGGTTTCGTTATTGTTCTTTTTGGCCTGCTGGTTGCTATTGATTCAAGTTGTTGTTGAGGTTCCTGAGTTGGAATCTCCTCTACTGGCTCTCCTTCCAGAGGGTAATCTTCATTTGTTTCCTCCTCTGCTTCTTGTGTAGGAAAAATAAATTTTCCCTCAAACTCCACCTGCTTAGAAGCACCTTCATTTTGTTTGGTATCTTCTGTTACCTTATTTACCATAGCAGATTCATCAAAGGTAACATCCCTGCTGAATATTACTTTCTTTGTCATAGGACACCATAAGCGATATCCTTTGACTCCAGAAGTAATTCCCATAAAAATAGCCTTCTTTGCCCTTGGATCCAATTTTGACTCCGTCACATGATAATATGCAGTTGAGCCAAACACGTGCAAAGAGTTATAATCTACAGCAGGTTTTCCGTACCATTTTTCAAATGGTGTCTTGCCATCAATAGCAGCAGATGGTAGACGATTAATGAGGTGGCATGCATATGTAATTGCCTCAGCCCAAAATTCTTTGCCCAAGCCAGCATTGGACAACATACACCGTACCTTCTCCAGCAAGGTCCGGTTCATACGTTCTGCCACTCCATTCTGTTGTGGTGTATGTCTAACAGTGAAGTGTCGGACGATGCCATCATTTTCACAGACCTTATTGAAATGATCATTTTTGTATTCACCTCCATTGTCTGTGCGAATACACTTGATCCTCCTGCCTGTTTGATTCTCCACCATCGTCTTCCATTTGAGAAAAATTCCCAGCACTTCATCTTTGTTTTTCATTGTATACACCCACACTCTTCGAGAAAAATCATCAACAAAGGTTACAAAATAGTGCTTCCCACCCAATGAAGGTGTTTTGGAAGGACCCCAAACATCAGAGTGTACATAATCCAAAATGCCTTTAGTATTATGGATCGCTGTACCAAATTTAACCCTTGTCTGTTTCCCTTTGACACAATGCTCACAAAACTCCAAGTTGCAAGCCTTTACTCCTTTTAACAATCCTTGATCTGATAGAGTTTTCAAGGATTTTCCTCCAGCATGTCCCAAGCGCATGTGCCATAGCTTGGTTGCTTCTGCTTCTTTGTCATCACTGGATGTCACTGTCGCTGTCCCAATAACTGTACTGCCACGATAGCGGTACATATTATTATTCTTCCGATTAGCCTTCATTACCACTAGTGCACCGGAGCATACTCTCATCACTCCATTTTCTGCAATGATTTTGAACCCTTTTGATTCTAGGGCTCCCACAGAGATGAGATTCTTCTTCAAATCCGGTACATATCGAACATCTGTCAATGTTCTGATCATTCCATCATGGTTCCTTAATCGTATTGAACCAATGCCATATGAGGTAAGAGGGTTGTTATCCGCTGTGTGGACGACTCCATATTCTCCTTCTTGAAATTCCACGAACCAGTCCCTGTTGGGACACATATGATAGCTACAAGCCGAGTCCATCAACCATATGTCTGATGATGTTGATGACTCTGTTGTAACTAATGAGAAGTCTGAATCATCACAATCAGCTACATTTGAATCCATAATAGCCTTTCCATTGTTATGTTTGGCCTTATTCTTCAACTTCGGACAGTCTTTCTTCCAGTGCCCTTTTTCTCGACAAAAGGCACATTCATCTTTGCTGGGTCTGGATCTTGACTTGGATCTTCCCTTCTTTGTCCTCGTTTGATTTTGAGGACGACCCCTCACAAACAGTGCTTCTCCTTCTCCGCCCTTCTGTTTTTCTCGCTTTCTTTGTTCATAGCTGTACAAAGCCGAACAAACTTCTCTGAGAGAAACTTCGTCATTTCCATGGAGTAGAGTAGTTTCAAGGTGCTCGTACTCATCAGGAAGTGACGCCAACAACATCAAGGCCAAGTCACCATCATCATAAGTTGTATCCATATTTTGCAAATCTGTGACCAACTTATTGAAACTGGTGATATGTTCATTCATCGTGGTACCAGGAACATAGGTGAAGTGAAACAGTCTCTTCTTCATGTACAATTTATTTTGACTGTTTTTCTTCAAAAATTTATCCTCCAGTGCTTTCCATAATTTACTTGCAGAAGTTTCCTTTGTGTATGGATATTTCTGCTCTCTAGCAAGGAAGGATCGAATGGTACCGCAAGCAACACGGTTGAGAATCTTCCAATCTTCTTCTCCAATAACATCTGGTTTCTTTTCTTCAATGGCCAGATCTAGCCCTTGTTGAAAAAGGACATCTAGAACCTCGCCTTGCCACATCCCAAAATGTCCGGACCCGTCAAATATTTCTACCGCAAATTTCGCATTTGACACAATTCTTGTCATAAGCGAAGATGCCAATGATGACGTATTGTTGACACTTGATGTAGATTCTTCTTGTTTATTGTCTCCCATCTTTGACACAAATATTATTTAATAGCTGACGACACAAATCAAGATTATTTCCTTTCTGGTGTGGAAGATCAGACTAAGCTGCAACCACAGAGCATACTCAGACAGAACCTTGACTCAGTTACCAAGATAAATCTTTTCTGATGTGGAAGATCAGACTATGCTGCAACCACAGAGCATACTTAGACAGTACCTTGGCTCTGATACCAATTGTTGCGGAAGCCAAATGTATATAGTGTGAATAAGTCACAACTACTATACCAAAAATTATGACAGCCACCAAATAATAAATAAGACAATAAAGCAACAATAAAGGGAACACCAGAATTTACGAGGTTCGGCTAATTTTGCCTACTCCTCGGACACAACCAATATTTTATTCCACTCCAAAAATACAAGTGAAATAATACTAAAGAGAGAAGATACAAATGCCTTAAACAGATGAGAAGGCAAATGAGAGGTGTGTTTCAATCCTAAACATTAGGCCTTCTTTTATAGGGGAAAAATCCCCCCCAAACTTAACTCCCAACCAATGTGGGACTTTGGCATTTTGCCAAACTTCAACAAATCTCCACCTTGGCAAAATTCCACATTTTCAATTCTCTCTCAATAACAAATTTTGGTTGTGTCTTCATCTTCAATCTTCAGTGTTCAACAATGTTGATCAAATCCAAACAATGTTGAAACTTGACCGCAGTCACCACCTTTGTCAGCATATCAGCAGGATTCTCTGTAGTATGAATTTTCTTCACCGTGACTCCACCTTCTTCTATGATTTCTCGTACGAAATGATACCGAACATCAATGTGCTTCGTCCTTGCATGATAAACTTGGTTCTTCGCTAATTGAATAGCACTTTGACTATCACAAAAAATTGTGATACCTTTTTGTTCAACACCAAGCTCCTTTAGCAATCCTTGAAGCCAAATTGCCTCTTTCACAGCATCTGTAATAGCCATGTACTCTGCCTCTGTTGTAGACAAAGCAACTGTTGACTGCAAAGTAGACTTCCAACTAACTGGTGCCTTTGCAAAAGTAAACACATAACCAGTAGTTGATCTTCGTTTGTCCATATCACCCGCAAAATCTGAGTCACAATATCCAACTACAAACTGATTGTCTTCCTGCTCAAAAACTAACCCGACATCTACAGTATTATGAATATACCGTAGAATCCACTTCACAGCTTGCCAATGCTCCTTCCCTGGATTGTGCATATATCTGCTAATAACTCCAACAGCTTGTGAAATGTCAGGCCTTGTGCAAACCATTGCGAACCTTATGAAAATGACGAGCTTCAAATGGAGAAAAGGCCAGTTGATGTTCCGGATTCTCAATTCAGAGAGCTTCATAAATATTGGAACGCTGATCCTTTCAAGGTAAAACTAAGTACCCTTTGTTGATTTGCTGAAATTTAATGATTTTCGTTTAATTAGAAATCATAGACAACTCATCTTAATAGCTGACCTGAAAGTGGAGTACTTATCTTAAGGAAAAGATAACACTACATCCTTTCTGGTGATAATTCGTGTTAATTGGATATCTTTATTGAGTGTTTGCTATAACCTGTTGATTTAACCAAACATAATTGCTTATTAGATTTAATTAGAAAACTATTTTCTAGTAATAATTTTCTTATCATCTACTTGATTTTCAAAAAGGAGGGTGGTGAAGTTGGGACCTGATTTGTGCGCACTGTCTTTAGAGCGTTTGTTATCAATGCTGCTAATTATATACTTCTTCACATGCTTATTTCACAGAAGAGTGAAGAGTTAGTTGTCTGTATGTTCCTATTGGCATCATATTGTTGGTTTTTCCTACTTGAAATATGGTTGAGATTTTGACTTGTACAAAGTTGGTATTCCTGACCTAGCCTCGTTGAATCTTGACTTATCTTTTTGTGTGGATGCCTCTTAATTGCAAATGAGAAATATGTTAAAGGTAATGACTTTATTATCTTCTTTTCTAGGTGGAGAAAATGATGATAGGGAAGGCGGAAGCGATGAAGATCTAAACTTTACAACTTTGATTAGAATATTTTGTTTTTGTGGGTATTAATACCTTGTTGGATAATTAATTCAGTTTGTGAATGTTTATGAATGCTTTCATTTGAGAATCATATAAATTTTAGTGTATTTATCGTGTGGGTAATATTTACTATTGGGTGTTCAATTCAGCTGTTATGGTAGCCATTCAGAACCGTTCCAATAGATTAAAGTTTCATTAGAAAATGTGAACCGTTGAAATAGGTCATGCAAACTGTTACAATAGAGATCTGTAAACCATTCCACTAGGTTATTTAAACCGATGCTGTGACGATCCGGTCGATCGTCTTAAGAATTAATGTCCTGATCCTCTATTAATTGTTTTCCCCAAGTTTATTTCTGCTAATGTGATTTGCCGGGATATTCGGTTTTGAGTTTTGGAGAGTTTTGAGACACTTAGTCCCTAAATGAGAGCTTAAGTGTTGGAAAGTTGACCGTAGTCGGAACAGTGTGAAGACGGCCTCGGAATGGAAATCTGATGGTTCTGTTAGCTCTGTTGGGTGATTTTGGGGTTAGGAGCGTGTTCGGATTGTATTTTGGAGGTCCGCAACTAATTTAGGCTTGGAATGCCGAAGGTTGAATTTTTTAAGTTTTCGGTTCGATAGCGAGATTTTTATCCGAGGGTCGAAATGGAATTTCGAGAGTTGCAATAGTTCCGTTGTGTCATTTGGGATGTGTGTGCAAAATTTCAGGTCATTTGGACGTGGTTTGGTTGGGTTTTTGGTCAAAAATGGAATTTGGAAGATTTTAGAAACTTAGGCTTGAATCCGATGTGTTTTGGTTGTTTTGATGTTGTTTGAGGTGTTTTGAAGATTGGTACAAGTTTGAATAAGGTTTTAGGATATGTTGATGCCTTTGGTTGAGGTCCCGGGGGCCTCGGGGTGATTTCGGATGGTTAACGAGAAAATTTAGAAAAAGTTGCAGTTGCTGTATTTTTGTTGCTTCTAGTATTTTCGCATCTGCGGTTTGGGGACCGCAGATGCGGCGCCGCAGAAGCGGCTAAGGGATCGCAGAAGCGGATTTTGGCTTTTCCTTCAAGTTCCGCAGATGCGGAAGGGACACTGCAGAAGCGGTGTCGCATCTGCGAAAATGTAATCGCAGATGTAGTTTCTGGTATTTAAATGAAAGTCGCAGATGCGACAAAGTTTCTGCAGATGCGGTCCCAGGGCCGTAAATACGGAAATTGCTGGGCACAACATATAAATAGTTGCCTTCGCGAAGTTGAGGGATTCTTCCACCATTTTTATCCGGGTTTGAAGCTTTTGAGAGAGATTTTTGAGGAAAACAAAGGGGAGTTGCTTGGAGGTAACATCCTTGACTTCATAACTTATTTTTATATGATTAAAGACCTAATTAGTGGTGAGAAATTTGGGGAAAATGGGTAATTAGGGCTTGAGTTTAAGAGGCCTTTAAATGAGGATTTGAGGGGTCATTTGGACTCCGATTTCAGTGTTCTTATTATGTATAGACTCGTGAGAGTACGAGATTTTTGAAAATATAAATTTTATCCGATTCCGAAATGTGGGCTCGAGGGGAGTTTTGGTCATTTTACATAATTTCGCGTATTAGCTTAGAATTTAATTGTAGAATCAGTTACTTGAAGTATTATTTACATTATGAAATATAATTGAATAGATTTGGGCCATTTGGAGTCGAGTACTCGTGGCAAAGAAGTGGTGTCGGGTTGATTGGGACTACGGGTTAGATTCCCGGTAGACCCCCTGCACAGTGATATGGAACTACGGGAATGCACTCGGTAGATTCCCCAGTACTGGGTATTTTCATTTGGGACTACCGAATGGGATTCCGGTAGATCCCCGCGCACTATGAGTTGGACTACGGGACAAGATCCTGGGAGATCCTTCGGACATATATATGATGGACTACGGGACGGTGTCCCGGGAGATTCACTGGATATGTAAAGATGGGACTACAGGACGGTATCCTAGGAGATCCCCGATTGTTACTATTGGTGCTGAGCTGTATTTCTTTTCCATGTTTACTTTGTTTCTGTATAGTTGTTGTTGTTCTGTACATCCTGTGTTATTTTACTGCCGTACTTATTTGTACTGTTATGTCCTATACTGTTGATCTTTATATTTGTTTAACCTTAGTAGGGCCCTGACCTTCCTCATCACTACCCAACCGAGGTTAGGCTTGACACTTACTGAGTACCGTTGTGGTGTACTCATGCCCCTTCTGCGCATGTTTTTCATGTGCAGGTACTGCTACTCAGGCCTACTATCATTGAGGGAGGCGACTGCTTAGAGACTTCGAGGTACATCTGTCGCGTCCGCAGACCGAGAAGTCCATTTCTATTCATGCTTTTAGTACTTAGCCCTTTTGTACTTCTGTTCTTATTAGACAAAAATTCCGGAGTTAGAGCTATGTAGTATTTCTTTTTCTTAGCCTGTGATTCATGGATTTAGATATTGGTTTGAGATCTATATAAATATGGTGTATGTCGAGCGGCACGTTTAACACTGTTATTGCCTTATTTCTATTTTTAAATTATTTGACTTCCGCAAATTTTGGTTATGTTCCGCAAGTTTAGACTTACCTAGTCGTAGAGACTAGGTGTCGTTACGATGGTTCACGGAGGGCGAACCGGGGTCGTGACAAGTTGGTATCAGACTAGATTCATAGGAGTCATGAATCACAAGCCGGTTTATCAGAGTCTTGCTGATCGGTACGGAGACGTCTGTACTTATCTACGAGAGGCTATGTAACCGTTAGAAAAATTCCACTTCATTTGATTTCCTTGTCGTGCGATATTTTGACATCACCATTCTAAACTTCTGTCTTCTATTCTCTCATAGATGGTAAGGACACGTGCTACCCGAGATGATTAGGCACCCGCGCCCCCTACTGCAGCCGTCAGAGGCCGGGGTCGGGGTAGAGGCCGAGGACGTGCACGTGGTGCAGCTAGAGCACCTGCGCGAGCTGCCGCCGAGGTACCACCAGCAGATCCAGTCAGAGTCTACACACCTAACTCACCTACTGCTACCACCACTCCAACTCTTCAGGAGACTTTGGCACAGTTCATGAGCATGTACACCACTTTGGCTCAGGCAGGGTTACTTCCCCTTGTTGCAACTACATCTCAGGCGGGGGAGGAGCACAGACTCCCGCCGCCCGCACTCTTGTGAAGCGAGTGCATGTTGAGCAGGTCCCTGAGATTATTCCTGTACCGCCTGCAGTGCCAGTTCAGCCCGAGACAGGGCAGCGGCTTCCGATGATGAACAGTTGAGGCTTGAAAGGTTCAAGAAGTACAAGCCCCTGTATTTAATGGCCTAGCATCGGAGGATGCTCTGGGATTTCTTGATGAGTGTTACCGCATTCTCCGTACCATGGGTATCTCAGGATCGAGCGGGGTTTCTTTCACTACCTTCCAGCTTTGAGGAGCCGCCTATGAGTGGTGGCGCACCTATGAGTCAGACAGTCCAGATGAGGCTACTTCACTGACTTGGGCTCAGTTTTCAAATCTGTTCCTGAGGGAGTATGTTCCCCAGAGCCTCAGGGACGCATGGCGCGCAGAGTTTGAGCATTTGTGCCAGGGTTCTATGAATGTTTCAGAGTATGATATCTGTTACACCAGTTTGGATAGGCATGCGCCAGCCTTGGTTTTTACTGTTCGTGAGAGAGTTCGCCGATTTATTGAGGGCCTTATTCCCAATATCAGATCTAGCATGGCTCGTGAGTTGGAGATAGACATTTCTTATCAACATATGGTGAGTATTGCTAGGAGGATTGAGGGTATGCATGCTAGGGAGAGATAGGAGATAGAGGCCAAGAGGTCTCGAGAGTCGGACCATTATTCTGGTGCCCGTGCCCCAGCTGCAGGTCGCCATGGTAGGGGTTATATGAGTCGCCCTGTTCAGTCAGCTTTTCCAGCAGCCAGTAGTGCTCCAGCTCCTCCTAAATCTCAGGAGCTTTATTATGCACCTCCGGTTTCTAGCGCGCCTCCTGTGCGGAGTGCTTTCAGAGGTCAGTCCAGCAAACCTGGCCCTAGCCAGTCACAGCTACCACATCCTCCCAGAGCTTGTTTTGAGTGTGGTAACACACGTCATATGGTGTGGGATTGCCCCAGACTTGGGAGGGTTGCACCTCCACAGACTTCTTAGCCACAGCGTGCCCTACAAAGTTTTTAGGCTATGGTTACAGCTCTAGTTGCTACCTTACCTGCTCAGCCAGCTAGAGGTGGAGGTCTGGGAGGTAGAGGTCGCCCTAGAGGGGGAGGCCAAGCCAGATACTATGCTCTTCCTGCCCGTACCGAGGTTGTTGCCTCTGATTTTGTCATCACAGGTATTACATTGGTTTGCCACAGAGGTGCATCGGTTCTATTCGATCCAGGCTCTACTTACCCTTATGTGTCTTCTTATTTTGCTTCGCATTTGGGTGTACCTCAGGATTCTTTGAGTTCCCGTGTTTATGTTTCTACTCCTGTGGGAGATTCTCTCATTGTGGACCGCATTTATCGGTCGTGTTTGGTTGCTCTTAGTGGTTTTGAGACCAGAGCCGATTTAGTGTTACTCAGTATGGTTGACTTTGATTTTATCTTGGGCATAGACTGGTTGTCACCCCATTATGCTATTCTTGATTGTCACGCCAAAACCGTGATATTGGCTATGTTAGGTGTACCACGTGTTGAGTGGAGAGGTACTTTAGATTACACTCCCAATAGAGTTATTTCTTTTCTTAAAGCTCAGTGTATGGTTGAGAAGGGGTGTGACACATATTTAGCTTATGTGAGAGATGTCAGTATTGATACCTTCAGTTGATTCAGTTCCAGTAGTACGGGATTTTCCCGATGTGTTTCTAGCAGATCTTCCAGGCATGCCGCCTGATAGAGATATTGATTTTAGCATTGATCTGTTGCCAGGCACTCAACCCATTTCTATTCCTCCGTATCGTATGGCTCCTCCTGAGTTGAAGGAGTCGAAGGATTAGTTACAGGAATTGCTTGATAAGGGTTTTATTCGGCCCATTATATCACCTTGGGGTGCTCTTATCTTGTTTGTGAAAAAAAAGATGGCTCTATGCGTATGTGTATTGATTATCGCCAGTTGAACAAGGTTATAGTGAAGAACCGTTATCCTTTGCCTTATATTGATGATCTGTTTGATCAGCTTCAGGGTGCATGTGTGTTTTTTAAGATTGATTTGCGCTCAGGTTACCACCAGTTGAAGATTTTAAGAGCCAGATATCCCGAAGACTGCTTTCAGGACTCAGTATGATCATTACGAGTTCCTTGTTATGTCATTTGGGCTGACCAATGCCCCATCAGCCTTTATGCATTTGATGCACAATGTGTTTCGACTGTATCTTGACTCGTTCATCATTGTCTTTATTGATGATATTATGTGTATTCCCGGAGTCGGGAAGATCATGAGCATCATCTGAGGACTGTGCTTCAGACTCTGAAGGAGAAGAATTTATATGCTAAATTCTCGAAGTATGAGTTTTGGTTGGATTCAGTGGCATTCTTAGGCCACGTAGTATCGAGTGAGGGTATTCAGGTGGATCCGAAGAAGATAGAGGGCGTGTAGAGTTGGCCCAGACTATCCTCAGCTACAGAGATCCGTAGTTTCCTTGGTTTGGCGGGTTACTACCGTAGTTTTATGGAGGGGTTTTCATCGATTGCAGCCCCTATGACCAGGTTAACCTAGAAGGGTACTCCGTTACAGTGGACGGAGGAGTATGATGCGAGCTTTCAGAAGCTCAAGACAGCTTTGACCACAGTCCCAATTTTGATACTGCCTACAGTTTGGGGTCTTATAAGGTCTATTGTGATACCTTGAGGGTTGGCCTCGGAGCGGTATTGATACAGGATGGTAGGGTGATTGCCTACGCATCCAGACAGTTGAAGATACATGAGAAGAACTACCATGTTCACGACCTTGAGTTAGCTGCCATTGTTCACGCCCTGAAGATTTGGCGCCATTACTTATACGGGGTTCCTTGTGAGATTTATACTGACCATCGGAGCTTGCAGCACTTGTTCTAGCAAAAGGATCTCAATTGCACTAGAGGAGGTGGTTAGAGTTGCTGAAGGATTATGATATCACTATTTTGTATCACCCGGGCAAGGCCAATGTGGTGGTTGATGCTTTGAGTCGCCGAGCAGAGAGTTTGGGGAGTTTGGCTTATTTACCAGCATCGGAGAGGCCTATGGCGATGGATGTTCAGGCCTTAGCCAGCCATTTTGTGAGATTGGATCTTTCGAAGCCCAGTCGGGTTCTAGCTAGCGTGGTTTCTCGGTCTTCCTTATTTGATCGTATCAGGGAGCAGAAGTATGATGACCCTCATTTGCTTGTCCTCAAGGACAAGGTTAAGCATAGTGATTCTAGGGATGTGACCACTGGTGATGATGGGTATTTAGGATGTAGGGTTGGAATTGTGTACCCAATGTTGATGGGCTTCGAGAGTTGATTCTAGAGGAGGCCTATAGCTCACGGTATTCCATTTATCCGGGTGCCGCGAAGATATATCAAGATTTTAGACAACACTATTAGTGGAGGTGGATGAAGAAAGATATAAATGGATTCGTAGCTTAGTGTCTCAATTGTCAGCAGGTGAAGTATGAGCACCAGAGACCAAGTGGATTGCTTCAGCAGATAAAGATTCCGGAGTGGTAGTGGGAGCGGATCACCATGGACTTTGTAGTTGGACTCCCACGGACTTTGAAGAAGTTCGATGCTATCTGGGTGATTGTGGATCGGCTGAACAAGTCTGCTCACTTTATTCCTGTGTGTACTACTTATTCTTCGGAGCGGTTGGCAGAGATTTATATCTCAGAGATTGTTCGTCTGCATGGTATTCCAGTGTCTATCATTTCAGATAGAGGTACTCAGTTCACATCACGGTTCTGTAGAGCCGTTCAGCATGAATTGGGTACTCGGGTGGAGTTGAGTACAGTATTTCGCCCTCAGACGGACGGACAGTCCGAGCACACTATTCAGATTCTTGAGGATATACTTCGTGCGTATGTGATTGAGTTTGGAGGGTCTTGGGATTAGTTCTTGCCATTGGCGGAGTTTTCTTATAACAACAGTTATCAGTCCAGCATTCAGATGGCACTGTATGAGGTTTTATATGGTAGGCGGTGTAGATCTCCGGTGGGTTGGTTTGAGCTGGGTGAGGCCAGACTATTGGGTACAGACTTGGTTCAGGATGCTTTGGAGAAGGTTAAGGTGATTCAGGATAGACTCCGTATAGCCCAGTCTAGACAGAAGAGTTACGCAGACCGGAAGGTTCGTAATGTTTCCTATATGGTTGGAGAGCGGGTTCTATTTCGGGTTTCGCCTATGAAGGGCGTTATGAGATTCGGGAAAAAAGGGAAGTTGAGTCCGATGTTTATTTGCTCTTTTGAGATATTGAGGGGTGTTAGGGAGGTTGCTTATGAGCTTACCTTACTTCCCAGCTTGGTCGGGGTTCATCCGGTATTTTATGTTTCGAAGCTCCGGAGGTATCATAGTGACCCGTCACACATGTTGGATTTCAGTTCAGTCCAGTTGGACAAGGATCTATTCTATGTTGAGGAGCCAGTGGCAATATTGGACAGGCAGGTCAGAAAACTGAGGTCAAAGAACATTGCATCGGTGAAGATTCAATGGAGGGGCCAGTCGGTCGAGGAGGCGACCTGGGAGACTGAGCAGGATATGCACAGTTGTTACCCTCATCTTTTCACTACTTCAGGTATGTCTCTATGCTCGTTCGAGGACGAATGAATGTTTAAGTGTAGGAGGATGTGACGACCCGGCCGGTCGTCTTAAGAATTAATGCCCCAATCCCCTATTAACTTCTTTCCCCAAATTTATTTCTGCTAATGTGATTTGCCGGGATGTTCGGTTTTGAGTTTCGGGGAGTTTTGGGACGCTTAGTCCCTAAATGAGAGCTTAAGTATTGGAAAGTTGACCGTAGTCGGAACAGTGTGAAGACGGCCTCGGAATAAAAGTCTTATGGTTCTGTTAGCTCCGTTGGGTGATTTTGGGGTTAGGAGCATGTTTAGATTGTGTTTTGGAGGTCCGTAGCTAATTTAGGCTTGGAATGTCGAAGGTTGAATTTTTGAAGTTTCCGGTTCGATAGCGAGATTTTTATCTGAGGGTAGGAATGGAATTCCGAGAGTTGCAGCAGTTCCGTTGTGTCATTTGGGATGTGTGTGCAAAATTTCAGGTCATTTGGATGTGGTTTGGTTGGGTTTTTGGTCAAAAACGAAATTCGGAAGATTTTAGAAACTTAGGCTTGAATCCGATGTGTTTTGGTTGTTTTGATGTTGTTTGAGGTGTTTTGAAGATTGACACAAGTTTGAATAAGGTTTTAGGATATTTTGATGCCTTTGGTTGAGGTCCCGGGGGCCTCCGGGTGATTTCGGATGGTTAACGAGAAAATTTAGAAAATGTTGCAGCTGCTGTATTTTTGCTGCTTCTGGTATTTTCGCATCTGCGGTTTGGGGACCGCAGATGCGGCGCCGTAGAAGCGGCTAAGGGACCGCAAAAGCGAATTTTGGCTTTTCCTTCAAGTTCCGCAGATGCGGTAGGGACACTATAGAAGCGGTGTCGCATCTTCGAAAATGTAATCGCAGATGCGATTTCGAAAATGTAATCGCAAATGCGACGAAGTTTCTGCAGAAGCGAGACCGCAGATGTGGTCCTTGTCACACCTCCTTTTTCCGCCCCCGCGGGGGGTGAAGGGAGTTTTCTCCAGTTAAAGGACAGTCGAAACGAGATTTGTTTATTTGTTTCAGAGTTGCCATCTGGGAATTTTATGGCGTCCCAAGTCACCGATTTTAATCCCGAATCGAGGAGAATTTGACTCTGTTTGTTATTCTGCCAACCAGAAATCCGGATAAGAAATTATGTTAACCCGGGAGAAGGTGTTAGGCATTCCCGAATTCCGTGGTTCTAGCACGGTCGCTTAACCATTTTTGTACTTGGCTTAATTATCTCGATTTACTAAATATATTTTTTCTTGTTGCCTGATTTCGTTACCGCCTTAGATTGTTTATAATTATAGACCATTCTTTGAAACGAATCACGCGCACGTATATGCATATTATATATTTTTTATAAACGTAGAGAATCGTGTCACGCATACGTGTACACAATAAGATTGATAATATTTTTATATTTTTGTTATAAAAAAAATATGTTCGAAATAAAATTAAGAACATCATCACCCTTGTATTATTAAATAGTGAACTGCACATCTCGGGTTATATGAAATTATTTTAACATCCTCCGAGGAACCCCTTTTATTAAAAATTTGCTCGAAGTTGCGCGAACGCATAATCCGAATTGCCTTTAGAAGTATAATCAAGTCACGCGAACGCATCCTTAATTATGCAAATATTCTTGATGGTAATATAAATTCTCTACAAATGTTTATTGCATCCATCTATTTTTAAATGTGAGAGTCATGGAGAATCACCGATTGGGATGCCACCAAATTTTTTGAAAAAGAATTCAAAATTTATTAGGCGTTGACCGCGAGTTATATTTTACACGTATGGGTTATGTCTCTCAAAGATTATTCAAATTTAAGAAATTAATGATAAAGAATAAATAACGTGCGGCTACACTTACCATTTTATTAGTTAATATGGTATTAGTATAAAAAGTGAATTACACGCAAAATTCGGAAAGATTTAAACGGATAAACAAACTAATATTTTTTCGAAGAATTTGCATTATTCTATTTGTAGCGAATGCTGTTTATACATTCTTAAAATGTTGCAATTTATAAATCCAATCTTCTTTTACACCACTTGTTTTTAATCCAAATGTATGATTATTTGGTTAATTTGCTCAGGATGATTGAATTTAGGATAAATATAATCAAACCAATTCTTATTCTCGGCCTATGCGAATATTTGCAAACACTAACTCTATATTTTGTAAAAATTATTGACATTATTTTTATACTTTTTTTTTTAGAATTGAGTTGATCGCACTCTCAAAATAACTATGGCCATTTGTTATTAAGAAAGAGAACTAATCTACCAATTGATTTAATAAGACGACATCACATATAACGCAAACATACATCATGAACTGTTTGTAATATTCCAACATTGTAATCGTAACGGATTATATCAATTCACCTTTCAATTATTGATTATACACATAACCATTATTGCGTCATATATGATCAAAATACAACTAACAATTATCTAGCTTTGAACAAAATCAAATATTGGACGAGATATGCTAGTAATGTAGTTTCTTGGTATTTCCATACTATCCTACGTTTAACCAACAGTATCACAAAATGTAATTAATGGCCAACTTTCTGCCATGTTCCATATCTCAACAATTCAAACAGTAAATGTCATCACTAGTCCTCAAAACATATAAGATTATCGTGGAATTTACTACTCCAGAAGGTTAATTAGTTAACAGTTTATCATGTCAAGTATAATACTATATTAACCAACTAAAACAAAACTGAAACTTAAACTAATAAAATTTAAATGAGTAGAAGACATCCTTATAATTCCAAACTTCATTTACTTGTCATGTTTAAGCTTTTCATGACATGAGTTTACAGATATGTACCTGATATTGGAAGCAAAAGAAAATGAAGATGAGAATCAGCAGCAATAATAACAGTACAGCCCAGCAACAACAGCCCAGCAACAGTAGCAACCCAGGAAAAGAGTTTGCAAACCAGTAGAGCAGTAATCCCAAAAACAAAAGCTTCAAGCTTCGATCAAACAACAATAATTAATGCTGATTTCAAGCAGAAGATTTTTCTTTAGTTTTTTTTTATTTGAAAGTTTAAATATTTTTCGGAATTTTCTCTCTCATAAATGTTCATCCCTTTTTCTCTCTCTTATTTTCAGATTCGTTTCTCTCTCTCGTTCTTATTCTTCTGTCTGTCTATCTGTTTGTGTCTTATTGTCTTCCTCTTCTCTTGATTTCAAGACTTCTATATATATCACATCCCATAAATCTTTTAATCAATTAAAATCAACTCATTTTCTCTACCAAACCCATTATCTTCCCACTCATCCCCATTACATTAAATAAACATATCACACCACCCCATTATATTTTGTCCCCCATGCCTAACATAAACAAATACAAGATTCCCCCACACTAAAATTTGTCTTGTCCCCCCTTTATATTAAATAACTATATCACAACCCACCCCATTTCATTTTGTCCCCCATGCTTCACATAAAAAATTACAAAATGTACAATTCCTAAACTACCCCTCCGAACCTTATTGCAATTACCATTTTAACCCTGAACGTACTACAAATTACCAAACTACCCCATCAGCTATAACAATCAATTAATCAAACTTAACCAAAATATAGACAATATGATCAATTTCTAACAATGTTCAAACAACAATATGAACACGGATGAACATCATAACAACAATATCACATGAACACAAATTGAACAACAAAGGACAACTAAAATTTGATTGAACAATATTTTTAGCAACAACAAGCCTATTTTCGGATTCAACAACAACAACAATCAAACAAGTATATTTAGATTTCTAAATTCAATAATATTGAACTTAAAATTAACTCTAACAACATTACAACCAACAATTCCTATATTAAACTTTATGAGACAAATTCAAGAAATAATCATAAATGGTAAACAAAAAATCAAGCTATATAAATTTCGGATTCAAGAACAATCAAACAAAGTATGAACATGAATGAATCTATTTTTTTTTAAAACAACAAACATGACGGATTAAATGACTCAAACAACATTAATAATTTCTGGAAAATATATAACAACATGAAACAAATTGAAGAAATAATCAATTAAATTTCAATTTGAATCTAACAAACATCAAACTAACAAATTCTTACCTAAACAATAAAACAAACATGAAATAAACATGAAAAACCACTAATTAACTTTCCATTTGAAATCTGAAAATTAACTCAATCAAAACACATGAACAAACTAAAAATTAATTCAACGATGAACAACGAACAAAACAAGAATCAAATATTTAACGATTTTAACTTTGAGAAATATAAAAACAAAATATGGACAAAAATAAAACTCAAAAACAACTAACAGGAGATGAATCAACGACGAACTCGATCATAAACAAATCTGTCCGGGTTTCGACTCAAATAAAAAATAAACCTTCGAACTTTGACGAGACGAAGAAGATGAAGGAGCATGAACGATGGGGAGCAGTTGGAGAAGGAGATTGAAGCAGCTGCCGCGACGATGATGCCATGGACGATGATTAACTCACCAAAAACGTGAGCAACAACAGCAGTTCGTCGAGGAGATGGAGGATGCAGCAGCAGCAGTCTTGAAGTGAGAAAGAAGAAGCAGCAACGTTGATGCCGGAGAAAGACGATGACGCAGCGGCGAGGGGTGGCTTCGAACCCACTGCTTCGACGGGCAGCAGCGGACGAGGCAGCAGAAGCGACGTAGCAGGAGCTTCGACGAGCAGCAGCAGCAGTCTTGAAGTGAGGAAGAAGAAGCAGCAACGTTGGTTAAAGCTCGACGAAGAACGAAGGAGGATGAGCAGCCATGGATGAGCTTTTTGAGATCGACATGGAGAAGATGAAGACGCAACTGGGTCGTCCATGGTGAGGGTGAAGATAAAGCTGTGAGGGGTTGTTTGGACGTGATAATGGAGGGTAAAGGGCAGCCATGGGAGGGGTGTTTGGATGCTTGGAGAAGAAGAAGATAGGGAGGGGGCGGATGGGTTAGTATAATTTTAGGGTTTTCTTCTTCTTTTTTGTTTTTGTTTTGTTTTTGTTTTGTAAAAAATGAAAGACAAAGGGGGTTTGGGTCTTTTGGGTTATGGACTGGGTCGACCCAGTTCGAAATGGACTGGGTCGTTTTGGAAGATTGGGTATTTTTGGGCTTGTGGCTTGAATTTGAAGAAGAAGCCCAATTCCGATTTTTTGTATTTTTGTTTTCTTTTTTCTTCTTTTATTTTTTCTAAAACTAAATTATAAAAATACTTAAACTATTATTAAGAACTAAATTAAGTTATAAAAGCACAAATTAACTCCCAATAACAATTAACGCACAATTAAGTAATAATTAAGCATAAAATTGTATATTTGGACATTAAATGCTAAAAATGCAAACGATGCCTATTTTTGTAATTTTTATTTTTTTGTAAAACAAATTTAATTACAAACAATTGTAGAATTAAATCCTACATGTAAAATGCGATATATTTTGTATTTTTTATTAATTTAGCAAATAAACATGCACAGACAAAATACAAATAATTATTCAAAAATATCACAAAATATCACAAAATTGCACACCAAGGAAAATTATTTTATTTTTTTTTGAATTTTTGGGAGTAATTCTCATATAGGGCAAAAATCACGTGCTTACAGTCCCAGGGCCGCAAATGCGGAAATCGCTGGGCATAACATATAAATAATTGCCTTCGCGAAATTGAGGGATTCTTCCACCATTTTCATCCGGGTTTGAAGCTTTTGAGAGAGATTTTTGAGGACAAAGGAGAGTCGCTTGGAGGTAATATCCTTTCCTTCATAACTCGTTTTTATGTGATTAAAGACCTAATTAGTGGTGAGAAATTTGGGGAAAATGGGTAATTAGGGCTTGAGTTTAAGAGGCCTTTAAATGAGGATTTGAGGGGTCATTTTGACTTCGATTTCGGTGTTCTTGTTATGTATAGAGTCGTGAGAGTATGAGGTTTCTAAAAATATAAATTTCACCTGATTCCGAGACATGGGCCCGAGGGGCGTTTTGGTTATTTTACATAATTTCGCGTATTAGCTTAGAGTTTAATTGTAGAATCAGTTACTTGAAGTATTATTTATATTATAAAATTGAATTGAATAGATTTGGGTCATTTAGAGTCGAGTACTCGTGGCAAAGAAGTGGTGTCGGGTTGATTTTGAGTTGGTTCGAGGTAAGTGGCTCGTCTAACCTTGTGTGGGTGACCTTCCCCTTAGGATTGGTATATTTGGTAATTGAAATGCCTTGTACGTGACGTGACGAGTACGTACTTGTGCTAATTGTTGGAAATCCGATTTTCTTTAAGTATTACTAGTATGGTTCCTTTTCTGTTTCTATTACTTACACTATTAAGCCTGTTGTTAGCTTAAGAAAGCATGTCTAAGTGACTTACTTGCTTCATTTGATTTAACCTGCATTACTTGAATTCTGTGCAGCATGCTAGGCTAGAATCACTTATTGCCTTAATATGAATTTTGCTATTTCTGCTTACCTTTCTGCTGCTGCTGTGTATTTATTTTGGGACTACGGATGTGGGATTTTGGTAGCTCCTCCCTTGTCTATTTACTTTGGGACTACGGGTTAGATTCCCGGTAGATCCCCCTGCACATTTACTTTGGGACTACGGGTTATATTTCTGGTAGATCCCCCTGCACATTTACTTTGGGACTACGGGAATGCACTCGGTAGATTCCCCCAGTACTGGGTATTTACATTTGGGACTACAAAACGGGATTCCGGTAGATCCCCGCGCACTATGAGTTGGACTACGGGACGGGATCTCGGGAGATCCTTCGGACATATATATGATAGACTACGAGACGATATCCCGGGAGATTCACTGGATATGTAAAGATGGGACTACAGGACGGTATCCTGGGAGATCCCCAAATGTTACTATTGGTGCTGAGCTGTATTTCCTTTCCATGTTTACTTTGTTTTTGTATAGTTGTTACTGTTCTGTACATCCTGTATTATTTTACTGCCATACTTATTTATATTGTTCTTTCCTGTACTGTTTATCTTTATATTTGTTTAACCTTAGTAGGGCCCTGACCTTCCTCGTCACTACCCAACCGAGGTTAGGCTTGGCACTTACTGAGTATCGCTGTGGTGTACTTATGCCCCTTCTGCGCATGTTTTTAATGTTCAGATCAAGGTATCGCTACTCAGGCCTACTATCATTGAGAGAGGCGATTACTTAGAGACTTCGAGGTACATCTACCGCGTCCGCAGACCGAGAAGTCCCTTTCTATTCATGCTTTTAGTACTTAGCCCTTTTGTACTTCTGTTCTTATTAGACAAAAATTCCGGAGTTAGAGCTATGTAGTATTTCTTTTTCTTAGTTTGTGATTCGAGGGTTTCCGGGTCTTGGATTTAGATATTGGTTTGAGATCTATATAAATATGGTGTATGCCGAGCGGCACATTTAACACTGTTATCTTCCGCAATTTTAGGCTTACCTAGTCGTAGAGACTAGGTGTCGTCGCGATAGTTCACGGAGAGCGAACTGGGGTCGTGACAGATGCAATATCTTTTAATCAATTATGTGAAACCGTTGCAATATCCTTAAAAAACCGTTGCAATATCCTACATAATTGTTGCATTAAATCAAATAGTAATAGTTAGGACCGTTGCATTAGATCTAATTGTAACGGTTGGAAATCGTTGCAATAGTGCAAAAAACACGTTCCTTCAAAAAGAGAAATAACTGTTGCCAGAGATAGTACTATAGCAACGGATGTAGAAACCGTTACAAGAACCGTTACGTCAGAGCTATTGGCACGCGAGCAAATGGAACGGTTGCTTTATCATTGCAATAGACCTACTGTAATGGTTTACATGTCTTTAGCAACGGATTTTACGGCGTTGCAATAGGGCAATTTTTGGTGGGTGATTGTTGTGGTAACGACGATTGGTGGTGATGGTTCTAAATGATGGCTAGTGGTAGTGACAACTACATTCATACTTGTAATGCTGGTGATTGTGGCTGAGGATGGTGGTAATGGGTGGTGGTAGTCTCTAATGGTATGGGACATCGATAGCAGTGGCGACGATGATTAGTGATGAAAGTATAGGAGTATAGTGAAATATCATGTTTACAAATTTTTTTGAATGTATAATATATTAATGATATTAAGACTTTGTTATAGATCTTAATCATCAAGATCTATCCAGATCCATTAAGTGGTTATAAAATTAAAAAAAAACAATCTTAATGGTTACGATCTGAATAATTAAAATTCAGATCTAAAAGAAACATAATTAATAATTGAGATCTGAGTAATTAAAATTCTGACCTCCTTTGAGTGTAAACAAATGATGTCTTAGCCCCTTCTCATAGAAGGCTTAATTTATAGAGTTGAAATTACTCATTATAGTCATCTTATTCATTCGAACTCATCATTTTCATACCTAAAATACACATACACGTGACAACAAGAAGTCCCATATTCTTAACTCTTGTTCAATGTATTGCCAATGTCAAGCATAAAACGATACTTCACGTCTGATTTCACAAGACGCTCTAAAGCTATATTCACATAGTTCATTGGCATGACTTCAACATTTGGTGTAATGTTATGCTCTGCCGTGAAATTTACCATCTCTTGTATTTCCTTCATCCCTCCTACGACACTTCCTCCTACTAGCTTCCTTCCTGTTTTTCACATTATACAATTGTGTATCATTGTTTGCAGTTTAATCAGAATGAGAATAGATAGAAATTGTGGGTCCAAGAAACGTACCCAAAAGCATGGGAAATACGGGTAACTCTAGTGGTTTTTCTGGCGCGCCAACCATCACAAGCTTCCCATTAGTTTTCAACAAATAAATCAATGGAAAAAAAGGGTGAACTAGAGAGACAGTATCAATGATACCATCAAGTGAGCCCATTGTGGCCTGCTCATACATGTATAAAACCAAAATTAATAACCAAACTAGTTTGAAATTGAAGCATAGTTAGTTGAGTGGTTGAGGTAAGGACAAAAATTAATATTCTTATGTCAAACTCCCGTTTAAGATTGAAGCATAGTTGATTGATTAATCGAGATATAAAGTCAAAAGTCAAATTCACCTGCATTTGGTCAGGGTCACGACTAACCAAAAATGAGTCTGCGCCCAAACGCTCAATTGCTTCTTGTTTTTTATTAGCAGATGTACTAATCACATTCACATTAGTTCCAAATGCCTTTGCGAATTTCACAGCCATATGGCCAAGACCACCAAGACCAACAACAATGCGCATTCCAGGCTTATCAAGTCCATAGTATTTCAACGAGCTATATGTTGTAATTCCAGCACATAGTAAAGGAGCGACTTCCATTGGCAAATTCTCAGGCCAATGAACTACAAAATGTTCGTCAGAAACCATGATATCGGAATAACCTCCATACGTTATGGTTCCAGCAGAGTAAGTACCATTGGATGTCACTATTTGACCAGGACAGTAATTCTCGAGATCGTTGCTACAATTTCACATTTGCAACATGATCCTACCAAGTATCCAACCCCTACTTTGTCTCCGACTTTAAACTTTTCCACGTTGCTACCAACTTCGATTACCACACCAACAATCTCATGCCTGAAAAATAATTGAGAATTTGAGATTGTCAAAAGTTTTGATCTCATTAATTCAAAAATATATTGGCATCTAAGGCATAACATGTTAACTAGTTTCACTTTAAAGTTGCAAGATGAAGATAATTCGCGCTATAATTAGAACAGACCAAGGACACAGTATAAAAATAAATTACCAGTCCTAACTCCTATGCCCCCTCCACTCAGTATTAAAGACAACTTTCGCTCTAGTATTAACATAATCTAATTGAGGTTCAAGTTTTTTTTTTTACCAAATAGTCCAAACATATAATAGAAAGAAAATGTAGCCCAGATTAGGTTTTATCACAATTATCAATATGTTTGTAGTATCTTTGGCGACTGGCAGTAGTCTGAACAGAGGCGGACCTAGGATTTTAAAGTGATAAGAGCACCATTACTTTTTTTTTCAGTTAGTGCATTCTAAAGACTTTTAGTATTTAGGGTGCCAAATTATTTATATAATTATTTTCAAAGTATACATACATATATTTCTGCCGGAATTACGGGGATACTTACCCAGGTATAACGGGATACTTGCTAATGCCCCATTCATTCTTGAGCCGATGAAGATCAGAATGGCAAATTCCACAATACAAAATTTTGAACTGCACGTCTTTCTCACCCGTGGCTTTGCACCCATTTCAAACCAAATTAAACCTTAATTATAATTTTCCAAACCCAAAAGTTCTTTTTTTTTAAAAAAAAAGATAGAAAAAATGATAAAAATCTTGAGAAATTTAAAGAATTACCTTCTTGAAAAATTGAAAGGAGCAAGGACACCAGAAGTATCCCTAGCTGCCCATCCAAAGGCCTTTACTGGATGCTCATTCTCATGTGATTTTTCCATTTCATGGTGATTCTTGTTTTTGGAGTACTACTGGAGTATGTACGTACTATATAGCTTTTGAGTAGTAATTAATGTTTGGCCAAACTTTTAAAAACTACTTCTAAGTGTTTTTTTTCAAAGGTGCTTCTAAAAAAAATGCTTTTCAAGATAAGCTACTTTTTCTGCTTCTCAAAAACTGTTTATGTTTCTCCTTAAAAGCACTTTTTTCTTCTAAAAGCTTAGCCAAACAGCTCAATTTTTGGGGGAAAAAAAAAGCACTTTTGGCCCCAAAAAAAGCTTGGACAAACAAGCTAGTAGTCTGTGAGGCGTGAAGTAAATATAGGCCTTTTGAGTAGGGGTGGGCATCAGTCGATTCGGTTCGGTTGTGAATGTTATTGGTTCGGCATATTGGTTATCGGTTTATAAATATGCTAAACCGATAACCGAACTGATAAAATATCAATTATTAGGTATCGGTTAGTCGGTTATCGCTCCTTATCGGTTCACCCTATAAGAATAAAAACATCCAAAAAATTTATTTTTTATTGTAAAAATCGTGATCATACTATTAAGAGAAAGGGATTGAATTTTTGGTCTTAAGAAAAGAGGGATTAATCTCAACTTTAGAAGAAGAAAAAAACTTTCTTTGCATTTGAAAATCTGTCACGACCCAAAATCTAACCATGTCGTGATGACGCTTATCGTGATCCTAGGCGAGCCATTTATTTCCAAACACTCCATTTTTCAAATAAGTACTTAAGTAAAATCATAATTTTAACAGAAATTCAATAAGATAAAGGTATAAATCAAAATCTAGCGGAAAGAAACATAATCCCGATCTCGGCTGTCACTAAGTCTTGAGCCAAAAACTACTACAACTGTTCGAAATAACATGACCAACACAGTCTGAAAATATCCAACAAATAAACTAAAAGAAGATAAGGAAGGAGAAAGCGGAACTACGATCGCCAAGCAGCTACCTCGCAATCTCCACAGAAGGCCAACTGGCAAGATCAGCAACCGATACGGTATCCTGAGATACCTGGATCTGCACACTGGAGTGCAGGGGGTAACTTGAGTACACCAACTCAGTAAGTAACAAGTCCAAACTATGGACTGACGGTAGTGACGAACCAAACCTCAACAGGTTGCAACAGAAAATTGTACGAAAAAGTAGACATGCTTACAGTTCATGTAATTTCTCAGCAATAATTAAACACAGTATAAACGATACAGAGTATAAAGCTCAGGAACCTCTAAGTACCAATGCACAAATAGCATGATCAACGTTACATATACTACCTCCACTCACAGTGCTCAACTACTCGGTACTGTATATGGCGCATTCGGCCCAGGGAAGATCCATCTCGGAATATATATGTACATCACGGACTATAAGTCACCCAGTATCGAGGAAACAGGCCAATCCAGCCTCATGGAGAAGATCCATCTCCATACTAATACTTCGGACAAGATCCATGTCCAGAAAAGATCCATCCCTCATTATCATCGACTGCGCTCACTGGGGGTGTAAAGACTCCGGAGGGGCTTCTCTGAGCCCAAGCGCTATATCAAGGCCAGCGAAAGCATGATCAATATCTTGTTGCGGCATGCAACCCGATCCCATACTGTCAATCAATATTAGGCTTTCGGCCTTACTCAGTCAATACTCTCCAGTCTCACACACATGGGCTAAGATGTCATGATACAAGCCCGAACAATGATATGATATGCCAAATAGCAGTAATCAAGACTGAGGTATGATATAATATGCATGAACAAGACTGAGTATAGAATATAAATGAAACTAATGACATGACCGCAAGAAACGACCTCTCGGGTCTCAACAGTATTGGCGTGAAGCCTTAACATGGTAATTAGCATGATTTGCAACTCCTTGACTTAATCACATAGATACATCACAGATATCAGCAAGAAAGAGTCACTAAGCGGTGCTCTGAAATGACCTAGGCTGCATTTCTCACGGTGCACGCCCACACGGCCATCATTTGGCATTTACGTCACCTCAATAGTAATCATAGAACACATAGTTTGGGGTTTCGAACTCTCAGAACCAAGTTTGGAAGTGTTACTTACCTCAAGCCAAGCCAAGCCAAACTCTAGCCCGGGACGCCTTTTCCTCTCGATTTGGCCTCCAAATGCCCCGAATCTAACCAAAATCAGTATATAACCATCAAAGTATGCTAAGGGAATAAAGCCTACTCGAAAATAATCAAATTACATCAAAATCCCGAAATTGGTCAAAACCCGACCCCTGGGCCCACGCCTCGGATTCCGATAAAAATCACAAAACTAGAATTCTTACACTCTCATGAGTTTATACATACCAAGAATACCAAAATCCGACCACAAATGACCCCTCAAATCCCTAGATTAAGGTCTCCAATTTCTAGGCCCTAACTCCCCAATTTTAGGCTTCAAATCCCTCAAATTTCATGTTTAATTAGATAAAAATCACAATAGAATCAAGTATTAAGTCCATAAATCTTACCTCCAAGAAGTTATCTTGAATTCCCTCTTCAATCTCCCTCAAGAAGCACCAAAACTGACTCAAAAATGGTGAACTATGGCCAAAAATCGCAAAATGGCCTTTTAAACATTTTGCCCAGCGATTTAAATTCCTTCTTCGCGAACGCAGTCAAAGCCTCGCGTTCGTGAAGCGCAAAAATTCCGTTCAACCACCCGAAACTCACCATAGGCCCTCGGGACCTCAACCAAACATGCCAACATATCCCATAACACCATTCAAACTTGTTCCAACCCTCAGAACGCTCAAAATAACATCAAAACACCAAATCATTATCGGATTCGAGCCTAAGAATTCCAAAAACTTCTAAATTCCGCTTTCGATCAAAAAGTCTATCAAACCTCGTCCGAATGACTTGAAATTTTGCACACACGTTACAATGACACAACGAACCTACTCCAACTCCTGGATTCCATTCCGACCCCTATATCAAAATCTCACCTATCAACCGGAAAACGCCAAAATTTCAATTTCGCCAATTTAAGGCTAAATCTACTACTAACCTCCAAAACGCATTCCGATCACGCTCCTAATTCCCAAATTACCTCCTGAAGCTATCCGAACCATCGAAATTCACATCCGAGTCCTTTTTCATATAGGTCAACATCCGGTTGACTTTTTCCAACCTAAGCTTACTCAAAAGAGACTAAGTGTCTCATTCCTTTCCAAAACCTCTCCGAACCCGAACCAACCAATCCGATAACACATAATACAGCTGAACAAGGCAATAAGAAGCACAAATGGGGAAAACAGGGCGGTAACTCATGAAATGATCGGCCGGGTCGTTACAAAATCCCAATGAATAATCTCAAGTTTCAAAGTTATAAGTTAGTAGGAGTAAGGAATAAGACACAACAATCTAATCTTATAATCTCACTATGGCATGGTATAATTTACAAGAAAATAATAAAATCCCAATATTGTAAATACTAAAGAATCATTTCAATAGAAAACAAATAGAAAAACTAAAAATCTAAACAATTAATTTTTTAAAGTTTAAAACTAAAAATCTTAACTGAAGAATTAAGATGAGAAATTCAGAAAAGTTTAAAACTTACTCTAAGGATTAAGGTCTGAAAACGAAGAGTAACTATCGAGAGAATGAGAGAATGAAGTCGTAAGGTGGCTTTATATACTTAATGAGTAAAATTATAATTTTATTAAAGCTTTTGGGCTATCGATTAAACAGTTAATAAAAATTGGGCAAATCGAAATCCGAACCGATAACCCAATAATCAAATAATATTAAACTGTTAACGAACTATTTACCCAATTACCCAGTATTAAGAACCAATAGTATTTTATCGGTTCGGACTATCGGTTATACCCGATATATATATATACACAGCCTTACTTTTAAGTCCAAGGAGCCACAGACAATATGTAGTCTGTGAGGTGTGAATTAAACAGATGTGGAACCTCAATACGAGGGAGTAAAATTTATGGGTGGTCACCAATTTTGTGTTCATTATCCTAAAATTATTATTTTTTCTTTCGTTACATAAAAATTATTTTACTTTGCTTCATTTTTTACAAAAGTAACTTTGATTATTTTAGTAAAAAGATTACCTAAAATGTGAGAGAAAATAATAAAATATGATCCTTATATTTGGGGTAAACTTTAAAGTGGGCCCTTAAATTGATATACTCCTTAGATGTTTTGATTCCTGTAAGGATGTCAAAAGTGAGCGCTTTTGATTTTCGTTGGCTATTTAATAAATTTTGCGTTATTAAATATACTGAAAACTAAAATTTATTAACTGGAATTAGCAATATAGTCCCCTCAAATTCAGTAATGGATCAAAAAATTTAAAATTATAGGTGATCTGATCTGCTAACTTAAACATAATGTTACTATAAAAAAAAATATTATAATTAAGTGTGAAATTAATTGAAAAGTAAACAACAAAGCGACGATACACTTTAACTTTTTATCCTCCTATGCAATATATATAAACAAATCACACCTCTTCCAAACTAAATTAAATAGTCAGTATTTGATCCTTTATAACGATAAAAAAAATGTTCAAAAGTTGAATCAATGGATGAGCGCAAAT
Organism: Nicotiana sylvestris; assembly: GCF_000393655.2. NCBI lineage: Eukaryota > Viridiplantae > Streptophyta > Magnoliopsida > Solanales > Solanaceae > Nicotiana > Nicotiana sylvestris. Next base: position 176,118,147 of record NC_091061.1, read on the forward strand.
TCACACCAAACACCAAAATCGACTTTAATGCCACTAATCTACCTTCATCTTGAGAATGAGTTAACTTCTTTCGTGATATATAAATTATAGATCTTCGACCGCAAGCTTAATTATGAAACGATAAAATTTGGTTATCTTATACCTAATTGCAAGTAAGATTAAATACTTTGGTGAGATAGACTTGTCAACTCCAGAAGTGCAAAATCAAAAATGCACGTGATGCTAGAAATAAATTTTAAAATAACATAGTACACCTCAAAAAGCTATATCAAATCTTATAATAGGCCAAAAATAGTCAAAGTGTAAAAAAATACACTTCTTAATCTGATTCCATAATAAATTCATTTTTCGTATTTTCCGTTAAAGTAATTATTATAGTTAGTTAAATACTCGACAGAAACCAAAAGTATTCACTTTTGACATCTTTATGGAACCAAAACAACTAAGAAGTCTATTTGAGTGCGCCTTATAAACTTGCCCCAAAATATAAGGATCGTTTTTGTTATTTTCTCTCACACTTTACATGTGTTTTTAACAAAAAATGGTCAACGTTATTTTTGTGAAAAGTAAAGCAAAGCAAAATGATTTTTATGTAACAAAAGAAAGAATAGTGACTCTTGGGTAATATATACAAAGCTAGATGAAACAACAATAATAACATATTCATAGCTTGAATTCATAGCTTGTGTTAGTAAATGGATCAAATACTAATAACAATAATAATATATTCAACATAATTCCATAGTGTGGTTTAGGGAGGACAGAGGTACACAAATCTTACTCTTACATTGTGCAGATAGAAAGGTTATTTGCGATATTCCCTCGGCTCAAGGAGTAATTAGATTCGTAATTAAATATTTATGAATCTTTAATGAACTTTTTACAAATACAAAATTTAAGCAAATTTAGGGGTGTAGTTGAGTGCCAGTTTTACACTTTAGTAGGTGATCGAAAATGAGTTATACTAGTAGTTTTAGAAGAGAATACAAGTTGTTCCTTTTCTTTTAATCATTTGGTATTTCAATCCTCATTAATTCAAATTTACATCGTGTATGACTTATTTAATTTAAAGGAAAAAGCTTTGTATCAAAAAAAATTCTATTCTTAAGACTCAAATTCGAAATTTCTGATTAAGAGTGAAGAAATTTCATCCAGTTCACTACGTTACTTGGTGAAAATTATTCCCTATTTTTTAAATCCAACACAAAAGAAGTATTTTTGAGCTACTTAGTATAATTTGAAATAACTTTCTTCGTGGAAAATTCTGAGAAAAGGGTCAAATTTCAATATACATGGTCAAAGATGGACACATAAAGCCATATAAGTGCATCTTTAAGAATTTGTCTGTCAAACATAATACATCACATTTGATAGTAACAACTTCTTTTCAACAAGGTTTGTACAAAAAATTTCATTACAAGAATTCTTTAAAAAGTTTTAAGATATTTTCTTCCAAAAAAGGCTTTCAAAAAATGGTACAAACAAGAAACAGCTTTTCAAAAAAAAAAAAATATTGACCAAGAAAATCGAGAATTGACATTTTACCGGTCCATTCAATTTAAGAAATTAATAGCCATTCGAATTGATGGATTCATTGTAGTTTCTTATGATTGCAGGTTTGGAAACATAGGTAATTCTATTAAATCTGAACTCCATATGTGCTAAAATGTTTGAATATCAGTGAGATGTAGCTTGAGCTAGCAAATCCTTTAATGACAGAAACTTCCAGAAGACATGCAGAAGAGAGTCTGGGAAGGAAATTAATAACTGCCTATCTCATTACACTCGTTAATAGATTATATATACAAGTGCCTAACTACTTAGCAAGCTAAAAATAATTATACAGCTAAGCTAATGACAACTAAGCATAACCAACTATACCCAACTATGCTATAGCTAAGCTATTAACAACTAAGCATAACTAACTATGCCACGTGTGTATATCATAAGGCTCCCCCTCAAGCTGCAGGGTACAGAATATTGAGCACACCAAGCTTGCCTAGAAGATGCAACCCTTAGTGAGTAAATATGCTAGTTGATCCCTGGTGTTCACATACACTGTCTCGACCATGCCAGTTTTGACCTTGTTACGAATGAAATGGCAATCAATTTCGATGTGTTTGGTACGTTTATGGAAGATAGGATTGGCAGCAATTTATACGGCTGACTTACTATCTCTCAACATAGGAACCTGAATGGTGAAACCCAAGTCCTCGAAAATGCCAAGCAACCAAGTGACCTCTGCGACTGTTGAAGTCATGCTTCGATACTCTGCTTCACCAGAGCTCCTAGAAATAGTTTATTGCTTTTTTGGCTTCCAAGAGATGAGTGAACCACCATACTTAATGGAATATCCAGTGACAGACCTATGAATGTTGGGGCAGGCTGCCCAATCATAGTCACACCAACAGCTGAGCTCATTTGTAGAACCAAGTTTCAACCAAACACCTTGGCCTGGTGAATGCTTAAGATATTTGACCACTCAAAGAGTAGATTCCCAGTGAGACCTCTTTGGTTGCTTCATGAACTAATTAAGTGTCTGAATGGCATAGCAGATGTCAGGTCTGGTGATTGTAATTTACATTAGCTTCCCTATAAGCCTATGATAAAGCCCATTATCAAGTAGCAGTGAATCTCCCTTAGCACCCGTTACCTTGTTATGCTCTACAGTTGTGAGTCTTAAGTTGGATTCTATAGGAGTAATAGCGGGCTTGGCTCCAATAAGCCCCAATTAAGAGACCAGCTCAAGCACATATTTTCTTTGGTTCAGAATATCTCCAGACTTAGACCTCAAGAACTTAATGCCTAAGAAATATTTGAGCTCACTTAAATCCTTGAGTTTGAACTTTTGATACAGAACTTGTTTTGCTTCAGAATGAAGCTTTCACTACTGCATGTAAGTAGAAAATCATCCACATACACCAAAATCACCACAATATAAGCCTGTTTTCACAGAGTGAACAAAGAGTAGTCATGACTGCTTTGAGAAAAACCTGCTTCTAGTAAGGCATCTGTCAACTTAATGTTCTATTGCCTAGATGCTTGCTTAAGTCCATACAATGACTTAAGCAGCCTGCAAACCTTCTTCTCCATCTACTTCCTAAAGTCTTTTGGCAATTCCACGAATACATCCTCACATAAATTACCTTGTAGGAAGGCATTATAAACATCCAATTTGATATAGAGTCCAGCCTTTTGAGACTGCCAAGGCAATCACTGATTTCACTGCTACCATTTTGGCAACAGGTGAGAATGTATTATGATAATCAAGGCCTTTTTGTTGTCTATAGACTTGTACAACAAGTCTGTCCTTAAACCTCTCAACTTCACTATTGGCTTGATACTTAATCTTGTATACCCATTTAGAACTTATAGTATTCTTTCCTGCAGGCAAGTCAACCACCTCCCAAGTCTTGTTATTTTCTAAGGCTTGAATCTCATGTTGTATGGCTTTGATCCACCTCTCATCTTTGGCTTCCTGATTGAAGGTCTGTAGCTCTACCAAAGTAGAAAATTTAGCTAGGTAGCTATGATAAGATGGAGTGGTGTACTCATATGGTAGGTAGTTAGACAAGGGATATTTGCTAGATGCCTTACTTGGAGCTACATAATCCTTCATCTAGATAGGTTCCTTGAACTCTCTTGTACTTTTTCTAAGAGGTATATTTGATGCTGGAACAGTGGTTGCTTGAGATTGTTGGTCCTGCAATGACTCTGTGAGGATTGCATATTGATCATGTAATGACTCTTCAGGCATTGCCTCCTCACCGTGGGAATTTGTCTCTTCTACATGCTCTGTTGGACTGTCAGTAGCCAATGTATGATCCTCTAAGAGATCATTGTTGGTTGTGTCTCTGCTGATGCAGATTGGATCCAATTGTAGGTCTTGGAAAGCTTGCATACTCAGGTCAAGAACTAAAGGACATTCAGCTAGTGGTGTGGAAGCGAAAGGGAACTCTGATTCCCTGAATACCACATCCCTGCTAACAAAGAATTGTTTAGAGACCAGCTCCATTAGCACGTAGCATTTTGCCTCTCAGAGTATCCCATGAGCACTGTAGGTTTTGCTCTTGCAGCAAACTTATCACCCTTGGGCACCACAGTAGCATAGCATAAGTAGCCTATCACTCTCAGATGTCCTTAGAGTGGACGTTTGCAATATAGCATTTCATATGGACTTTCTCCTCTAGTAGTTAAAGATGGTGTTTTGTTGATAAGGTACACTGTTGTAGAGATACAAATACTCTAGTATTTAATTGGCATATGGGACTGAAATCTTATTGCTCTTGCTACATCTAGTATGTGTCTGTGTTTCCTCTCCACAACACCACTTTGTAGTGAAGTGTGAGTACGACTACTTTAATGTGTTATTCTAAGGTCTTATAAAAGTTCATTATACTGGGAGTTGAAAAACTCTGTGCTATTACCAGATCTCAAGGCCTTTACCATTGTTCCAAATTGGTTCTTTACCATCTGCAAGAAAGTTTGTGATCTCCCTCAGTTGTAGGTACTGCTAAGCCAAGTATCTTCTCCTTATTGATGTCTCATGATCCCTTGTATATGTACAATTCAGTATATTCTCCCTACACCCTGCCAGTGTAGAGGTCCTAAAACAATACAAAATCAGGGAAAAAATTCACTGAACATGAGAGCTGCCTAGTTAACTTGGAGACTAATAAGAGATTGGATTTGAAGTCAGGAACATAAGCACATTGTCCACTGCTTCTCCTCCAAGTAAAATGCTTCACCAATACTGGAAATTCTAACTTTATCCCCTATTGGTAATTGAACTTTGTTCTCAGATGACTTCTTAGTCTTAGGATCATCATTTAATAATTTTCAGTAGCTTCTATGTGGTGAGTTGCACCAGAATACATGATCCACTATTTATGAGTGTGTGACATCAAACAAGCAGCAATACCTACCATGTTTGCTTGGCTATTGGATTGGCTATCTCCAGTTTCTTTGTTCAGCAATCCTAGAATCTGTTTGTACTGCTCCTCTGTGAAGTATGGTCCCTTCCCAGCAAGAGTGTTGTGCAGATCGCTTCCTGAAGCACCTTGTACTGAAGTAGAAGCATTGTTAGGAGCATTAAAGGGTTTTTGAGTGCCACGACTAAATTGCCCTCTAAGACTACCATTTCCACGACCATATTGGTTCCCAGTATTGTTAGCATCATTATACCTTTTCTTTCCCTTAAAATCTTTCGGGCAACTAATGATTTTGTAGCAATTTTCCTTTTTGTGCCCTTTAAGTCCATAATACTCACACTGCCAGAATGATTTCTTACCTCTGTAATTCTGATGCTTACCAACTTGCATAGCAATTGGATCAGTTTTATTATTCATAGAGACTAAACTAGAAGCATGTTGTGACTCCTCTTCAATTACCATGGCATAGGATTGATTAATAGAAGGATCTTCAGATTTCAATAGAATTTGTCTCCTAGCTTGGTCATAAGAGCTATTTAAGCAACTAAGGAACTGCAATAGCCTTTGTTGTTGATGATGTTCAACATACTCTTTTGAATTGGGAGTGGGTACTAGGGCGTCATATTCGTTCCAAAGGCTCTTTAGCTTAGTGAAATAGATTGAGACAGAGTTAGTACCTTGTGACAGAGTAGTTATGGCCTCTGTGTAATTGAAAGATCCCCATGTTGTTCACCTTGTCAAATCTATCTATCTCTCTCTCTCTCTCTCTCTCTCTCTCTCTCATATCTTCCCAAACAAAGTGTGTATTGGACGTATGAGTAATTCCACTATGAAGCTCTGTGGATACAGTATTCATAAGCCATGAAAGAATAATTGCATTACAAGTCTCCCATTGTTCATGCAATTTTGTCGTGCACGACTCCTTGGTAAAGGTACCAGTTACAAAATCTAGTTTTCGCTTCCCTAGAAGAGTAATCTTCATTGTCCTGCTACAGACACCGTAATTCTCATATCCTTTAAGTTTTAAAACAGGAATTAGAATTACATTTGGAGTATTAGATGGACCAAGGTATAGCGGATGTGCGTATGGAATCGTCGACTCTGCCATTGATGAAATGAGATGATTGGAAGAAGGAATTCACAATAGATTCACTAGACTTAACGAGATTGCCAATCAAAAATCAGTTCGCGTGCTGCATCTTCATCGTCCGCTCTGATACCATGCTAAAATGCTTGAGAATCGGTGAGCTGCAGTTTGAGCTAACAAGCTCTTCAATGGCGGAAACTTCTAGAAGACATGCAGAAGAGAGTCTGGGAAGAAAAATGATAACTGCCTATCTCATTACACTCGTTAATAATGGATGTTATTCCAAAAGAAAAGGAATACGCTTGAGTTTCTCTCTAGGATTCCTGAATAGTACCACCAACACTATTCACTCCTCACAACTCCGGCGTCCGGCAAGGTAACATCACAAGATTGGTCTCAAAAGAACCCCCTTCTCTTTGCGAACACTCCCTAGTTGGTTTCATCCTTAAAATCATTTCCATTCGTAACAAATCTTGATTTTAAATCTAGCGTTACTGTAGTATCCAGTTTTCCAGATTTACATCGCTTCTTCTGTTTTCTTCGTCTTCTACCATTTTGATGGAGTGCTGAAGAACCATGGATGCATCGTCCTCTCCCCAGTCTTTGGCTGTGGGAGAGATAAATTCAAATCCTAATCCAAAATAAACTTATGTTGCGCAACTTCAGTCCAAACAAGCTCCCACAATTGCGTCAAAGCTAGAATTGTTTCCTGTTAGTGTCGTTCATGGAGAACTAGTGATTGAATTCACTATGGATCAAGTTAATGAATTCACAAGGGAAGAAAGATTGCATCAAGCTGTCGTTGTGAAGTTCTCTTATGGAAAGCCTGAATTACAGGAGATTAGAACAAACTTTTCTACGCAATTCGGCGTACATGGTCGCTGCAATATTGGACAACTTGAATATCGTCATCTGTTGGTTAGATTCGACCTTTATAATGATTATGTTCAGTTTTTTTCAAAGACAACTGGATATATTAAATCTAAAGGTGATGAATTCTTTTTTAGAACTTTTCCATGGATGTTGGGCTTTAATCCGAAGGAGGAAACGTCCATGGCAATCGTGTGGATTTCCTTTCCAGGTTTGCCGCCTAATTTCTTCGCTAAGAGGTCGTTAATGTCTATCGCTTCAGCTGTTGGTAAGGCTATTGTTGTATATAAGGCGACGCAAGAACGAACAAGACCTAGTGTTGCTAGGGTCAAGATAATTCTTGATTTGCTAGACAAACATCCTAAGAAGGTAAAGCTACAGATTGTGGACAGAATTTCGGGTAAAATAATTGTGCACTATCAGGAGGTGGTGTATGACAACCTTCCTAAATATTGCACATATTGCAAGCATCAAGGACATGACGAAAAGGTGTGTCGAATTAAGAAGGAACAAGCTGGAACGGAGGTGTTGACAGAGGAAGTAACGGGGGCAGCAAATCACGATGGTCATGTTTTGGTCGAGGCAGATGGTCTAGTTATGGAAAAACTACAAGGTGATGCAAGGGATTATTTAATTGCTAAAAGAGCTGGACAAATTGGTAAGGGTTTATCAGCAAAGGATAGTAAACAAATAGGCGATGCAACAAAAGAAATCGTGGATGATCAGCAGGTTGTGGAAATTGAAGAAGGGAAACAAAGTGGTTATGTGATCAATCAGGATGTGATGAATGGAGCAGTGAATGATTTTTCTGTAGGTGATGTTTCAAATATTGTTGGTCATCAGGTGTTGCAAACACTCGAAGCAGTAAATCCAGCTGTGCAATCAAGTGCAAAGTTGCATTCAGCTAATAATGCAACTGTTGCACCATTTGCAGCAGTTTTAAATGGGGATGTTGATGCAGCTGGTGAGTCTAGGCAATTTCAGTGTAATGATCGATGAGATATGGGGCAGAGTACAGGTGCTAAGGCTCCACAGATTGTAACTGAAGGTGAGGTCCAAAAACTAGGCACTGAATTAACTGGGCAAATTGCAGCACTAGTGGTCTGTAATAATAGCGAGACCCAGGCCTTTGGAGGAGAAAAGGGAAGGCATAAGGGTGAATTATTGAAAGATAAGGCTGGATATGCAAAGAATGATGATAAGGGGAAGGATCAAAACAAAAAAGGAGAAGTTTGGAATGCGGTAACCAGCAAAAAGTCTCCTACAAAGAAAGAACTCTCACCAAAACGACAGGTCCAAGGTGGTCGACAAAATGACAATAGCTTGGAGGCCAGTCCAAATGGTTTTCACGCACTGGCAGCTATAGAGGATGAGCAAATGGATTCAACATGTCTAAAAGATGATATCATGGCCAAGCAAATAGTTCCATGCCCTAGTAATGGAAAAGAAGCTCAAGCCAATGAAAATTTGGCTATGGAAATTGGTGTTCGACAACAAGCTTCAAAGAAAAATGGGCTGGAGGAACTAAGTGTTAAGGCACATAGCACGAACATCCCTACTTTGCATTTTTCCAGCCCTCATGTTGAACAAATCATCAAAGACGCCCAAAATGCAATGATGATGCATACTAAAATGGTTAAACAACCAAGGGTCACATTGAACACCTCAGTTTATGAGGTGCCATCACAGTCTTTGGAATCTTGTGGTGAACATGGAGGTGAGTTGATGTGGTCATCTGGAAATAACATTGAAGTTGTAAAGGCAAATTTGAGGGAGATGGCAATCAAATCTAAACTACGGGCAAACCAACGCGATTATGAGGATGAGGAACATTATGGTGATGCATATGGTAGGTATTCGAGTGAGGATGATGATCGAGAGAGTGAAGAGGAAGGCTTACTCTCAGTGGGTTCACCATCCTTCCCAAAAAAAGCAACCCTGCAATGGCAATTTCCAGCAGAACTCTTAATACAAAAGCACCAGTGTTTGTGCCTAAAAATGGACAATAAAAATGTGGAACAGGTACAGCAGGAGATGCACTAAGAAAAATTGCAGCACATGGCAGGTCCAACCAACAGGAGAATGTTACAATCACACAAGCGGTTACCTGTGTGGAGGAACAAAATACAGGAACCATAACAACTTTAGAACAGCAACAACAAACTGCAATCGTAACAAATGTTGTAAGTTCCAATGTCGTGCAGCAGCACCAGCGAATAACAGTAGCAATGCCAAGTGTTAATCAGGAACAATCAGCTGCACAGTCAAATGCCAATAACCAGCAACAAAAACGTAATGTTGTTGGTCGACAAGCAACAACAATGCAAAATTCTAGACAACAACAACATTTTAGTCCAAACACGTTGGGTGCCAGTCGTACTGAAGCAGCAACAACATTACAAGCTGGGCAGCAGCAACAACAACCTATTCTGAACACTGTAGCTGTAGACAGGTCAGAAGCAGCAGTTGCAGGTACAACTTATGAACAGGAGCAGCAGCAGAATGCACGCATTGTAGGAGCTGTTATAACACCTTCAATTGTGGGACAACAACAACTAGCTATAAGGGCAACTACAATCACAGTGGAGGACCGAAATCTACTTGATGTGATGGAAAGTACCAAGCCACTATACTCTCTAACTACACCTCAGGTTGCTAGCACTGGAAGGGTAAATAGATCCAGCAATAAAAGGCAAGGCAAGGCAGCATTAGTCAATAAAGAAGATGGAACAGCTTTGATGTCTCAAGATCTTCTTCAAGGGATGCCAAATCCTGAAAAATTAGGAATAGATATTTATGAAGAAGGTAAGGAAGATGCAATGCTACAACAGTGTCGGGCAGAGGCAATAAAGAAAGGTGATTTATCACCTATGCACAGTAGACAAAACAAGAAGGCTCACACAAGGAAGCACAGTTGGGACGACAAGGTGAGTGAAGAAGCAATTGTTAGGCGACTTCCAATGAGAGTTGCCAAACAAAAGCAGACTGCCCCAACTACATCAACGAGGTCCAACCGTTCAAAAAAGAAGTCATGAATTTTGAAGAATTTTGAAGAATTGTAACGATGATGACAAAGAATTACAAATTGAAGAATTTACAAGTTTGGGCATGAAGGGACAACAATTTATTTCCATCTACATTTTATTCTACCATTATGCTAGTATACTCATTTGTAATATCATCATAGAGTATGTTATAAACTTTGTGATGATCATTGAATATTTGGTCCGTTCAAGTTCTTATTTTTTACATGTTTGTTAGTAGGTGAGGCCTTTTCTTTGCCTCAATAGGATTAGTAAGGTAAGGTTTAGCCCGGTTTGTGTTGCCTTGGTCCTATGCCTTTGGAAAAATATCCACACGGCTATGAGATTATATGCCCTCGTGAGACTTTGCCTGCAGCTACACCATGAATCCTCTACATGAGGCTCCATCATAAGGCAATGTGAGGCGCAGAGGAGTGATTATATAGCCAAGGCATATGGGTAACAATACCGATGCTATTGTCCCCCTTACTTGTACTTTTCCTAATTGTTGTATTTTTCTTTTCTGTTATTAATAAAAAACTAGCCCTAGGCGCTTGCCTAGCGAATTGAAAAAAAAATTACACTCGTTAATAGACTGCATATATACAAGTGTTTAACTACTTAGCAAACTAAGAATAATTATACAGCTAAGTACAGCTAAGTTGATGACAACTAAGCACAACTAACTATAACTAACTACACTACAGTAAGCTAATGATAACTAACCATAACTAACCATAACTAACTACGCCACATGTGTATATCATAATAATATGTCTTTTTCAAGTCATTTTCCTAGTCTTTTCACGTGTCATTTGTTAGCACTCCACATACTTCCAATTATAATCAGAGATGAACATGACAAACAATAATTTTAAAACAATGTCTTACTATCCATTTTATAGTATGTTTTGAAATTGAATGTAGAATTTTAAATTTTTAGCGAGATTTTAAGATTACAAGCTTCGAAGGATATTCTTGATTATACATATTTTACTTAATATCACAAGATTCAAAAAAAAAAAAAAAATCAAACTAGCACGTTCCAAGCACATATTTCATCCGGTTCACTTTAATTAATTTTTTTGTTGTTTTCTCACATATTAAGAGATCCACATTTTAGCATTAATAATGAAATTGATCATATTAAGCTTGAATTTTTTCATTAGAAATATAACAAATACTCCTAGGCACTTTATTTCAAGGTAACTTTAGAAAAATAAGTTAATTTCTTCTTGATAGCTGAAAAAATTAAATATTATGAATCACAAAAAAAAAATCAATTAAAATAGACAGAAAAGAGTAATGACTAATAAGTATTAAATAAGCTCATAAGGCAAAGACTAGCTAAGAGATAATAAACGGAAGACAACCAAACAAACAAAACTAAGATTACCAACGAAGAGAGAAAATTTTATTAGCCTATGGTAACAACACATATTCTCGAGAAAAATGTCCATTCTCGTAAAAAAGATGAATACAAAATTTTTTTTAAAAATATGACTACCTAATAAAAAATTGATTGTGCACATACCTACTTTTAAAAATAAATCTATCTAATTCTAATTATCAAAATCCTCCTCTGTCCCCACAATTTCTTATTGTGGAGGACCTTCAAGACGAATATAGTCATACATTAGTCCATTAAAAGGACCATTAGCTGAAGCTTGCTTCAAATATATTATATTTTCACCAATTTGAAGTAAAGTCCCTGGAATTTGAATATCGAAGGTCATATACAAGCCATGAATTCCATGTCTGGCTATTGCATTACTTTGCCCAATTTGTAAAGTATCAAACCATGGCCTTGGTTTTGAGGGAGTGTTTATCCACACCTATAAATATAGAAATAAAAATAAAAATAATATTACGTTTATTGTTATGAAGATATAAAGGACAAACTAATGGAAAAAAAAAAAGATGATAACAATAACATATTTAGTGCAATCCCATAAGTGAGATCTGGGGAAGGTAATGTTTACACAAACCTTACCCCTATCTTGTAAAGGTGGAGAGAGTATTTCTGATAGACCCTCGGCTCAAGGAAAAAAGAAAAAAAAAAAAGCAGTAACAACAACAAGATAAGATGATAAGATAACAAAAACAAAAGAAACAACACGTAGTAGTAGAAATCTAAAAAAAAATAAAATAATAATACTAATACTACTGATATGAAAAAGAGACTGAAAAAAATAAATTGATATTGTAAAAATCTATTTCTAGTCAGAAAAATGTAGACTGAAAATAAATTTATTTACAATATCAAGGTACTTTAGCCGGTTATAGCGCACTATTTCTACTATGTTACCAATCAAATTTAAATAAAAATTATATGTAATTATCTTATAATAATTTGATTAATGTGTAAATAGTTATTAAATCGTCAATGCATAAAACTTAAATCTTAAATTTGTATATTATTTTTCAAAATTTTCCATATTTTTTTTTCTTTATGAATTTTAAAAAATAAAAGATGTTACGTACTTGCAAATGGCCATAGGATGCAGAAGCCAAAGCTATACGAAGATAGTAAATGCCATTAGGATCCACATTTGTAAGATCAAATGAAATTTGCCATGTTGTTGGTCCATAAGTATTGTCCAAATTTCTCCTGCAATATAAAAAAAAATTAAAAAAAATGTTAAAACATACAATTATACAGGATTAACAAAATATTAAACAAAGAAATTATACTGTCTAATTACCTGGTTACATGGGCAAAGAACCAATCTTTTCGATAATCACTAACACCAATTTTGAATACTAAATCTCCATTAGGATACAAATCCGCGTAACGATTCCATAAACCATATTGTCTAAACCTGTAATTGGTAACAAATGATAATGAAATTAATTTATTTATGAAATTCCATATTATAGAGTTTTTGTTTTATTCAAAAAAAATTGATACAAAATTAGGATTAATAGAAGCTTACTTATGTATAGTAGTGTTAATGTACAAATAATTCTGAAGACTAGGCAATGGATCAGGTATAAAGAATTCAGCAGCAGTTCTATCAGGGAAGCCAATTTCCCATAGAGTTGGACCATTTCTTGGAGCTTCAAAAACTATTTGACCTAAATCTATGTTATTTCCTGCACCAAATAAATCAATTCTTTGTTAGAAATTATGATATATAGTATTCCCTCTGTCCCAATTTATATGATTAGATGTGTCAAAATTGGCCCAGAAAAACATGACCCGTTCAACCCGTCCAAGATTGGATGGGTCAATGACCCGCCCTTTTGTTGAACTCAGCCTATTTTAATTCAACCATTTCGGCCCATCTAAAGTTGGGTTAGCCCAAATTGATCCATGAGTAACTTTGCCAAAATATCTTAAAAACATATTGTTTTGGTTTGAAGAAAAAAAAGTCTTATTTAGTAATTAAACAGTTCATAAGAAAATAACATATATTAATTAAAGTTGGGATTGTTACACAAATATCCCGCCAAATTCAATGTTTCGGTATATATAGATTATGTATTGATTATACACAATTATATATGTATTATATATAAATTATATGGATACTATACATTTGTTGGCTATTTTCAATTTAAAAGATTAGGTAGGCTGCTATTTAGGTAAGAGTTTGACGGTTTGGCTATGACTCAAATTTACTATATCTTGACCCAATACATCTCAACCCAAGCAACTTATGGGCGAGTCAATGACCCACCCACTTATTGACTTAGCTCATTTTAGCCCACCCAAAATCGGCCCAACTTGCCTATTGACACTCCTATCAATAATATGATAGGCTCTTCATATTTTATCCTTAATTATGATATGCTCTTATAGCTATAGAAACGAGATTACATGTATTTTTTTTTTTAAACTTCATGTCGAGTCTAACATTACCTGGTGTAATGGATATATAAGAGGAGAACATGTAATCTCCAATAATTCCAGGAACCCAAGAATATACACTATAAATTCCAGGTCTAACATTAATTATCTTGAAATAACCAGAATCATCAGTTTGAGTCCAAAATTGATAACCCTGTCAATAACAAATAAATATAAAAGCACAATAAGAATTTTTTAATGTAACGTTGCTGATAATTAACCATATTTTCAAGTTTCTATATATAGAAAATTCAGACAAAAATGCATTACCTTGGTCTCACTTTGCCAAGATCCAAGAACTCCAGGATTAGCAAGTCCAATATATGCATTTTTTGCAGGAAAAGGATCTTTGTTTATGTACCTAAACGACATTTATAAAAAACCTTTAATTATTTTACCATATAATTATTCAAGTTATATCCATCGATGATGTAAAGAATTTACACCATTCGTTACTTGTAATCCGTAGTTATTTTTTAAGCGATTTAATAATATAAAACCTTTGTTAAATTGTTAGTATATAAATGTTAAACTCGAATATAAATCACTTCCTAACTAGAGAATAAGTAAGAACTTAAAAAAAGAAGAAATCTTTATATAAATAGTCGGTCGAATTTATTGCTTACTTTTTCTAATCAATATACATAGATTATACACTAATTATACACATATATTATACATGATTATACACATACATTTACCAGCTATTTTTAATTTTAGAGGAGGGGCGGGTAGTTATTTCGGTTAATTCTTTAAAAATAAATTACCCGTCATGGACCACTAATTGACCGCTAACTGAGCCCCTTTCATTTGCATGGGGATAGTCTATTGATGCTGGAAAATCATATGGCCATTTTGTAGTTTCTTCATTCATCTGAGAAAGTTGACAAAATTTTAGTGTTTACTTTATATTTTTTTAAAAGAATATATTTATTAAGTAAAATTAACAATAATAATTGAGATTAATTAATTACCTGTCTTTTGGCATCTTCCCAAAGTACGGTATGATCAATGCCAGAATCTGAATTAACATAGAAAAATACAGGGCCAAAAACCTTTCTCCATGCCTCTCCATTTGTTAGTGAAACTCCCAATAGTGGTGCTGCATAATGACTACTGAAAAATATCTATACCAAAAAAAAGAAGAAGATAAATTGCCCAAATATTTAAAATAATTTTTATTTACAATATTTTTTATAAAATTTAACTTCGGTATATTGTTAGTGTAAAAATTCGTTACTTACTGCCATAGACGTTGGACCAACGTGAGAAGAAAGATCTTGCTTCATAGGACCACCATTGCAATATTCATAACTTGGTGAGATTACCCAAAACCCCATATGTGGAGTATCACTTATCCATCCATGTACTTTAATATTTTTAATCTCATCTGAGTATTGGTACTTGTCATCCACCTAAAGGGTAAACGAGATAAAATATTACATCAGTATAATTTAACTTGTTATAATAAGTTATTAGTCTATTTATAATTGTAAGTTTGTTTTGTTTATACTAAGTGTAAATTCGACAGTAAAATATCGTAGTTGAATATTGGAAAATATATTTTTACCTCATCTTTGAGTTTAGGGTTGGATGGATTTGTGAGTTTAACAGCTTCTTTAAAATCAAGTACTTGGCCGCTTGCGCGATCCTCTTCTGATGGCATTACCCTTTGCCTATCGTCTGATATTGCCATATAATGGAACCTACTCATAAATATAAAATAAAATAAAATAAAAAGGTCATCAAATATTACACAAAGTTAATGTCCAACAAAATAAGTACTGTCCTCTTCAATTATGCAAAAGATAATATTGGAATTGACTTGACAATGACACACTTATATGTGTATATATATTAGATCTTGCATAGTTCAAGAAATTTTTTGAAGCATTAAGCAGTTGCGGAATCAGTATTTTCATTAAGGGGATTCCAACTATAAAATAATATACAGGTGAAAAAGTCAAAAGAATATAACATATAGCAAATATTGCATAGTTCATGCAAATTTCACAAACGATAAAACAGTCGCATCGTCAGTATTTTCACTAAGGTGAGTCCAAATATAAAGAAATATACACATGAAAAAATATACACATGAAAAAGTCAAGGGAATTCAACAAATAGTAAATATTGACCTATTTACACAATATAATTTTCGACGAAAGGATGTCAATTGACTCCTTTGAAATAAGGGTAGCTCCACTACTGCATTAAAAATTAAAGGGTAATATATATATATATATATATATATATATATATATATATATATATATATTCACACACACTAAGAATGAAGCGTAACTTACAGTGACTTGCTGAGCTTGAAAGCAATTCTAAGTTCATCCAACATAACATCAGGCCATCCTTTCAAGTGTTCAATTATTCCATATGAATAAAATCCAGAACTCCCACGCAGCACTATATACCTATATATATTTATTTTATTACAAATCAACCTTTTTTCCCCAAGTAATTTCGGTATATCATTAAAAATATTATTAATTTTTTAAAATAAACCCTCACCTTTTGTCAACATTTAGAGGAGCACTACCAGCATCCAAAGGATTATATGATTTTGTGAAAGAAACTTCAACTTTGTTATCATCTTGTGCTATTACACTAAAACTTGACGCAAATAGTCTGCCCAAAAAAAGTTAATTAGATGTGAAAAATCCCATTTTATGGAAAATAAAATAAAATATAAAAGTCTTACGTGTCAAAACGACCGTTCCATACAGTATCCCAGTATCTGCATTTTGTTAAAAATCAAAAGAAATAATTTTTATACCGAGTAATTTCTAAATCTCTAAATTAATTATAAAAAATAATAATAATAAAATTGTAACTTACCCCCTCTGAGTTTCTTGCAAGGGTTCTAAGAGATTATCGATCCCGTTATATTTTATTCCAACAATCGCTCCAGTGGGATTTGTTAGAGAAAGTTGCAGAATGCCATTATCAATTACCACCTAATAAATAAGTAAAAGATAATTAGCTCATATACATACATACATACATACATACATACATACATATATATATATATATATATATATATATATATATATATATATATATATATATATATATATATATATATAAACATAAAAATATAAACAAATTAACAATATTTGATCCTTGGTATAACATGCATAAAGATCGAAGCAATTAAAAACAAATGAATTTGTAATTTCGTATAAAATAATCGCAATAAAAAAAAAGGTGCAATATTAAATATATTTGAAGGGGTTTTACATAGCCACTTATGATCGTCATTGTGACCGGAGGAGAAACTTGTTGCAGCTTTCGACTCTCTTTGGATAGAGTATTCCTGCCATTTAAACGAGAAAATAAAAATTAATCAAATAAATTAGTCGTTAATTTCAAGTTATCATTCGACTATTGTACCTTACAATTCCTTTAATTAATCATATGTGATATGTAAAAGGGAAATTATGGACGAACTAGTAAGGACAAATGCGATGATTTAGTCACTTAGTATGGTATTTTCTTCCTCAATTGCTAATGAGTTTATACGTTGGAATAGTCATCATTAGAGATGGATAAAGAATTTTGAATTTATAGATTTTGTATACTAAAAAAAAGCAATTTATTGGATTCTGGACTTAATTGTTTAAAAGTAATTAATAAATTTCGCAATACAAATACATTAAGTCCTAGCTAAAGCCATTGGGTTTTTCATGCCGAACTCGTAGCTAGAACTCACATATTTAAAAAGAAAAGAAATAAAGGAAGAGTTTCTAGTAGTACCTAGAATGTTGCACCCTTGAACCATTGACAAGCAAGAAAAAATGGAAAACAATAGCAAAACACCACAAAACTATCCCGTTTTGCTTTTTGAAACCCATCATTTGCATGTCTTAACACTGCAACACAACAAACATCAAAGTTAATAAAATCCACGAATATTGTCATAAACCATGCATGCAAAAGCTACGTCAACATTAAATAAATGAATTTTAGTTATATACAATAACGGTATAAGAATCAAATGGATTTAAGTCATTAATTCAATAACACTAATTGCTATAACCAGGGGCGTATTTAGCATGCAAGTGACGGGTTCAATTGAACTTATAACTTTCGAAGTCGAACACAAATTTAAATGTAAAAATCTACTAAAATTTTACAACAAAAAGTATATACGTTTCCGTAGCTTTAAGAAAATAATGGATTCAATGCTAAAAACCTTAAAGATTGAATTCATAAAATTTAAATCCTGGATCTGCATGTGTCTATAACGGATTATTACTCTACTTTTTCAGCTTACGCTATATAAAGAGTAACTATTATTGTAGGTCTACTTAATATGATGATGCAAAAAAATTATAAATTGTTCGTCAATATTTAGATTCTAAACAAAAATCAATGAATATTATCACAAGCCATGCAATAAAAAACAACGATAACACAGAAAAATTGAGGAATAAAATGAATAAAAGAGAGATCGACGAAGAGAAAAGGTTTCTGTGAACCTTACTAAGACACAGAAAAAACTTCTCTTCAAAAATCAAAGTGGAAGAACTAGCTAGAAAATAATTAGTGAGAAGAACAGACAATTTCTATGCGTATATATGGACAGTTTGAATTTGTATTAGTATATAATATGTAATAAATGGTTAAGTACAGTATGGTCTCATTCCTTATTTAATTTCTTCAAAAAAAAAAAATTGGTGCAATTTTTCTTCAAATTTAGCTGCATGTAAGATGCAAAGTTTATTTTTTGTTTCACAGTAAAATGGAAAGTAAAGTTGAAGTTTAGTTATATTAGCTATTTAAGTATTTACAACTGACCAGGGACATAATTTTGTCAAAGTCGGTTTGGCCGGTTTGCCCAAATTTTGGCAAAATTCCAGTTATTTATGATAAATTACTATCCTATAAATTGCACAATATAACGCAAAAGGGAAGAAATTTGTAGAACTAAGAGAAATTTAATTTATAAACATAATGAATATGGAAATTTTTGTTTAATAAATGAAGAAAGTCAGCAAAAACTGTGCGGTCATAGAAAAGGAATATTTTACCCTTTTTAGTTTTTTTCTTTTTAACGTACCCTAAAATAGTGTACTTTCCAACAATACCATCTAAACGAATTTTAATCCAAATGGCACAAAGCTGGCTTAGAAGACAGGGTGAACTTAAATAGAATAACGCCAATTGTGTGATATACAAAGATGGTAAACATTTTGTTACTCTTAACTCTTAACCGAGGTCTCGAGTTCAAACTCCGAGGATGAAAATATTAAGTTATTGTCTATGGGATTGATTTCACTCAATCATCAACCAAGAAGTAAGAGTTCGAATAATTCAAAAATAGTTTGATTTACAACTGATACTTGAAAAATAGTCACAATTTTAAAAATAATCGAAATTTAGCTATCTTTCATGTAAAAATATAAATTTGAACAAATATATTGTTAAAAACTCGAAAATATTCCGATATAATATGCTTGAATTCGAATTTTTTACCTATGAAATTGCAGCATAATATGATAGAATTTTATAATGTGATAGAGTTCCATAATATGTTGAAAATTTAGATGCAGGAGCTCCAATATCCTGCATATTATGCTGGAACTTTCCATGCGCTAGAGTTCCAACGTAATATACTGGAAGTTTATACGCATGAGCTCTATAATCCTGCATATTATGTTAGAACTATCCGGGTTTAAGCAAAACAATGGCTATTTTTCAATGTGCTTGAAACATAAAGCTCAAAGAAGGAAAAAAAAAAGAAGAAGTTTGATAGCTTAAGCACATTATTATCAGTTAAATTTTTACCGGTTCAAGATTAGTAGACTAAGCTACTCAAAATTTACAGGCACCTACCAAGAAAACATCAAAAAAATAGATATGATCAACTTTTCTTGAGCATTCAAATTCTATCAACATCTACAACCCCAAAATTTCCCCGTTCTATTTCACCCAAAAGTTTAAGCTCAATAATTCCTCCAGATTAATAACTTTCAGGAGGACCTTCGAGACGAATATAATCATACATAATTCCTCTCCAAGGCCTTTCACTTCTAGTTTGCTTGAGATACATAACATTGGTTCCAAATACAAGAAGAGAACCAGGAACATTTATAGTATATAGCCTGTATAATCCATGAATCCCATGTCTAGCTATCGCGTTATCTTTGCCTATCAATCCTGTTGTATAGTGAGGAGCATCTGGTTCTGCATCATTAAATTGAACCTAAAATATAGCAAAATATACATGTACTTAGTCGAAAAGGCTATGAAAATATGCGGATAGTTACAAGTAAAATGATTGAGAAAATTATTAGTCCATACTTGTAGTTCAGCATCATTTGCTGAGGCTAATGCTAGTTGAAGGGTATAATTTGCTGATTGATCAATATCATCAAGATCAAATAGAACTTGCCATGTAGTTGGTACATAAGTCTTGTTTCCATCATCACTGCATTAAAAAGGCCATAATCAAGATCACTCTAAATCAAAATATGCAATGTTCTATTCTCTTTTGGTATATGCAGAGGCGGATGCAGGATTTAAGCTTTATGGGTTCAAACCTTCTATTTATTATAATTTTAGTAAATTATTATACATAAATTTATGCTCTGTATAAAGTATTGGGTTCGGTTGAATCCGATGTCACAACTCTACATCTGCCTCTGGGTATATATGGCCCATATTCTTTATAAAGTATAACATAGAGGATGTTTGGTATGACGAAAGTCATTTTCGAGAAAATATTTTTCATGAGAAAGTCATTTTCTGGTGTTTGGTGCGATGAGGAAATATTTTTCCGGGAAAACATTTTTCATGAACAATGACTTCTATCATACTCCAGACCTCACTTGTGGAAACACACAGGATATATATATAGTTGTAATGACTTCTATCATACTAAGCACGCTTAGAAATTTCACTTATTATGCAAAGGGAACGTTCAAATGATAAAACGCGCTAAAGGGAGTAAAGATGTTGTGAACATACTTGTAAATATATCGATTGACATGAGCAAAGAACCAATCTGTTTGATAGTTGCTTAATCCAACAGTAAAAACCAAATCATCATCAGGGTATATCTCTGTATACCTATCCCATAATCCATATTGCCTGAACCTGAAAAATCCAACAAAATACATTTCTGATTATGCAAAATAAACCAACATAAAACTTGATAGAATATCGCTAACTGAATGAAATTTAGCTCACCTTTCTGCATTATTTACGACATATAATTGGTTCAGAAGTCTTGGTTGTGCATCAGGAATGAAGAATTCAGAAGCAGTCCTTTCAGGAATTCCTATTTCCCAGAGTGTTGGACCGTTCCTTGGCGCATCGTATACGAGAGTTTCTACTCTTGTTCTTGATCCTGTTTTATCCGTAGCCATATTT
Organism: Nicotiana sylvestris; assembly: GCF_000393655.2. Classification (NCBI taxonomy): domain Eukaryota; kingdom Viridiplantae; phylum Streptophyta; class Magnoliopsida; order Solanales; family Solanaceae; genus Nicotiana; species Nicotiana sylvestris. The sequence continues at coordinate 176,139,306 of NC_091061.1, forward strand.
GAGTAGTGAAAAATCATATTTTCCGCTCTATTTCAGATTAAATACTCTCTATATTTTTAGTCTGTTTCAAAAAGAATAACGCCTTTTTTTACTACTATTTGGGAATCTTTTTCGAACCTTTTGTTTTGCCCGTAATGAAGTGCTCTTATAACCACAGAAATATCATAGCATGTTTAACTTTGGTAAGTGTCAAAAACTTTTCTTTTGAAACTCCTTACCAAGTCAAACACTGCCAAATAACATAAAACGGAAGGTGTATCAAATTTATTGATGAAATTCTAATAATCGATGAAAAAACAATATTGACATTCAAATATCAACTCACTATTTGATGTAAATATAGGATTAATTAAAACTAATTTGCAAACCTGGGTTGACATTGATGTATGCATCATGCATGTAATCTCCAATAAATCCAGGGATCCAAGCATACAAGCTATAATTTCCAGTGATGACATTATTAATCAAGAAATAGCCCTCGGTATCTGTTTGAGTCCAAAACTGATAACCCTGTAGAAAAACACATAAAATGGTTAATTTTTTTTTTCCAATCACAAGTAAAAGCTGGAAATTTACAAATATTAACCTTGTTTTCCATTTGCCATGATCCAACATCTCCTGGAGCAGCTAATCCAATGAAAGCTGAGTTTGCAGTAATAAGCTTATCACTTTCATAGCTGCAACAAAAAAAATTCTAGCTTCTTGATCACCATTTAAAATTTAGTCATTTTCTTATATTATATAGTAGAGTTATTTTAAGCAAATGTACCTGTCACGAACGAGTAATCTGCCGGTTACAATACCCCGTTGATCAGATCGAACAAAATCCTCCGAAAGAGGAAAATTATATGGCCAATTTTCAGTTTCTATGAACATTTGTTCTTTTGCATCAGTCCATAGTGTAAGAGTGTCTAGCTCATCAGGTGAAAGTGAGTTTAGGTATGTAAAAACAGGGCCAAACACCTTTTTCCAGGGCTCTCCATCTCTAAATTTCAGTCCCAAACTCTCTCCAGCATAATGTGTACTAAAAAACATCTGTTAAATATGTTATCGCGATTAATTAGTACTCGATTAATTTGGTCTATTTTTAGGGAAAAGCTAATCCAAGCCGAACCATGAACAACTCTACATATGGATCACATTTTTCTTCTTAGGTTATATTTGGTTGATATCGGGAAAAATGACACTATAAAACAGCTCTAAAACTAATAGCCGAAAAAATATATATGTTTTATATATACATACATTGTTGTATGTTATATACAAATTTTAAACACTTTTTCGGTTCCGTGATGTAAATAGTTTTGGCAGATGGCTAAAAGTGATCTTTGCCCAAAAATATTAAGCTTAATATGTACCCAATACACTTTGAAATGCATAGCTTTTGCACGATAAAAATAACAGCAGTCTGTTGAATTAGATGAAAATTTAATCGAAAAATAGAAAAAATCAATTTTTAAATTTTATATATGGATAAATTGCAAAAGTTGTGCAGGCTAGCCCTTTTTGGACCCTTTTTTGAAAAATAGCCAAAGTTTGAAAATACGGTGAAAAGTAAACACCATGAAAGTGTCATGGATTTCAATCGGAGATACTGCCCTGATTTTTGAATACTGGTTAATTATTCAATGATTTTTGAATCTATGACTATTTTTCAATTACAAGTTCGAAAAACGGCTATTTTTGAAATTTACCCGGAGAAGTTACTTACATTGAGGTTTACTGGGCCGGTATGAGAAGTAAGGTCTTGTTTGAGAGGCCCACCAGTTCTGAACTCATCGGTTGGTGTGATCATCCAAAATCCGGTTCGTGGATTTGGGCTTATCCACCCATGAACCCGATTATCCTTGTTCTCACAAGAATATTGATATTTGTCATCAACCTAAATACATATTTTCAAGTAAATAAATAAAATTAAAGGTAAAAAATTAAAACAATACTGCAGAATTTGAAGTTACCTCTCCTTTAATAAAAGAATTAGTTGGGTTTGTAAGAAGAACAGCTTCTGGATAATCAAGTTTTTGGCCCATTTCACGGTCTTGGGCCGTTGGCATAATCCTTTGCCGTTCATCTGAAATCGCCATATATTGGAACCTGCCCAAACAATTTTAAAATCATTAAATTTAAGGAAAAATGATACTGTATAACCATAGTAAAAATAGTCGAAAAAATATATATAATTTATATATATATACATTCTGTATATTATGTACAAAAAGTATACAAATTTTATACATTTTTTTAGCTACCAGATGTAAATATACCCCTAAATTTAGTCAGTGCATCTTGAATTTTAATTTTTCAGGACAAAAATATCCCGAGTTTAAAATGTCCTGAAGTTAATATTTTTAGTTTAAAATTTCATGACAAAATAAGTACCGACTAATCCCTAAATAGCGTCCCTAAGAATGGCTATCCCAAAAAATAATTCAAAAAACAATCATACTAAATATATAAAATGGGTGAATAAGGGGATTTTTCAAAAATAGAAAAAATATAAAGGAGAATAAAAAAAAGAATAATAATAAAAGCATTTATAGTATTTATATTTACGTACAATTCTTCTTTGAGCTTGAAGACAATTCTTCCTTGGTAGACATCAATATTTGGCCATCCTTCCAAACGTTCTAAAATCCCATAAGAGTAAAATCCAGAACTTCCTCTTATTATTATAAACCTACGAGCTTAGAGAAAAGAAAAATTAAGTTTGGTAAAAAAACGAATATTATATTTCTTAATTACAACACAAAAAAAACACAAAAGAATCACTTAATCATAATCACGACAAATAGTTAATAGCATTTACTATTTTATAATGAATGTTTGACTAAATTACTCCCTTTTCGTCTTTAAATGAGTAATTAATGACAATTTTCCTTCTTGGAATAGTAATGACTTAATTGTAATAATAATAATAATAATAATAATAATAATAATAATAATAATAATAATAATACATTTTTAGGGTTATAGTCACACCATTTTTCTCGTTCTTTTAAGAAATTCGGAAGTGTAGAAGTCATGGAAAAAAGATAACATTAACAACAGCAAGATAATAAGGTAATCGAAGTAAGGAGAATAATTAATAATACAATACTAAGTGTAAGAAAATACGAGAATAATACTAAAGCATTTAACGATTATTATGGCAAAGATGAAGGTAAAGAGACTTAAATTACCACCTTTTGTCAATATTCATGGAAAGATGTGAATTATTTAAAGAATCCCAAGTCCTTTTAAATGAAAGCTCCACTTGATTTTCATCTGCCATAATAACATTAAAATCTGTTGCATGAAGTCTGCATATCAGAAATAAAAATTCCTTTTAGTTTATGATAATTTGAAATTGCATTTTACGAATCAAAATTTGTAGGAAAAAAGAAAATAAAACGTACTTGTCAAAAATTCCTGGTTTATCTGGCTTGTTCCAAACAATATCCCAATACCTATTTTCATTTCAAGAATTCAAATTAAGTTAATATTTTAACCAAGAAAACAGAAAAATTAAGTAAATAGAATGTGTAAAAAAAATTACCCTCTATTATCATCTTCATTTTCATCTTCCAATAAATTTTCAATCCCATTGTATTGTATTCCAGTGACCATTCCTCCAGGAATAGAGAAAGTGATGTTGAATATTCCATTATTAACCACCACCTTTAAAAGAACAAAAAATAAGATGGAAACCAAAAAAAAAAAAAGGTTTTTCTTAAAATAAAAGAAGGAAAATTGTATATCAATCAACTTTACTTCAATTATTCTAAATTAGTTGAGTTGCCTATATGTTCATCAGCCACCATTTTTTTTATTTTTTTTTTCTGGTTTAATCTATGAGAAATAGTAATAAAAATAAAATAAAAAATTGGAAAAGCTTTAGAAAGATGGTAATAGAAGATTTTACATAATCATCCAGTCTAAGCAATTGTACTGGTGGAAAAGACTGCTCATCTAATTGGCTGTTTTTCTTATTTATTTTTCTGCAAAACAATTTCCCCAAAAAGAGCAAAAATTAGGGACCAAGCAATAGTGAATTGAAAATGATAGAAAAGAACGCAGACTTAAACTATTATAAGCACACAGATTAAACATAATTACTAATAAATAAAGTGAATTTTCTTTTAATGGACCAAAAAAAGGTTATGGTACAATGATAAATATTCTTTCATCTTTAATTAGAGGTCTCGGATTCGAATCCTGAATATGAAATCATCTTTGTTAGAGAGCGTTGTACCCAATATCAAACTTTTTGGCATGACCCAAATTTAGTCAGACCCCAATACAAATATCGAATACGGGATGGAAACCAAAAAAAACTCTTAATGCTAGAAAAGACGAGAAAAAGTGCAAGGGCTATATCATTTTTGAGCCTCTAAATATAAATTTAGTCAACAGTTTGGCCTAAAGAGTCACAGACACCAACGAAAAGTGACATCTCTCATTCACGGGTTCTCTTTAATTTCCAGTACATTCTATCTCTTTAATATCATTCTTTTTGACCTTTTTGTTTTTAATTAAACAAAAAACATCTGGCTCTAGTTGTTTGAATAGCTATGGAGTTTTTCTTAAGGGCCAGCGGCATAAGTCTTTCTATCGTTCTCCATTTAAATAAAATAACGTCTTGGTTCTATAATGACGTTCCACGTTCTTAACTATTATAATAAGTAGTTATCTTATTTTCTAGGTTAATAGTCCCATTATTTATAAATAATTACTTGCATATAATTTTCTAATTTTATAATGAGATTTTTTTCTAATCTATTATTTTCTTCGGTCCATTTTAATTTATTCTTTGGTTGTTTTCACACATTAAGGAATTCACTTTTTAGCATTAATTAATAATGAGATTGATTATATTAATCTTAATTTATATAACAAATACTCCTAAGTTCTTTACTCCGAGAGTAACTTTGAAAAAAAAAATTTAAATCCTACTTGATACTGAAAAAAATCAAATATTGTGGGGCCAACAAAAAATCAAGTAAAGTAAATCGGAGGGAATAATATATAGCAGCCCTATAAAATAGGGACAACATTTCTTATAGGGTGAAAGAAATAGCATATACTCCCTGCGTCTCATATTAATAAGTATGGTTACTAAAATAGTTGTCTCAAATTATTTGTCACTTTAGAAGTTCAAGACAAAATTGATTTTTTTTTTCTTTTTTACTCTTAGTAATAATTGTTCTTGAAGATAGAGATAACACATATAATAGATATTCAATGAAGAGAGATTATATCTTAAGACATAATTAAGGATAGAATAGTCTAATCACTTTTCTAATTAATATTTCTTAAGGGGCATGTAAAAAAGAAACACGACATATAATATAAGACAGAGGGAGTAATGCATATATTAAATGTCATCTCAAGAAGGCTCTTTAAAGTTAAGGGGTGCACATATAAATTCAAAGTGGTTGGAGTAATAAAATGGAGAATGTTAAGGGGGAAAATCACTTTTTTTTTTCTTTTTTTCTTTTTGTTTTTTAGGACATTCACGAGATGTTATTGTGTGGTGTGAATAGGAATAGGAATAGGAATAAAAAGAAAAACATGATACGATAGGACCATAAATTCGGTGAAAATATTCAATAGAAAGATGACAATTTAGTTCATGTGAGAACAAAAATTAGTGTGTGAAACTGAAAAGGCAAATTCGATCACAGAATCACTTGACAAGTGTCATTTGCTCAGATACGTTGCGATATTTTAAACAAGGAGTAAATTTAATTTCTCTGTAGGCAATATATGTAAACTATTAGAATAAATCTATGACACACACTGGTCAATTTGATGTGGGACTTTTTTTATAGTGCGTTAAAAAATAATAAAATATATATATTTAAAAATTCGTTGACATTAAATTTCTCATTTTGCTCATAACGATATATTTTTATAGACAAAATATTTTATGATATATTAAAGACCATAAATCTTTTTTCCGAGTCTAATTTTGTTTGACTGGTATAAAATTGTAAATAAATAGAAGAAATTGAAGAAGGTAAGAAATCTTTAGAGAAAGTTGAATCAAAGGAACAATAGAGCTTTGATTTTATCATCCAATAGTTGTGGGGTGGGAGGGAGGAATATATTGAAATGAAACCTATGATTTTTCTTAAGAAAAAAAGAAAAGAAAAAGAAAAGGAAAAAAAGGGAAAGAAAAAACAATAAATAAAACAGAAATAAAAGGAAAAGGAAGAGAAAAATTAGGTGTGAATTCTCCATCTCACCCTTCAATTAGAAGTTCAAGTGAATTAAGGTACAGAGAATTCCGAAATTAGATTAGCCACTAAACCCAAGTAAAACCCCACAAACAATTTTCAGTTATTAAGATTTTGACTCGTCAGTTGCATCTCAGGATAGTGGATTAGTGGTTAATAATGTTGGAAAAAATAGTGCTTAAATTCCAGCAAAAAAAATTTTATTTGGTGTTTATTATTTCTATATGTTCCAGTTTTTGTGGTAGAGTTATACGATATTTATACAAACGAAAGATAGCATATATCAATAAAATAGTCGAGGTACAGGAGCAGTGGCAAAGCCACGTGGTTATAAGGGTGGTCAATGATCACCCTTTGTCGAAAAATTGCACGATGTATATAGATAAAATATTACACCTAGAGGTATATAACACATATTAAATACTCTTTGTCGAGATTTATTTTCACTCCTTTCAAATTTAAATACTCTTGGGTAAATTCCTAGCTTTGTCACTGTACGGGAGCTAACCCGAAATACCACCCTTACTTAAAAAAATCGTCAGCTCAACTAATTAAAATCATGAACTCTATTCCCAGGATGTATTGAGCAAACATCAAGTTGACAGAAACAAATAGTATTAAACATACAAAACCTTAGTCTTTAATTTCTTAAATTAATGTAGGTTAAATAGCAGAGTACTAAAAAGTGAAGTTATTATAATAATAATAAAACTTAAAAGAAAGGTAAAGAATTCTAACTCTCTTGTTAATGCAGATTCAGCCAACAAAAATAGCTGAAGAAAAATGATCAACCATCCAAGAATAGAGCTCCATTCTCTCTTCTTCATTTTTCTCATCTTCTAACCAGTTTTTTCACTTCCTGTAAAGCCACATTTGCACATATATATACACATTAATTAAAACCAGAATCATTTTCTTGTAAAAAACGAAAAAGAAACAAAAAAAAATGTAAGAAGAAACAGAAACAGAAACAGAAAAGACAATGCATAACCTGTGTATAGAGTGTGAAAAAGCAAGACAAGAAGCAAATGTTCTATGGTTTTTTCAGGAATAATTTTCTTGGGATTCTTTAGTATTTTGTCTTGTTTTTTGACTTGGTTTGTTGGGGGGGGGGGAGGAAGAGAGGTGGAGTGAAATATTTTTTGATGAAAGATAGTGAAAGAAGTATGTGGGTTGAGGTGTGAATACAAAAGAGTAAAAAAGCGTTACAAAGGTTTATTTGAGAGTAAAATTCAAGCTCATTTCTTGGGATTATATAGAGAAAGCTTAGCATTAATTGGTGTTTTAACTAATCATTAATTAACGTAAGTTTGAATGGTTAATTTTATTCAAAATTTCTTATATAGTGAAAGACTATAACCCAACTTTCTTACCCCATTACCACTTTCCCTCTTTTTTCGGTTAGTGGATGTATTTTGTCTGTTATTTAACCATCTCGTCTCTAAAGTTCACCTGATTAACTTAAATTCTTGCCGGATAGAGCCTATTTACAGGACTCCTTCCTATTTAGAAATTTTTCATTCTCAAGGTTTAAATCCGAAATTTCTGGCTAAATGTAAAAGGATCTCATTCATCCCACCATATTCTTGGTAATATCTGGATGCATTTCTAATTAAAAAATTTTATTGTTGCTAATATAAAAGATAGCAATAAATAATTTGTCTTTAGGTGGAAATAACAACTTTTAAAATAAAACAAATAATCTAGGGTTGTTTAAGGGGAGGGTTTTGGGTAAGGGGCGGTACCCGCAAGGGGAAGGTTCCTTATTGAGGTTGTGGTCAAGGAGAATTAAAGGTGTGGGTTTTTGGGAATTTTAGGGGTACCGTACCAGTATCACTGCCGGTCCTAGAGCGAGGGTACTTAAGGGGGACGGTAACGATACTTAGGGGTATTTTTAAATTAAAATTTTAAAACATTACTATATTTAAATACACAGAAACTTTACGGGATGAAAAAAAATCAATACTTTTATTTTAATACTTATAAAAATAAAATTAATATTTTTTTTGAAGGATTTACGGAATGTTTCACAACTTTCTGAAATAAAAGAATTAGAAAGTACATATATTAAGAAGTGTACCCATTTCTCTTTAAATCTTTGATTAACTCTCTGAATAGTGTTTTTCAAATGCTTGTACATTGCTTACTCGATTTGATGTTATTAATGTTAACATTATCAGTTCCAAAAAAGAGGTATTCGGTAATTGTTGTTGAGCTTTGGCTATTAATTATGCTAATTAATAATGCAGTTGGTAATTTAATTGTTGTTTGTGAAACACTAGGAGTTTGAGGTGGTTGGTTTAAACCTTGACTATATTCACCTAATATAAGTTTTACTGTATGTTAGGACAATTAGCATAGGGACCAACATATGAAAATTTAGTCTTGTCAACCTATGAAAGAAGAAAAAGAGGAAAAAGAAGAGTTTATACTTTCAATGTGTAACCACATTTTACGTCTAGAATTAACTAGGATTTTATCTCCTTCATTAAAGGCTACTTAACAAATGACGCTTTTACTTTAATTTCTACCAACTTTTCTTGATTTCCTCTCTACCCCTCGTGTAGGAATAAAGTCTGCGGATACACTACCCTCCCTAAACCATACTAGTAGAATTTTATTAAGTTGTTGTTAGTTATTATTTTCTTGATTTTGCCAAACTTGATATTAATGGGGATTAATCTACTTCTGGCTTCAAATATACTAATCACTTTTGACAACTTAAGTTTGTTTCAAAATAGTTGATGTTTTGAAAAAAAATTAAGAAGTCATCTTTTATGTACCCTTATTGTTTCACTTAATTACTAGAGCACTATATTAAATGATATATTTAAGAAAAAATAAAAGTGTAGTATAAATAAATAACCGTTTGATTATATTATCAAAATTGCTTTCTTAAGACACTTCGGCAGCAGGTTCACTTGTACCAGGTTTTGACAGGAAGTATAAATTTAAATGTGAAATCCCATTAATATTTCAACAAATATTTATATTTGAACTCATCTTTAAAATGTATAGTGAGTTTAGTGTTATAATAATTTTTACTCTACCCTATTAGTTTTATGTATACGGTAAAATCGGAGGGTCCAATTTCTCGTTATCGAGGCACCTCAGAAGATCATAAGCCTCGAGGCTACAAGGCTATGATCGAGCTTCCCCCCTCGAGGTTCGTCGACGCCCGACCTTGGGATAATGTCGACCACAGCTATGGCAGAAATGGGGAGTTCCCAAGGTACACGGCTAGGACTGACAGAGCCTAGTGGACTACTCTAACCCTGAATCAGGGTATCATCTAACTGTCTCATCCCCATATCTTTGTAATTAATGCATTTGTACTATGTTGGGGTTCCCCTCATATATAAAGGGGATCCTTATCATTTTAGAAATCCTTGTTGCTTCAGTTGCTCCACACGAAATATACAAGAACGTTCTCTCTGCTCTCTAACACATTCTTTTGATATTATTGCTTCCATTTATTATCTTCATTATTGTTCATCATTTATTGCTTATCATTGGCCATAAAGAGCCTTCATTGATATTATTATAACTGTTAGTCATACTTCGACTACCTTCGATAGCTCCCAGTCGAGCTCCGGAATCGACTTCGAGGCCCCCGAATCGACAAGCTCGAGGCCCCGATTGTTAACCTATTGGTTCGGTTATCACCTTATCCTTAACTCTCATTTCGTTTCTAAGTCTCATATACATAGCATCAACTACTTAACAACTATCATAAAAATAGATCACGTATTTTTAGAGTACCATAATCAAATTTAATTGTTATTACCATTTTCACGGTAAACAGTTTGGCGCCCACCGTGGGGCTAAAAATAATAGTGATTATTTTCTTGTTGGTTTTACTATATAACGCAAGTTATCTTTCACGCTTTCTCTTGTCCAAGATCTTCGATTTCAGGTCGAAATGTCTAACTCGGTGAATGGGGGTGAAAACAACAATCTTGAGGACCACGGAGAAAATGGTGTGGGTGTTCCAAGTGTTGGTGTGCCACCACAAAACCCTGGGAATGCACCAGAACCAACCCCTGTGGACGCGGTCTCACGCGACGCCCAACACATCGACATAAGCTCCCACACTGATAGGAGCGTGCACCAAGGGGATCCACAAGAAGCTCAGAAAACCCAAACCAGGGAAGAACGTGAGATTAGCCTTAATGTTATTTTTGAAATGTTGTAGGCACAACAGCTAGCGATTGCTCAGCTACAAAGTCACCAAAAAACTCCCAGTGTGGTTGCTCCGGGGACGGCTCCCCCGGCCGAGCAGGTACTGGAGAGGTCAAGCAACAATGGGTCGGTAGCCGACCCCGCCATCGTAAAGATGCTCGAGGACCTCACAAAGAGGATCGAATTGGGCGAGAAGAAGATAGAAGCCAACGACAAGAAGGTCGAGACCTACAACTCTAGGGTCGACCAAATTTCGGGTGCACCCCCAGTCCTGAAAGGTGTGGATTCGAAGAAGTTCATACAAAGGTCGTTCCTTGAGGAAGTGGCTCCGAAACCCATCCCAAAGAAGTTCAGAATGCCAGACCTCCCAAAATACAATGGGCCCTCAGACCCCAATGAGCATGTTACTGCTTACACTTGCGTAGTAAAGGGCAATGATATAAAGGACAACGAGATCGAGTCCGTCTTACTAAAGAAGTTCGAGAAAACACTTTCGATGGGGGCCATAATGTGGTATCACAACCTAGCTCCTAACTCCATAGACTCATTTGCCATGATGGAGGACTCCTTCATAAAGGCACATGCCGGTGGCATCAAAGTAGTAATAAGAAAATCTGACGTGTTCAAGATCAAGTAGAGGGAGAACGAAATGCTACGAGAGTTCATATCTTGTTTTCAAATGGAACAGATGGAACTACCGCCAGTCTCTGACGACTGGGCAGTGCAGGCCTTCACTCAAGGTCTGAGTGAACGAAGCTCGGTGGCTTCAAAGCAGTTGAAACAAAATTTGGTCGAGTACCCCGCTGTGACCTGGTCGGACGTCCACAATTGATACCAGTCGAAGATCAGGGTGAAGACGACTATCTAGGAGCCCGCTCGGGCTCAGTATACCCAAGTAGGCTCCTAGCGAAGGAGCCAAAGGCAAACAAAGAAAGATATCAACCATACACCGAAGACAGAAGGAACGCCCCGAGGCGTAACCCACCTCGCAATAACCGAAGGATAGACCGAGGACAAAATCCTCGGGGACCCATCAACAAAGCCGGATTCGATAGGAACGTAGGGCCAACAGAGGCACCTCGCTTATCAGAATACAAGTTCAACGTCGATGTATCGGACATCGTGTTCGCCATCAGTAAAATCAGAGACGACAGGTGGCCCAGGCCTGTACAATCAGATCCATCACAAAGAAATCATAACTTTGTGTGTGAAATTCACAACACGCACGGCCACAAGACCGATGATTGCCACCAATTCCAATAAGAGGTAGCCCAACGACTTAACAAAGGTCACCTCCGGGAATTCCTCAACGACTGAGCCAAAAATCAGTTTCGAGAAAGAGAGGCAGCCAAGAAGAACGAAACAAATGAGCCGCAACATGTCATCCACATGATCTTGGGAGGCATCGATGCCCCACAGGAACCCATGATGAGAAGGACAAAAATATCCATCACTAGAGAAAAGCGAACCCGGGGGTATATACCCGAGGATGCCCTCACATTTAGCGAAGAGGACACCGAGACCTTGTATCAACCCCACTGCATTGGTAATCTCTTTCCTTGTAAATACTTTTCAAATAAAAAATGTACTCGTGGATCTAGGTAGCTCGGCCAACATTATCAGGTTGAGGATAATAGAGCAGCTCGGACTGCTTGACCAACTCATGCCCACCACTTGAGTCCTCAACGGATTCAACATGGCAAGTGAAACAACGAAAGGAGAAATTACCCTCCCGGTCAACGTGGCCGGCACAACCCAGAATGTCAAATTCCATGTCATCGAAGGAGACATGAGGTACAACGCCTTGTTTGGGAGGCCCTGGATACACTGCATGAGAGCAGTACCATCCATCCTCCACCAAATGATGAAATTACATACAAAGGATGGAATTAAAATCGTCTACGGGGAACAACATGCGGCAAGAGAAATCTTCGCGGTGCACTATGTGGCGCCGGCACCAATACCTCCACCTGCAAAGGGGCCAAAGGGCAATCAAACTACATCTTCGGTTAAGCCAGATTAAACAAAGCAAAGGACCGTACTGCGTCCTCATCACAAGCGAGTAGAACATATCGGACCTCGAAATATTGCCGGCATATCCCACACTAAGGTATAACCCTCTCCCTTTTCATTTTTTCACACTAACCCTTATGCAGGCACCCGACTGAAGTAGTCAAAGCGCTAACCCAGCTCGAAGACCTTAAGGTTTTAAAGCATCCGTTGCACTCTTTTCCTTCGACCAAGTTTTTATCCCAAAAAGGATTTTACCGGCAAGGTTTTTAATGAGGCAACATACACATACTACCTAAGGAAGACTCAACAAGTATTCAAGGTCTCTTTTGCAATCAACCTCGAACACTGGGGGGGCATCCCCCGGGGAAGGACATCCACTCGAAAAAACCAAGAAACGCCAAATGGGGCCCCAATAGGAAAATGATGTACCGGGCCAAACGGTCGAGCAAACCGTGCCCATATAGCCGGGACCTCGACAGTGAAAACATGTATACTTGTACCAAGTAATCAAAGAATATCTTTTATCAAAGCATCTCACGCTCCAAAAGAAGCTCGACATGTTCGCAAAAACGACTCCTCCGCCGATGTCCTGAACACTTGGGGACTAGCGTCAATAATTTAACACCTGAACGACCTCTGGGTCGGGACTCCAAACTCATAAGCCCTTAGCGAGGCAACACGAAAATCACGCAACGTCTCTAAGGCCGAAAGTGTCCCGAACACTCGAGAGCTGGTGTCAATGACTCACAATAACGCGACCTCCAGGTTGGAGCTTCGAGCTCGTATGCCCTCAATGGGGGCAACAACAAGATCACAAAATGGCTCCAAAGCCAAAAGATGACCCGAACAGTTGGGGACTGGCGTCAAAAACTCAAATGACCTCCGGGTTGGAAATTCCGAAATTGTAAGCCCTCAATGAGGTAATACCAAGTTTACAAGTAATGTCTCCCAAGTCAAGAAACCCTCGACGACTCGGGGACTGCCATCAAGCGCCATCTCCATCGACTTATCAAAACCCGAGGTTGTAAGGCCACATGCGGGCAGCCTCGGTCTTGTAAGACCTACATAAGGCAACAACAGTATCTGTAAGACCTCAAGCAAGGCATGAACCATACTTGTACCAAGTATCTAAAAAGTGTAAGACCTTAAAGGCATGAAAATTTTGTAAGACCTCACTAAAGGCATAAACCTGATCTCAAAGTTTTGGCTATATATCGAACTTGTAAGACCCCTAAAAAGGCATACCCTCAATATACATGCCGAAACTACTTCACTCGGGACTTAAAGGCTCCGGCCTAACACAAATAACTCCGGTCACAAGGCTGTACCAACCGAACTAACACGACTCGGGGATGCCCGTCGCTACAAAATCACAAGCCTTCAATTACTTCGAATCTACTTCGAAAAGAACCGGTTAAACAGGCTACCCTCGACATAGGCAAAAGAGCTTTGACCATGTCAGCTCCAAATCACAGGCTTCGAGATACTCATCCTCTGAGCCAAACCTCTTGAGGTGCTCGATTATTGCCACAAAACGAATTGTAATCGAGGTTTTTATCGAACCGTCGAAGAGTCAAGCAAAAAAAATTATCTCAAAAAGTCCTTAACGAGGGAAAAATAAAGCCTCAAGCAAAAAAATTTATCTCAAAAAGTCCTTAACGAGGGAAAAATAAAGCTAATAAAAGGTCGCTTCGACCCAAGGCGTAAGAGCCATTGTCGCCAGCCCACACTAAAAGGCCGCATCGGTCCAAGGTGTAAGAGCCATTATCTCCAACCCACACTAAAAAGTCGCATTGGCCCAAGGCATAAGAGCCATTGTCGCTAGCCCACACTAAAAGGCCGCATCGGCCCAAGGCGTAAGAGCTATTGCCGCCAGCCCCACAAATACAAAACTTGAGGGTCGAATGAGCTCGAGTCGAAACCCGATTCGAAGACTGAACCCAAAACAGTTAAGTAAAATGCCCAAGAGCAAAAGTGTAAGAGCTCAAATGCCAGCTTACACTAAATGGTCGCTTCGGCCCAAGGCATAAGAGCCATTGTCGTTAGCCCATCTTAAAAGGTCGTATCAACCAAGCGCGTAAGAGCCTACGGGCCAGCCTAATGAGCCACAGGGCCATATCACGAATCTAAGGATTCCTACCAACTCGAAGACCAGTTCACCTGGCCAAATTCGAGATAGAAAGAGATACATGAGAAATAAAGCCGCAAGGTTTTCTTTATACACATATGCGAAAAAAATGCAATCTCTATCTACAAACATGCTTTGAAAATGCTATGTACAGATGGTGAAATCTATGCCCCCTAGGAGCTACGGCCTGCAGGACTCATCTTTGCTTTCTTTGGTGTCAGTCAGAAATAACTGAGCATCACGCTCATCCGCCCTCGCTCGTGCTAACTCTTCCGAGAGGACGAAGCTCCTAGCACGAATTTCCTCGAGGGTCTTTCTCCAAGACTTGCAACGAGCATATTCTTTGATCCTTTCTTTACTGTCGTGGATCCTTCTCAGCTCAGCTTGAGCATCGGTAGCGTCCTTTAAATAGATCGCCATCTCCTGGTCAGCCTTAGCTCGGCTCATTACGGCTTCAGCCCGGGTATCAACGATCTCAGCCCGGACCTTCAAAAGCTCGGACTCGTGCTTCGTAATCATATCTGTTTGAACTGAAGCGTTATCACGAGCTAAGCGAAGTTGAGCCTCAAAAGCGGGAACTTTAGCTAGAGCACCTTTCCCCTCTAAAGCCTGAGCATCCGCCTGAGCTTTTAGCTCATCATGCTCACGCCTAGCTCGGCCAGCTTCATCCCGAAGGTGCTCTAGGGCCTCCATCTTTTTCTGCAACTGAAATAAATGAAGCGTTAGCCTCAGAAGCTAGAAGGCGGAATGCACACTCACCCGGGACAGAAAATTACCTGCTCTTTCAAGTAGTTCTCGTAATCCAAGCTCTGGCTTACCTCATACCGCAAGTATTCCAACTCTACTTCCTTTTCATCACATGCGCCTAAATGATCTCTCCTCATCCAGAGCTTTCCGCAGCCTGGCTTCACAACAAAGCAGCCTGGACTTAAGATTGTCGAAGGCCTGCAAAAAAAAACCCTATAAGGAAGGGAAGGCGCGAAGCTCGAAAGGCCTGTGCCGAAACTTACCACGAAGTGAAGCCTCTGGGCTTCCTTGAAGGCCGAGCGCATATCTGCCAACCTAGTTCCCTCAGCTCTGAAAGGGTTGACTCCAGTCGAAGCACGATCATTTGGTGTATGCGACCCCGAGTTCCTAGTATCCCTCGAAGTATTGTCGACGGAAAAAGAAGGCGACAGCAACAGAGAAACCATCTTTCCATAACTAGGAACCACGGATGCGGCAGGCTCAGACGATGCTTCCGCTCCGAAGCCCTTGTTTTGTCTTGCTTTGAGCGACATCGCCCTGTAAAAGCATCTCTCGCTTATTATTGTTGTTTTTTAGCTCAGAAGCTGACAACCCTTCCCCCTCTCTAGAGGAGCACGACCTCACCTGGGAAGGCTCTCCGATGCCTACAACAACAAGATTAATACGCATAAAGGGAAAATGCCTCTCCAAATGAAGGAAGGGAAAGGAAAAATTAGCACATCACGCACCATGATGTTTTGCTTCCCATCTGCCCTGGGACAAAGCTTGCCACTTGCGCTCATCACAGGTCGAGTTGGTCGCCAACTTTTGAACCTAATCCGGCAAATCAGTAACGTCGCTCGGCGCCCATGAAACTACTGCAGAAAAAGAAAAGAAGGCACGATTATGAAACCGACTTTTGCCATAGACAAAACTGAGAAGGCATGGAATGCATCACTTACGTGTATAGTTCCATTCCTAAGGGAATGACATAAGCTCCACGGGGATAAGATCAGCGGTCCGCACACGGACGAAGCGACTCATCCACTCCCGGTCTCCATCTTCCTCATCATCAATAACGAAAGGCGTGGTCGATCGACATCGCAAGGTTAGCGGACCTCGATGGTAAAAGGGTCGGTACAGCCTAATAAGATGACTGAGCGTAAGTTCAAGCCCCGCCTTTTCCGCGAAAATCTCATCATCAACATTGTTCACCAAAATGACGGGTGGATCTGCGCCAAGGTAAGCCGATACTTTAAAGAAAAGTCGAGCAAAACCCTATCAAGGGGGGCCCTGTGTAAAAGGATACGTGTACGCATTCAAAAATCCATCGGCACGATCCGTGATGCCCTCATTCGAGGAAAATGTCTGTAACACTACTTTCTCCCCCCATCCGCAGTCTTCTCTCACTAACTCAAGATGTTTTTCTCCTATCAAAGAAGTAGGCTTCAAGGTATACTGTCATTGTTCTTGAATGCCGGAGGCGGAACTCTCCCTTCTCTGCCGAACAGACACCGATGTAGCAGTCATGGCCATGGCAAAACTAGAGAACTAAAGCAGGAATCTGTGCAAATATGTTAATACTGAAGAAATGAAAGACTTAACGCAAGAAAAGAAGGGTAAATACTTAAAATGGTGGGATCTCCAAATGAGTAGAAACGACCCTATATATGGAAAAAACGGCAGCGATTTGCCTGCCTAAAAGGCCAACGGCATCATCGCCAGTCCCGAGGTGGTACACGACCTCGAGGACCTCCATCAAAGAGAAGTTAAGCTCTAAAAGGCCAATGACATCATCGCTAGTCCCGAGGTTAAGCTCTAAAAGGCCAATGACATCATCGCTAGTCCCGAGGTGGAACCCGACCTCGAGGACCTCCATCAAAAACAAGTTAGGCTCTAAAAAGCCATGGCATCATCGCAAGTCCCGAGGTGGTACCCGACCTCGAGGACCTCCATCAAAAAAGGTTAGGCTCTAGGAATCCAATGACATCATTACAAGACTCGAGGTGGTACCCGACCTCGGGGACTTTTGTCAAAAAGTATTTAGGCTCCAAGGAAATAAGGACTTAAACTCCACCCGTATGGGCTCGGGCTCGGGGTACCATCTGAGATCGGACAAATCCTCTTCCGGGATCTATCTATAACGCATTCAGGCTATTTACGCTGAGTTCGAAGCAAGTTTCCAGAATGCCTGAGTTTGAACGAACCTCCGCTCGGGGATTGCTCTCGAAAGCTCAAGGGCAGTCCCTATCCTCGGACCTCCAAGCAAATTTCCCCTCAAAGACTACCGCAAGGCTTGGGTGATAAATCATGGTCTCAAGGCTCGAAGCGTTGCTTTCATTCAACTCGAAGTAAGGGTCCAGACGACCCGAGTTTATCGGTTCAACCCAGGATCGATCCAAGAAATGGCAAAGGGTTCCATGAGAGGTCGTATCAATCAATCAAATGTCAGAAAAAACACTCACATCTGGGTTCGATATTGGCAGTAGCCGACAGAGTCACGCATTCAGGGTCTCCATAAGTGCAAATGAAAGGAAATATAGCAAGCATCGAAGATGAACTTGGGAAAACGTCTTTGTATTTAGAAAACACTTGATTACAGAAGCCCTCGAGGGGTCCTAACATATGATTACAAAAGCCCACGAAGGGTCCTTACACAGAAACAAAGAAGCAAAAGGGTACACATATAGTAAAAAGCCTATAGCCTAGCCTATTCCCAAAGGTGCATCCTCGGCAGCAGCATCTTCGAGCGCCATCTCTTCGGGCATGCATCCCCGACGATAATATCTTCGATCGCCACCTCCTCTAGGGTTTCATCTCGATCCTCCAGAATAATATCTTCGAGAGCGAAGATGAAGAAAAGGAAAAGGCGAAGATGAAGAAGAGGAAAGTGACACAGAAGAAGCAGAAAAAAGAGACATAGCCCGTCGAAACCAGATGTTGAAGATTCGGCGGGTGTCACACCTCCTTTTTCTGCCCCTGCGGGGGCGTAGGAGTTTTTTCCAATTAAAGGACAATCGATACGGGATTTGTTTGTTTATTTCAGAGTCGCCACTTGGGAGATTTTAGGGTGTCCCAAGTCACCAATTTAATCCCGAATCGAGGAAAAGAATGACTCCATATTACAGTTTGCGCACCAGAAATCCTGATAAGGAATTCTGTTAACCCGGGAGAAGGTGTTAGGCATTCCCGAGTTCCGTGGTTCTAGCATGGTTGCTCAGCTGTCATATTCGGCTTGATTATCTGATTTTATACAAATATGAACTTATGTGCAAATTTTAACTCTTGACAGCTTTTATTATTATATTTTACGAGAATTGCAACGTCGTGAAAACATATCTCGAACCACGTTACATCAATGTACCCGTAATTAGAGACACATTTCGATTCCGTTGAGATTTGGATTTGGGTCACATAAATGTGCACCCGAGTTTAGGAAGATAACATTATTAAATACGCGCCTAAAGTGACTAGCGTATCATTTACTTTGGGTAGGGCCGTGGAATTCGCTAAACGGCCCATCCCGAAGTCTAAGCATTTAAAATAACCATCTGTTGAGAGCCCCGCAATTTGTATTTTATTTGGCGAGGCTCATCTCATTTTATTATTTAAAAGAGAACTACATTCCGCTATATTTATTAAAAGAGTTAATTCAAGGTTACTTAAAACCTATTGCAAGCAATGCTATATGTAATGCACTCGTGGTTCACGACAAGTTCTATTTAACCTTGTTCCAAATTGGAGCCGGGTCACATGAGATGCACCCCCGGTTCCTTTAATCTAGTTACATATAAACAACAATATTGCCACAAATCACTAATTTGACGCTATTTATAAACTATCATTCTTTTTCTTCTTAATCTAGTTTAATGAAGTATAAGCTAATAATCTAACAACCTAACAATAAATGGCAAATAACTGACAATCAGTGATAAACAAAAATATAAAATTAACAACAGAACATAACATTAACAATCAGCAATAAGCTAACATGACAATATAAACTTTAAGATATGATAAATATATTACTACTACTCAAATTTACCGAGACAAGACGTGAAAGCAAAGAACCCACCGAGCCAACAAAAAGTAACATGAATACTCACGTTTAACAGCAATGTCGAGTTTCAACATCTCGAACTCGCCAAAAAAATGGATAGCAACAACCTCGATGGAACTCATAACACGAACGACAACCTCAAGAGTGGTTTCATGGCTGCACTGGTTGGTCGTTTCTGGAGGTTTTGAGACGAGGAGAGGCTGGTTTAGGTGGTCGTTTGGCTTGAGGAAGGAGAAACTATGGAGGGTCGTTTGGGCAGTGGTCGATGCTGCTACTAGTTGCTGGGAATACAAGGGGTCGTTGGCGACGAAGGCGAAGAAATGCAGCAACAGCTGCTCGGCAACGCAGCAACAGCTGCTCAGCAACGCAGCAACAGCTGCTCGCTGGACTGAAGGTGGTGAAGCAGCTGTGGTCGGGGTTTTCCAGGGGCGTTCGCCGGTGAGTGACAGTAGGGTCGAGGGGCAGTGACGACGCAGC
Organism: Nicotiana sylvestris; assembly: GCF_000393655.2. NCBI lineage: Eukaryota > Viridiplantae > Streptophyta > Magnoliopsida > Solanales > Solanaceae > Nicotiana > Nicotiana sylvestris. The sequence goes on from NC_091061.1 coordinate 176,159,110, forward strand.
AGCAACAGCTGCTGCTCGACGGGGCTGGTGCGTAGGGGCTGCTGGAAGGGATGGAGGGAGCTGGACGGGATGGAGGAAGCTGGTGGTTTTTGGGTAGGGTTTTTTTTTCCTAGGGTTTTCTTTTAGGAAGAAGAAGCTCCCATGCTCTTGCAGATTACCCACTACTGGTTTTGTCAGTAAGTTTCATGTATTCCTTGATAGGAATGAGCTTGATCTCCGCCCCCAAATGAGAAGTCCCCCCAGCCGTTCCTTTTAACCTTCTGTCCCCTTTCCTTTTTTTTCAAAATTTTTGCCTTTTCAAAATTTTAAATCCCCTCCCCCATGCCATGCTTTATCCGTGTATCAAACGACATGGACCCCACGTGGGTAGGGGTCCAAGACATGTGTCCCCCATGCGCGGTAGGCTCGGATTATTACGGGCTAAGTCCGAAAATTAGGCCTAAAAACGGGTAGTTTGAACCCAAATATTATTCTTTGCCCAGACCCGAAAATAAAACACGATGTTATTCAATTAATCTTATTCAAGCAAAATAACTACAAAGCATAAATAAAACTATTTTTGTCATTTTCGTTTTTATATAAAGATAAAATATAAAGTACTATTTTTTATATTTTTCAAGATTAAGATGGCTACAAAACGTTAATAACTTTTTTTTGTAATTTTCGAAATTATACAACGATAAAAACATAAAGTACTATTTTTGTATTTTTAAGTTAAAATGACTACAAAACATTAATAAAACTATATTTTTTTTATAATTTTCGAAATTATATAAAGTACAAAAATAAAGTACCATTTTTTGTATTTTTTCAAGTTTGTGAGAAATACATAAGCTAAGATTTATATATATTTTTTTGTAATTTGTCTTTTGCGATGAAATAAAGTAAAAATAGTCAAAATAGCTATATTAGACCCAATTTAAATACTCACGCTAAAAAATGTGAAAATTCCCGGGGAGGGTCAAAAATCACACGTCTGCAGCTGTCCCTCTTTGACTGGAAACACGAAGAGTTTTCCGACAAAGAACGACTAGACGTGTTTTTGACCCGACCATTATTTGGAGGGACTACACTAAGGAAAGGAAGGGAATGTGACCGAGCCCTGGTATCTGAGCTGCCTACATTTCCTTGGTTATAAAGGAATCAGGCCACGTGTAGTTCGGAGCTGAGAGAGATGGTAGAGTGTACCGAGGTGACGAGCCGATCAAGGTGCCATTCCGTTGAGGTTCCAGTCTGCGGTCCTGTCATTACATCAAAAATGGAAAATGAGAAAGACTAACTAAGCCTATCAGCTATTAGTTACAAGGATTCATATCTATAAGTCTTCTGAAACTTGGTCTTGAGTCTTGAATGGTGCTTCATACAGACTTTGGATTTGAACCTTGATACTTGTTGTTGTAGGTGCTAGCTCTTGAGCAGACCACATCTGTTCTCCACTTCCGTACTTTGGATTCATTTTTTTTTCTTCTTTTTTTTTTGTTTTTTTGTGACTAGCTTCTGTTGATCATCTCAGACTGTTGACTCGCATTCTTGAGGCGAACTTCTGCTATTTCTAACTTGGATTGAATGCTGAGGATTTTTGTTGTAACCTTCTGCCTTCCAGTGGGTTACTGCTTGATCTTGAAAGATATTCCTCTGTTCTACAGGCGGACTCCTGACTTCATCATCTTGAATTTAACAACCTTCGTTCTACATGCGGGCTCCTGACTTCTTCATCTTGAACATATAACAACCTCCGTTCTACAGGCGGGCTCCTGACTTCTTCATCTTGAACATATAACAACCTCCGTTCTACAGGCGGGCTCCTGACAACCAAAACAAACAAAACAAACGAAATTTCCTAACCCAGTTTGCACTGGGAAGATTTGTGAGTCGTTAGCAAAATTGTAACCCACTTATACTACTGATGCAATGATGAGAGTAAACTAAAGACTAAACTAGGAAGTGCGTCTCCTAGGGGTGAAAACTTCGGTGACTAAAACTAGGAAGTGCGTCTCCTATGAATAAAATCTCAATTTAGGAAGTGCGTCTCCTAAAAAAACTTGAAAGACCTTGATTAGGAAGTGCGTCTGCTACAGGTAAAACTTCAATAAACTAGACTAGGAAGTGTGTCTCCTATAGTCGAACCTAAAATGAATCAAACTAGGAAGTGCATCTCCTAAGGGTGAAATCTCAATTCCGGAAGTGCGTCTCCTGAAATAAAATATAATCTGAAAAAAGCCAAACTAGGAAGTGCGTCTCCTATAAATGAACTATCAATTTTAGGAAGTGTGCCTCCTTTGGGTAAAATCTCAATGACTCAAACTAGGAAATGGTCTCCTACGAATGAAATCTTAAATGAACCAGACTAGGAAGTGCGTCTCCTAAATCAAAAATATAACCTGAACAACCCAGACTAGGAAGTGCGTCTCCTATGGGTGGAATTGGTAAAACTAAACTTAGGAAGTGCGTCTCCTATTGGTAAAACTAAACTTAGGAAGTGCGTCTCCTATTGGTAAAACTAAACTTAGGAAGTGCGTCTCCTATTGGTAAAACTAAACTTAGGAAGTGCGTCTCCTATTGGTAAAACTAAACTTAGGAAGTGCGTCTCCTATTGGTAAAACTAAACTTAGGAAGTGCGTCTCCTATTGGTAAAACTAAACTTAGGAAGTGCGTCTCCTATTGGTAAAACTAAACTTAGGAAGTGCGTCTCCTATTGGTAAAACTAAACTTAGGAAGTGCGTCTCCTATTGGTAAAACTAAACTTAGGAAGTGCGTCTCCTATTGGTAAAACTAAACTTAGGAAGTGCGTCTCCTATTGGTAAAACTAAACTTAGGAAGTGCGTCTCCTATTGGTAAAACTAAACTTAGGAAGTGCGTCTCCTATTGGTAAAACTAAACTTAGGAAGTGCGTCTCCTATTGGTAAAACTAAACTTAGGAAGTGCGTCTCCTATTGGTAAAACTAAACTTAGGAAGTGCGTCTCCTATTGGTAAAACTAAACTTAGGAAGTGCGTCTCCTATTGGTAAAACTAAACTTAGGAAGTGCGTCTCCTATTGGTAAAACTAAACTTAGGAAGTGCGTCTCCTATTGGTAAAACTAAACTTAGGAAGTGCGTCTCCTATTGGTAAAACTAAACTTAGGAAGTGCGTCTCCTATTGGTAAAACTAAACTTAGGAAGTGCGTCTCCTATTGGTAAAACTAAACTTAGGAAGTGCGTCTCCTATTGGTAAAACTAAACTTAGGAAGTGCGTCTCCTATTGGTAAAACTAAACTTAGGAAGTGCGTCTCCTATTGGTAAAACTAAACTTAGGAAGTGCGTCTCCTATTGGTAAAACTAAACTTAGGAAGTGCGTCTCCTATTGGTAAAACTAAACTTAGGAAGTGCGTCTCCTATTGGTAAAACTAAACTTAGGAAGTGCGTCTCCTATTGGTAAAACTAAACTTAGGAAGTGCGTCTCCTATTGGTAAAACTAAACTTAGGAAGTGCGTCTCCTATTGGTAAAACTAAACTTAGGAAGTGCGTCTCCTATTGGTAAAACTAAACTTAGGAAGTGCGTCTCCTATTGGTAAAATAAACTTAGGAAGTGCGTCTCCTATTGGCAAAACTAGACTTAGGAAGTGCGTCTCCTATTGGTAAAACTAGACTTAGGAAGTGTGTCTCCTATTGGTAAAGACGTAGAATGTATTCCCTTGTTATACAGGTGGGTGCCTAATGGTAAAGACATGAAATGTATTCCATTGTTATACAGGTGGGCGCCTAATGGTAAAGACATGAAATGTATTACCTTGTTATACAGGTGGGCGCCTAATGGTAAAGACACGAAAAATGGTATGCCCGCATTATACTGGTGGGCGACCTAGAATATGAAATGAACAGACAAAAAGTATTCCTCTCGTTATTCAGGTGGGCGCCTGTCTTCAACAACAACTTTGAAAATAAAATCCTATTTGAGGGCGGATGAACCCAACATATCCTATTTGAGGGCGGATGAACCCAAAATATCCTATTCGAGGGCGGATGAACCCAACATATCCTATTCGAGGGCGGATGAACCTGACATATCCTATTCGAGGGCGGATAAACCCGACATATCCTATTCGAGGGCGGATGAACCCGACATATCCTATTCGAGGGCGGATGAACCCGACATATCCTATTCGAGGGCGGATGAACCCGACATATCCTATTCGAGGGTGGATGAACCCATCATATCCTATTTGAGGGCGGATGAACCCGACATATCCTATTCGAGGGCGGATGAACCCGACATATCCTATTCGAGGGCGGATGAGCCCAACATATCCTATTCGAGGGCAGATGAACCCAACATATCCTATTTGAGGGCGGATGAACCCATCATATCCTATTTGAGGGCGGATGAACCCATCATATCCTTAGAACTTGAAAATGTCTTACCTCGAAAACTTGATGGGGATAACACTGCTGAGGAATTATTTACTTACCTGTCGGGGGATAAAATGTTATGAGCTGGGGATAACGTTGTTGAGGATAACACTGCTGGGGGATTTTCATTCCTTCAAAATTGGTGCTCTACTCTTGTGAAGCCTGCTGGGAGCGACACTGGCCCTTTGCCTTTCCAAACACAAGTTTCAATCTTTTTGTTTGGTCCGCTGGGGACTCAGCTTCCTTTATTAAAACTTGGGGATAACACTGGTTCAAAGATCAGCTCCCTTGAGACTGGTGTTATCTTTCTTCTTCCCCTAATAGGTACCCGCCTTCAAGAAAATTTTCACAATGAGAAAATTTTCTGCCCCGATTTGATGATTTTCTTTATGGCCTGTCTTTCCGCCATCAATAACGTTCATTTTCCCTGTTTCTAAATCAAATAAAATTTTGTTATTTTAAAAACATGGTAAGCGGTCATGCCACTCTAGTTGGGGATAGTTTCCTCTTTCTCCTTTCCCAGCTTTGTGTTCTATTATGCTATCAAAACTTGTTGGGGATGATATTAATTGCTTCTACTGGCCCATCCCTTTTATCAATCTCATCTTGATGGGGATACCCTTCTTGACACGGGTTTTGCGCCTGTTCCTTCCTGACTTATACCACTTGGGTGTACTAGTCAGATCCCGTCTTGCATAATTGGAAAGTTGATGGCCTATTTTGAAGTCATTTCCCACTGGTTCTGACCAAACAGACTCTACTGAGGAATGTTTCTATGAAAGGAGAAAGATAAACAAAAGGGGAACCGAATAAAAAACAAAGGAAAAAGATGACTCTTTAACAAAAGAAACTATAAATAAAAGCCTATCAAACGCTGATACCGACTCTAATAATCATGACATGCACATGTAGCCTATCCTCTGCCGTCAATCATCTTTCAAGACCTTCCCTTGACGATTCCCCATCTGATTCCCAATCTTATTCGACTTGAAGTGCCCTAAGGGTTTTCACTATCAAGCCTCTCTCATTTTGGTTTTTCTCTCAGCTTTCATCGCCTTATGGTGCCTGTGAAGGTTTTCACCGATAAGACTCTCTCATTTGTATCACTTTCCAGCTGGGGATTTGGAGTGTTGCCGGTATGACTCTTTCTGCTGGGGATTAGAGTCATTTCTAATGTGGAACAGAATGTTATGTTCACCGGTAAGACTCTCATTTGTCTGACTTGGCATCTTTTGAAGACTGATCAGAAGGTCTTTCTTTGGACCGTAATATGGGTTTTGGATAGTGCTAGAAAGAAAGGGTATTAAAGGCTAAAAAATGCATCGATTTTGGGTTATTAATTACAACCTTCGGAACTAGATTTATTTACAACAAACGCAACATTTGCCCTAGTTTCTTGCTTAGGGATATCTTAATTGATTGATTTTTTTTCATATTTCAAAACTATGACCGAGCCGTGAAGCACCTACGTATCCTCTTTGAGGAATCAGGTCAAACGTAGTTCCCAATTCCTCTTTTTCATTTGACTTTTTTTTTTGTTTTTGTTTTTGTTAGCATTTTTCTTTTCTTTTCTCTTTTTTCTCTTTTCCCCTTTTTCGTTTTGTTGTTTTCTTTTCTTTCTCTTTTTTTTCTTTTCTCTCTTTTTGTTTTGTTGTTTTTTTTTTCTTTTACTCTTTTTTTTTTCTTTTGTTTACCTGTCATGCTTGCGTTTTCTAGTCGTTTCTACTGATTCCGAACGAGGGGTATGAAAGAAAAATAAATAAGGCTCAAAAGGGGGTAACGAAGGATAAAGTGTTTAGGTAGCAGAACAAAATGTCTTCGTCATTCCAGTCTTCAAAACATGCCCAGTGTAAACAACACATTTAAACAAAGATTTGTAGCCTCTTCCGATGGTGCTGGACTTGACAATTATATTCACACATTTGCTTTTTCATTTGTCATTTCTAAAGCACCGTTGGGCGACACTCTCACTCTCGTTATCATGAACGACCCTCATGCCAATTTGGCGAATCTTGCTTTTAACGGTTTTCTTTGTGTTTAACTTGCCCTAGTTCCATATGACTCGAGCTCCAATAAATCTCAAACCATTCTTATTTCCTTTAAATGCTTTGATCACCTTCCCAGGGTTTTAATGATCAGCTTTTAAGATTGGGCCAAAATTGTGTGCGCATGTCATGCCACTAGAATCGGTGTTTGAACAAAAGACACAACAAAAGAATAGAAGAACTAAACAAAGAAAATTATTGGAAATAATAAAAGACCGAAATTTGCATTAGACTAACGGTGGAATGGTTCGAATAACAAAGCAAGCAAAACAAACCAAAGTACACCATGAAACAAACCTGGAACAAACTAGAAAAAATGGAGGGACAGGAGGGTTTGACACAACAGAAATGACAACAAAATAAACCATCAAAGATCCTCTCCAGCTGACCCAAAATGGAGTGTCTTTCCAACTACCAAGCACGACATTTTAGCCATTGAGCTCTATATCAACATTGCCAAGACCATCACCGACTTTAGTATCATCAACAGCAGTCAACAAGTTCTCAAGAGGATTCGCGTGCTCCTTGTCACTGTCATTGACCACAATTAACCCTTCCTGAATCATTCTTTCTATTTCCTTTTTCAAAGAACGACAGTCTTCAATGCTATGTCCTTGGACATTAGAGTGGTACATGCATCGTACAGCAGGATCAAATCCTTTTGCATACGGGTCTGGAGTATAGCCAAGGAGCGGCTCAATCAGGCCAGAAAGCTTTAACTTTTCAAACAAACTTGTGTAGGACTCCCCAATCGGTGTGAAACTATTTCTTTGCCTTTGTTCCCCTCCATGACCCTGTTTTCTAGGGTCGTTGGGTGCTAGAAAACGTTGTGAAGGCAAGAATGCATTATGTGGTGCTGGCCCTCGCCATAGGGGGTGACCTGATGGTTGAACCTGTGACCGGACATTGTTCGGAGGATAATACTGAGGCAGATTATATGGAGCTCGGGGGCAGGTTTGGACATGATGGGCTGAAAAGAGTGGCTTTGATGGTGGGTAGTAGGGTTGTGGAAGGTTGTATGGAGTGTGTGGATAATTTGGGTAATGGAGTCTGGGCTGTTAGTGAGGGGAAGGACCTCTGAATTTGGACCCAGTACCTGCTTCGATTGATGCGACCTCGAGCGCACCTCCCGCGCCGCCGCTCTGGATGGCCTGAGTGGTTGCTTTAATCGCCGAATAGCTCAGGATTTTGTTGGATCTGAGTCCCTCTTCGATCATACCGCCCATTTTTACTACTTCGTTGAAAGATTTACCAACTGACGTCACTAGGTGACCAAAGTAAGTTGACTCCAAAGTTTGTAAGAAGTAGTCCACCATTTCACCTTCCCTCATTGGTGGATCGACTTTTGCTGCTTGTTCCCTCCAACGGAATCCGAAATCCCTGAAACTCTCTCCAGGCTTTTTCTCAAGTTTCAACAGTGTGAGACGGTCCGGGACGATCTCAAGGTTATACTGGAAGTGACCCGCAAATGCTTGTGCTAGATCGTCCCAGGTATACCACCTGCTAGGATCTTGCCTCGTGTACCATTCGAGTGCGGACCCGCTTAAACTTTGACCGAAATAAGCTATCAGAAACTCATCCTTTCCACCTGCTCCTCTAATCTTACTACAGAAACCTCGCAGATGTGCCATGGGATCACCATGCCCCTCGTATAGATCAAATTTGGGCATTTTAAAACCTGCCGGCAATTGCACATCAGGGAAAGGGCACAGATCTTTGTAAGCCATACTAACCTAGCTGCCCAATCCATGCATACTCCGGAAATATTGCTCCAGGCTTTTCATTTTACGAAGCACTTCATCCTGCTCCGGATTCTTAGTCGGCCTCTCAGTTTCTGATGGGAGTTGGAGGTGAGGGGTGTAAGTGTATTGTTCGGGTGCTTTAAAGGTTGGTTCAGGAGGATAATACTGGTTATCATGAGCCTGAAACAACGGCTCGCTAGAGGATCTTTGTAGTGTGGCTGGTTGAGGTGCCCCGAAGACGGGGACGATTGGCGGAGGAGGGTTTTGTTTGGGTGGTGGAGCTTGGGGATTATAGGAAGTTTCGGCTTGGTAGTATTGGGCAATGGGGAAGCTTGTTGAAGGGCCGGGTGAAGGGTATTCCGGTGTGTGTCCCGGTGGGGAAGTAGGAATGACGAGTGGTTCGGGCCCCTTTTGCACCTTAGCCACGGCTAGCTGCATTTAATGCATTTCCAATCTCATTTTTTCTATATTGGCCATCGCCTCCTTCAGCATCTGATGTGCCGTCCCTTCCGACTCAACACTATTTTCTGAGCCAGTCATGCTTTCTGGTATAATCCCTTTTGATCTTGTTTGATAATGGTATGGTGCCAGTACGCTTTAACAACTAACTGTTTGGAATTGGACAAACAACAAACTTGTTAGCGTTAGAATTTTAACAGATATCGAAATTGCATGTTGGGGGAGGCAATATTCTTAGGCAGTTAACCATTTCTAACATATTTTCGCTCCTACCGCGTGCATCCTCCCGGCTGGTTTTTATTTGTGCTTTTTTTCAAGTGTTTCGGAAACCCTCCATTCCCCTTTTCCTTTTTATTTATTCACTTTCTTTTTCTCTTTTTCTTGTTGTGGTCGAATCTTATGGAGATTGCCTATGTATCATGACCCCGCATGAATCAGACCTTGCGTAGTTTGGCCCAATAAAAGATAAACAATACTAAACATTTTTTTTCAATTTTCATATTAAACAAACTGGGTTTCACAGGTTTGAAGATGACCTACAAACTCGAAAATCAAACAACTCACATATTCTAATTAAAAGATTTACAAACTCCAAAACAAGTGGCCAGCTTCCTTTCTCCGTTTGACAAGTGCAACCGAACGGTTATTTTTGCAAACGTGGCCCCTTCCAAATTTCACATGAATTTTGAGGCCGGGGAGGATTATTTTATGACACTTTACAAACTTGTCCGTTCTTTCACGAAAATAGCCTTTTGACAACTGAAAGATACTCTAAGGCTATTTCGGCAAGAACGGTTTAAGACGTTGCCGAAGCTGACTCGGCATATTTTTGACAAAAAATCAAAACGGTATTCACCTGACCGCTGACTCTTTATTTTTGTTTTTTCAAATTATAATAAAAACCTGGTGTTGCAAACATGGCCTTTCAGCGTCTCGGGGACGAAGATTTTTAAGGCTGTATGGGTCAAATGGACCAAATCTTAAAAAATGACCCAAGGTGGCTGTTTATGCAAGGTCAGCCTTCCGGCGTCCCTTTTGGGAATATTCGGCTATGTTTTGACAAAACAGCGTCACCCGACTTCTTTATGACAAAATTAAAATTTTGACATGTTTTTTTTATTTATTTATTGGTTTTTGGCTATTTTAGCAAAAAAAAGGGGGGTTGGACCCGATGAGGGTTGCCTACGTATCTCACATCCGGTGAGAATCAAACCCGCGTAGTTCGGGCAAATAAACTATTTTTGAGAAGACCCTTTTCCATTTTCTATTTTTTTCCACAACAAACAAACAAACTATTATTTTTTATTCATAACAAACAAACAAAACTAACGTAAAACATAAAACATTCCTTCTTTTTTTCTTTTCTTTTTTCAAAGTTTCAGCAGAGTTTCGACACTACTTGGACATTGGTTTTTTTTTTCTAAAAATAAGTTGTTATATCTCTACACTGTTATTTTCTCCTCTTTTTCACGATTTTCTAATTTGTGGAGAATGATGAATACATACAAAATCTTTTTGAATTTTCAATGTTCCTTTTTATTTATTATTATTTTTGTTATTATTTTCAAAAGTGTGGCATGGGGGGACATAGGGAATTCCAAGACTTCTTGGATTCCACAAATGTTCCCCATTTGCTTTTCCCAAAAATGAAGCGTGGGGGACATAGGGAATTCCAAGACTTCTCGGATTCCACAAATGGCCCCCATGTGCTTTTCCCAAAAATAAGCATGGAGGACATAGGGGATTCCAAGACTTCTTGGATTCCACAAATGTTCTCCATGTGCTTTTCCCAAAAATGAAGTGTGGGAGACATATGGAATACCAAGGTTTTTTGAATTCTACAAATGTTCCCCATGTGCTTAATTAACATAATAGCATGCTTATCTAAAAAATCGTGCAACTTTCTTATTTAACGTGATCAGCATGATAAGGAGTGCCATTTGTCCTCAACTATCATTGGTCCGCCAAATGACCCATTCACCCTTGAATAAATACAACATGTAGCACATAGGATGCCTTAAGATGGTCTATTATTTTCAGGTTGCTTGTCCTAGACGGACCCAACCCCTGTGTTGAGTCCCCTAAGTCAAATGCACATGATGCAAATAAACGTTCCTACTAGGGATCCGGCATGAAGCTGAGTTATTCTAGGTTCAAACCTGGGTATGTGTTCTAGACAGTGTACCCGAGCGGACAACTCGAATCGAGGAGGGGGCTACGTACCGGGGACCCGCGGGATCATCCGGCTTTGTAACTTGTCTGACCTATTTCTTATATCAGGTATTGACACTAACAAAATAGGGAGTCTCGACCAGCGAGCTTCTCCCTGGAGGTAAGAAGAGAAAGATTTCGGCACAATTTATATACAGTTCACATAATATCAAAGCGGTAAAAGCAGCATTTAGCACATTAGGCATATATCATGTAACAGAATCAGATAGAACCAAATATAACAATTTATCTAAGCTCGAATTTCAAACCCTGAACCAGTAGTTCTGGGTCAAATTCCCCAGCAGAGTCGCCAGAGCTGTCACACCTCCTTTTTCCGCCCCTGCGGGGGCGTAGGAGTTTTTTCCAATTAAAGGACAATCAAAACGGGATTTGTTTGTTTATTTCAGAGTCGCCACTTGGGAGATTTTAGGGTGTCCCAAGTCACCAATTTAATCCCGAATCGAGGAAAAGAATGACTCCATATTACAGTCTGCGCACCAGAAATCCGGATAAGGAATTCTGTTAACCCGGGAGAAGGCGTTAGGCATTCCCGAGTTCCGTGGTTCTAGCACGGTCGCTCAACTGTCATATTCGGCTTGATTATCTGATTTTATACAAATATGAACTTATGTGCAAATTTTAACTCTTGACCGCTTTTACATATAAACAACAATATTGCCACAAATCACTAATTTGACGTTATTTATAGACTATCATTCTTTTTCTTCTTAATCTAGTTTAATGAAGTATAAGCTAATAATCTAACAACCTAACAATAAATGGCAAATAACTGACAATCAGTGATAAACAAAAATATAAAATTAACAACAGAACATAACATTAACAATCAGCGATAAGCTAACATGACAATATAAACTTTAAGATATGACAAATATATTACTACTACTCAAATTTACCGAGACAAGACGTGAAAGCAAAGAACCCACCGAGCCAACAAAAAGTAACATGAATACTCACGTTTAACAGCAACGTCGAGTTTCAACATCTCGAACTCGCCAAAAAAATGGACAGCAACAACCTCGACGGAACTCATAACACGAACGACAACCTCAAGAGTGGTTTCATAGCTGCACTGGTTGGTCGTTTCTGGAGGTTTTGAGACGAGGAGAGGCTGGTTTAGGTGGTCGTTTGGCTTGAGGAAGGAGCAGTTATAGAGGGTCGTTTGGGCAGTGGTCGATGCTGCTACTGGTTGCTGGGAATACGAGGGGTCGTTGGCGACGAAGGCGAAGAAACGTAGCAACAACTGCTCGGCAACGCAGCAACAGCTGCTCGCTGGACTGAAGATGGTGAAACAGCTGTGGTCGGGGTTTTCCGGTGGCATTCGCCGGTGAGTGACAGTAGGGTCGAGGGGCAGTGACGACGCAGCAGCAACAACAACTGCTGCTCGATGGGGCTGGTACGTGGGGGCTGCTGGAAGGGATGGAGGGAGCTGGACGGGATGGAGGGAGCTGGTGGTTTTTGGGTAGGTTTTTTTTTCCTAGGGTTTTCTTTTAGGAAGAAGAAGCTCCCATGCTCTTGCAGATTACCCACTACTGGTTTTGTCAGTAAGTTTCATGTATTCCTTGATAGGAATGAGCTTGATCTCCGCCCCCAAACGAGAAGTCCCCCCCACCCGTTCCTTTTAACCTTCTGTCCCCTTTCCTTTTTTTTTTCAAAATTTTTGCCTTTTCAAATTTTTAAATCCCCTCTCCCATGCCATGCTTTGTCCGTGTATCAAAGGACATGGACCCCACGTGGGTAGGGGTCCAAGACATGTGTCCCCCATGCGCGGTAGGCTCGGATTATTACGGGCTAAGTCCGAAAATTAGGCCTAAAAACGGGTAGTTTGAACCCAAATATTATTCTTTGCCCAGACCCGAAAATAAAACACGATGTTATTCAATTAATCTTATCAAGCAAAATAACTACAAAGCATAAATAAAACTATTTTTGTCATTTTCATTTTTATATAAAGATAAAATATAAAGTACTATTTTTTGTATTTTTCAAGATTAAGATGGCTACAAAACGTTAATAACTTTTTTTGTAATTTTCGAAATTATACAACGATAAAAACATAAAGTACTATTTTTGTATTTTTAAGTTAAAATGACTACAAAACATTAATAAAATTATATTTTTTTTATAATTTTCGAAATTATATAAAGTACAAAAATAAAGTACTAATTTTTGTATTTTTTCAAGTTTGTGAGAAATACATAAGCTAAGATTTATATATATATATTTTTGTAATTTTTCTTTTGCGATGAAATAAAGTAAAAATAGTCAAAATAGCTATATTAGACCCAATTTAAATACTCACGCTAAAAAATGTGAAAATTCTCGGGGAGGGTCAAAAATCACACGTCTACAGCGGGCATCAACCCTACTTGCACGGCTGCTCCGGGTCCGCCTTCCGGGATGTTGTGTCGTGCAAGTCTAATGGCTGGTGGTGCCATTTTATCCCTTGGAAAACCAAGGGGATGAAGTGCTACACCAGGCCAGGGTAGGAGAGTGAGCAGCGGTGTATAGTCCGAACACTCTCCCGAGCAGCGGTGTAGAGTCCAAATGTCCTCCTAAGTCGGAAGAAGTCGGCCCCCTATCTCATCACCTCGAACCAACGACGACAGCAATAACAACCATAACAACAACAACAACATCGACAAGACAGTATAATCTCGCTCGGCAAAGAAAAGCCCAGGCAAAATGCCATGGTGTGGCTGATGAGAACGTCGCCATAAGACCTTAAGGCCATAGACCTCAAACATAGTGGGTAGCAATGGAGGATGATAGTGGGAACAAAGGGATGGAAAGGTGTTGAAAGGCACTTTGGATGAAAAGATAGTACTGGAAGGCCCCCATTTATAGGGGGTGATAGTATGGCCAACTACGCTATCAATGCCTTTGAAAGACGGATCGACAGACGCAATCAATGCGTCATTGGAAACTGGATTGACGGCGTTACGGTCGCTTTGAAGAATGGGAATCGGCAGCGCATTGAATGACGCTGAAAAGATAAGTTCATAGGATGTCCCGACTATCTTGAAGGCTTACGTCATAAGTATGATATCATCAACGTGAAATCATCGCGGGAAGTCCGAAGAGTTGGGTGTCAAAATTGTTTCTTGTCGCTCCTCTCTAAGAAACGCGGGGACTATCTATATACGGTAAAATCGGAGGGTCCAATTACTCGTCATCGAGGCACCTCAGAAGATCATCTCGAAGCCTCGAGGCTACAAAGCTATGGTCGAATTTCCCCCTCGAGGTTTGTCGACGCCCGTCCTTGGGATAATATCGACCACAGCTATGGCAGAAATGGGGAGTTCCCAAGGTACACAGCTAGGACTGACAGAGTCTAGTTGTCTCATCCCCATATCTTTGTAATTAATGCATTTTGTACTATGTTGGGGTTCCCCTTATATATAAAGGGGATCCTTATCATTTTACAAACCCTTGTTGCTTCAGTTGCTCCACACGAAATATACAAGAACATTCTCTCTGCTCTCTAACACATTCTTTTGATATTATTGCTTCCATTTATTATCTTCATTATTGTTCATCATTTATTGCTTATCATTGGCCATAAAGAGCCTTCATTGATTTTATTGTAACTGTTATTCATACTTCGACCACCTTCGATAGCTCCCAGCCGAGCTCTGGAATCGACCTCGAGGCCCTCGAATCGACAAGCTCGAGGCCCTAATTGTTAACCTATTGGTTCGGTTATCATCTTATTTTTAACTCTCATTTCGTTTCTAAGTCTCACATACATAGCATCAACTGCTTAACAACTAGCATAAAAATAGATCACGTATTTTTAGAGTCCCATAATCAAATTTAATTGTCATTACCATTTTCACGGTAAACAGTTTAAATTCTGAATTCATTCGTCTTTAAAAGGCGCGCAAAAATTTTAAAAGACAAAATGTAATATGGACAGAAATGACACGTAAATATGGGAAAGGGATTAACTTAATTTGGTCTTTGCAGTGACAGAACTTTTTTGTCTCTATTAAAGATTAGTTGGTCTCGAAGCAAGATCTTGGTTGTGTAACAAATCTAATCTTTCTTATTTGTAGTTATTATGAATATTACACATAATGCTATAACTAAGAGCTACCGATTAGTGTGATAAGGGGCGGCTCAACATTGTTAGTGGACTTAAGAAAAAATTTGATGATAAGCCTTACTTTTTAAAAAAAATATATATATATTTTTATTTAAAATATATTTTTCTAACTTAATTAGATGAAGTTAATCGAGTTATTTTAATAATACTTGTTCAACTAATAATACTGCTAATCTGATTCAGTTGGCTTCACGTGAGACATTGTTGATCGTATACAAATTTATCAATTTTAATTTGGTAAAACTTCTTTGCCGAATGCAATTGTTATAGTATATTTTATTTTATAAGGAATATAAGCATTAAAAAAAAATCAAGTCATGTTATCTTAAATAAGTATATCGATTAGAGTTTTATCCTATACTTATAATATTTTCTTTAATGCTATATAATTTAAAAAATAAGCCTAAACTATCATATCAGAGTGGCTATTGTGTTTTAATCAAGGTTAAGTCAATATTTTTATACGCTTCGGATTATTCAAACTCAAGGGTCAATATCAGTAACAAATTAATTTTTTTTTCCTTTTTGTAAAAAAAGTTATACCTTTTAACTTTAAGATAATTAGTTTTTTTATATTAAGGTTGTTGTACACGACCTCATAAGAAAAGAATGAAAAAAACGATGTTTCCAGCTTCTGGTCTTTGACATAAAGAAATAAGTAATAACGAAGGGGACATTTTCAAATTATCTCCTAGCTAGTGGAACAAGAAAGACATGGATGGTTTACTCATGTAAACCAATAAAAAAACGAGAAAAGAAATATAAAAAGAAAAAAGAAAAGTCGAGTCTTATGTCGGGTTTTCTCAAAATCCTTGAGAAACTTATTGAATTTCTGAAAGAGTTTTCATAATGCTATACTTCAATTAAAGATCGAGTCAAAGGAGAATTCCGCTTTACAAAACTAAAAATCTTTCTTAAGAACCTAGGCGACTTGCTTTAAAGCGGCGCCTTCCTTTTTTGAATATGAAAAGAGACCAGCCAGCTTTTAGATGAAAGAAAGGAGGCCTTTCCTTGTAGGAATAGCTTTCTAAACTATTTTAAATAATATGAGACCACCAAGGCCTCCCAAAAGATTTTGACAGAAGAAGATTCCAACAAACAAACCTTTGTATAAGCCGGTTATCATCTACGTAACCGCAAACTTGCTTTCTTCAAGGAGAGTGAAGCGAAGTCCCTCCTCGAAAGGAAAGAGGGACGAGCGGAACGGCTTCGGTATCGGTAAGCATTCCCCAAATGCTATAGTCGGAATTAAGAGTGTTCAAACCGAACCGGAAAACCGCACCAAACCGAAAAGTCAAACCAAACCGATTAAAAAATCTGACTAGGTTTCGTATTGAGTAAAAAACCCGAACCAAACCGACTTATAAATATATAATTTTTTATATATACTTTTAAGACTTTATCTAAAATTTTGTTTAAAAGATATCTAGAAATATGTAACAGCCCAGTCCGCTAGTGATATTGTCCGTTCTGGGCTTAGGCCCTTACGGGTTTAAAATGCGTCACTAGGGTCCAAGGCTTGTTAACTTATATACTCAGCATTCCTATTGTGTTTTGCCGATGTAGGACTCTGTCTAAAGTGTGAAGTGTTACATATACCCCCTCTTATGGACTCAGCATCCTCGCTAAGGTTTGCACCACCTCATGGGATTCGCCTAGACTCAGCATTGAGGTTTCCCCACCTAACCGGGATTTTCCAAAACTCAGTTGAACTCTGACCCACCATCGGCAAGACTGGCACAAGAGTGGCTCTGATACCATCTGTAACACCCCAACGCGCTAGTGATATTATCCGCTCTGGGCTTATGCCCTCACGGGTTTAAAACACGTTACTGGGGTCTAAAACTTGTTAACTTATATACCCAGCATCCCTCTTGTGTTTTGTCGATATGGGGCTCTGTCTAAAGTGTGGGGTGTTACAAATATTTGAGATCCTATCATGAAATGCAATATTTAATAGAGCTATAAAATGCATTCATTTTTATTTGCTTTAAATAATTGATTGTATCACTTTCTTATTAAGTGTTTTTGAAATGCGTCAATCATTTCTTGTTCTTTCATATTCATATGTCAAAATTTCTTACATCTTTTTTAAATTTGAAGTGATATTTTAATAATCTAAAATTACATAGAGCATATCATTATTTAGGGGTCATATTAATTTTATGTTTAATTATTAAATTCGATTAATCTTGAAAGCGTACATCAACCAAAAAAATATTGTTAGACAACTAAAAAATAAACTATTATGTGTTACTAAAACAAATTCTCCATAGGAATACTTTAATAGATCATGCGTTTGTTATTTTTTTAAATTTTTTAAATAAATATATATTCACTTATCAAAACTTGATTTTATAACTTTAAAAAAGCAATATTGAAATAATATTCATATAATAAAAAATTCGAAAAACCTGAAAAATCTGACAAATTCGAACCAATCCAATCCGATATAATTAGTTTGGTTTGGTTTGATTTTGATAAAACCCGAATCAACCCAATCCATGTACACCCCTAATTGAAATCCAACTCCTGCAAGCACTAAAAGTCAAGTTGTATCCCCTAAATCGACCAAATGCAGCTGCCTTAAAAGTAGATTTGCGTCTGCTTCCATCTAAAGGGTAGGTCTGTATCTGCTTGTTAGCCTCCTACAATGAGTGTTGACTTCGGCCTACTCAGTCGTCTTCTAGTCGAAGACTGATTTAAGTAGAGTTTTGTGGTTCAATTGAACTTGTTACTTTTAGTTCGAATTGTGTACAAATACAGAAGAGATTCAAAATGTTTACATATAATTACAATAATAGTCTTCTTTGAATTTACTGACTCTAGAAACTGAATTTGTCTCTATTTCTAGCTATCCTTAGATTGACCAAATCCTTCGCGTGTTGATGTTTGGACCCTTGTACTTAAACTCTAACAGGACTTGTTTCTTATACTTCAGCTATTAAAATTAATCGCTTATTCTAAATTAAATCGTGAAAATTTTGAGTCTAAAGTCTAAATCCTTTGCTTTGTGGACATTTTTTTTCTTTTAAATAGTGATATGTTGAGTCTATTATTCATTTGGTCACTGAATTATCCAAAATTATATATCAAAGTCATTTTTCTTTCGTTTATAACAACAAAGTCACTTAACTATACCAATAGCACTCAGAAGATCACTCAACTAGATTTCTCAAATTTTTGATCATCAAATACCTATTTTACCATCTAAATTATCAACTTTTATCTTCTTTTTATTTTTTTAGCTTTTTAAAATAGTATTTTTTTCTCTTTTTAATTTATATTATAGACTTACCTTAAAATTAAATTTTGTAATATACATTATATATTCTTAAATATTATGCTCAATTATATTATTATTTTGACATTGTACATGCTAGAAAAATACTTTTTATTTTTAAATAAAATATTTTTTATTTTTTATTAAATAAAATATTTTTGTTCTATAGGTAAGTCCATAATGTTGATTAAAAAGTGAAAATTATTATAATATTAATAAAGCAACGACAAAAAAAAGTTGATAAGTTAGAGGGTAAAATAGGTATTTGGTGATCAATAATTTGATAAATCTGATTGAATGACCTTCTGCATGCTATAGACATAGTTAAGTGACTTTGTTGTTCCAAACGAAAGAAAGATGACTTTGGTAGATAATTTCGAAAAGTTGAGTGATCATCTGAGTAATGGACTCGTGATTTGTTACTTGACTGAGTGGTTAATTAACACATCAAAAGTTTTTACATTCTTATGCCATATAGTAAACTATATTACCCTCCATGCTTAACTTTTAATATAATTACCTTTTATATACCTAATTACCATTTATGTACATTTTAGGGATTTTAATGGTATTAATTAGTCTCCTAATTTAACTCTACCGTATATTCTCACTCCTCCCAAAGTTTCTCTCTCCAAATCCCACCCCCTCACCAACATATCAAACTACACCCCACGATTTCCTCTTCAATCACCCACTATTTCCTCTTCTAAAATTAGTGAAAATCTGTAACTCCTCCACCATTGACAACCATTAAAAAGCTTTGAAGCTTTGAATTCGAATTTGGGTTTTCAAAAGATATTATTTATTTGGATGGGATGTTGTTGCAAAGAATTGAGAATTTTATCTACGTCTCTCTCTATCTCTCAACCCCAAATTTCAGTAATATAAAGCAAAGGAAAAGAGAGCAGCAATTCCACCATTGACAACCATTAAAAAGCTTTGAAGCTTTGAATTCGAATTTGGATTTTCAAAAATCATTATTTGTTTGGAATGAGTGTTGTTGCAAATAATTGAAAATATGGTTTGGAATTTATATCTCAATTTTGAGGGGTTTTGGTGAAGATTAGACTTGCTTTTGGCTGAATTTCAAATTAAAACTTGAAGAAGAAGAAGAAGAAGAAGAAGAAGAAGAAGAAGAAGAAGAAGAAGAAGAAGACATGACATACATTATATTGCAGAAATTGTAGAAAAATTGTATTCTATTGTTTATTTATTTTTCTTTTATTCACTTAACTATTGTGTGAAATTTGAACAACATTGTATAAAAATTATATTTAAGTTGTATGATATTGTAGTTGTATATAACTGAGTAGAAATAATGTACGAAAATTATAGATAAGTTGTATAATATATAATTAGTTGTATGAAATTTGTTTTTACTGTGTATAAATCAGATACAAAATATACAAAAGAGATATTGTATAAAGTTTGTATTTAAGTTGTATGTTATTGTAGTTGTATTTAATTGGGTTGAAATAATGTGTGAAAGTTGTAGATAAATTGTATAATATATAATTAATTGTATGAAATTTGTTTTTACTATGTATAAATTAGATACAAAATATACAAAAGACATATTATATAAAATTTGTATAAAAATTGTATTTAAGTGGTATTATATTGTAGTTGTATATAACTGAGTAGAAATAATGTATGAAAATTGTAGATAAATTCTATAATATATAATTAGTTGTATGAAATTTATTTTTACTATGTATAAATTAGATACAAAATATACAAAAGACACATTATATAAAATTTATATTTGACGATTTGACCGAGAAAGCTAAATTAGGATTTTGGATATGGGTAATTTGGATACAAAGGAAGTAAGAAGTTTCGACATAATGTGATATTGAACTTTTGGCAAGGTCAAAAAGGTAATAAGGAAGATTGAAGGGGAGAACAAAGAGTAAAAATTAGAAAATTGAAATAAAAAGTAACATCAAAGAGAAAGCTAAATTAGGAGTTTTGACATGGTTAATTTGTTTGACATAATGTGATATTGAACTTTTGAAAATGTCAAAAAGGAAATAAGGAAGATGAAGGCAGAGTCTATATGCTCAGGCACTTCTGCAGATGAGCCTCCAAATAGTCCATCTGTTGGAGGTATGGTTCCTGCTCCATAAGTTACTTGTTATGATTCTATTATTTGTAGAGGATAAAGCTGAGATTCTAGGAACATGGATATAGTGGTAATTGATGTCAGGAGATGTAGAAGCAGTTTATGATTGTTGTTGAGTTGAGCAAAAGGTAAAAAGTAAAAAATTGAAACAAAAAGTTTACACTCAAAAAAATTGGGTAAGATCCACTGAATTGTGATATATGAGTGGAAACATAAGGAAAGAGAAGAGGAGAAAAAAAGAAAAAGGGTGTAATTAAATCACTTAATTGAAGACATTAATAATGGATTAGGAGTCTTTTAAGGTGGAATGTATATATTTTGTAAACAAAACATGTGTAAGTAAGGTAATTTAGTAAACATGAACATTTAGGGTAATAAAGTTTCAAATAATGTAGGAATGAAAAAAATCCTTTTAATCTAACATGGGAAATGGTCCTAATAACACTTTAATCCAAGTCTCAATCTTACTAAACAAGAAGAGAGCTACACTTTTCGTGATCATCATTAAGCATTGTGGTGGAATGGATTAAAAAAAGTTCCTTATATCAATGCGAGTCTAAAATAGTCAAAGATTCAAAGTGAATATAAAACACAGTGTGAAAATAAAAGGCAATTTCATTATTCATATTCTAATATAAACTATATAACAATATGGGGTGGGGTGGGGTGGGGTGGGGTAGAAAGAACTAATTTTAGGTAAAGCTATGTCAATGCGCACTAGGGTTGAGTTTGCTTGGCTTTTAGGTAAAGCTATGTCAGGAATCAGGATCTAATTTTTTTTATTTTTTATTTTTACAAAAAAATGGGAAGAAAATATCAAAAGTTGAACTCTTTGAATCGCCCTTATCCCAAGTTGATGTTGTAGTGGAGATTTAAAAAGTTTGTCTCAATTTAAAAATAAATATATTAGAAACGGAGAATTTAAATTAACATTTTGGGAATCAACTCGGAGATATTTACTCTTTTCAACCTTTATACCAAAATTATCACGCTCTTTATGTCGTTCAATTTTATAAATCAATTTTCTAAATGTCAAACTCTATTGGTAGAGGTCCAAATATTGCTCCTTTTCCTTAATTAGAAATTTCGAAAAGTTATGTCCAATTTTCTTTCTATAATGTCTTCATTGCCTAATTACTCCCCCGTCCTTTTTAGCTGTCATAATTACTAAAAATAATTGTGTCTAATTTTCTTTCAATAACCCAAACGGGACGAAAATGGAAGGAGTAAATGAATTTAAATTCCTTCTATAGAAACATCCAAAAAGCGAATATAAAGGGCACTTTTGTTGCTTGAATTCTGAGGGATCAAAAGTGCTAAAATAAAGTTAATGGTGAAGATGTGGACGTTTTATTTTTTGGGATCATGTGATACCAAACTATAAGGACCACTCGTGACTTTTAATTGACCTTATGTTCCATAATGCACTACTCTTACTGTTTTTCCTTTTTTATCTAAGACCTTTTATGCAGACAGAGCTAGCATGCGGAATATTGGTCAGGCCGAACCTAATTATAGTTTTGGTCCAAACTTTATATTTGTCTTAATAAATTCATTCAACATGTACAAATTATTAATTTAGGACTTAATAACTTGAACGACTAAAATCCCGAACCTATAAATTTCAAGCTCTTCTTCGTCTCTGCTTTTGTGTTGCAAAAGTTATTTGTTGTTGTCTAAGCCCTTGACACATATTGTCTGTTTTGGTCACTAGGCCTCACAAATTTGTTCCTTGGACAACGCATCGTCAAGCCAAAAAATGTGAGGCTTTTCAATTTTCTCTCTCATTCCGATGTGAGATTTGTCTAGATAGTCATATGAAACCCTTTTTTAGAAACTTGCTAGTCTAAGTCTGCCAGTTCGACCTTGTCTTTGACCCGCCCTCCATCATGAACGTCACATAATTACATGTAAACATTTATGATTATATAATACTAGTAAGATTAACCTAGTAAAAAAAAATCTTCACACTTGTTGTGTGTACTTAAGTCATTCAAGATATGGTAATCCAAAGTTATCCATATTTCAGAAATTACTTGAAAATAAAAGGTTTCTATGCTTTCTTTGGCCAAAATTAAATTACTAACATGGGGTTATGGCATCACCTTTGACCATTGGGCCAAAGTCGGAGCCCTTTGGAGCTAGAGTTGGTGTTGCTTGACGCTCTTCTCGTTTCGAGTGAATTGAATTACTTCGGCTCGAATGCCTTTGATCAAATGAAAGGGATGGATTACTGCCTTTAACAACTTCGTTCGGTCATTCCTTCTTTACTTGCTCGTTATGGCTTGAGAATTAATCGCACGAGAGATTAAGAGATTAAAAAGAGGATCATTAGACCACGCTCTCGGGCACATAGGCAGAGCAAAGAAAGCATTAAATCTTTGCTTGTTTCGTGGCATGGACAAAAGCAAAGGTTCTGCTGCTATCGACACCTACGTTTTGTTGGAAAAACAACTACTAGTTTATGGTTGTGATATTTTTTTCTGTATTTGATGTTTGTGATCAATCATAATTTGTTTGTTCTCTGCTTTCCATCAAATACATTATGTATGTGCCTATATTCTTTTTTGTGCATATTGGCTCCGTTGAGAGATCATGTTGGGATAATTAAACTACGGTCTACGTTGTCACTCCATTCTTTCAATATCTTTATGTAACCAATAGAGGTGTCAAAAATGGCCTAGAAAAAAATGACCCGTCCATTTTTTCAATTCAGCCCATCTAAAATTAAGTTGATATTCGGCTTAAATTATGTATATTTATATGCATATCGCCTCTCATTTTACTCATATTTCGTGGTTTTTGTATGTGTAATGTAATGATTTATTCTAATTCGTGAAATTTATATATGTAGGAGTCACTTAGAAGTGATTTGGAAAGTTTGCGTGCAAATTGCATTTAAAACAGAAGAATTTGGGAGAAGTACGAGTTTGGTGCCCAGGTTCGTGCAAAGCACCAACGAAAACGCCGTTGACAGTGGGCTAAAAAATTCAGTGTCCAACTTCACGCCAGGCACAAAGCATGACGCCCAAGGACGGATTTCGTTCTAATTCAGCTGGGACTTGGTAGTTTTGACCCTACATGCCCCCAACATGTATAAAAGAGGTTCTAAACATAATTTGGGGGTGGGGGATCTAACATACTTTGAAAGAGAATTCACGTGAGGGAACGCAATCTACGCTTGGAGGAGACTTCCAACTAGTTTTTCTTCTTTTCTCCTCCTTTAATCTCATAGTTTATTAGTTCTAGAATTGTGGGGTGCTACATAAACGTTGTAGTTTGAGTTTGAGTTGTTCTTATTATTTTATCATATTGGTTTATTTATTCAATCTTGCGCTTAATTATTTGATTGCTTGATCACCAATTCAATCTATCTACGAATCTAGGATTGAACTCGGGAGAGGAAATTTTAGATTGCATATAAGATTGAATAGAGCAAGATCTTGAACCTAAGTATCAAAAATGGATTTGCGGTTAGGATAGAGATATACCTAATCGCCTTGCTTGGTTACTATACGACAATTATTAATGTGTTCTTGTTAATCATGACTCCACATGAATATAAGCGTTAGGTTAGCTTGAATAGGCGAGTAGTAATTGGGGAAAATACTATGAGTAATATTAACCATGTCAATCAATAAACCAGATAAATTAATTAGACAATTTAAGTGGAAGACTTAACGGGATTGTTAGCTAACCATAGCTCTAGAATATTTTCTCCATTGAATTCACATCTAAGCTTGCCGACATATTTTCTTTAATTTCTTAGTTTTAAACTCTAGATTAGTTGTAGCTAATAATCTTTAGAATATCGCTTGAATAGATCAATTGTCTTAGTTTAATTTAGTTAATAGTTAATCACAAGTCCCTGTGAATACGATATCTGGACTTACAATCCTATATTACTAGTACGACCACGTATACTTGCTTGTGCGTTTGGGAGCAACATTATCCCAAATTGATTCATGAGTAATTTTGTCAAAATATCTTAAAAATAATTTTCGGCAAAATACATAATTTACCCATCCAACTTGCACCCAAATCCTGTTACACACCTGTTGACTACGTATTTAATTTTACACACCAAACTTTTCAAATGTGTGTCAATTACACACTACTTTTGACCAGCCTAGTTAACATTCAATGCTGTGTATACACGCGCATCTCTGAATTAAAAAGTACCCTTTTAATCAACTGACACCTTTACAGATCCGACCCGATCAAATAAAAAATACCCAATAATCAGTGCACTACCTTCTCCACCACTGCACCGCCTTCTCCACCATTGCAACCCCTTCTTCTTTGTACCACAAAATTACTGGCTACAACACCCAAATAGATACACACAAACATCATACCTAAAAAACTTCACCCGTTGAAATTTCGCCTGAAACTCCATCTTCGACCCTCCCTTTTCTTTCTGTCATTATTTTTTCCTTTCACAAAGCTAGAATAATGAGCCAAAAGAAAATAACGAAAAGGGAAATTTTAGATCTTGTGTTGCCAAATTAAAAGAACCACAAAGGTCACTTTGTCAACAAAATTCCAAAATAAGAAACTGAAAACTTAAATTCAAACAAAATGGTTGAATTGTTTAAGAGAAATTTCAAATCTTGAGCAACCAAAAAAAGCAAAATGGGAGAAGGTTGTCAGGGAAGAAGACGAAATAGGGGGAGATGAAACCGGAAAGGGGAAGGGTTTTTTGTGTGGAGTTTTTTTTTTGGGGGGGGGGGATGACATAGATTGGGGCTGGGGGTTGGGCTGGGGAAGAAGACTAGAGAGGGAGGAGTTATTTTTTCCATTTTATTTATTTGTTTATTGGTGTAAAAAGGAAAAAAAACTTAAAAGTTAGACACTTGGATTCTTTATAAAACTTGTGACATGAAAGTTTTATCATTCACGCACTTGTTTTTATGCGTGTAACACGCTGGTTGCACATAGTTAAAGTAGTGTGTGTTAGATAATAAATGTAGACATAATCTGAATGTAGACATAATCTTATGTAATATACATAGCTAGCATAATCATAGGGATTCACAACAGATTTATAAGATTTCCTTTTTGATTCTTTCCATAGTTAAGGCTCTATGTACTTGTATATATACTTGTTATTTCTTGAATACAACATAAGAGAGATTTCTCTATTGTCTCTGTACTTTACATGGTATCAGAGCAGGTCTACTGCTCGCTGGAGTTGAGTCGAATCCACTACCGAAAATTCCTTGGCCGGAAGTTAATCTGAGGTCTTTTTGACATTTCCAGTTGACTTGTGGTGGTTCTCTGATCATACAACCACATTTTGGCAAAGAACAGCCTCAGACCAAATCTTATTCCCACTTTGTTTGGTCAGGTTTGAGTTTGATTTATTGGTTATTCGATTTCTTTAATTCTATGGTATTTTTCTTGGAGGCTGCCTGTGTGAGAAGCTTGCATCTTTAATTTTGACTCAGTGTGGCGATCGATTAGTGACTTGATATTGTCTGCTGGGTCTTTCCTTATCAGAAACTTTGTTGGTCTCTAATTTTGTTTGAGTTGGGGCAAATTCGTTTGGTTCTTTGATTTGGTTGAGTGGATTATTAAAGTTGAATCCTGTTCAATAGATTGTTGATTTCGCATCTACCAGGATCTATTTGAGTATCTTTTAGCTTCGGGGACCTCTGTTAGTTTAATCAGTTTGTTATTGAAAGAAAAAAAATGATGGTAAAGAATAATAATGCAACAACTCCTAGTCCAACAATCTTGGTTTCGAATGAGTTTCTAAAATTCCTTCAATATAATAAATCAGTTAAGGAATCTTCTTTAGTTACTGCCTTTGCTGGGTTAGATAAAACATGTCTTATCACCTCTTCCAATAAATGGGTGATCGATTTTGGTGCTACAAATCACATGACAGGTAATCCAAATATTTTTTCTAGCTTTCGCTCACATAAAGCACCCTCTCCGATTACTGTAGCTGATGGATCAACTTGTAGCAGTGTTGGATCTGGGACTGTTAAACCAACTTCCTCTATTACCCTGTCATCCGTATTAAGTCTACCAAACTTGGCCTTTAACTTGATTTCTGTTAGTAAAATTACCAAAGACCTTAATTGTTGTGTTGCATTCTTTCCCGATCATTATTTGTTTTAAGATCTTAAGACGATGCATGTTATTGGTAAAGGATATATAACTGGTGATCTCTACATTCTTGATGAATGAGAGCCACAGTCTGTTGCATGCTCTAGTATCGTGTCTCCTTTTGAAGCACATTGTCGACTTGGACATCCCTCTTTGCCTTTGTTAAAGAAGCATTGTCCTCAGTTTCAGAAATATTTCATCATTGGATTGTGAGTCATGTCGATTTGCAAAACATCATCGCATCTCGTTAAGTCCAAACGTTAATGCGCGAGCTGAGTCAGCTTTTGAGTTGGTCCATTCTGATATTTGGGGACCATGTCCGGTTGTTTCTAAAACTGGGCATAAGTATTTTGTCACTTTTATAGATGATTTTTCTCGAATGACTTGGATTTACTTTATGAAGAGCCGCTCTGAAGTGTTTACTCATTTTTCTGCCTTTTTGCTGAAGTCAAAACTCAATTCAATGCTTCAGTACGTACTCTAAGGATTGATAACGCTAAATAATACATATCAGAGTTATTTCAGTCCTACATGAGGCAACATGGTATATTACATCAGTCTTCATGTGTTGATACACTCTCTCAAAATGGAGTTGCTGAGAGGAAGAATCGGTGTCTACTTGAGACAGCTCGAGCACTTTTGTTCCAAATGAAGGTTCCTAAACAGTTCTGGGTTGATGCGGTTTCTACGACTTGTTTTTTGATTAATCGCATGCCATCTAGTGTACTCGATGGTAATGTGCCTTATAGTGTTCTTTTTCCGAATAAGTCATTATTTCCGGTGGAACCTAAGGTGTTTGGAAGCACATGTTATGTTCGAGATGTTCGATCATCTCTTACCAAGTTGGATCCCAAGGCTGTAAAGTGTGTTTTCCTGGGCTATTCTCGCCTTCAGAAGGGGTTTCGATGTTATTCTACTAAGCTTGGCAAATATTTAGTGTCAACTGATGTGGTATTTTCAGAGACTACACCATTCTTCTATGCACCTCCCATTTCTACAAGCCAGGGAGAGGAAGATGAGTGGCTAGTATATCAGGTTACCCGTACTTTGACAGAACAATTAGATGATACTCTTTGATCTCCCAGTTCTTCTATTAAACACCAATCGACTATTATGCCTTCAGTACCTGCTCCAGAAAGACCTCCAACTGTTCAAGTTTATTCGCGGAGGCGAGAGACAAATGATACATGTCCCGCACCAGTTCCTACATCATCTGATTCTTCTTTGCCTGATCCTCGAGATAACCTTGATCTTCCTATTGCTCTTCGCAAAGGTACACGTACTTGCAAATCGACATATTCGGTTGCTAACTTTGTTTCCTGTGACCACTTATCCTCTACGTCTAGATCTATGATTGCTTCTCTAGACTCCATCTCAGTACCCAAAACAGTGAAGGAGGCTTGGAATCATCCCCGATGGTCTGATGCAATGCTTTAGGAAATACATGCTTTAGAGGACAACCACACATGGGATTTGGTAAATTTACCAAAGGGGAAGAAACCAGTGGGATGCAAGTGGGTCTTTACAGTTTAAGTTAATCCAGATGGTTATTTGGCAAGACTTAAGGCCAGACTTGTGGCTAAAGGGTATGCTCAGACTTATGGGGTGGATTATTCTGACACCTTCTCCCTGGTTGCCAAACTCACTTATGTCCGCTTATTTATTTCTCTAGTTGCGTCCGAGAATTGGCCTTTACATCAGTTGGATATCAAGAATGTGTTCCTTCATGGTGATCTTCAGGAGGAAGTGTATATGGAGCAACCACCCGATTTTGTTGCTTAGGGGGAGTATGAGAAAGTCTGTCATTTGAAAAAGTCCTTGTATGGCTTGAAGCAGAGTCCATGAGCTTGGTTTGGCAAGTTCAGTGAGGTAGTTCATGAGTTTGGGTTGAAAATGAGTAAGTGCGATCACTCAGTCTTCTATCGGAAATCAGTAGCTGACACTATTCTCCTCATTGTATATGTTGATGATATTGTTATCACAGGAAGTGCCTATGCTGGGATTTCTTTCCTCAAGTCTTTTCTGCATACTAGGTTTCATACAAAGGACTTGGGCCAGTTGAAATACTTTTTGGGAGTAGAAGTAAATAGAAGCAAGAAGGGAATTCTTTTGTCTCAAAGAAAGTACATTCTTGACTTGCTTGCAGAAACTGGAAAGTTGACAGCTAAACCTTGAAGTACTCCAATGGTTCCTAATGTGCATCTTATGAAAGATGATGGTGATCCTTTTGACGATCCAGAGAGATACAAGAGGTTAGTTGGGAAATTAAACTGTCTTACTATGACTCGTCTAGATATTGCTTTTGCGGTAAGTGTTGTTAGCCAGTTCATGTTTGCACCAACGGTCAAATATTGGGCAGCTTTGGAACAGATTTTGTGTTACTTTAAATGAGCTCCTAGACTTGGAATATTATATAGCAATCACAATCATACTTGTATTGAGTGTTTTGTAGATGTTGACTGGGCTGGATCGAAAATTGATAGAAGATCTACTACAGGTTATTGTGTCTTTGTTGGAGGAAACTTGGTAGCATGGAGGAGTAAGAAGCAAAGTGTTATATCTCCATCGAGTGCAGAATCCGAGTATAGAGCTATGTCACAGTCTACATGTAAGATTATGTGGATACATCATCTGTTGACTGAAATTGAGTTAGAGCATCCAATACTAGCAAAACTCTGGTATGACAATCAAGCTGCCCTCCATATTGCGTCAAATCCGGTGTATCATGAAAGAACTAAGCATATTGAGGTTGACTGCCATTTTATTCGTGAGAAGATTCAGGAGAACTTGATCTCCACTGGCTACGTGAAGACAAGAGAGCAACCAGCTGATTTGTTCACAAAGGCGTTGAATGGAATTCGAGTTGATTACCTTTGTAACAAGATGGACATGATCAATATCTATGCTCCAATTTGAGGGGGAGTGTTAGATAATGAATGTAGACATAATCTGAATGTAGACATAATCTTATGTAATATACATAGCTAGCATAATTATAAGGATTCACAGCAGATTTATAAGATTTCCTTTTGATTCTTTCCATAGTTAAGGCTTTATGTACTTGTATATATACTTGTTATTTCTTGAATACAACATAAGAGAGATTTCTCTATTGTCTCTATACTTGTGTAGTTGACACATATTTGAAAGGTTTGGTGTGTAAAATTAAACCCGTGGTCAACAGGTGTGTAACATGGATTTGGGTACAAGGTGGATGGGTAAACTATGTATTTTGCTATAGTTATTTGGTTTGATATGTTATATGACTATAACAAAAGAAAAAAGTTTATTTGATAATTAAACAATTCATAAGAAAACGGCGCACATTAATTAACGCTTGGTAAGAGTCGGGCGAGTTAGGCCACGACCCGAATTCTAGTGGGGAATCAGAAATAGTCGTATTTACAACTGATAATTGAAAATTAGTCGCAATTTCAAAACTAATCAAAATTTAGCCACTTTTTCATGTAAAGATAAAATCTGAACAAAAAACCCTTAAAATTCCGAATTCCAGCATAATATGTTGGAATTTCATAATGTACTGGAGTTCCAACATAATATGCTGGAAGTTTATACAGAGGAGCTCCATAATTCAGCATATTATGCTGGAACTTTCCGTGTGCTGGAGTTCCAACATAATATGCTCGAGCTCCATAATATGCTGGGACTTTTCGTATTTCAGCAAAATAGTGGCTATTTTTCAATGACTTTGCAAATGCTGGCTATTTTTCAATTACAAGTCCGAAAAATGGCTAGCCCGTGTTATTTTCACAAATTTTACCCATCTTGACCCACTCTATCTCGGCCTAAGTAACTTTTGGGCAAATCATTATTAACTCAGCCAACCTTGACCCGCCTAGGGGTGGCAAATGGGCGGGTTGGGCTGAATTTGGGCGGGTCAAGATGAGTTAGGTCAATAAATGGGTCATTGTCCAACCCATCCCAAAGTGTACTTGTGTTAAGATGTGCTGGGTCAAGATAGGCTAAATAATGGGTCATAACCCAACCCGCTCAACTTGACCCATGTTTTAGAACCATGCTCATCTTGCATAAAAAAAGCCTTTTACCTTAAAATGTGTAAGTTGAAAAACATTTGCGGGTGGGGGTGGGGGGAGATTGGGTTGTGTTGGTCGGGTGGGTGATGTAGAAAAACGAAAAAAACAGAAAACAGAAAATTAAAAGATTTAAAAAAAGTAACAGAAAAAAACAAAAATTGAAAATAGAAAAAAAAGGAAATTATTTTTGAGGGGAGGGGGGTTTTGCGCGCGGGGGGAGTTTGGGGTGGATGGTGCAGAAAAAAAACAGAAAATTAAAAAAGTAAAAAAAAGTTTTTTTTAGGAGAGGGGGGTTTTAGGGTGGGGGATTGGGTGGTGCAGAAAAAAAAACAGAAAATTGAAAATACAAAAAAAAGTAATTTTTTTTTTGAGGGGAGGGGGTTTGGGGGGTGGGACAGGGGGATGGATGATGCAGATAAATAAAAGAACATAAAATTAAAAATGCAAAAAAAAAAAAGTAAAATTGGGACAACTAAATAAATTTTTATATAAGTTGGGTTGAGATACCTTTAGTTTTGGGTGAGTTTCATGGGTTGTATTTAAGCTGCTTAATGAGTCAGAATGTGTTATAAAATATAATGGGTTAACTTGGGCTCAGCCCAAATTGACCCATGAGCTAAAATTATGTAACCCAACCCATTAATCTCTGGGCGGGTTGGACGAGTTAGATGTGCTTGAGCTCAAATTGCCACCCCTAAACCCGTCCGGAATCAGCCCTACCCGCTCATTTGACACTCCTAGTACCACTACTTCACGAACAAATGTGTAACCAAATAAGAGTGAACCTCAGAAGATAGAAGAATAGAGTTTTAAAGGAATATTTGAATAGATAATGACCATTTTATAACTAATGAGGTGCTTCAAAACGAAGATAATCATACATTACTCCTTGAAAGGGGTTTGTAGCTATTGCTTGTGTAAGAAATATCGTGTTTGTTCCATTTACAAATAGATTGCCCTGTACTTCAATGCTGTAAAGCCAATATAATCCATGAATACCATGTCTTGCAATTGCATTATCTCCCCCGATTACCCCTGTTGTAAAGTGAGGTGTTGCTAATTTTCCATCGTTGAAACGAACCTTAGAAAAAAAACAATTTTCAAGAAAGTCAATAATCCACACAATCACCTATAAAAATTATTTCCCAAGTGATAAACTGAGCCAAAATATATAAGGATCAAATAAACTCTCGCCAGCTAGTCAAGTTGGATAAGTAAAGAAGAATATCAAGGTTTAGATTTTCCTTTTGTATATCATTATATTGTGACCGAAAAGGAAAAGAACATGTAAACGAAAAAGAAAACACAAGGCATCCCGCGTTCACACAGGCAGTGGCACGAAAAAGAAAACACAAGGCATCCCGCGTTCACACAGGCAGTGGCGGAGCCATGATTTTCATTAAGGGGAGTCAAAATATAAAAAAATAAACTCACTAAGGGGTGTCATTATATAGTATATATACATATTTTTTTTTAAAATTACCGAGCTAAATAGTGTAATTTTCCGACGATAGGGTGTCGGTTGACACCCTTTTGGGTGCATGTGGCTCTGCCACTGCACACACGGTTCAGGGAAGGGTCGCACTCCCTAAGGGATGTGATGTAAATAGCCTACCCTAATGCAAGCATTAGTGGCTGCTTGCATGGCTCAAACCCGTGACCTATAGGTCACACGGAGACAATTTTACCGTTGCTCCAAGGCTCCTCTTCTGAATGAAAAAGAAAATGAACAGAAATAAACTTAATTGAAATGACTGGTCAAGGAATCAAGGATAAGCTACATACTTGTAGTTCAGCTCTCTGAGCTGCTGCAAGAGCCAATTGGAGAGTGTAATTCGACGTATTGTCAACACTTTCAAGGCTAAATATAATTCTCCATGTAGTAGCATTATACGTGTTATTTCCTATATTCCTGCAGAACAACAGTTTTCCAGAAGTCTCATTGTTAGTCAAATTTACTAATATATAGTATTGTCGGAAAAGGAAAAAAAGAATTAAGATACACACACGCACACAGTTATGTGCGTCTCTATGTATGTTATATAACCCGAATACAAGAGTCAGAAGAAGCTCGAGTGGGGTACCTTGTAACATGAGCAAAAAACCAGTCTGTTGAATAATTGTTAGTCCCAACATTGTAGATGAGATCATTGTCAGGATATAAAGCACTATATTGTTCCCACAAACCATACTGTCTAAATCTGCAGGGAAAAATGGAGTGAATGAACTACAATTTTCTACTATTAAGATAACAAGTCAATATCTAAAAGTATTGTCTCGGAAATTACTAAATCCTACAAAGTGGAGGCAAAGAAAATTTGAGAAGTTCGAAATGCAAATAGGTGATACTGGAATTAGTTTCAGTGCAAGTACGTAAGACTTTTGGAGCATACATTGATTCAGAATTGTTTTGGTATACGTGAACTTTAAATTGTGGGGGTGGAATTGGTACGAAGAATTCAGCAGCTGTGCGATCTGGCACACCGATTTCCCAAAGTGTGACTCCATTTCGTGGAGGATTATAAACCAAACTCCCTAATTCAATACTAGAACCTGTATTTGATACAAATGAAAATTGAAGAAAAAAATAGAGTAGATGAGAATTGAGATAAGAGCATAGGAATTAAGAATATGGGTCACAAAAGAGTCTCATCCTAAACAACAAAAGAATTAAGAAATACTAACAAAATGGGTAAGTAAGAAATTAAAACCTGGAGTAACTTGTACATCAGAAGTGTATTTGTAATCCCCAATAATTCCCGGGACGGTTGCATACAAGTTATATGTACCAGATATGACATTTTCTATGGAAAAATTCCCACTAGCATCTGCTTTAATCCAAAACTGATATCCCTGAAAATGAAACGAAATAAAGTTACTAAATAAATATAATTAAAGAAAATTACTTTAGTTTATTAAGAAATTTACGAATCATGCAACTTTACTTTGTTTTCTCTTTGCCAAGATCCAGAATCTCCTGGTGGTGCTAACCCTACAGAAGCGTTGGATGCTGATATTAAAGTAGTAGTGCTGAAAATACAAATTATAGATCTTATATATTAGTGCGTTTCTATTTAATTGCACATATAAGTTCAAAACTAGTCACACTTCAATAAAGAGTTTTGGCAATCAAACAACACCATGACATTTATGATGCACAATAGTATCTACGCTTGTAGAGAACTGATTTAAAACAGATTATACCTCAAATCCACAATACTCAAAGATACTCCTTTTTCCATTAGTGATTCACAAATAATATGGACGCAGATACCAAAGAATGAAAACACCAGAGGAAAATACCTGTCATTAACGAAAAGTTGACCTCTAACTGCTCCTCTTTGATTAGATTTGATGTAGTCAGTTGAAACTGGAAAATCATAGGGCCAGCTTGTGACTTCTTGATTAATCTGTAAATTCGATGGGAAATTCCTTCAGCAAATATGTTAAGTGTTAACTGAATTCACTCCTAAAGACAGCCCGAATTGGTATTAGCATATAGTAAAAGATTAATATATTACCCTTTTCTTTGCATCATCCCAAAGCATGGATGGACTGTCCTTAGCTGAAGCATCTGAGTTGAGATACAGGCATACAGGGCCAATAACTTTTTTCCAAGGCTCTCCTTGTTGAAATTTGATTACCAGATCTTCTCCGGCATAATGTCTACTTACAAATACCTGAGATCATGAATAAGTAGTCAATATTCCGAAATATAAAAGAGAAGCAAGTGCTACTTAGTGGTATTTAATTAATTCAACACTTACAGAAAGTACAGTTGGACCAACATGTGAAGTGAGATCTTGTTTGTAAGGTCCTCCGGTACGAAACTCATCACTCGGAATTATCATCCAAAACCCTACAGGAGGATTAGCACCTACCCACCCATGAACTCTATCGTCTTTGTTATCATTTACATAGAAATATTTGTCATCCACCTACATATGTGTAGATAAAAATAAACATCAAGGTAAATAACAAATAGAATTTTTGATTATGTAACTAAATGTAGCTCCATCACTTGTCCGAACTATCGAGTGAAATCTTTGAATTATAGATTGCACTTCCCTCTCTAGGCTGAAGGAGAACATGTTCATACATCAAACAACTTCATTCTCCTCCTAACATACTAGGTACTGCTGAACATCTAAGTAAATAAATAAAAGTGTCTCATCTTTAACAGATTAAGCTTTTAAAGGAGATGGTCACACATTGAACAGATACATGGTCTAGAATATGATGGATGTTAGTCTCGATATTTTCATATAGACATATATATTCTAGGTAATTGTAGGATCCTACCTCTCCTTTTAGATCTGGATTAGTTGGATTTGTCAAAAGAACAGCTTCTTTGTAGTCAAGCACCTCGCCCGTCTCTCGATCCACCGGCATTGGCATGACCCTCTGCCTCTCATCCGAGATAGCCATGTAATGAAACCTATGCATACAACATCAGTTTCGTACAATAGAAATTCAATTTTGGGGGTTTAGGGGAGGGAGAAATAGATAATATCTTAAGTAAATGATGAGAAGTTTTAGATTCATACATGTCTTGTTGAAGCTTGAAGACAATCCTTAGATTTTCGATGTAGACAAGGGGCCATCCTTCTAAACGTTCAAATATAGCGTAAGTATAAAATCCGGGTGTGTCTCGCAGCATCACAAACCTGAAAAATCGCCCCTTCAATATAGTACAGATAATACAATTACATATATAAAAATTGTGATTACGGAAAAAGATATATACAATATTGAGCTTTAACAGCACTTCACCTTATGTCAAAGTTTAACGGAAGTTCATCAGATTCAGAAGCATTCCATGTATTTTTAAAAGAAATTTCTGCCTGGTTTTCACTGTCCATTATGACCTCGAAACTTGTTCCTAAGAACCTGCACATGACACAAAAGTAATAGACTTAATTTTGGATAGTAAAAACGCAACTACGTAAAATCTTTCACAAGAGAAGGTAAAGTTTACTTTTTTCGAACTCTTCGAGATGCTGTCTGATTCCAGAAAACATCCCAATACCTGAAATGTCATACTATTGTTAGTTATTTCCTTCATTGAAAGAAAATTCAAAATACTAAACTGTTTACTGGATATGTTAATTATACCCTCTATCATTTTTGACATTTTGGGTCGCAAGTAAGTTGTCAATTCCACCATATGATATGTTCGTGACGAGACCATCTGGTATTGACAAAGTAACATTGGCGATACCATTGCTCAGTGTCACCTGAAGAGACATAGCATAAGCACGAGACAAAATGCTAAATTTCATGCATCAGAGTAAAAATTAAAACACAAATGTAAATGAAGATTTACTTGTTCAGTTTGTATGTCCAATTTGACGGCTGTCGTTGTTGTCAATCTTCGCCTGTTTTTAGACAAAATAAATATCAAGTCAGCACGAAAATTTGCATAAAGATGACATTTGCTATCAACTTAAAAGGATTGTACAACAGCTAGCAGATCTCCCACTTAATACAAAATCGTTAAAGCTTAGACTAAACTGCACACCCCCTGCTGTAGATTTAGACAGAAGAAATCTCTTATATAATCAAAACTCTGAACTTTGTGAGATATTTCACTATGAGTATGTGACTGGAAAAACTTATTTTTGCTTACACCAACTAATGAATACAAGACATGTGCCATCTACATACACTTTTATAACTTCACCATGGTTGATTAATATGTAATCTTTTAAACCAAACAACTCAAGTGTTTCTATTGAGAATTTTGTTAAAAAATACTATCGAGTTAACTGGGCTGGCTCCCTGTCCCCGATATGTAACGAAAATATTGACTGGTTTACCACACTCATTCATTAAAGCACTTGCCTTGCTTTGGTGGTCTTTTAAACACCCCCTCTCCCCCGATCCGGTTGAATGCCTCCTCCCCCCGCCGATTTGTCCAACCTTCTCTATCAGCTGGTCTGGCAGAGGATCATGCTAGGGTGAGATGATCGTCCCACCCCTGCTTACAGATTACTAAGTCAAAGCAAGGGGTTGAAAACACACTACAAGAAACGGGAACGGCGTCCTGACTAAATAAGAGTCTGTTCAATAATGGCTTGGCCGAAAGTCGTAAAGAAGTCACCTCCCTCCATTCCAGTTTTATGTGGCATTGTTTCCTTTTTAGTTTGTTTCAAAGAGAATGTTAGCTTTCTAAAATTTGGAAATACTTCAACTTTAAACTTCTCATTTTACCTTTAACAAAAAGTTTTTATGGGCACACAAATGTCATACAATATTTAAGACCACAAGCTACAAAAGTCGCATTTCTTTATTACTTTGCCACACAAATTGGAACAGGGGGAACTAGTAAAAAGAACAAGAAAAAGAGAGCAGGAATTATTCTCAACTACTCACCAGGGAGCTATTTAAACACTAAGTAGCTTAGAAAGGGAAAACGTGAAAACTTCACCATTGCAGCCAAGGGAAAATACAGCAGCAACCTCCAAGTATTTCTTTAGTGTAAAAATAGCAAACACTTTTAACAATCCCAACACTATTATTTTGCTTAAATAGGAAAAGTTTTAGTATTATATGCTGGATTATGTAGTTTTTGCGTATAAATTTTCTCCGTTTATGTTCGAATTCTATCACACAGAAAGTTCCAGTATATTATCATTGAAGCTCGTGCGTATAAACTTCCAGCATATTATATTAGAATTCCACCACATTATGCTGAAATTTTTCCGAAATTTATTATTTAAATTTTATCTTTACGTGAAAAAGTAACTAAATTTGGGTCATAACTATTTTTTAATTACAGTTATAAGCCTGGTTGTTTTCTTTTCTTTTTTGCCCTTTATCACTCATCTGTAGAGTTATTCACTTTTCTTTGTTTTGTATCAAAAGTCCCTCTATTTTTGCATATTTGGCATAAGGTCACTCATTGTGGTGATGAGGTTGCACCAGGGATTGACTCTTAACCCATTTTTATTCACCTTGGCGATGGATGTATTGCCGCGTCACATCCAAGGGGAGGTACCTTGGTGCATGCTATTTGCCGATGATATAGTGTTGATTGACAAGACACGTAGCGGACTTGACGCGAGGTTAGAGGTTTGGAGACAGACCTTGGAGTCTAAAGGTTTCAAACTGAGTAGAACCAAGACAAAATACTTGGAATGCAAATTCAGTGACGGGACCCATGATGCAGATAGAGAGGTTAAACTTGATGCTCAAGTTATCCCCAAGAGAGCGAGTTTTAAGTATCTCAGGTCTATTATCTAGGGTAACGGGGAGATTGATGAAGATATCGTGCATCACATTGGAGCAGAATGGATGAAGTGGAGGCTCGTTTCCGGTGTTCTACATGATAGGAATGCGCCGCTAAGACTTAAGGGTAAGTTTTATCAAGTGGTGGTTCGACCGGCTATGCTGTATGGGGATGAGTGTTGGCCAGTCAAGAACTCCCACGTGCAGAAGATGAGAGTAGCAGAGATGAGGATGTTGAAATGGATGTGTGGGTGTACCAGGAAAGATAGGAATAAGAATGAAGTTATCCGGGACAGAGTGGGAGTAGCCTCCGTGGAGGACAAGATGCGGGAGTCGATGCTGAGATAGTTCGGACATGTTAAGAGAAGAAGCATTGATGCTCCTGTTAGGAGGTGTGAGAGGTTGGCCATGGAGAGTTTGAGAAGAGGTCGAGGTAGACCTAAGAAGTATTGGGGAGAGGTGATTAGGCAGGATATGGCGTTGCTTCAGCTCACTGAGTACATGACCCTTGATTGGAGGGTGTGGAGGTCGAGGATTAAGGTACAAGGTTAGTAGGTAATTTATAGTTGTTCACTGATAGTCTTAGTAGCATGCATGTCCCTTCTATTCTTAGATTTTTATTACGTTATGTGGTTTTGTTCGTCTCGGGTATTGTATTTCATGTTGCTATTATTTGGTATTACTTATCCTTTATCTCTTCCTTTTTCTTTTCTCTTTCATCTTCCTTCCTTCCTTGCTTTCCTCTTCTTCTTCTTGCCCTTCCTAAGCCGAGGGTCTATTGGAAATAACTTTTCTATTTGCATTAGGTAGGGATAAAGTCTGCGTACAGACTACCCTCTCCAAACCCCATCTGTTGGGATCAAATTGAGTTTGTTGTTATTGTTGTTGTTGTTGTTGCTGCAGCATAAGGTCACTCACTCTATTGTCTAACTTCTTAAAGCCAAATAGTTAAAAAATAATAATAATAAGACACCTATGAAAATCCGCTACAAGATTGTCTCACAAAAAGGGTAACTTAATTTGAGCAAAAGGTAGTATTTAAAATGGTTATTTAATATGAGCAAAAGTTCATTAGCGTTTCATATTTTTAGTCTCGAAGCGGGTCAAAAAATAATTTAGTTGGTGCCTTGTTATTTTCAAATATTTGGCTTTAAAAAATATTGAAAAATATAATGAGCGACCTTGTGTGTAAAATAAAATAATTTTTGTGATACAAAATAACGAAAAGTGATTTTCATAGGATAAGTACCCTTAATTAAATGACCTTCTAAGTAATAGCTTTTCACATGTGACTCTGTGAGTCGGTATTTTTTATTTTTTAACCTTTAAATTAAATAATTATAAACTGGTAGGGTCTATTCTT
Organism: Nicotiana sylvestris; assembly: GCF_000393655.2. Taxonomy (NCBI): domain Eukaryota; kingdom Viridiplantae; phylum Streptophyta; class Magnoliopsida; order Solanales; family Solanaceae; genus Nicotiana; species Nicotiana sylvestris. Next base: position 176,198,256 of record NC_091061.1, read on the forward strand.
TTTTTCCAGCATATAATTATTTGGTATTGAAACACCAACTTATGACGTTTCCTAATTCCTATTAAGAATTTCTTATTCTTAGAACTCAAATTCAAAACCTCTAATTAAGACGGTGGTGGTAGAATCAATCATTCTATGATCTAAGCTCACCTAAATAAGTTGGTCGGGAAAAATGAAAAAGAGGTGTTAGGATAAAAGGACTGACTATATATGTATTGATGTGGAATAATATAATTGCACATCATAATTAAACCCAATTTCAAGCTTTATTCTGCAAATAATAATTTAAAGGGATTAACTTCAACACATTCGACATATCAAAGAATTTTTGCACTCTCAAATAATTGCCCATAATCAGTAGGATTAGTAACCTATAAAATACTACAGGTTAGACATGTTAAAATAAGTTAATATTATTAAAAATCTTTAAACTTTTTGAGTATACAAGGTAAATCCTCAATACGTTCAGCTTAGAAGAGTAGGCTAATTTTCCACAATTTAAACGAATATTATATGCATCTTAGTTTGCTTATTCATTAACCGATTAAGCTCTGATTTCCAAAAAATAAAAACGATATGCACTTCCTATTGGTAGAAAAATAATGGGATTAAATAATCTGGCTTCGATAGTGTAATAATTGTTAATTTAAGTTTCTTACTTTGTTACTACAGGGATAATAGCATAAATCCTCTAAGATTTGAGTTTCATCAATTAACTCAAATTTCCCACAAGAGCAGAATATTAATAAGTTGTAGAAAACAAGTAGAAGAGAAAGAGATGAAAATCTTTTGATAATTTTTTGTTTTGGAGATAATATGGGTATTTATAATACCTTTAGGAGTCTGTTAGAATTAATAGACTCATCTTTTCATAAAATAGGCACCTTTTAAAATCAAAAGTCGCCTTTTTGAATTTTAAAGAAAATTATTCAAAAATGTTTTCTAAAATTAATTTAAAAAACGTTTTTAATTAATTAATAAAATAATAGTGACTAAAATATTAATTCCAGGCAACTTAGTTGCCCCAAGTGCCCAATCTTATGACTATTAATAATATAGGCAATTTTAATTTTTCTCCAAAACATTCTTTAAAATATTCAAACTATATAAGACAAAGAAATATTTTTAAACACTTTTTTCTTTTTTATTTTTCCAATGAAGAACAAAACAACCTCTTCTCAAATACTCCCATCAGACACTACCTAATCTAATACAGTATCTCAAATACTCCCATCACACACTAACTAATCTAATACAGTATTATATTTGGATTGGATTTATATGTTAACAGTTAAATATACTTACCCATTGTGAGGACGACAATCAGCTACTAATAAGAAGAATGTAAAAGCAACCGTTGAGACATATAAGCTTAGTTGCACATTCTTCCCCATTATCTGCATTTTCGTTAACAAATTAGAAATATTAATTATCGTAATTCATCTAATTACATGACATTGATATTGACTTTAAATTTATATACACAATATAATTTTTGGGAAAAGGGGATTCTCTTTCCGCCACCCTGGCTCCACCCATGGTTTAGGTATTCAACTATCGAACTGTCTTTTGGGTTAAAACTCAAAGGGACAAAACCGCGAGGCTCTAAAGATTAACCCAGAACGAGCAATACCTTGACAGTTAAGCTTAGCCGTTACGCACAGGTAGATATTTCATGTGCCATGGTTGCTGAAGCCGAGAAATTAAAGCTGCACAATAGGAGTTGGTCAAGGCCAATTAGGACGATCAGTACCTAACACGAGTAACGCCAAAATTTAAAGTGAGACAGTCACGGGCGTACGTAGCATAAGGACACAAAATGTTGTTAATTACTTAGGTTCAACTTTTTTGACTTCAGTTATATTTATATTTGAAACTATTTTCAGAAAACAAATATTTTTATTGTATACACTATAATTACCTATAGCTATAACCAGAGGCGGACCTCTTGATTTGAAAGTCGCACTTTTCGATTTTTGTGAAGCATTTGGTATACTTAATAGGAAGGAGAAACCATTTCAACAAGAATATGAATTGCTTTTACATCTCTATGAATATCACCATATGAAGCTAAAAGATGAATTAACATGAAAAGCGAAAATAAAAAGATAAAAACAGAAGAAAACCAATATATATATATAAAGTATAACAAGTTATTTGAGATTTCAGCCATTGTTACATACCTCTGTGTGGATTAATTTCTTGTTGCTTAGCTCTAGTTTTGCTTTCCTTCTGGATGTGTCATACGAATATCTTTTTCTTCTGGCAAAAACTTGGGAGAATGATGACTTTAAGCTTTTATAAGTTGGACAGTCGTATTTTTAAATATATATCATATCATATCATGATTTATAAACACATATAGAAGGAAAGCTACTTGTTCAAAAGATTTAAAAAGGTAAATATATCAAAATTATTGTAACAAGCTGGTATATATGATATTTAGAAATATCTACAAGGAAAAGTCATATATATGACTCCCTAATAATAAATTCAATTTAGATGCAGATCCTTTCTTTTCTCCATTAGATTTCCTTCCTTGTTTGTCCTGCATTTTAAAGCAACACATTTAAGTACTTTCTAGCTTCTTTTACTTTTATCTTGAGCCGGAGTATATCAGAAACAACTTCTCTACCTTCACAAGATAGGTTATGGTATGCGTACACTCTATCCCTCCCCCTCCCTCAAACCCTACTTTGTGAGATTATACTGGGTTAGTCGTTGTTGTTGTTGTTGTTGTTACATATAAGTACTTCTTAACCAGTTTATGTAAGTCTTTCAATTTCCAATCGCTTACCAAAATAGGCGGATTTGACTTATATCCATTAACAGCGTAAAACACTATAATGTATTTATTTTGTTGTACCAGGTAAACTGTCTTACTTTTTAGGTTACTAATCTAGCTTTTTTGGTGTTTTATGATAGTTTAAAAACTCTTTTACCTTGTTATCACGTAGAAGTTAAAGTCTTTCTTACTCTCCAATTTTGATAAGAACTGGTAGTCATTTTGTATATAAAAGAATATGATTTTTATTCTATTTTACTATTGTTTTCAGGTGCAGCTTATGTTGGTAGAATAACGAATATTTTAGGTAGCAGACGAAGCAAGAAGTAGGAAGCAATTTGTTATGGTTTTGGTAGTTCAATGGTTGGTTGGCTTGCAAGTTTCGAGTCGTACATTAGGTAACTATTTGCTGTGATAGATGATCTTTACGATTTTCTTTGTTCATGTGCTTTTCTTTTGCTTTCAGTTTTTGGTTATGTTACGTTAACTTTATTTCATGACATTTATCATGCATTATGATGGTAGGATATAATTGCGTATTTTAGTCGCTTATTATACTCTAATTTGCTATATTTTAATTGAGTTTGAGCTTTAATCGCTAGTGTTTTGCACTAATTGCGTGTTTTGTGCCTTGTAGGAGTGATTCTGAGCTATGTAGATGTTATGGAATGATTTCGAGCTATTTGGAGCTTTGAAGTATGAGTAAAAGCTCAAGGGATTAAGCAGAGATCGTGTTCGGGGGTCGAGGAACAGTTCTGGACGTTAAAATTCAAGGAAGAAGCAACTACTGAAGAAATGCACTAGTGCGAGGCACTGTGCGACGCATTAGTGTAATTTTATGTCAGAAATTTCCTAAGTTCAGAAACTGAGTTTTTTTTTGGTCTGACAGGAAAAAGCACTAGTGCGACGCACAGGGCGACGCACGGTGCGATGCATGAAAAGCAATAAGTTTGCAAGTTTCCTATTTCAGCTAGGAAAAAGGAGATTTTGTCTTGGCCCAACCCTACTTGGTATAAATACATGTAAAAACGTTATTTTGAGAACTTTTTACGTACCTTAGACCTAAGGAGACTATTTTGGAAGGAGAGAAGACGTTGGGAACATTCTTTGGAGGAGAAAATCACCGAGTTCTTCGTTCCTTCATTTTTTCTTTGTAATTTATTTATGCAAAATACTTGGAAAGGTTTTACTACGAACATGAGTGGCTAAGCACTCTAGTTTCTAGGGTTGTGGTTGACATGATTATTAACGTATATTAAGTACATCTTCGTTGATTTGGATTATCATCTTGTTGTTGTTTCTTTAATTCTAGTTTTAACTTGTGAATTATTGTAACTACCAATTCACCATACTATCTATGCTATGCTTAGGAAAGTTGTATTTAGATTAGAGTTGAATTGTGAAGAGAGCTTGTTTCTGAACTCGTGGCTCGGGGAAAGATTTCGCGATTAGGATAGGAATATACCTAACGGTCTTGCTTAGTTAAATACTGTATTGTATTCGTTCATGATAGACTCAATACCTAGGAATATAGGATTGATATATATATATATATATATATTGTGGACAAACGAGCAGTATTGTGGGAACATACTATTCTTATAAACGAGCTGGTTAAATAGCAACCATAGATAATCTGGATTAACAAATGTGATTATTGAACTTAATAGGATTGATAAACCAATCACAACCCTGTAATTTTCATCTCCTCTGAATTAAAATCTCATCATACACATTTGCACTCTTAATAAATTAGTTGTTACTTGTTTAATTTTCGAAATAGTAGATTAATAGAAAAACATCACTCTTGATTATCTTGGACAATTAACTGATTTTAGTTTGCTTAGTTAACCATTAATTTAATTCTCTGTGGGTTCGACATACGACTTTCGAGTCACTTTATTACTTGACGGCCATGAATACTTGCATGTACTTGGGGAACCAACAAGTTTTTGGCGCCGTTGCCGGGGACTTAGTTATTGATTGTTTATTTAAGTTAAGCTTTTATTCGTTATTTGTTCAAGTTTTAATTTTTAGTTTGCTTTATTTATGATAACACATGCTCTTCTCTTGAATGCAGAGGAGTAGAAGCATAAACAATCTCCTTCCTCTTGATCCTGAAATCGAACGAACACTTTACAAAGTGAGGAGGGAAGTCGAAGCTAGAACTAGAATTGAAAGAGAGTTTGACATCGTAGTTCAATCACATCCAATAGAGATGGCAGGTAATGAAGAGCGTCCGGTGATAGAAGCTGCAAGGCCCAATCTGACTAATATGACTCTGGCGATTGTGAAGCCTGATATCACGGGTCACTTTGAACTCAAACAATACATGGTACATCTGATTCAATCCATAAGGCAATATGTGGGTCTATCTCATGAAGACACGCAGAGGCACATTCAGAATTTCCTGGAAATTACGGACACTTAAAATTATTCGAACGTTTCCAAGGACTATGTCAGGCTGACACTGTTTCCCTTTTCATTGCTGGGGGAAGCTAAGAAATGGTTGCAAAAGGAGTCCGCGAACTCAATCAATACTTGGGATGATCTAACAAGGAAATTCTTAATCAAGTTTTTTCCCACTAAGAAGATAAAGTCCCTGAGGAGACATATTCTTGGGTTTCAACAACGAGATGACAAGACTCTTCATCAAGATTGGGAAAGATACAAGAAACTACTCAGAGACTGCCTACATCATTGTTAAACTGATGAGGTGTTGGGCCACACTTTCGTTGATGGGTTGGACGAGGCATCAAAGATGAATCTTAACTCAGCATGTGGAGATAGTTGCATGCAAGACCGTATAGTGAGATCCAGATCCTACTAAACAATTTTATTGCTAATGATAATAATTGGCAAGGAGATGGGGAACCACGAAGAGCACTTAGAAAAAAGGCAGCAGGTGTGATTGAGCTTGATGATTTCTCAGCCATGAGGGCAAATATAGCAGGATTAGCAAATCAGATGAACAAAATGACAATGCACCAAGCACAACAAATGCAACATGTGCAACTGATATCTACTTGCTACAAGTTATATGGTGAAGGTCACACAAGTGACATATGCCCCTTGAATCCTGAATCCATCTACTATGTGGGGCAACAAGCTAGAGGGCCGATGAATCAAAATGCTCAATATGGTAATACATACAATCCAAACTGGAGGAATAATCCTAACTTCTCTTGGGGTGGAAATCAGAATATAAGGCCTCAAGCTAATTACCATCTGCCATCTAAACCCCCACAATAAGCAAAAGAGAGTTTGACTGATATGATGAAAAAGCTCTTACAAGACAATCAGAAAGTATGGCTGAGAATCAACAATTACGCACAGTTCAGAAATCTAGAGAGGCAGTTTGGGCAAATGGCTAACAATCAGAATACTAGACCTGCTGGAGCTCTTCCAAGTGATACAGAAAAAAATCCTCAAGTTAATGCAGTGACATTGAGAAATGGGAGAGAGTTGGTAGAAGTGCCTAAGAAGATAAAGGAGCAGTTTGGGCTCGAAGATGAAAGAGTGCCAAAACTTGTAAAGGTATATGAGAGAAACAAAACAGAGTCTGAACACATATTAGAGAATGTGTCACCCCTTTTCCTCAAAGAGTGAGAAAGAAGAATGATGACCACATGTTTCACAAATTTCTAGATATGATGAAACAGATATACTTGATCATCCCTTTGGTGGACATGCTCCGTGAGGTACCAAAATATGCAAAATATATTAAGGATATAGTGGAAAATTAGAGGAGGTTAACTGAGTTTGAGCCCTTCGCACTTACTGAGGAGTGCACTTCCAGGATTCAACATAAGCTTCCACAAAAGCTTAAGGATCCGGGTAGTTTTACCATCCCCGTGAGGATTGATAAAATTGATGTGGGTAGAGCCTTGTGTGATTTGGGTACAAATATCAACCTGATACCGTTGTCAGTGTTCAAACAATTGGGCTTAGGACCTCCGATACCCACCACGGTAATGCTACAGTTAGCTTATAGATCTTATGTTTATCCTAGGGGGGGGGCATAATTGAGGACGTCTTACTGCAGATTGGGAAGTTTAATTTCCCTGCAGATTTTATCATCTTGGACTACGAGGCTGATAAGTTAGTTCCTATTATCTTGGGACGACCTCTCTTGGCTACTGGAGATGCAATTATCAAAGTCCGAGTAGGTAAGATGATCCATAGGGTGGACAATGAAGAAGCAGTCTTCATTGTATATCGAGCCATTCAGTTGCCACATCATTACGAGGACCTGGCCATGATTTCTATGGTGGAGATAAATGAACCAGCTGTGAAGCCAAGTGCGTTTAAAGAAGATGCACTAGAAAATGCATTGATATTGTTCAATTACTTGGAACTTAAAGAAGAGGTTGAGGAGATGTTACAAATTCTGGATGCATCTTGCGAATACATAAGAGAAAGATCTCAATTTGAGCCTCTAGATAGGCCAATCGGCCCACCCTCTAAACTCTCAGTTGAGGAGGCCCCAAAATTGGAACTTAAACCCTTACCATCTCATCTTCATTATGCATATTTGGAAAGTTCTAACACTTTACCTGTGATTGTTTCTTCTCATTTGTCTAAATTGCAGGAAGAAAAGCTCTTAAGGGTGCTGAGGGAGCACAAACATGCCATTGGTTGGACAATGTCTGACATAAAGGGTATTAGCCATGCATTCTGCATGCACAAAATACTCAAGGAGGAGGGACACAAGCCTAGCATGGAACATCAATGCCGCCTAAATCTAATCATGAAAGAGGTGGTAAGAAAAGAAGTGATTAAGTGGCTCGACGCAAGTATAGTATTTCCTATCTCCGATAGTAAGTGGGTAAGCCCGGTTCAATGTGTACCTAAAAAGGGGTATGACTGTTGTAGTGAATCAACAAAATGAATTAATCCTAACTAGGACTGTGACTGGTTGGCGAATATGCATAGATTATAGGAAGTTGAATAATGCTACACGAAAAGATCACTTCCCTCTCCCCTTCATTTATCAAATGCTTGACAGGTTAGCCGGACAGGAATACATTATTTCTTTGACGGCTATTCGAAGTATAATCAGACTATTACTGCCCCGGAAAATCAAGAAAAGACCACTTTTACATGCATTTATGGCACTTATGCATTTAAGAGAATGCCATTCGGGTTGTGTAATACACCTGCAACTTTTCAAAGGTGTATGATGGCTATTTTCATCGATATGGTGGAACAATTTGTGGAGGTATTTATGGATGATTTTTCTGTGTTTGGTTCTTCTTTTGATGAATGCTTGACCAATCTTGCTAAAGTACTTACTAGGTGTGAGGAGACTAATCTGGTACTGAATTGGAGAAAGTGCCATTTTATGGCATGTGAATGTATAGTGCTGGGACACAAGGTGTCCAAAGATGGACTGGAAGTTGACAAGGCAAATGTGGAAGTAATTGAAAAGTTGCCACCACCAATTTCAGTGAAAGGAGTTAGGATTTTTCTGGGACATGCAGGCTTTTATCATCGATTTATAAGGGATTTTTCAAAAATTTCCTCTCCTTTGTGTAGGTTGTTAGAGAAGGATGTGTCGTTCAAGTTTGACAGTGCTTGTCTGAAAGCATTCGATGAGCTGAAAAAAGAAGTTAGTGAGTGCACCAATCATAGTGGCTCCTAAGTAGAACGAGCTATTTGAGTTAATGTGTGAAGTTAGTGATGGTGCAATTGGGGCCGATTGGGCCAAAGGAGGAGTAAAATATTTCACTCCACTTACTATGCAAGCAAGACTCTCACTCCTGCTCAAATAAATTATACTGTGACAAAAACGGAGTTGGTTGCTGTAATGTGGGCGTTCGATAATTTTCGGGCCTATTTGGTTGGCACCAAAGTCATCATATAAAGAAAGATGCTAAACCAAGGCTAATCTGTTGGGTTTTACTCTTGCAGGAATTTGACTTGGAGATCCTTGACCGTAAAGGAATAGAGAATCAAGTGGCTGATCACTTATCCAGGTTGGAAACTCAGAATCATGTAGCTGAAGGAGATGTCATCAAGGAAACATTCCCGGATGAGCAATTGTTGGCCGTTACTGCTGAGAGGTGCCATGGTATACAGATTTTGTAAACTATCTAGAAAGTTGAGAAATGCTGCCTGATCTTGAACCTTATGCTAAAAAGAATTTCTTGCGAGATGTGAGAACATATGTGTGGGATGAGCCATTTTTATTCAAATCTTGTACCGATCAGTTAATGAGAATATGTGTTCCCGAATATGAAATAAATATTATCTTACATGCATGTCATGCGTCGCCTTATAGTGGTCATCATGTGGGTGACAAAATGGCAGCTAAGGTGTTGCAATCGGGTTTCTATTGGCCTAGGGTGATTAAAGATGCCCATGAGTTTGTGAGGAGGTGTGATAGGTGCAATAGAACAAGAACAATTATGAAAAGGCATGAGATGCTGATAAGTAGGGATTTTGACTACTTATTTGCGCTCTTTTACTTTCTTTTTAGACTAAAATTGATTAAAGGTATTCCCGAAAACTAATGAAATGTGTTTGCTTGCAGGAGTGTTGGAATATGAGCTAAAGAGTTGAAAATCAACTCAAGAAGGAGTAATTTTGGATAGGGACCAAAATGAGGCTAAAATGGCACAATGTAGACCGCACAATATTGAGTGCGGTCGCAGAACTTGAAGAGACCCTATGACAGAAATTCCTTTGCAAAGTGTGGACCGCACAATTCTTGTGCGGTCGCAGAAGATAAGGTTCAGAGAGATGGGATTTTAGGTCATGAGGAAATGTGGACCACACCATTATTGTGCGGCCGCAGAATGAAGAGCGCGAGCGCACTTAGAAATGTGTGGTCCGCAGAAGTCCCACAATGCCAAAGCCCAAGGTCAAGAAGTACGGACTACACTATAATTGTGCGGCCGCAAAAGCAAGGGTGCGGCCGCACTCAGAAATGTGCGGTTCGCAGAAGCTGAAGAAGTGCAACTGCAACTCAGAATTGTGCGGCCGCAGAACTAGAACCTGTCAAGCTAAGTCTCAATGTGGGGACCACACACAGAATTGTGCGGCCGAACAACCTCCGCAGGGGCAATTTTGTCAGATATTTTTAGCTTAGTATAAATAGAACTTTTGTCATTTTTAGGTCAAAATACGAGAGCCGAGGCTGAGATGGTTTTGACATGTTCAGAGAAGAAGCATTGATACTCCTGTTAGGATGTGTGAGAGGTTGGCCATGGCGAGTTTGAGAAGAGGTCGAGGTAGGCCTAAGAAGTACCGGGAGAGGTGATTAGACAGGATATGGTGCTGCTTCAGCTTACTGAGGACATGACCCTTGATAGGAAGGTGTGAGGGTCGATGATTAAGGTAGAAGGTTAGTGGGTAGTTTTTAGTTGCTCGCTGATAGTTTTAGTAGTACACATGTACCTTCATATTCTTAGATTTTTATTATGTTATGTGGTTTTGTTCGACTCAGGTATTGTATTCTCTGTTACTATTATTTGGTACTACTTATCCTTTATCTCTCTCCTTTTTTTTTCTCTTCCCTTTTTCTTCCTTTCTTGCTTTCCTCTTCTTCTTATTACCCTTCCTGAGCCGAGGGTCTATTGAAAACAACCTCTCTACCTACTAGGTAGGGGTATGATCTGCGTACAGACTACCCTCCCTTGACCCCACCTGGTGGGAACATACTGGGTTTGTTGTTGTTGTTAGGTCAAATTTTGTAAGTTGGGAGCACCTCAGCCGTTTTTATTTACTGTACTGGGTAACATTGTACTAGATTAGCTTTCAAACATTAGATTTTCTTACCTTAATCAAGTATTATGAATTCTATCTTAGTTTCTTCTTTAATTTCTTCATTTTTTATGAGTAGCTAAATTTCTAGCTAGGGTTGTGACCCAACCCTATTGTGGGTACTTGATGGGTGTTTGGTTTAGGGCTTATTTTTATTTGGGTTAGTGATATTTAGCCTAGTTCTGTCTTGAATTTAAGAATTAATGGTTGCAAACATTGATTCATGCCTATTGACCTAGCCTTTACTTGAGAAAGAGAGATTAAGTCTAGAAAAACTTGGCTAACAAGGAATTGGGGTGAACTCAAGAAAATGATAGCCCCAATTAAAAGGTTGAATCTAGAGATAGTAAGACCCGACTTGAGCATTTATCACTTGTTTTGTGCAATACCCATTTGGACTTGAGAAAGCCAAATTGGGCAAAATCGCTCTAACTGCCGAGAGGCATTGAGTGGGTAATTGCGTGTGATTGCTATATTACAATTCCGACTAATCAAACTTGCCCTATAGTTTACAACCCGTTAGGTAACCACCTAGGTGGAAGTCACGACCCTAGATCTTTTATTAACTTGAAAAACAACAATACCAAAAATATTGTTCTCTTAGCTTTTCAATTGCAAACATTAGCATAGTCATTAGAAGTAGAAAGAAATAACCAAATATGTGGAAGTGCAATCTTGGGCATATCATACAGTCACACTAGGTGTATACCTAATCCAAAATCTAACTTCATGTGGATTCGACCCCAAATTGCGTTGGGTTTTTATTATTGCTTCAACTGACTTACAATCTATATTTATGGTGTGAGTTTGGGCGACATCAGATGTCATTGCACGATATTATGGAGGTTGAAATTTTTGATGTGTGGGGAATTGATTTTATGGGTCCGTTTCCCTCGTCTAGTGGGCGTAAGTACATTTTGGTAGCCGTTGACTATGTGTCGAAGTGGGTGAAGGCCCTCTCTTCCTACCAATGATTCCAAGGTTGTGGTTAACTTTGTGAAAAAATATATCTTTACAAGGTTCGGCACTCCAAGAGTGATGATAAGTTATAGGGGCACCCATTTCTATAACAAACTATTGGATAATGTCTTAGCAAAATACGGGTCAGACATAAGGTTGCAACCGCTTACCATCCTCAGATTAGTGGACAAGTTGAAGTCTTAAATAGAGAGATAAAGTAGATTCTGGAGAAGACGGTTAGTGCAAGTAGGAAAGATCGGGCTGCAAAGCTTGACGATGCTCTATGGGCATACCAGACCGCCTATAGAACTCCAATCGGAACCTCCCCTTACAAGCTGGTTTATGGGAAAGCATGCCATTTACCGGTGGAACTTGAGCACAAGGCCTATTGGGCGATGAAGAAGCTGAACTTTGATGCAGAATTAGCAGGTAGAAAGCGGTTGATGCAATTGAATGAGTTTGATGAGTTTCGCTTGCACGCGTATGAGAATGACAAGTTATATAAAGAAATGACCAAGCGCTGGCATGATAAGCATATCCACCGCCGCTAGTTCGAACCGTGCCAATTGGTTCCCTTGTTAAATTCAAGGTTGAGACTCTTTCCGGGAAAGCTCAAATGGAGATGGTCGGGCCCGTTTGAGGTAGTGAGAGTCACTCCGCATGGTGCAATTGAGTTGCGCATCTTAGGTGGCGAGAGAACGTTCTTAGTGAACGGAAAAAGAGTAAAGCACTATTATGGAGGTGACTTTGATCGTCATAAGTCGAAGGTGTTACTTGCCAATGATTAGACGAGATTCTGTGTCGTGCCACGACGTTAAATCAGACGCTTGTTGGGAGGCAACCCAGTTTTACTACTTTATTTTATTTTTATTTTTATTCTATTATTTTTGTAGTGTTTGTTTTGATTTGTAGGATTACTAGCATAGAAAGTAAAGCCATTGTAAGAGTGCAGAAGCGATCTAGATAGTGAGAACTAAATGTGGGGTGGCCACACAAAGGACCATTCCTGGGGGAAGTCTGAGTACCTCTTGAGCCGCTATTTCTCCGGCCTTTGGCCTTTCAGGGAGTTTCTTATCCACCCTCGTTATTGTTTTGCTTTATTTGTGCATTGGGGACACTACACTCCTTTAAGTGCGGGGTGGGAAATTTCTCTATTTGTAGTAGTGTGTTAGAAAAATTTTAACTTCTTATTTTTATTTTTGTAGTTGTGTAGTATTTTAGTAGCTCCTAAGAAAAATCGAAAAAAAAGGTAGAAAAAATTAACTTTTTTTGACGATGGATCTCATAGACAGTTTTCTTGAGGGATTTAAGTCTAAAGAAAAAGGACAAAAAGATTTTCTTCATAGGTAGTGTAGTAATTCCCCTTTGATTTTTTTGTGCCGCGGTTCTTTTCCAAGGATTTTGTTTGAACCGGGTGCATTTAGTTTTATTTTTTTAGGAGTAGGAGCCATTGTGCTATGAATTGAATTGAAGCAATATCTCTTGACTTTGTTATGCCTTGAGAATAGTGAGTACTTTGGTTGAGACACTTAGGCTCAGTTCTTGACTCTTGTATAAGTACCTTAAATTGTATGATCTTAACTTTGCTTAACTGCTTTGACTAGAGTGTCTTGATGAGTCCAATCCTGAGTGAGTTATGTGCCATGTGTGTGTGAGGTTTGTGTGTTATTCTGTGCATTGTATTTGATGTCTAGAACTTATCCCGTGTGTTTACAAAGAAAAATAGTAGTTTTGTTCAGCCTTGGAAGTGATATAGGCGTTTCTTTGTTGAGCCAGATATATATATATTTTACCCGCCTAATTATTATGTATCGTAGTTAACTCTTTGAGCCTGTAATCCTATTTCTTTGGCAACCATATTAGAAGCCTTACCCATTTGTTTGAATTAACCATCTATTTGGATCTTTTCAACTCTCATGAGCATTTGAATTGTAATGAACTTTGTAAAAGTTAAAGTGTGGGGTGGTTGGTTTGGCTTTTGAATGGAACTAATGAAATAAGGAGAAAGGTGCACTATTTTTAAAAAGTAAGAGCCATTTGAATTGAAAAAGAAAGAAAAAAAATAGTTGCATTGCTGTGAAAAATATTCCTTGATAGTGGTGACTTTTGATGTAATTGTGCTTAAAGAAGTATGGAGTTAATATACATTGATGTGAAGGTAGAGTTATGGTTTGACATAAGTGTGAGGTTTTAAATATTAAAGTGTATGTATTAATGTGCTTAGGGAGATGTAGTCACTCTTATATCCAAATGTATTCTACCCGACCCATAGCCTACATTACAACCAATTAAAGTCCTACTTGATCCTAAACTGAATGAACTCGATTAGTAGAGTAGTACACTACGGGAAAGCCTATGGTGCATCCTTTTGTGTCATATGAATGTTATTTCTAAGAGTGGGTGAATTATTTCTATTTTGAGTTCCTAATTGTTCTTAAATTTTATTGTGTGTGGAACTACTCTCTTTTGTTGTGTGAGGGCACTTAATTCATGAAGGAAAGGTAATGTTATTGAACTCTATGTTAGAGTAAGTGAGTGAGTTGTGAATAATGCGTGGTACTTGTGAGTCCAATCTTGAGGTGAAAATGTTACGCACTTGTGCTTAGTCTATTTTAGAGATTCTTGGTGTGATGAGCTAGGAGAATTATTTAAAAAGGTCGTGTCTATATAAAGTGTAGTTTGATTGCTCGAGAACGAGCAATGGTTTAAGTGTGGGGTATTGATGGTAGGCTATAATTGCATATTTTAATCGCTTATTATACTTTAATTTGCTACACTTTAATTGAGTTTGAACTTTAATTGCTAGTGTTTTGCGCTAATTGCATGTTTTATGCCTTGTAGGAGTGATTCTGAGCTATATAGATGTTATGGAACGAATTCGAGCTATTTGGAGCTTTGAATTCTGAGTAAAAGCCCAAGGGATTAAGCTGGGATCGTGATCGAGGGTCCAGGATGAATTCTGGACGTCAAAATTTAAAGAAGAAGCAATTGCTGAAGAAATGCACTAGTGTGAGGCACTGTGCGTCGCACAATGCGACGCATTAGTGTGATTTTATGTCAGAAATTTCCTAAGTTGGTCTGACATGAAAAAGCACTAGTGCGACGCACGGGGCCACGAATAGTGCGATGCATGAAAAGCAATAAGTTTGCAAGTTTTCCTATTTTGGCTAGGAAAAGGAGATTTCATCTTGGCCAAACCCTACTTGGTATAAATACATGTAAAAACGTTATTTTGAGGACTTTTGACATACCTTAGACCTAAGGAGACTATTTTGGAAGGAGAGAAGACATTGGGAACATTCTTTGGAGGAGAAAATGACCGAGTTCTTCATTCCTTCATCTTTTCTTTGTAATTTGTTTATGCAAAATACTTGAAAAGTTGTTACTACGAACATGAGTGTCTAAGCACTCTAGTTTCTAAGGTTGTGGTTGACATGATTGTTAACGTTTATTAAGTACGTCTTCGTTGATTCGGATTATTATCTTGTGGTTGTTTCTTTAATTCTAGTTTTAACTTGTGAATTGTTGTAGCTACCAATTCACCATACTATCTATGCTACGCTTGGGAAAGTTGTGTTTAGATTAGAGTAGTATTGAGAGAGCTTGTTTTTGAACCCGTGGCCCGGGGAAAGATTTTGCGATTAGGATAGGAATATACGTAATGGTCTTGCTTAGTTAAATACCGTATTATATCTGTTCATGATAGACTCAATACCATAGGAATATATGATTGATATATTATGGACAAGTGAGTAGTATTGTGGGAAGATGCTGTTCATATAAACGATCCGGTTAATTAGCAACCATAGATAATCTGGATTGACAAGTGTGATTATTGAACGTAATAGGATTGATAAACCAACCACAACCTCAGAATTTTCATCTCCTCTGAATTAAAATCTCATCATATACATTTGCACTCTTAATAAATTAGTTGTTACTTGTTTAATTTTTGAAATAGTAGATTAATAGAAAAACATCACTCTTGATTATCTTGGACAATTAACTAATTTTAGTTTGCTTAGTTAACGATTGATCTAAGTCTCTGTGGGTTCGACATCCGACTTTCGAGTCACTTTATTACTTGACGGCCACGTATACTTGCGTGTACTTGGGGAACCAATGCACTAATTCATCTCAAATGATTCACCATTGTTCTTTTCCCTCAACGAATTAATTAAGTTTAAAAAATATTAGATTCTCACCCCGAAGTGGTGTGGTGACCGAATGGATGAGATTCGTTCACTGATAACGAGAGATTTTCAAATTTTAGCCCTAAAAATGGAGAAACTTCTGGTGGGAGTATTTTCTCTTTTAATAGGTAATACCCAACAAAATTCAGATTAATTAACTAGTGAGTTTCGGACACCAAATGAATAAACTGAACAACATATAGATTCTCAAGGGCCAATAAAAATTATAAAATGTAAAATTGATAAAGTATCTACACAAATCTTTTGTGAAAGTTATCTTTTGATGGTCAAATAACCTGTCAGTTAGTTGGTGCATATGTGCACTATAAGACCATTATACCCTGCTTCTTATGCCTTAGACGAAATACATTCTCATTTCTTCTTCTCTCTATCTTCTCAATTGTTGTTTCTACTCTATCATTAGCTACAATTCAACATGGTATTAGAGCGGGAATCACTAGGACTGTAATTCCGATCAATTTTCCGCTGAAACTCATATCTAACAAATTTCAATTCCGAGCAGCCATGACAGAGAATGAGGTCAGCTCGCTAGATCACAACCATTTGCTATTTCTACAAACTTCACACACTCCAGAACATGTCTTAATTCCACTCAAGCTCACAAGATCAGAAAACTACGCACTGGTGGAGCAGAGCGATGAAATTGTACTCCGGGGAAAGAGCAAGCTTGGATTTGTGGATGGATCCTGTGTGAAAAGCATGTATAGAGGTGAATTGGCGGCGGAATAGGAGAAATAAAATGCAATTGTCCTCTTGTGGATTGGTAGTACTGTCTCAATGAATCGATGTCATGTATCGTATATGCATTCATTCCGGTCATTGAGCCCGAATTGAGGATTGATTGATCTAAACCAAAGACTTGGCATCAAATGCAAAAAATGGTGTGGAATGATTTCCTAAAGATATTTGATAGGTAACATTTGACGAGAATGTATCACATTTGGACTGCTATTGCAACTCTAAGGTAGGGAATTGATTCTATCACTAGTCACTATTCTAAGATGAAGGATCTATGGTATGAACTAGATGTATTAGCACCTTTGATTGCGAAGAGTCAAGGCCTTCTATCGAACACTTGAAGAACATTCGTCTGCTGCAATTTCTTATGGGGCTAACTGAAAGCTATGGTAATATTTGAAGTAATGTTTTAGCTAAAATACCAGTGATCATTGTGAATGAAGCCTATGCAATAATCACATAAGAGTAAAGCCAAAGGAGTTTGGGAGTCACAAATACACTAAAGGATCCACTCACAATTTGGCAGGAAGAGGTCATGAATTCAAATCTAAGAAACTAGGATAATTTGTGATTACTGTGGTTATAAAGTACATCTCAAAAAAATTGTTATCAAATAGTAGGGTATCCGCCAGATATCAAAAGCAAGAGGAAAAATCAAAGTGCAGGGGGTAAGACCTATGTGAACAATGCAACCAATGAGGAAAGCAAGCACCTATGATGCCAACACAAGGAAACTTCTTTACTGAGGATCAATACAAGCAACTGGTAAATTTATTGCAGAATACTACCACAAATGACTGCTCCACAAATACTAGATGTATTATCACTTTAATGACAAATGCAGCTGCAAATGACCAGGTTTAGATAGTGGACTCAGGTGCAACTCACCATGTGACTATATTCTAGATAATCTTAGGAGTGCAGATCATAAAACATATGGAGTTCAAATGTTCAATTACCTACATGTAGTATAGCAGACATAACACATACATGAGATTCAGTATTTCTAGGGAATAACTATTGAGGGTGTTCTGTATGTGCCAGATTTTAAATTTAACCTATTATTAGTGTCAAAACTTACTAGGCAACTGGGTTGCTCAGTTGGTTTTTACCCTAATTTCTGTATATTTCAGGGGCTCTACAATGGTAAGGTAATGGATATTGGTAGAGAAAACAATGGGTTATACTTACTAAAGGAGAATCTACCAGTAGCAACAACAAGGTTTCTAAAGGAAAATGGAGAAACAACACTGTGGCATTTGAGATTGGGTCATGCATCATTAAAGTCTATGCAACACATTCTAGAATTAAAGAATAAAGTGCATAATAGAGTGAAGAACAATTGTGAGGTGTGCCCTTTGGCAAAGCAATGTTGATTGCAATTTCCGGTAAGTAGCACCAGGTCAAGTAGTTATTTTTAGCTTATTCATATGGATGTTTGAGGACCTCATAAGGTACCTACATATGACAGAAAGCATTGTTTTATTACCAGAGTAGATGACTATAGCAGGTTTACTTGGGTGTACTTAATACAGTCTAAATGTGAAGTAGTTATTGTAATAAAGTAATTTCTTGCAATAATTAGAAATTAGTTTGAAACACAGTAAAGGTTTTTAGATCATATAACGGATTGAGTTTTTTAACTCTCAATGCAATGACATGTTTGTTTCTCTAGGAATTATACATCAAAGTAGTTGCCCATACACTCCACAAAAAAATGGGGTGGTTAAACGAAAGCATAGGCATATCTTGGAGTTTGCCAGATCTTTAAAATTTCACAGCTCAATTCTTTGGATATTCTGGGGTGATTGTGTGTAAACAACAATGTATTCGATAAATAAACTTCCCACTGGTGTATTGCAAGGCAGATCACCTTATGAATTTCTCCATGGAAGACCAGCCAAGATATATTACCTAAAAGGTATTTGGCTGCTTATGTTATGCGAGCAATTTGCCAAAATGTAACAAATTCATAGCTAGGGAAAGAAATACAGTCCTTATTGGATACTCAGAAACACCAAAAAGCTATAGGCTGCATGATCTGGAGAATAAAAATATTTTTGTTAGTAGAGATATGGTGTTTAAGGAACTTAGTTTTCCTTTTGAAGAAGATGCAGACTCAGACACTTCAGAGGATCTGTTCACTTCTCAACAATCTTTTAAAGAGACTGGTGTACAATAACCACATGCAACTATAATACCAGCTACATAACAAGACATGCACATACCCACTGATGCAAGCAATACTGTAAAAGTAGAAACTGCCAGTAATGAACCATACATAGAACATGCTTGAGTTGTTGAAGAAAATGAGACGGCAGACATAGTGAATGAGAATCCTATTCCTGAACAAGTTAAGACAGCAGAATTTTAGGAACCTATCTTGGATGCACTAGAAGAAGCATCAGATGATGAGCTGCATACACCGGAAGAGGCAATAGTTGAGTTGCATGCACCACTAGCATCAACAGAAGCAGAAACTAGAAAGTCTAGTCGACAAAGAAGACCTTCTATTTGGCTTAAGGACTACATAACTTCTAGCAATCCACATAGTAATAATTCCTACTCCATTTCTACTTCCATCTCCTATGACCATCTATCACTTGCATATCAGTCCTATCTCAGTGTATTCTCAGCTCTAACTGAACCATAGTTTTCAAAGAAGTTGCACATGATCCAAGGTGGGTAGAAGACAAGGACCAAGATATTAAAGTACTTGAAGAAAATCACACCTAGGAGGTAGTTAACTTTCCAGAAGGCAAGAAACCAATTGGCTCTAAGTGGGTGTTCAAGATCAAATACAAATCAAATTGGGAAGTTGAAAGATTTAAAACAAGATTAGTTGCAAAAGGATATACTCAACAAGAAGGGCAGGACTACCATGAGACATTCTCACCAGTTGCAAAAATGGCAATTGTGAGAACTGTCCTTAGCATAGCAGCTTCAAGGGGATGAATCATTTACCAAATGGATGTCAATAATGCCTTTTTATAAGGAGATCTCTATGAGGAGGTCTACATGGTCTTGCCTAGGGTTTCTAGATACATGGGGAGAATAAGGCTTGCAGGTTATTGAAAGTACTTTATGGCTTGTGCTTCAAGACAATGAAATATTAAACTCACAGATGCACTAGTAGGAGCAAAATATCAACATAGTGCATATGATCACTCCTTGTTCACTAAGAAGACAACACAAGACATTATTGTCATCTTGGTGTATGTTAATGATCTTTTGATCACTAGTAGTAATATGTCTCTTGAGGAAGAGGCTAAGAGTACATGTAACACTCCGTAAAGACTAGGTGTGGACATATTAAATGAGTATTAATATGACTATTAGACATATGAAGTCCTATCAGGATGAGTATGGGTGAAAATAGTTATTTTGGAATCAAGATGGAGAGTGAGGTGCATAAGATTCGATAAAATCAACTAAGTTTATGGAAGGTCTGTCTTCTATAAGGATTTAGTAAACATCCTTTGGGAATTTGGGAAGATGTAAAACATGAAATTTGTTTCCCTTTGAAATATCTTTCCAACGATATATTATGGAGCCTTAACATATTTCTGAGCAAAAGGTTATGTGCGTTTTACAGGACAATGCATAGTATGCGCGTCCAGGTGCGCGCCCAGATGGTCCCGTGCACGGTTGCGCACTTGTGGCAGTACTACTGCCCTACTATGGGTGCAGGAGCACAACTATGACTTCAGGTGCGTGGGAGCATACCCAGGGAGGTCATTTTATAAGCGCTACTTTGTCCCCTACACCCCAAAACACAAAAACTTGCTCTAGAAAGGGAATCTCTCAAGAATCTAACTCCTCAAATGTCCCTCCACCATCCAAGTTAAGTTCTATTGGTAATTCTAAGTTTATTTCAATTCTCCAACACCTTATTAACATGGGTAAACCCTTCAAATTAGACATTCGATTGGGACATCAGTTTTGAGAGAGGAAACCCTACAACTCAAATTGAAGAGGATTGAACGTCAAAAAGGTAGTATCTTCACCCTCTACTTGATTATAGTAGTGGATTAATGATTATAGACTCTAGCTCATGAGATATGAGTTGATGAGTTTGATAGGAAAATATGAACGGTTATGGATTTGGGTTGTTGATTGTTGATTATTAGCTAAGGGTATTGTTTATCTTATGGGTGATGAAGAATGATATTGATTATAAGAAATTTGAGATTTTAAAATTTATCTTGGAGCAAGAGAATGAGTTATTGGATGTAGAAACATCATTAATGAGGGTTATGAGGCTTTACGCCTATAAAGTGTTTGATGAAATGTCTAAGTAACTAAAATATGAGTATTATTGCTAATATGAAATCCTTTTGACTTGTAGTGATATAGATTAAAGTTGAAAGGATTGGCGAATATTGTATTACGCTCAAGAGAAAGAAGTTAAAGTATGTGAGGCTAACTCTCTATGTTTGGGAATGTTAATAATTCTCCCTACACATTTATTTTACGATGTTACTACTTGCCTCAGAAATATAGTTAAGCCTAGTTCCTTGAATAGTTGCACAACTTCTATTATCTAGCTTCATAACTCGTTCATGACTTATATTCTGAATGTTGTGAGCTTAGTGTGTAATTAATATAGACTTGAGTTTGATGCCTATGAGCCTAAGTCTAGATTATTCAGCATGTCATAAACAATTGAAGTTTCAGTTTTCATAATTAGTTCAAAAATACATGTATCAGTCTAGTCCTATTCAGTATTCCAGTATCATGTAACTCAATATGATTCAGTATTTCAGCATCACATATTGCAGGATGATTTTCAATTTCTGAACTTAAATCCCTGAATATTGAACACCTGTATTTGGGCCTAAGGCCGTAGTTTATATACTTTATGCATATTTGGGCCTAATGCCGTAGTTTATGCTTTATGCATGTTTGGGCCTGAGGCCGTAGTTTATACTTTATGCATTTTTGTGCCTGAGGCCGTAGTTATGTATACGTATACTTGGGCTTGAGGTCGTAGCTTGTGCACATATATATTGGGCCTGAGGCCGTAATTTATTCAGATAAATAGGTTGTTCATCATTCAGAAGAGGGAGCATTCATATCCTTACTTTCTTTGTTCAGTTCAGTTATCAGTTATCATTTCAGTTATGAATTATCAATTCTCAGTTATCAGCTCAATATCAGTTTCAACATTTATATTTCTTTCTTTCAATTGCTTTACATACTAGTGCAATTCAAATGTACTGACGTCCTTTCACGACCCCAAAACCAACGCGGCCGTGATGACACCTATCATGAAACTAGGCCAACCGACACAATCACAAGTCAAACCAATATTTCAAAATAAGGACGTTTTAAGCTATTAAGTTAAATAAACTCCCATAACATGAGTCTAAATAACAAGTGCGGAAAGAAAACACAATTCCGACATCGGGGTGTCACAAGTCACGAGCATCTACTAAGGTCTAAATACAACAAAGACTATCACAGTCTGGAAATATACTAGAAACAATTTATGGAAGATAAGAGGGAGAAGGGCAAGGCTGCGAACTCCATACAGCTACTTTGCTGACTCCGAAAGACCCGCTGGATGAAAGATCAATGCTCGCTATCTTGACCCGCAACTCCTGGATCTGCACACAAGGTGCAGGGAGTAATGTGAGTACGCCAACTGAGTAAGTAATAAGAGTAAATAAAGACCGAGCAGTAAGAAAATACATAATCCATGTCAGAACACCACAGTAAGTACAATATGTTTCCAAAATAGTACATAAATCAAATACATTTCGTTAAAACTCCAATTTCAATAAAAATCCTTTGAAAAATGTCTTTCTAACAGTTTCAAAAAATAGTTCAATGAAGTTTGGAATAAAAATGACGAAAATCATAAATAGCCCCTCGACCACCACAAGTATCATAAACCGCCCCTTGGGCACAACATCAATCAGGACCAGCCCCTCGGGCTACCTCACAATCACTCGTAATCAGCCCCTCGGGCACAACATGAATCAAGAACAGCCCCTCGGGTAATATAATATCACTCACTTTGGGTACCCGTGCTCACTGAGTGTGTACAGATTCCGGAGGGGATCCTATTGCCCAAGCGCTATAACAAGCCATCTCGTGGCATAATCAATCAGGCCCTCAACCTCACATAACAAGCCACCTCGTGGCATAAATCATTTAGGACCTCTACCTCACAAAATCATGAAACAGTAACAATATGCTGCGACGTGTAGCCAGATCCCATAAGTATCTTCACAAAACATTCCCTTGGCCTCTCTTAGTTAGAAACCTCTGAAGCCACTCGGGCTAACAGTAAAACAGGGTGCTCAGCCCAAAATATCATTTTATGCGTCAAATCAGAGTAAATAAGACTGAGTTATAAAATCAGTAAAACATAGCATGACTGAGTACAGATATTAAATCAAAACAGTGAGGAAATAATGAAAAGCCCCTAAGGGTCCAATCATCTTGGCACGAGGCCCAAATATGGCATCCAGCCTAAAACACAGTAATACTTTCCAAAGCACAATAGTATCAAATAGTTTTCAATCAAATATGTGACTTAATAGTCGTACGGGACGGACCAAGTCATAATCCCCAACGGTGTACTTCCCCACGCTCATCATCTAGTGCGTGCGTCACTTCAAAGTAGTGAAACGATGTGAAACTCGGGGTTTCATACCCTCAAGACAAGACTTACAGTTATTACTCACCTCAGACCGGACAAAACTCTAGCCTACGATGCTCTTGCCTCTCGACTCAGCCTCTAAATGCTCCGAATCTAACCAAAATCAGTATCACATCATTAATACACGCTAAAGGAATAAAGTTCATGCGAAAAATATCAAATTAACTCAAAAATCCCGAAATTGGCCAAACCCGACCTCTGGGCCCACGTCTCAAAATCTAACAAAAATCATAAAACCAAAATCCTCATCCTCTCACGAGTCCATACATAATAAATTTACCAAAATCCGACCTCGATATCAAGATTTTCATTGACGATCGGAAAAAACCAAATTCCAGTTTTGCCAATTCAAGCTTAAATCTACCACGGACCTCCAAATTCCATTCCGGACGTGCTCCTAAGTCCAAAATTACCCAATGGAGCTAACCAAATCATAAAAATCCAAATTCAAGATTGAATACTAAAAATTCAAGACTGGGTCAAACCTTTCAAATTTAAAGCTTCAAGCTGAGAATCATTCTTCCATATCTATTCCGATTAACCTGAAAACCAAAACTAATGATTTACATAAGTCATAATACATCATACGAGGTTAGTCATGCCTGAGAACTAGCGAGCGAAGTGCAAATTCTCAAAATAATTGCATGGGTCATTACACATCATTTTTTGCCCGGGGCCTGCATCTCACGATGCAGGTAATGATTTACAGGTTGACGATTTAGAGTGCTAGGATTCTCGTACCAGCTATTTGGTTAGCACCAATTCTTTCGGGCATTATCATTACTTTACAGTCTTTCAGTATTTACAGATAGTTAGTGTTTTCAGTGTTTCATTAGAGGCTTCATAGACTAGAGTAATAGTTAGACAGAGTCGCATACTTTTCATGTTAAGCTGCGTTGGCTACAAATATGTTTCAGAATTATATTAATATTTCCGCACTTTGATTTATATCATTTAGAATTTCAGTAAATCAACATGTGTAAGTTTATCTTCCGCATTCAGTATGTTATGATATCACATGTTGATTCAGCCATCTAGTTGGTTCGCTCAGTCACATGTAGTCAGGCACCGAGTGTCATGTTATGTCCAAGCCCAGGTTTGGGGCATGACAAAGCTTGGTATTAAAGCACTAGGCTCAAGAGTCCTAGGGAGTCTATGAAGCCGTGTCCAGTGGAGTTTCCTTTATATGTATGCACCGGGTGTCATGTTATGTCCAAGCCCAGGTATGGGGCGTGACAAAGCTTGGTATTAGAGAATTAGGCTCAAGAGTCCTAGGGAGTCTATGAAGCCATGTCCAGTGGATTTTTCTTTATATGTGTGTGCCGGCCACTCATATAAATAGTTAACTGCCAAGACATCAAGGATTGTCTCATTTCTTTTTACTCTAGATCGTGCCATGAAGCTTAGAGCAATAGGTAACCTTCTCTTCCTATCGCATTCCAGACGTATTGGATGCCCAAACGACAAGCAGGAAAAAAAACTCAAGGTTCTAAAGAGATGATTTTTTCCCATTGGGTATAATTATGGAGTACATATTGGTAACAAATTAAACTTGAGAGGATGTTGAAAGTAGGATACAATGGATAGTAGTGCATATTAGAGCATAACCTTATCAGAAAGTACAAAAGCAGTTATCATGTTTGATGGTTATCAGTTTACCTCAGTTACCAGTTATACAGTCTTTCAGTTAGCAGGTTTATAGTTATTCAGTATGCATGTATTCAGCTATTTAGTTAGCAGGTCTCCAATTTTCAGTGTATCCAAATTTTGGTGACTTCTGAGTATACAATGATGCTTATGGGTGCTAAAAAAAATATTTAAGTAACAGAGATTATAGCAAAATCTTCTCAATTCTTAGGTCCGTATTAAGACCCAAGACTCGCCGGATGGTACAAGAAGTCATTTATCAGATGATAGTATGCTCTGAAGGACAAGTTTGTGTATGGTAGTGTATCCGTATGTATTTTACCTCACAGACAATTTCATTTTAATTCTTGGAAATGGAGCCACATGTTGGATGATGATAGTTTAGATATCAGACCCCATGGTGTAACATGTTAAGAATTTAACTGCAACAGGAATAGAATTGATCCCTATAGTTTTGGACAGAAAAGACCGTAAGGAAAAAATATGACTAAAAAGATATGACATACGAAATGAGAACCAAGAGCAATATTGAATTTCAGGGAATGATTTTAAGTTGTTAAGATTCATTCAAATAAGCACTAGAAAGTACCACATTTGTAGGTTGTTGTAATAATCAACTACTATTATTGTAAGATAAAAGATCTAAGTGTTTACCTCGGATATTTATATTTTGATATGATTTTGAACTGTATGGAAAATTTAGGGTTAGATATTCCAATTTTGTTTAAGACAATTGAAATTTCCTAAGTGAGATCCATGTACATAGTTCAAAAAAGAAAGAGAATATGCAACCGTAGAATAGGATCGGATGGTGAGGGGAGTTAAAAATAACCTTATACTTCACTTTAGTTATTCGAAGCAAAACAAGAAAACATGATACTAGAATGTGATTAGTAAGAGAATAGTAATTATATTTTGAGTGGATATAATGAATTAGCAATTTCAACAGAGCTAGTAGAGGTAAGATTTGATTCACTTAGCCAGGTTAACTCTAGCGAGTGGATGACAGTTTGAAATACTGAACACGTGTTAGAACCCAAAGAATTTAAGTTAAACCCAAAGTACAATGACAATGGAAGAAAAAAATCATCTAGCAGTAAGAGTGCAAACTACAGAAGAATAGCCTTTAAGAGTTATCGAAAAGAGATCGATAGAGTGAACAGAGTTAAATCATTAAGATTGTATATGATAGTTGTGAATACATTAACTTTCTTTTTATGAAAGTAATTTAGTTTTCCCTAGTAAGAAAGATTGCTTAGAAGTAAATCGGAAGATGAGTCGTCATTGACATAAAGTGCAAGAAATTATAGAAGATACGGAAAGTTGTTCGGATACTAACAAAAGAAAAGGATACACAAGTACAAGACCTTAACCTTTGGTCTAAGGGGGAGATGTGATAATTGTTAGTAAGTCCAGTTGGAGATTAGAAACCCGCATAGTTAGCATGAGATATAAAAAAACTATAAAATTATGCTGTCACGACCCTAACCCCGAATCCGGTCGTGATGGCGCCTCTCGTGGAGACAAGGCCAGCCAGTTTAACCCAACTCATCTTGAAAAGCAGTTAATAAACACAAAACAGTCTAGAAATAATTTAATAATACTGAATAGCGGAAATATCGATAACAAGCGGAAAATCTAACCCGACACAGCCCTAACCGGGGTGTCACAAGTCACAAGCATCTACTAGAATATAAATACAATTGAAAGTCTGAAGTGTACAAATACAAAAAAGAGAGAGAAAAGCAGTGCTGCGAACGCCGACAACTACCTTGCTAAACTCCGATGACTCTGCCTCCGATTAGCTAAAACCCGCTATCAGGTGTATAAATACCTGAATCTGCACATAAGGTGCAAGGAGTAAATTGAGTACTCCAAGTCAGTGAATAGTAATCATAACTAAAGTCTGAATGGTAAGAAATCGCGTAAAGCATATCAGGATGTTGTATAGAAGCAGTTCAAATCCAGTAAGAAAAGCAGTGAAGCTGTAAAATCTCTTAAAACATCTTAGCTCAGTTTGAAACTTCTTTGAAAATGACTTTTTCAACAATTATGCAAATGAATGCAAAAACAATTAGTGCAGATAAACACAGAAATCCGGCCCTCGGGCACAAATACACAATTTAAACAGGTAAATGGCAGGCAAATAAGAAAAGATAAGCACATAAAGTTCGCCTCTCGGGCACAATGTCATCAAATCCGCCCCTTAGGCAATGTCTCAGAATAGTACCAGCCCCTCGGGCTCAATCTCACATCACAATAGGTACCCGCGCTCACTAGAGGTGTACAGACTCCGGAGGGGCGCCTTACGGCCCAAGCGCTATATCAAGCCATCTCGTGGCATCAAATCTAGGCCCTCGGCCTCATATCAATCAACAAGCCACCTCGTGGCGTACATATCTCAGGCCCTCGATCTCATAATCAAATTAGTATCTCACTGCTGCGACGTGCAGCCCGATCAAGAAGTATCCTCACAATACAGGCCCTCGGCCTTACTCAGTCAAAAATCACATAAGCCACTCGGGCAACAGTAAAACATGATGCTCAGCCCAAAATGTTATTTGAAATATCATTTCAAGTGTCAAATCAAAATAAACTTGGCTGAGTTTTAAAAGTAGTGGAAAATAACATGACCGAGTTCAAGTATAAAATCAAAACAGTGAGAAAATATCAACAACAATCCCCGAAAGGTTCAAATAGCTGACACTAGGCCCAAATATGGCATTCAGCCCAAACAATGATGATAGCAATTAGTTTTCAGTCAAATACGCGATAAAATCATCAATCGGGACGGACCAAGTCGCAATCCCCAATAGTACACGACCCCACGCTCGTCGTCAAGCGTGTGCCTCACTTCAATATAGCACTACGTTGTGTAATCCAGGGTTTCAAACCCTTAGAGCATCATTTACAATCATTACTCACCTCGAACAAGCTAAATCTCTAACTCGCGATGCCTTTTCCCCTCAAATCAGCCTCCACACACGTCGAATCTATCCAAAATCAGAACGAGAACATCAAAATATGCTAAGGGAACAAAGCCCAAGCAAAAACAATCAATAAAGGGCACAAATCCCGAAATTAGCAAAACCCGAACCCCGGGCCCACTTCTCAAAACGTAGAAATTTTCACATCATTAGATTCCTTATTTCCCCACGAGTTCATACCTATCAAAAGTACCAAAATCATAGTTCAAATGACCCCTCAAATCCTCAATTTAAGGCCTCTTAAACTCAAGCCCTAATCCTCCATTTTTAGCCCTTTAATTCCTTTAATTTCAGTCTTAATCCATGAAATACTACCATAGAAATGTGTTTTAGGTCCAAAATCCTTACCTTAACGAAGCTCCCCTGAAATCCCTCCTCCAAATCGTCCAAAAGCTCTCAAGCCGAAGTCAAAAATGGTGGAATAACTCAAACTCGCGAAATGAAATAACTTATATGCTCTGCCCAGGCCTTTCTGCATATGCGGCACTTTAACCGCATCCGCGGTACCGCATATGCGGCCCAACCACCGCTTCTGCGGTCCTTCACTTAAAACCCAAAATCGCATCTACGATAGAACCTCCACATCTGCGGCTCCGCAGATGCGGCCACTTGACCGCTTCTATGGTATCTGCACACTTGGCCAACTTTCGCTTCTACGGCCAACTATCCTCTTATGCGTCGCCGCACCTACGGTCCCCAAGCCGCAGGTGCGAAAATACCAGAAGCAGCAATATCAACTGCTGCAACACAATTCCAATTTCTCCGTTAACCATCCAAAATCACCCCGAGGCCCCCAAGACCTCAATCAAAAGCACAAACATGACCTAATACCTTATTCAAACTTGTTCCAATCATCAAAACACCTCAAACGACATCAAATCTACCAAATCACATCGGATTCAAGTCTAAGTTTCTAAAATCTTCCGAAATACGCTTTTGATCAAAAACCCAACCAAACCACGTCCAAATGACCTAAAATTTTACACACAAATCCCAAATGATACAACGGAACTACTGCAACTTCCGGAATTTCATTTTGACCTCTATATAAAAATCTCGCCTATCGACTGGAAAACACCGAAACCTCATTTTTTCCAATTCAAGCCTAAACCTTCCACGGACTTCCAAAATGTCCGATCATGCTCCTAAGTCCCAAATTACCTAACAAAGCTAACCAAATCATAAAAAATCCGATACGAGATCATATATAAACAAGTCAAATCTTGGTCAAACCTTTCAAATTTTAAGCTTTAAACTAAGAACTGTTCTCCCAAATTCATTCCGATTACCCTAAAAACCAAAACCAATGATTTACATAAGTCATAATACATCACACGGGGAAAGTCATTCCCGAGAACTGGCGAGCCAAGTGCCAGAGCTCAAAATGACCGGTCGGGTCGTTACATCCTCTTCCACTTAAACATATGTTCGTCCTCGAATGTGCCCAGAGTTATTCTAAAATCCAACCAATTGCTGAATAACCTCACCATGCACATACCCGTGGGTGATCCTATGTCACCCTACCTCACATAGGTTCGATAACACAATATAACTAAAATTAATCTAGCCCATAAACCATGGAACCACATTTCCACTTCTAAAATCATCAATCGATCAGAATCTCACATTTATACTGAGAATAAGTCTGAATCCGCTATCTCGAGCACGATCACATGATATACCATATAAATCATACACTGGTAGTGATAACTTCTAATCACAACAGCTACACACGACACCCGAATACCGATAGAAAAACTCTTATCAACTACAGTCTTATTCCAACACCTTCATACACTGCCAATGATCACTAAAACACGCGGTAAGCCATAACCATTTCCCAGATCAACCATGCATGAAGCCACTTCTCCTTTGGCAAATACCATAGCAAATTTCTGAGCCGAACCTCAATATTATCCTTCCCACACGCTGAAATCGAATCTGTTCGTATCTATTAATGATCCCAACGATCTCACCTAATCCCACACACTACGCTGGTGACATGACATATTAATACAGGCCTAGGTCACAACTTGCGCAATACGCGTACCAATAAGCAACAGTCTGAACATACCCAAATCATGAAAATGACTCAAATGAAAGAGCTGTACCTCAAGCTCACCAGTACCACCACAACACAAGGTTGGGAACCTGTCTCACATCATAAGAATAGAACACACGAATCTAATCCGCAAGGTCATACCTCTATATTACTTCGCTTCAATGTGCGACCCTATCCAAACACTACTCCACATGAAATACCTCAAGTCACTATGTTCAAAATTGACGACCATGCACAATTATGATCTAGAACCAAAGTAAATAATCATAACCACGGTGAAACAAATACATAACACCGCACAACCCGAATGGACATAACCGATGCGCCATCCGCCAAGCAATATCCAATACTCCTCCCGCTAGACTTCCATTATGAGACCCCAATAGAACCGCACCATATGTGCCTATAACCCACAAATCACAACACCTCGCAACACAGAAAGGTAGCTCATAGACCTTCCTAGATTACTAATAAGCTCAATAACAATAGAATCAACACATCCCTCAACAATACAATTCGGAGCCAACCAAGCTGACTCAAGTTAGGACACACATCCACATTGGCCTGCCAATGAACTCCTTATCAAGGAAAACTGAAGCTACTCCTTCCACTCCTATAACTCTGTCGGTGCCATACGATACGGTGCCCAACATCAAATCAATATTGAAATCGACACCCTTTCCCGGCGACATGCCTGGTCATAAGAAACACATCCGAAAGGTCCCTCACCACCGAAACTAAATCAATATGAGGAGCCTCTACATTGACATCCATCACGAGAGCCCAAATAAGAAAAACAATCCTTCCCAGCTGTCTGCTGGGTCTTCGAATATAAAACCACTCCAATAGGACTTAATCCGTCAAACCTCGCCACTCAATCCATGGCATTTCAGGCATAGCCAATAGCGCCGCTTAACGCAATAGTCCAGAATGACACAACACAGAGATAACCAGTTTGAACCCAATATCATACCTAAAATCTAACATACCAAGCACAAAAGATCCGCTCGGGTCTCCAAACCCTGATAGTCACTAAACAATGCCGATACACCCAACTCACAACCACCACATAACTTGAAAATGAGAACTCCCTATCTCCAACTCCATATGGCCCATGAACCAACATACCTGATCCCAATTTCGTCGTCCAAATGCATACCACACCTCAAATTCCCAATCATTCCACGAGAGACAATCTATAATTCCTCTGTGCCACCAAGCAAACTCGAATATCAGCAGTCGATCTGACAAAAATATGCTGCAATATTACCGAAATGCCATCAACTTAATCACATTGCCTTTTTCTGAGACATATACTCTCATCAGATCACTTCGATTAGCAATACCATTTCCTGAATCATATGAAGATCATTTCTCTAATTATCTGAAGCTCATTCCTCTAATCATTTGAAACTGCCCGTGCTACCTAAGAATTTTATGACTTTCCGTTAAGAACTGAACCGTAACCTCCCACACGCAAATCTCAATCCTCCACAACATACCGCATATACCATACCATCCTAGGATAACATGAGAATTTCATCTTCCTTCTGAGCCACAAACATGTACGTACTCTACTAGTCAAGAACTTTCCATTGGTCCCATCTAGAAGAAAATCACTACACATCCCATGCTCCTCATGACCACAGAAAATATACATCTCCAACCGAGGTAGAAACCATCAAAAACTCTCTGAGTTCCCCTTGCACGAACCAAACCTGCTAGGACTGAATCCTTCTAACTCAACCAAGCTATGCAAGCCATCAAAACCTAAGAGCATTGCCGCGAAATACCTACAGAGACTCATTACCCCGTAAGCATCCAGAAAGCTAATCATATTCTTACCATATCGATCCGACCCACTACCAAGCTACCCCATCTATCCGAGTTTCCTTCTGATTTACCTTCAACTTGATATTCCTTCTGGCTATATCATCACAATTCCTCAACCCAGACTTACCACATGGAACCCAAGCATAAAGCCACACCGTCTAAGGCTCATAAGTCGCTGAATACTTTCTCAGATATTCCCACGAGCACCACGCTCAATAATGCTTTACTCTGAAGAGATTTCTTGCGAATCTAAATCCGTTACCTTTACCTTCCTAATACTGATACATAAAATCCCATAATTAACATAGAAAATACCACCAGTCTTGATATCTTCCAATGAAAACTCAGTTTCTAACCACATATACAACTTTAAAATACCTAATTATTACAAGTAGAATCTTGAACACATTAGAACCATTCTCAAGAGTCATTCACTCTATTCAAACTGCAATTAGCCTGACCAAACGAACAAAATCACCCGTGCCTCAATAGCACTCCGACGCCGCTGAGTGTAACCTCATCCTAGAACAACCATGCCACTTCCTGCTCTATGCACCGAGCATCCATTACCAACAACATCTAAAGACATTCCGTGATTCTCACACCCTATGAAGCATAACATAACCTTAGTCAAAATTTTCCTTTACTCGAGCCATCCTCGGTCTCAATTTCTGCAAGCCATAACTGATTTACCCGCACGCCTCAAACTGGAACCAACATAGCACCTAATCGTGCAATCGCCTAGTTAATAGCAGACTCCCCCACTTGGCTCGAAGCCATAGATCAAGATACACCCAATAACTCATAACACTTATACTCTATTGATGCCATAATACCATAGTGAGATTGAACTCAAATCCTTTATAAGCTTGTGAAAACACAGATCATCCAAAATTTTAACTCTTCTGCAAATCTCGCATTCACTCTCGCAACAGTTACACCCACTCTCTAATCGACCCAATTAAAATTGCAACACATATCTTCCACTCACAAATGAGATCTTCTAACAGACATATAAGGATTGCACAACCTCAGAACACTTCGCAGGAGACAACCCATCTGCTTTGCTTCTAACTAACATTTTTGTATACCTTCCACCATCATAAATTGTACATAGTAACTTTGTCTTCGTGAGTCTGAACTCATACCTCAACATAAAATTTACTTCACTCACAACTGGGAAACATGAAAAGATCCTTCACACGCCCATAACTCGGGGCTATACCTCGAATCAAGATGGAATTCAAGCACCTAATAGTTCTTCTATCCTCCAACAGACCCTTCTCGTCGCCTCCAAATCATATG